>NW_027507788.1:105294557-106494557 GCF_037356315.1 Lithobates pipiens | reverse complement strand
CCCTTTTTGGGTCTGTTGGGTTATTCATCTGAACGTGGCCAAAGGTAATGCATCTACTTTTAACACCTGCTCTCTTTTTGAAAGCAATGATTTTTCATTTGAGACTGTGACCGACCTATTTACTTACCCATTTCATCTCTTTATTTAGCGATTTTTGATGCATCCCACTCCTGATGATTGGCTGAAATCGCCATGAAACGCGTAGAGTCCATACTCAGGGATGCCAAGTCAAGTTTGCTACAATCATGAATTTCTTTTATTCATTTACAGTTATATTTATTAGGATAACCATGTTCACCTGCTCTGTATATCCATTCAATTTTTTAATTGTGATTGTTTGTACCAATTATGTCTATCCATTATATACATTAAATATGTCAATATGATTATTACTACAATTATTAAGCTTCTTTTTGCATGACCCATGTATTATATATTATGATACATTATATATACCTACTATTTAGTATTTGTATTTAATTTATTGGAATGATTAGCAACTTTCCATGGGCATACAGATTTTCCCTGCAGGGACAGTGACAATTAAAGAGGGATTCCACCTACAAAAAAAATATTAAAAGCCAGCAGCTATAAATACTACAGCTGCTGACTTTTAATAAATGGACACACACCTGTCCCGGGTTCCAGCGATGCCGGCAGCCGAGGCCGATCGATCGCTCGGCTCTCGGCTGCTGCCGCCACCATTCTAGGTGAGGGAATCAGGAAGTGAAGCGAATCGGCTTCACTTCCCGGTTCCCTACTGCGCATGTGAGAGTCGCGCAGCGCAATAGGAATTGTCCACGCTGTCTCTGAGACCCGTGTGTGTCCCAGCAGACAGCGCGGCAGGACAGGAAATGGCGTAGACTTCCACGGGAGTCTATGCCCAGAAGTGGGTGTAAATACCTGTCTTTGACAGGTATCTCCACCCCCCTCCCCCCTGAAAGGTGCCAATTGTGACACCGGAGGGGGGGAGGGTTCCGATCAGCGGAAGTTCCACTTTAGGGTGGAACCCCGCTTTAATTACATTTTAGGTATCCTAGACCATTTCAAACACATATCCATGCCTCATTTAAAGTCCCATAATCCACTTTCTTCATTTCCTTTTAATACAGGGATGGAGGCATGCTTATGTTGCATTGGGGTCCAAACAGGTTACGCGCTTTTTATTATAATTATAGCAAGCAGAAACATGACCACTAAACAGGCCAGGGTTAGTACAGACGACAATGCACATATTGATATGTTCGCCAAGGCGCCAACAACTTCTGCTTCAGTTCCTGTACATGATGACATCACAGGGGAGGCTTCACCTCACACGTTTCGTCATAAACAGACATCTTCCAGGGCTTGTTGCCAGCCTGGTGATTATATATCGATATGCACATTTTTTAATTGCACAATTAAAAAGGGGGTGCGTTTGGCCAATATGCTAAAGGACTGCTGCACTAAAAAGTCCCTGGAAATTGGGATGCAATAATATAGAAATGTGTGTGAAGTGTGCTGCCAAACTGAAGTGCATAAGCTCATAGGCTTATTCTGAAAATGCCATGTCTATGTGAACCAGTGATACAAAATCACAAAAAAATGTAAAACAAGATAGCGAAACAATGTCTGAAAAATATAAGTCTTGTAATAAAAAAAAATGACTGGTGTAAAGAACCTCTTGTTAGCGAGTTCAAAATATAAATTAAGTTAAAAACACCATTAATGAAAAAACGTGTATATAAAATAAATGATTCCATCCAATCCCAGTTGGTGCCTATTCAGGGGAAATGCATCGGACAAGGAGCTGGCGGTGTGGCGTTTTAGAGCATGGACCGCACTACAGGCGCTCATGCTCATATTTGTTGTTTTTCTTTTTTGTAAGTGCAAATTTTTATTAAATGTATTCTTGTTTAAAAAGTTAATTCACTATTGGCTTTTTTCTATTTCTCCAACACACTAATATCTGAGCACCTTAAGCCAGTTTCCAATGTGAATTCCGGCAACTGATCACTATTAGCTACATTTGCGATGTGGGGACACATGCATATGGTTCCTGTTGGGATTACTACATCCGCAGATGGAGTCAGTGTTCAGCTTGAGTTTCATGAAAGTGATCGGCAGCAGCTGATTTCCGTTTGTGGAGACATGCATATATTGATCCTGGTAGGATCTTAAGATCTGGTAAGCTTCCATCTATTATATTTTCAGCAGGGAGGTGAAGAATATCTGGATAAAGTTTGCATGGAACTTTCACTTATACATTGTTTTTGATGGAGACTGTCATTTGACACAGGAGATGATTCACTGATGGACTAGTTTATTTTATATACACTATTTTTCATTAATGGTGTTTTTAACTTAATGTGATTGTAAACCTTTTTTTTTTTTTAAATAACAAACATATCATACTTACCTCCACTGTGAAGTTTGTTTTGCACAGAGTGGCCTCGATCATCGTCTTCTGGGGTCCCCTGGTGGCTCTCGTGGCTCCTCCTCGCATCGATAAACCCCCTGGGAGAAGCGCTCTCCTGGGGGTGTTACCATGCGGGTGCGCTCCTGAGTCCAGCATTTGCGTGCATAGACACAGAATGCCAGACTCGGCTCTGCCCTCGGCGCCTGCGTCATTGGATTTGAGCCAAGAACCCGGGCAGAGAGGAAGAGCGCGTCTCCGTCAAGGGAACGAACAGGCTCAGGTGAGTAAAACAGGGGGGGCTTGGGGGCTGGTCAGTGTCCGAAGTTTTTTTATCTTAATCCATTGGATGCATTAAGGTGAAAAAACATGAGGGTTTACAACCCCTTTAATTAATATTTTGAACTCACTAACAAGAGGTTCTTTACACCAGTCTATTTTTTATTACAGTACTTTTATTTTTCAGACTTTGTTTCACTGTCTTGTTTTAAATTTTTTTGTGATTTTGTATCAATGATTCACATACACATGGCATTTTCATAAGAAGCCTATGAGCTTATGCACTTCAATTTGACAGAGCACTTCACACACATTTCTACTTTTTTTTAATGCTTTATTTATTTACCGTACTTACCTTTACAATACTTTACTTGCCTGTGCTGCATTTACCATCCATCTGTGGAGCGGTGGAGAAGAAAAGCATTGAGATTTGAGTGGAGAGTTGCCGGTAAAGCTGAGCATTTAAAGCACTTATAGACCACTTTGAATAAGGGAGTCTTTTTATTTGGTAAGCTTACATCTTGTCTTAACTGTGGTGACAGGTATACTGGTGATATTGGATGAAGAGAGAAGATTTTGCTAATGCTCTCTTTAACCACTTCCCATCAGGGACAATTCTGACACTTCGTTCCCACATGTAAAAATCATTTTTTTTTTTCTAGAAAATTATTCAGAACCCCCAAACATTATGTATGTTTTTTTTAGCAGAGACCCTAGGAAAATGGCATGGCATTTTTTTCAAACATTAAAAAAAAAAAAAAAAAGAACTGTCTCCATAGGTGACGCTTTAAAAATGTTTACAGGTTACCTGTTTAGAGTTACAGAGGAGGTCTTAGGCTAGAATTGTTGCTTTTGCTCTAATGCACACGGCAATACCTCACATGTGTGATTTGAACCCCATTTACATTGTGGGCCTAACCTATGTATCCTTTGATGATGCCCTGGGGGAGGGGCGAAACACATTGATGTACTTCAGGTTCATGCTAACCACTGACGCAATTTCCACCTCCGTGGAACGCACACCAAATAGCAACAAACTCGGATGTTTCTTACTAATGCCTTCCTTTGCCAAATATCCTGTAAGTGGCGCTTGTAATGTATTTGATAATTTATGTTAAGCGGTATTTCACTATGAGTTTTTTCTCTATTTTCCCATCTATGGAGTATGGTGTATCCTTTCTGTCCTAAAGTACCCTCTTGGAAGAGTTTGTTGAGGAACCATCCTACACATCCCCAGATCAATAGATCACTGCCTTTTTTGATGCCTGACTGCGAAGTTGAGGGTCTTTTGTTTCTGGTGAGTGGGGTCACCGAAGGGGGAGTTACCTCACATTTCGCAAAGTTTTGGAGCACCATTGCACTTTTTTTTATAGAAGCACCAAGCACTTTACAGATTTGTGCATATTATATTATATATAATTTTGTTGTATTTTGATTTTGTATGTCACAAACACATTGATGTAAATAGCATTAATCACCAGGATGTGTTTTGTATAATGTAGCCTGCCAGCGCTGTTTTATATTTTCTAAGACTTACTTATGCGTTCGCTTCTGTGCGCTAGCACGCACGGACGGGGGTGCTTGATTTTTCTTTTTTATTATTCTTTATTTTACTTTTACTCTTTCACTTTAACCACTTGCTTACTGGGCACTTATCCCCCCTCCTGTCCAGACCAGTTTTCATCTTTCAGCACTGGTGCACTTTGAATGACAATTGCGCGGTCATACAACACTGTACCCAAATTAAATTTTTATCATTTTTTTCCCCATAAATAGAGCTTTCTTTTGGTGGTATTTGATCAAAAAAAATCTAAAAAATGTTATTCTTTTATATTTTGTTATAAAATTTTGCAAGCAGGTGATTTTTTCTCCTTCATTAATGTATGCTGCTGAGGTGGGACAGATGCGTGGCAGTGATGGGCACTGATGGGTGGCAATAATGGGCACTGATCGGTTACACTGATAGGCAGCACTGCTAGGTGGCACTGATTGGCACCACTGGTCAGGGCAAGGGCTGACCTTGGGCTCCTTGAGGGTAGGGACCAATGTGAGTGTGCAATGTACAGGGATAGGGACAATTGTAGACACTCACTCAGGTTGAACTGGATGAACTGGTGTCTTTATTCAACCTAACAAACTATGAAACTATGGTGGGCATTGATAGGTGGCACTTGTGGGCATTGATAGGTGGCACTGGTGGGCACTGGCAGGTGGCAATGGCATGTGGCACTGGCAGGGGGTACTGGGTGGCACAGATAATTGCATCTTCCTCTTAGGGACCTTGCTGATAAGCCGGTGATCAGCTTTTTTTTTCTCCTCAGGCTGTCAGCGTGAGGAGAAAAAAAACGATTAACGAGATTTTGTTTACATCATGTGATCAGCTGTCATTGGCTGACAGCTGATCACGTGGTAAGGGGCCGGGACAGTTGTATGACGGCCTCCTGGAAATTTATGTGCGCACTGTGGCCGTCATTCGGTTATAGCGTGGATGGCAAGTGGTGAAAAAAAATGTTTTTGATCATTTTTATTCCTATTACAAAAATGTCCCCTCCCACTGCCTGGAAGAATGATCGAGCAGTTGAACTGCCTCTATGATTGTTCCTACAATGCACAGAATCCCTGGCTGAAAAAAATGATATCTGGAAGATGCCTGTAACTGCAGGCATCAGATATCACCACTCAAAGTCCAGGACATCATATGACGTCCTATAGGTGTGAAGTGGTTAAAGGAGACTGATAATTTATAATTCATTCACTGTGGACTATTTTGTACATTCATTTATTCATGTTTATTTCTTTAGGTCACTTTAGTTCTTTTTATGTTTGTAGCGCAACACTTATCTATTTTAACTTATTAGAGAGGATGTCTTCTAGATATCCTCTTTTGATTTTGCTGCCCACTGTTTTATTTGTCCTCAGTTTTGCGCAGTTTCGATTTTTTATTATTTGCTCAGCATATAACATTAACCATAAGTATATTGATGAAGCCTGGTATAGAAATAATACAAGCTTATGCAAGAATAGATTATTAATAGTACATACATCCAATGTACTGTGCAAACAGATATTATCAGGAAAGGGCTCGATAGGAGTCCTGGTGGAATTGTACATGAATTACCAGGTATATGTAATTATTATTAAAGATACCTTGAGATGAATGTTGCAGCAAAGTCCAATTGCAGAGACTTCTGAGGATGACGCAAGAGGAAAAGGATGTGTCAAGAGACCTGAAGACAAGATCTGTGGTCATGGGGAGATCCTCCAACTGTTGTCCAATCAGACTGGAACAGAGTTTCTCACAGCAGGAACTGTGGTGTGGCACTGGAACTCAGAGTCAGCCTATCAACAATGCGCTTTAGTCCCTTACTAATAGTTTTATTCTGACATGCAACTGGACCTCTAAGCTAACAATCCCGATGTGGACTAACCTGGCTCTAGCCTATGCTGGTTATAGAGCCTAGGCTACAACTAGCTATAGAATCCTAAACCAGAAAGGACATGGTTAACTAGAATAACAGGAACTGCATATAAACTATATTGCAAAAAACAGGTTCACCTACCAATATACTAGAAGGTGACCACTACAAATACAGTAGCACAGACCTAGTTATCTGGAACTGTGCATGCTAGATAATAACAAAGAAGTGGCATTAATATTTTGTACCTCACAAGGATTTAGATATACACTCAGCCGCTGCAGTTACGTTATTAGATCATAGGAATACTTATATAATATTCTCTTTTGGTCCAGGATTTAGCAGCATGGACAGAGCGCGTGGCTGAAACTTTCTGTCTCTTTCCATTTACTCATTCTGGGGTTTTAAAGCCAACAACCAAGCACAGGAAGTGCACGCATAGCATATTTAAAGGCATTTACAGACATTTACAAACTCAGACAGTAGATGGCAGAAGACCCCTACAAGAAAATGGTTTACTCTTTGCAAACTACAGAAACAATAGGCTCTGAACTAAATAGTTATTGTTTGATTGACAACAGTTCATCTGTGAGAGGAGAGGGGTACTCAGAAAAAAACCTATAGCACGTTTGACCATTGTGTAACTTCTCCTAAATTGCTAATCACCTTCTTATGTCAGGGGACAAAAATTATACCCCAGCAGATCTGAAATGTTGAAGAAACGATAAGTTCATCAAGGCATTTCAGATTGGCAAGTAAGGGTGAGAGACATTGAAAAATGGTGGAAAACTGCACTCTATTAGGTAAGCTTACATACATAGAAGGGGAAAGGGTAGGATAGAAAGCGGAACAGAGTAATGTAGTGTCCTAGGCTCTCCAATCCTATGAATATACAATACTGGGTATGTAGGTAAAGAGAAGTATAGGAAGTATAGGGACCATCACGAGGGGTCCACCAGCAGATGCCAAAGCTCCCATGCCGCCTTATGACTTTCCAGCCTGTCAGAAAGACATGCTGTGCTAGACTCCATGAGTTCCACATCCTTAACCCTACCACAGAGGTAGGCAGGGTTTGTTTTTTTCTACTGGAACACCACCAGACATCTAGCTGCCATGGACAACAGGTTCTACCATTCCAGAGGCACCAACAACCAACAAATACAGCTGTACTGCTGGCCGTGACATATATATTAAATGATTAATGAAGCTTGTGGTTTAGATACAAATGCCTAGCAATTGTTATAAAGTGCAGCTCTGCTAACGAGTCTTAGCACAGGTATGATCCATCTTCTGAGGTCTTTTCAGAAAAAAAACCTTGGTATTCGGTCACGTAGTTCTACATTTTTAACACAAACATTTAAAGCCACAGTAGATCTGTCCTTTGCATGTACTGCAAGAAATCGCTAAGAAACTGCAATTGTTACATAGTTACATAGTTAGTCTGGTTGAAAAAGACACAAGTCCATCCAGTTTAACCAATAAAAAGGAAAAATAAAATAAAAATTCTAATAAAAGATATTTAATATAACATTTTAAATGCTATATCATTCCTTTAAAAACTAGGCAAAAACTACTGGTAAAACATACATCACTGTTAATTGGAACTGGATGAAGTTCATAAAGCTGGTGATATTGGAGATTGCCACTCTATCCTATTATCACACATATCTATTGGTCCATCACTATGGTGAGCTGCTTCAATGACCAGTAGAAATATGCAGGAAGCATGAATGAGTGTGCAAGCTCCAATACTACCAGAAATACAAAAGCTTTACCAATGGGCAGGGTGGCAGGCTGTTGCACTCTGTCGTTGTCAACATAGTAGTTATAGGGGCTTTAAATGGGGCCCTTGACATCACCAAAGGGCCACACATAGTATTTAGTACATGTAATGCTCTAGTCTAGATGACTGCCATAGACTGCAGAATAACTGAAGAAATGGTCAGAAACTGCTGACATACTACAGTGCCTTGCGAAAGTATTCGGCCCCCTTGAACTTTTCAACCTTTTGCCACATTTCAGGTTTCAAACATAAAATTTTAATTTTTTGTGAAGAATCACCAACAAGTGGGACACAATTGTGAAGTGGAACGAAATCTATTGGATAATTTAAACTTTTTTAGCAAATAAAAAACTGAAAAGTGGTGCGTGCAAAATTATTCGGCCCCTTTACTTTCAGTGCAGCAAACTCACTCCAGAAGTTCAGCGAGGATCTCTGAATGATCCAATGTTGTCCTAAATGACTGATGGTGATAAATAGAATCCACCTGTGTGTAATCAAGTCTCTGTATAAATGCACCTGCTCTGTGATAGTCTCAGGGTTCTGTTGAAAGCGCAGAGAGCATCATGAAGACCAAGGGACACACCAGGCAGGTCCGTAATACTGTTGTGGAGAAGTTTAAAGCCGGATTTGGATACAAAAAGATTTCCCAAGCTTTAAACATCCCAAGGAGCACTGTGCAAGCGATCATTTTGAAATGGAAGGCGTATCAGACCACTGCAAATCTACCAAGACCTGGCCGTCCCTCTAAAATTTCAGCTCAGACAAGGAGAAGACTGATCAGAGATGCAGCCAAGAGGCCCATGATCACTCTGGATGAACTGCAGAGAACTACAGCTGAGGTGGGAGAGTCTGTCCATAGGACAACAATCAGTCGTACACTGCACAAATCTGGCCTTTATGGAAGAGTGGCAAGAAGAAAGCCATTTCTCAAAGATATCCATAAAAAGTCTTGTCTAAAGTTTGCCACAAGCCACCTGGGAGAAACACCAAACATGTGGAAGAAGGTGCTCTGGTCAGATAAAACCAAAATCGAACTTTCTGCCCACAATGCAAAACGATATGTTTGGCGTAAAAGCAACACAGCTCATCACCCTCAACACACCATCCCCACTGTCAAACATGGTGGTGGCAGCATCATGGTTTTGGCCTGCTTTTCTTCAGCAGGGACAGGGAAGATGGTTAAAATTGAGGGGAAGATGGATGCAGCCAAATACAGGACCATTCTGGATGAAAACCTGTTGGAGTCTGCAAAAGACCTGAAACTGGGACAGAGATTTATCTTCCAACAAGACAATGATCCCAAACATACAGCAAAATCTACAAAGGAATGGTTCACAAATAAACATATCCAGGTGTTAGAATGGCCAAGTCAAAGTCCAGACCTGAATCCAATCGAGAATCTGTGGAAAGAGCTGAAAACTGCTGTTCACAAACGCTCTCCATCCAACCTCACTGAGCTCGAGCTGTTTTGCAAGGAAGAATGGGCAAGAATTTCAGTCTCTCAGTGTGCAAAACTGATAGAGACATACCCCAAGCGACTTGCAGCTGTAATCGCAGCAAAAGGTGGCCGAATCATTTTGCACGCCCCACTTTTCATTTTTTTATTAGTTAAAAAAGTTTCAAAAATCCAATAGATTTCGTTCCACTTCACAATTGTGTCCCACTTGTTGGTGATTCTTCACAAAAAATATAAAATTTATATCTTTATGTTTGAAGCCTGAAATGTGGCAAAAGCTTGAAAAGTTCAAGGGGGGCCGAATACTTTCGCAAGGCACTGTATATGTGTGGTTGGAGTCATGCTGATGGAAAAAGTCAAGAGATTTTCAATGTTACATTAGACTGCTAGGAATCACTATTATTGCAGTCCCTATACAAAATCAAAACTTCCACTGCTGACTGCTGGCGTCCATAAGCAGCGTGGCAAGCACAAAATGTAGCATTCTAGACACAGGCCTCTAGGTACCTGTATTTTATACCTGATTTTTAATAGCAGAGTTGGTTTAAGAAATTATTACATGCTATCATTAAATGAACAGTTCAACAAGTTCAACACACATAAATATAATCGCTATATTATAATACAAAATCGAACCTTTATTTTCTGTCTTTGTAATAATAATTATTATATAGTTACTAATATGGAGTAATTTGGCAATGGAGAGTACATTATTTTTCCGGATGGCATATCATGTGTACATATCAAGTATACTGCTTATACTAGGTAAATTAAGTAGTTGTTATAATGCCAACTACAATTGTATTTAGGTACTTAGTAAGCTGAAAAGTGCCTGTGTAGCCACAATTAATATTGGTACAGGACAAGTCATTGTGGAAGAGTCAGACCAGACAATATCTTGCTTGCAGAATGCACCTTCCTGAATGTGTTCTGGGGCTGGATGAGAACCTACAACAAAAGAAAAACAAATGGGGGGGAAATCATTAATAGTAAAAAACATTTACCAACAAATCGTGTATATATCAAAAACAAACTTAATGGACTTTTTATAGTGCATTATTGCAGTATATGTGCTTTTAGATTGCAGTAAATTGGCTAACATAAGTCCTCCCCAGGCTAAGTCCTCGGTGGTCTAGCTCCTAATATGGATCACTATTTTAAACACATCAGCTTCAAATATCAATTTGTTTGTACAAAGTTCCTAAGCATAAAGAAGAAAGTAATTGCAAAATACTTTTAAAAAGAAATAAAAAATGTATAAGTTATAACAAAACATATCCTGGACTCATTTGGATATCATGTAGCGATAGTCCTTGCCGATGTATAGCTACTGAGTCATCTTCAAGTCCTTGTGAAAACAAAAAAGGGTATGTCTCAATTTCTGGAGGTTTGTCGTGGTAAAGCCCCATACAAACTATCAGATTTTCTGCTGATATAATATGAGGTCAAACCTTAGGAGTTTCAATTTGTATGCAATCAGGCAGGCCCTTGCACTACATGGTTTTGGTAAATCTGATAACAAAAATCAGAAGAAAATCTGATAGTGTGTATGGTGCTTAAACGTGGCCAATACCTCCCAACTTTTTGAGATAGAAGGAACACCTATAAGCAAAAGTATGTAGGCATAGGACACACCCCCTGTCACATACACTCCTCAAAGGAAAATTATACACAAAAAAAGGATCCACAAGTGTTATGATTACTATTCTTTATACTGTGTTTTGAAATTTACAAATGCAACCATTTAGAAACTGAATAAAAAGGTTTAAGGGTCCTTTCACACGAGGTGGATCAGTGCTGATCCGCCCCGTGGATATCCACTTGCTCAGCGGGGATTGCCGGAGCGATCTCCGCTGAGCAGGAAGATGACAGGTCTGTCTCTGCACACTGTTCAGGGACGGACCTGTCACAGCGCCGTTTTCCCCTATGGGAGATCGGGTGACAACAGACCGCACTGTCCATTGTCACCCGATCCAATCCGATGACGGATGGAAAAATAGCTTTTTCCCTGTCTCACTTTTTCAGATCGGAGCAGGTCGGATGTCAGCAGACATGTCACCGCTGACATTCGACGCTTTATAGAGCTCTATGGAGCATCCGTTCAGGTCCACCTGAAAAACTGACGGACGGACCTGAACGGAAAGTAGTGTGAAAGGGGCGTTACACTGGGAAACACTTTGAAAGATAAATAGTGCATTTCATGTACAACTGTGTACAGTGGTACCTTGGATTACGAGCATAATTCTTTCTGGAAGAATGCTTGTAATCTAAAGCACTCATATATATATATATAAACAAGTTTCCCTATAGGAAATAATGGAAGCTCAGATAATCCGTTTCAGTGGCACTGCTAGTGTATGCAGTATGCTCTCAAACCGAGTTAAAAAACAATAGCTCGTATTGTGAAATGCTCTTCAACCACATTAGTCGCAATCCGAGTTATAACTGTAGATCAGATCAAAATGAGTGATAAATGAGGAAGAAAAAGGGACAGTCCCTCAAAATCAGGGACAGTTGGGAGCTATGGTGAAGGAGCACCAAACATCCCAAACTTTGTAATATTTTCAGGGACAACCTCTGTGTTCATACATAGTCTTTTCATGTGGCAAAGTCTGATTAACAATTTAAAGCCCTTGGGATGTATCCATTTAAGAGCATCTAACTTACACGGTAGAAATAGTGTTTCAAGTACCAATTATCTAGTGTACCTAGGCCACTGTTCTTCATCTAGTATGCCCAATAAACATATCTCTGGGGTGAAAGACACAGGCATAGACAATACTGCTGACCTTAGGTCTACTATTTGCTTCCAGTGCCCAGTAATCACTGAATATATAGTTGTATTGATTTGTTGTTGATAGGGATGGATACCGACAAGAGTGAGAGCAGGCCTCCTCCCAATCCTCATTGGAAAAGGTCATATTAGAGTTTGCCATTTGGAGCGCACTGTCAATGGGACTTGGTATAAAATAAATGAGATTAGACTTCAGAAACCAAACCTTTGGGGCCCTGTGATCTCAAAATACCTGTCACTGGGTAATTAGAGAAGCGTAAGGCTTGAGTACCAAATTGGGTTTCGAAGGCGTGTCCTAAAGAGATATTAAAGGTTTTTTTTTTTTCTTAATAACAAACATGTTATAATTATGTAGCACCCTTGTCCTAAACAGGGCTGCTAGTAAATTTAGTTGTGCTAGGTAGTAGCTAGCATGGCTAATTTGTAGTCTATTGATCAAATGTGTTTCTCCTAAGCCTGGAGTTAACTGTGATTTCTCCCTTTTTTCAATAGGTGGCACTGTTTCATTTGGCATCAGTGTGATGAATTATAGTGGATTCAGGTTATGAGAGTATATACTTCTCTCAGCCAATCAGCAGAAGTTTCTTTGGCCACTGAGGATGGTGGGAGAAGGTATTTACTCAGAGAAGGTCAGGAGATCAGGGTTCTTTCAACCTGGGCTGCGGCCTGGGTGGGTGTGTATGGAGCAGCAGCAGAGGTGTAGGCCTGAAGCCTTAGGCCTAACCACATGTAAAGGGGACTTGGCCTGAGGGGGGCCTGATCGTTGCTGGGAGGGATGGGAGAAGAAGTTGCCAGAGGGTTAACCACAGTGAAGGTAATCTTCAAGTATAACACTCTTCACATATAGCAATAAAAATCTGCTAGTCCTTGCAATATCTGAGCATAACAAGAGACCATATAGACATGCAAATCAGAAACAAGAAGCAGATCACTCAGTATCATGGGTATCTTCTGGAGTGGAAATGGCAAGAACCATGGGGTGGCCGTGAGCAAAATCATCCCCAAAGTGTGGCACAAGAGGACTGAATATATACCCTTGAAAGATTAAAGTGTTACTAAACTTAGTAATATGAAAATAGTTAATCTCCCCCCCCCCAAAGTGCCCACAGCTTATAAATCTTCTTTTTACATTAAAATACTGCCACTATAATATTTCCACTATAGCCTGTGTCCTCATGCTGTTACGGGAGGCAGATCATCCATCAATCATGATGTGACATCCCACCCACTGTGTTCTTTTTTAGTTACTGGCCATGGAGGAGGCAGGGACTGGGCTGTATGCACGTCCACATGTGTGATGTCAATATCATGGGACCTGGCTAACTCTAATCAACATGGAAATGTTCTCTCCACCAATAGAGACCAAACTGAGCATGTGCAGCAGCACTACCCTCACTGTGTCTTATCTGGCCTTGCCAAGAGAGACCCTGCAGGAGGGGGAGGGTCTGTCCATACAGGACTAAAAAGCCTTTTTGCACAATGCAGAGGATTAACCCCTTATGTTCCACAGTGAGTATAACAAGCATGCTATTCTGCACATACAGACAGATTTTACTGTTATGGGTTTAGTAACACTTTAAGTATCCCCACACAAAGAGGCATGGGCCCCAAAACATGTTAGTGGAGGTAATTCATCTATTGAGAGTATGTCTAGTCTTTTCTTGCTACATTTTGGGGACATTTTTTGCATGTCCACCCCATGGTCCCTGCAATATCCGATCCAGAAGATACCATGTCTGCTCACATCTCCTGTTGTCAGCTTCTAGCGAGAGTGTCATCAGAATCTGTTGATGTGACCGTTGTTCAATTAATGGTGTATTTCACCTGATGTTATGCCCTGATCAAACCACATTATTAAGTTAAATTTTATCATTTTGATTGGTTTCAAAATCTCTTTCAATCCCTTAAAGCGGTTCTAAAGACATTACTTGCATTAAGTTAAAACACCTTCCACTATTTGTTCCACCCACCCCCCTTCCTAATTACTTACCTGAGTCCTGTATGGGTCCAGCACTGGTTCTCTCTCTTCCCTCTCATAGGCTCAGAGACAGCACCTGGAGTCATTGCCTCTCACTGCTGTCAATCAAATGCTGTGGGGAGGGAGCAGGAGGTGAGGCCGAGCTGCTCTGTGCAGGTGTGCCACCACAGGAACACACAGAGGAGAGGAGATGCAGAGATTACTGGCAGAGGGACACCAGAAGAGGAGATTTGGAGCAGCTTTGTGCAATACCATTGCACAGAGCAGGTACAGTTAGACCTTGTACACACGATAGAAAGTCCGCCGGATAATCCGCCGGACTTTCCAGCGGAGGTCCGCTGGGCTTTTCGAATAAGCAGACTTGCCCACACTGACTTTTCCGGGTGACTAGGTCCTTTGGCATCCCCCGGGACTGTGACATCATAAGGGATGGGGTCACCATGTGACATCACCCGGTGACCCCGTCCCTTATGCCTATATAAGTCGCCGCGCAACGTGTCCCCGGCATTACAGCGGGAGAGAGCGTCATGTCAACATTGGAAGAAGAGAAGAAGAAGAAGACGGAGGTGACGACGAACGAGAAGACCGGGCCAACGCTAGTAAAAGAGCTGGAAGAAGATAGTGGAGGAGCCCGGCAGAAGAACCGGAGAGTGGCAGAAGAGGCCAGAAAGCACGGAGAAGTCGGAAGAAGATCCCTGGACAGCGACGACGACGAAGGAGAAATCTGGGCTCCTCTTCTAGCAAAAGAGTGGCAAAAGAGCAGAATATATCGGAGGAACCCAGCAAGAAGACCCCCGAAGTCAGAAGAAGACCCCCGGAGCTGCCTAATAAACGACTTCAAAAACCTGTGTTGTGTGTTTTTTATTGACACTTTTTCCCCCCAGGTGAATAGGTAGGGGTACGATGTACCCCATACTCATTCACATAGGGTGGTGGGCCGAGATCTGGGGCTCCCAGGTTCCAATAAGCATCCCGCCTGCAGACCCCAACAACCAACGGCCAGGGTTGTCTGGAAGAGGCCCTTGTCCTCATCAACATGGGGACAAGGTGCTTTGGGGTGGGGGGACCGCAGGGCCCCCCTTCCCCAAAGCACCACCCCTCATTTTGAGGGCACGCGCACTGGTACAGTTCAGGAGGGGGGAAGTTCGCTCGTCCCCACCCCCTTTCCTGACCAGCCGGGTTGCATGCTCGGATAAGGATCTGGTATGGACTTTGGGGGGACCCTCACGCAGTTTTTCGGTGTAGGGGTTACCCTTAAAACCCATACCAGGCAACGGGGCTCGCAAACTGTCAATCTCGCTGATGGAGGCGGCGAGATTGACTTCCTTCTCTAGTCTCGTCGCACCTGAAGTCACGTTCAAAATAAACTGACTTTAGTCCATGTGTGGGTAAGTCCATTCATGTAAAAAGTCTGGCGGACTAGCACACAGACGAGCGGATTTTTCAAGTCTTCAAGTCAAGTCTTCTTTCAAAGTCCGCTTTTGGGAAGAAAAAGTCCTCCGGAGCCCACACATGGTCGAATTGTCCACCGGATAGTCTGATCGTGTGTACGCGGCATTAGTGTAACATACTTGCTATTCAAAAAAAAAAAAATATATATATATATATATATTATTGTATACAGTATGCCTTTACAGCCACTTTAAGTATATCCAACAACTGTTTAACTCTTTCATCATCAAGAAGTAACCACAGGCAGATCACTTCTAAAACAGATAAATCATGTACAAAAGGTATCACGATCAATAAATGAACTTAGCAAACTCCAACACAAGTGCTTCTATATCTATCTATATATATACATATAAATATTTTATATATATATATACAGTGGTGTGAAAAAGTGTTTGCCCCCTTCCTCATTTCCTGTTCCTTTGCATGTTTGTCACACTTAAGTGTTTCGGAACATCAAACCAATTTAAACAATAGTCAAGGACAACACAAGTAAACACAAAATGCAATTTGTAAATGAAGGTGTTTATTATTAAAGGTGAAAAAAAATCCAAACCACCATGGCCCTGTGTGAAAAAGTGATTGCCCCCTAAACCTATTAACTGGTTGGGCCACCCTTAGCAGCAACAACTGCAACCAAGCGTTTGCGATAACGTGCAATGAGGCTTTTACAGCGTCCTGGAGGAATTTTAGCCCACTCATCTTTGCAGAATTGTCCTAATTCAGTTACATTAGAGGGTTTTCGAGCATGAACGGCCTTTTTAAGGTCATACCACAACATCTCAATAGGATTCAGGTCAGGACTTTGGCTAGGCCACTCCAAAGTCTTCATTTTGTTTTTCTTCAGCCATTCGGTGGTGGACTTGCTGCTGTGTTTAGGATCATTGTCCTGCTGCAGAACCCAAGTTCGTTTCAGCTTGAGTACACGAACAGATGGTCGGACATTCTCCTTCAGGATCTCTTGGTAGACAGCAGAATTCATAGTTCCTTTTATCACGGCAAGTCTTCCAGGTCCTGAAGCAGCAAAACAGCCCCAGACCATCACACTACCACCACCATATTTTACTGTTGGTATAATGTTCTTTTTATGAAATGCAGTGTTCCTTCTACGCCAGATATACTTGGACACACACCTTCCAAAGAGTTCCACTTTTGTCTCATCGATCCACAGAATGTTGTCCCAAAAGATCATCAAGATGTGTTGTGGAGAAATTGAGACGAGCTTTGATGTTCTTTTTGCTCAGCAGTGGTTTTCTCCTTGGAACTCTGCCATGCAGGCCATTTTTGCCCAGTCTTTTCCTGATGGTGGAGGCATGAACGCTGACCTTAACTGAGGCAAGTGAGGCCTGCAGTTCCTTGGACGTTGTTGTGGGGTCTTTTGTGACCTCTTGGATGAGTCGTCGCTGCGCTCTTGGGGTAATTTTGGGCGGCCGGCCACTCCTGGGAAGGTTCACCACTGTTCCATGTCTTCGCCATTTGTGGATAATGGCTCTCACTGTGGTTCGCTGGATTCCCAAAGCTTTGGAAATGGCTTTATAACCCTTTCCAGACTGATAGATCTCAATTACTTTCTTTCTCAATTGTTCCTGAATTTCTTTGGGTCTCGGCATGATGTGTAGCTTTTAAGGATCTTCTGGTGGACCTTACTTTGTCAAGCAGCTCCTATTTAAGTGATGCCTTGATTGTGAACAGGTGTGGCAATAATCAGGCCTGGGTGTGGCTAGAGAAATTGAACTCAGGTGTGGACAACCACAGTTATAGTATGTTTTAACAAGGGGGGCAATCACTTTTTCACACAGGGCCATGATGGTTTGGATTTTTTTTCACCTTTAATAATAAACACCTTCATTTACAAATTGCATTTTGTGTTTACTTGTGTTGTCCTTGACTATTGTTTAAATTGGTTTGATGTTCCGAAACACTTAAGTGTGACAAACTTGCAAAGGAACAGGAAATGAGGAAGGGGGCAAACACTTTTTCACACCACTGTATATATATATATATATATATATATATATATAGAGTGAACCAAACATTAACATGAAAAAATCCATGCAGTTCTGTCATCAATGTGACTTCAAAGACAAACAAGTGTTCCACACTACAAGAACCACAACTTCTTGCCAAATATCCATGATCTCGAAAATAAAAAAAGATCAATCAGGCTTTTTTAGTAGGTCAGTGGGAAGACAGCACACCTCGGCATGTATTGGTACCCCGATCTCACTCCTTTTAAATGGCACCCAGCCAGCTGGAACAAGAAGCTTGTCAGCTCGCCATGACCCAGTTTGTATAATCCTCACAGATACCATACCTTCCAACTTTTTGAGATAGGAAGGAGGGACATCTATTAGCAAAAGAATGTAGTCATAGAACCTACTCACTGCCACGCCCCCTTAAAGGAGAATTATACAAAAAATGATTAGTCAAACCCACAATTTTTTTCTTTTACAACTATTACTGCTTTATACCGGCTTTGACATTTACAAATGCAGCAATTTAGAAATTGGATGCAAGGTTTAACACTTTGAAAAACTTTTTGAAAGATAAAAAGTGCATTTTATATACATCTATTTAGATCAAACCAAAATGAGGGACAAATAAGGAGGAAAGTGGGACATAAATCAGGGACAGTTGGGAGCTATGCAGATACCATAGAAGAACAGAGGCATACCACATAGTGTAAAACCAGACAGGTACTTACACAATAGAAACTAAGACATGTAATACCTTGCCTTCCGCCACTGGTGGGCGTGCTGACACCACCACTTAGAACCCACCAACGCGTTTTATCTACAAGCAGGCATCATCGGGGGATTATTCTCCATAATGTAATACATCTGAACCTCTGAATATGATCCAAATTGTTCTAACAACAATTTGCCCCTATTCATATTTCATGATGGGTATAGGATTGTGTATATGAGATTGTATTTTTTATTTTTTTTAAATAAGAAAAGAGCCTATGTACACGAGCAGCCCCAGTAGGTAACATACATTGTGCATTTTTGATTATTTTTTTTGATATCCATGTTGGGTGATAAATGAACTAGAATATATAAAAAGATAAATAAATTATCACATAGCGAAAATACTTTGTGTTGTACACAAAATACTCAGTTTACAAATGTTGCCCACCTAAACACTGTATACTGTTTCCACAACACTAAGCAAATAAATGTATAACCTAAACAGTGCAACACTCTTTCATATCCTCATATAAATCACACAAAAAAGTACTGACTATTGAGTACTGGCTACTACCTAAATGATACAAAATTGTGAAAAATTATATGCAAAGTCCAATGTTCACAAATTATATACACAATATTGCCAATAGTATTGGGACGGCTGCCTTTACACGCATATTAACTTTAATGGCATCCCAGTCTTAGTCTGTAGGGTTCGGTATTGAGTTGGCCCACCCTTTGCAGCTATAACAGCTTTAACTCTTCTGGGAAGATATCCACAAGGTTTAGGAGTGTGTCTATGGGAATGTTTGACCATTCTTCCAGAAGTGCATTTGTGAGGTCAGGCACTGATGTTGGACAAGAAGGCCTGGCTCGCAATCTCCGCTCTAATTCATCCCAAAGGTGTTCTATCGGGTCGAGGCCACCCATGTCATTATGGACCTTGCTCTGTGCTTCTGGAAGAATGGTCAAACATTCCCATAGACACACTCCTAAACCTTGTGGGCAGCCTTTCCAGAAGAGGTGAAGCTGTTATAGCTACATAGGGTGGGCCAACTTAATATTGAACGCTACGGACTAAGACTGGGATGCCATTAAAGTTCATGTGCGTGTAAAGGCAGGCGTCTCAATCATTTTGGTAATATAGTGTAAATATACTCCAGAGGAAAAAAAACACTGTGTGCTTTCAATCTTCATGTATACAGTGCCTTGAAAAAGTATTCATACCCCTTGAAATTTTCCACATTTTGTCAGGTTACAACCAAAAACGTAAATGTATTTTATTGGTATTTTATGTGATAGACCAAGACAAAGTGGCACATAATTGTGAAGTGGAAGGAACTTGATAAATGTTTTTTCTAATTTTTTTACAAATAAATATGTGAAAAGTGTGGTGTGCATTTGTATTCAGCCCCCCTGAGTCAATACTTTGTAGAACCAGCTTTCACTGCAATTACAGCTGCAAGTCTTTTTGGGTATATCTCTACCAGCTTTGCACATTTAGAGAGTGACATTTTTGCCAATTTGTCTTTGCAAAATAGCTCAAGCTCTGTCAGATTGGATGGAGAGCAACAGTTAACAGCAATTTTCAAGTCTTGCCACAGATTCTCAATTGGATTTAGGTCTGGACTTTGACTGGGCCATTCTAATGCCGCGTACACACTATCGGACTTTCGGCCAGCAAAAGACCGATGAGAGCTCTTCATTGGAAAATGCGACCGTGTGTATGCTCCATCGCAATTTTGCTGGCCGATTTCCTGGCAGCAAAAATTTGAGAGCATGTTCTCAATTTTCCAGACGGAAAAACTTTCGGGAATTTCCAATCGTGTGTATGCAATTCGGATGCGCAAAAACTCATGCATGCTCAGATTCAACTACGAGACGGAAGCTATTGGCTACTGGCTATTGAACTTCCTTTTTCTAGTCCCGTTGTACATGTTGTACGTCACCGCGTTCTTGACAGTCGGAATTTGGTGTGACCATGTGTAGGCAAGACAGCTTGAGCGGAATTCCTTCGGGAAAAACATCAGACCCTTTTCTGACCATAATTCCGATCGCGTGTACGTGCCATAACATATGAATATGCTTTGATCAAAACCATTCCATTGCAGCTCTGGCTGTATGTTTTGGGTCGTTGTCCTGCTGGAAGTTTAACCTTTGCTGACTACTAGCCTCTACGTAGTCCCGTCGTACTCCACGAACATCACCATGTTCCAAACGATCGGATTTTCCGACAACTTTGTCCGACCGTGTGTATGCAAGACAAGTTTTAGACAAAATCCGTTGGAAAAAATCTGATGGATTTTGTTGTCGGAATGTCCGTCCGTGTGTACAAGGCATAACAGGTTTTCTTCTAAGATTGCCCTGAATTTGGCTCCATCCATCTTCCCATCAACTCTGTCCAGCTTCCCTGTCCCTGATGAAGAAAAGCAAAAAGCATCCCCACAGCATGATGCTGCCACCACCATGGTTCACGGTGGGGATGGCGTGCTCAGGGTGATGTTAGTGATAGAGTGTTCGTTTTCTGCCACACGTAACGTTTTGCTTTTAGGCGAAAAAGTTACATTTTGGTCTCATCTGACCAGAGCACCTTCTTCCACTTGAATGCTGTGTCCCTCACATGGGTTCTCACAAACTGCAAACGGGACTTCTTATGGCTTTCTTTCAACAATGGCTTTCTTCTTGCCACTTCTTCAAAAAGGCCAGATTTGTGGAGTGCACAACTAATAGTTGTCCTGTGGACAGATTCTCCCACCTGAGCTGTGGGTGTCTGCAGCTCCCCCAGAGTTACCATGGGCCTCTTGGCTGCCTCTCTGATTAATGCCCGGCCTGTCAGTTTAGGTGGACGGCCATGTTTTGGTAGGTTTGCAGTTGTGCCATACTCTTTCCATTTTCAGATGATGGCTTGAACAGTGCTCTGTGGGATGTTCAAAGCTTGGGATGTTTTTTTATAACCTAACCCTGCTTTAAACTTCGCCACAACTTTTTTATGACCTGTCTGGTGTGTTCCTTGGCCTTCATGGTGCTGTTTGTTCAGTAAGGTTCTCTAACAAACCGCTGAGGGCTTCACAGTACAGCTGTATTTATACTGAGATTAAATTACACACAGGTAGACTGGGTGTAGAATAGGGGGTGGCAATGGCAGCTATAGATAGATTCATGCAAGGCATGAATCTATCTATTTGGGATAGAGGGGGTGGCAGGAGAGAGAGGGCGGCGCCCGTGCGCCCTTAATGCACAGGTTGCCACTGTCAGCCAGTGTCACTAATTCAGTGACAGTGCATATTTTTAGCACTGATTACTGTAATAATGTCACTGGACCACAAATAAATAATGAATAAAGTTCATATAATGGTGCAAAATAAATATTGGTAGAAGATGTGCATAATCCAGGAATTTACCAGCATGCTCCATCACCCAGTGTAAGATGGACTCTTACCAAAGTTGCAGGACTCTATTACGTAGTCAAATACGCTCAATAGGTGTATCGTCAGTGATCAGTCATCATCATATTCTCCAGGAACAGATGCCGTTCAGTAATTCCAATGTGAATAAATGGACGTAGGGCAAGGGATGTGCCTCATGTATATAAATGAAGGAAACATCCACATAGTGTAATAACGTAAACACTGTTTTATTACACAATAAAGGTACACACATTTCAGAAGATAAAAGCGGGCTGGTAAAATCAGTCCAAAAAGTATAAACCAAGCATGCAAATCGCTAAGGTAGTGCACACAGCAGGACAAGCTTGGCAACGGCGCATACATAGGCTCTGCCCTACATGTTTTGTCACAACTGACGTCATTGGGGGCATGTATGCGGAAATGTACGTGGTGATGTGCCATGGCTGCAAAGCTTTCCTTTTAATTTAATGATTCTAATAAAGCTGGATGTGGCACTGGTTACAGAAACACAGGGGTTAAACAGTTGGTCACCCCAACTACTGAGGATTATCCTTTTCATACATAAATTACAGTGCATAGCACTGTGACCACGGCTTAACCCATTGTGGAAGTGTGCTGTTTTGAATTAGTCTTAAGGATCATGGATTTATCCATCAGTTCAGCTATCCACAGACTGTCCAGTGTACTGTTTAGTGTTGTACATGTAGCATGGTCTCCAGCCTTGTCCAGTCTAATGAGGACCTCCAAAGCCAAAGATAGCTGACATCCTTCAATATGTAGTGGGTTGTGAGGCATATTGGGTGCAAAGATGGTGAAAGTCATTGGGCGCCAGACACTTCTTCAATGTAAAAGAGGTTTTATTTATTTTTACAGTCCTTTTTGTATTTTTGGGGGAAAGAGGGTTAGGGCCAGGACACCCTTACATAGTTATAAATCCTTTCAGCTCCACTACAACTGCCTCTTGTAGTTCTTCAACACTGAGCTCCTGGTCTTTCACTAGACCCTCTAATTCACTGACTCTGAATCCCTTAAGCTCCTGCAAGGTTGGCGGTGGTATCTCCCTCAAACGTCACCCCTGCTTCTCTGCTGGGTCCCTAGCTTGGCACTCAAGATACTTCTCAAGCTTCACCCTGCTAACCGGTGAGGTCCCTGGCTTGACTCACAAGGCTGCTCTGCAAGCGTCTCCTCCACGGGTTGGGTCCATGACTTGATCACCGCCTGAAGTTTCCTGATTCTCCACTGTGCCCTTTCGGTGAGAATATGGTTTTGGTACTTGCTTCAGTTACTCACTGAGGTCCCTAGTAAAGGTGGTTGGTCCCTTTGTGGTGACAGCTTCCCTTCTACCTCCGACCACTGACAGGTTCTCCAGCCAACAGAACAGTCAGTTTTGGTTGGACTATAAGCTGCAGTCCCAACCCTGCGCTGCACTCTTACTTCTTGATAGGCCCTCATGCAGCTAGATTCCCCTGGGATAGGCCAAATCTCCGCATCCACCCAGACAGCCCTCCAGGGGGCACAGAACATAGATCACCTGACCTAACCCGAATATATAGGTTCTCGCAGCAGGCCAAGGGTTTCAAGAAATCCCCTGCCCATTGGCTGAGATACCCCATATACTCATAACCTGACCTTGAGTTGCCCTTCTCATATCTAGTACCACCAAGCACCCAGGAACCTAGTGGTAGAAGAGAAAAGTGCAACAAGGCCAAAAGTAGGGAGAAATCAATAGATTTCTATCAATCGACCAAGATAACTACTCTTGGCGAGTCAATTTTTGAGGACCTCCCTGACTAAACCTCAGGGTGCTACATACATAACACATCTATGGACTCTGTGTTTATGACATTGGCATTGTGGCAAGATTAGGTTATGTACCGAATCCATTATGATTTGGGTTTAGTGCACTGAACCTTATTTTTTGGTTCTGTGCTCGATCCGGCCCCTTACCCTGTGATCAGCTGTCAGCCAATGACAGCTGATCACGTGATACAAACAGAAGCCGGTAATCAGCTTTTTTCCCCCTCGCGCTGTTAATGGGACATCGGTCCCACACACGGAGAGCAACTGCCGCCTCATCAGTGCCCACCAGTGCCACCTACCAGTGCCCACCAGTGCCCATAAGTACTACTAAGCAGTGGCCACCAGTGCAACCTACCAGTGCTCACCAGTGCCACCTATCAGTGCCCACCAGTGCTGCCAATCAGTGTCCACCAGTGGTGCCTCATCCTCAGTGCCACCTGTCAATGCTGCCTATCAGTGTCACCTACCAGTGCCTATCGGTGCTCATCAGTGTCGCTGATCAGTGCAGCCTCATCAGTACCTCCTGATCAGTGCCCACCAGTGCCATCTCATCAGTGCCCACCAGTGCCACCTCATTGGTGCCCATCAGTGCCACCTATCAGTGCCAACTATCAGTGCTGCCTTATCAGTGCCCATCAATGCAGCCTCATCAGCGCACATCAATGAAGGAGAAAAATGACCTGTTTGCAATTGGGCTTAAGTGCCCAGTAAGCAAGTGCTTGCCCCAGATAACATTCTTAAGTGAAGTTCCAGCCTCAAAAAAAAAAAAAAAAAAATCAGCAGCTACAAATACTGTAATCCCACAATGCCGGCCCCCCGAAGCTTGGGAAGGAAGGGGGCTTAAGTGCCCAGTAAGCAAGTGGTTTCTCCAGATAACATTCTTCAAGTGGAGTTCCAGCCTCAAAAAAAAAAAAAAAATGTAAAAGTCAGCAGCTACAAATACTGTAACTGCTGACCTAAAATATTAGCCATAGGCTCGGGTGCAGGTGCCACTATTGCAACTAAGGGAAACCAACAGTGAAGTCTTCAGGCTGCACGTCTCGTGTTGCGCTTTCTGAATGGCCCCTATGTGGGTCCCAGAAAGCAGCGAGGGGTAAGGAGGAGGGGCCTAGGAAGGAAATGCCATACCTCTCCACAGCAGGGTTAGGATAGGAGTACACTAGAAAAGGTACATAATAAATATTTTTTTTAAATGATGTGTCCGAAAACGAGGGGGGGGGGTGATGCAGTCTTTTGTTTAAGACCTTGAAGTATTTTTGGGTGGAACGCCGCTTTAAATTTATGTTTTAGTTAAGTAAGGTAGATATGAAATATTTCTTAAATACTTATTATATCAAGCCAGCAGGTGGAGCTCTATTTTTCATGTTTATCAATCTAACCATAATTGCTTTGCTGAAAAAGCCTGTTATAAAGTCTATTGTGTTTCTGCTGTGAATGTCTGGATGAATTGCCCGCAGCTACAGAGGTCAGTGATCACTTGTTTTCTGTTCAATGGTCTTTAATGAGCTTTTAAAAATTGTAAAAAAGCAAAAAGTGGGGAACAATCCATGTACATCTATATTCTATATAAGTAGAACATTGCAACTTAAAGTGTTTGTTAAACCAAATAAAAATTTAGATCCTGGTCCCTTAAAGCAGATTAAACAGCACAGTGCTTGTGCTGTGTAATTTGCCCCCCTCTAAACTGAAAAAATCCTGTGTGATCCTGCCACTTCCTGTATCCCCCTCTCTGCGATTACCACGATAATCAGGGCAGCTGATTACCACTGTGGTCAGTTTGCATGCCTCCGTCACCTGCAGCTCTGCTCTCCTCTCTCCCCCTCACCCCCTCCTCCCTTCCTGTCAGTTCTGTGTCTTTGTCTGTGTCTCGGCCCCCCTATCCTACCGCTATTATAAAAAAAAAAAAACTTACAATGGTCCCTGCCAGTCCCTCTATTATAGGCAGGCATACCACACTGTGTACGTTTTTTATTAAAATTAGGATTGTAAACACATTTTTAGAACTATCTTCAGGCTGGTCACGTGACCACTTTACATTTCATTTAATTGAGTCAGGGCTTCTGCGGGAGGGGCCGAGCGACCACGTGACTTTCCCGGCTGATGTCACAGGGAGATCTCAGCCCTCCTGCTGCATGCATGTGTCAGAGCTGTAAAACAGCCGTGAGTCACGTGACCGGCCTGAAGATCGCCCTAAATAGGTATTTACAATCCTCTTTTTTATAAAAGACTTACACAGGGTGGTATGCCTGCCTATAATAGAGGGGCTGCCAGTGAGTTCTAACTTTGAGTTAAACACTTTAATGATAATAATGACACTCCCAGATTGGTTCACAGATTGCAGTGCGAATTGTGGATTCGGACAGGAATCAGATCACATGGGTATTCCAGTGCGGGGAAAAAAAAAGTCCCTGCACCTTTTTTATGCAAATCCAATGCAAGTTCAGCCATACAACTGTATCAGCATGGTTCAAACTCTAATCGAGAAGTGGAAAATGGGGTGTTCTGTTGAAACCAAACCATGGTCAGGTAGACCAACTACAATTTCAGCCACAACTGCCCGGAAAATTGTTCAGGATGCAAAGAAAACCCCATAAATAACGTCTGGTGAAATACAGGACTCTCTGAATGTGGTGTTTCAAGATGCACAATAAGGAGGCACTTGAAGAAAGATGGGCTGCATGGTCAAGTTGCCAGAAGAAAGCCATTACTATGTAATGCCTATGTAAATGCCACAAAGTAATCCCACTTACAATACGCCAAACAGCACAGAGACAAGCCTCAAACCTTCTGGCACAAAGTCATGTGGAGCGATGAGACCAAAATTGAGCTTTTTGGCCATAAACGCTACATTTGGAAAGAAGTCAATGAGGCCTATGATGAAAGAGGTGGATCGCTGGTGTTTTGGGGATGTGTGAGCTACAAAGGCACAGGAAATTTGTTAAAAATTGTTGGCAAGATGAATGTAGTATGTTATGAAAAAATACTGGAGGAACATTTGCATTCATCATCCAGGAAGCTGCACGTGGGACGACCTTGGACATTCCAACATGACAATGATCCAAAACACAAGACCAAGTTGACCTGTCATTGGCTACAGCAGAATAAAGTGAAGGTTCTGGAGTGGCCATCTCAGTCTCCTGACCTCAATATCATTGAGCCACTCTGGGAAGATCTCAAATGTGCAGTTCATGCAAGATAACCCAAGAATTTACAGGAACTGGAGGCTTCTTGCCAACAGGAATGGGCAGCTTTACCATCTGAGAAGATAAAAAGCCTCATCCACAAATACCACAAAAGACTTCATGCTGCTATTGATGTTAAAGGGGGCAATACACGGCATTAGGAACTGGGGTATGTAAACTTTTGATCAGGGTCATTTGGGTAGTTTCTTTTCTGAGTAAACACAGTTAATTGATAATAAATGGCTTCAGCCAAACACTAACCATGAGTGAAATAAAAGTTTTTTGTGTTATCATTCGTATTCTTGGAAAAATGGCCAAGAAATCATAAATTCTGCCAGGGTATGTAAATCTATGAGCATATGAATGGGGACCTTGGATTGTGGGCTCCTTGAGGGCAGGGGCCAATGTGAGTGTGCAATGTACAGGTATAGGGACAATTGTAGACACTCAGGTTGGACTGGTGTCTTTATTCAACCTTACTAACTATGAAACTATGCAACTATATGTGCAGAACGATGCTCGCAGGGAACAGAGCCCAGCACATTGATAGATCGAGCGGAGTACACAGCCCGTTGGCACAGCAGGGGGACATCTTGGGGACAAGGTTAGTAACTTTTCCAGGATACTGCGATGCAATCAGAGCCTCACTCAGGATTACCGCCAGGGAGGTTAAATAGAATTGGTCCCAGGTAGGAAATCATTCGATAAGGGATGTGGTGGGAAGTACCTTGGTCAATGCATCCCCTAAAGAATTTAGAACAGGCCGCAGGCCTATATTTCGATATGCAGGTTGGGACAAGGTATTAACATAAAAAGCAGCATGTAGTTTGTCTGAAAGGTATACAGGGACAAGACTTGCCAAAATTTGTCCCAGACTTATGGCTCTATCACTGTCCATAGATATTCTGCCCAGTAGGGTGGATCATTTAGATATTTACATTCAAAGGATGTGGAAGTTTCATAGATACTGGGGTCTAGTTTAAATGTCTGTGGTATGTAATGTTTTTATCTGAAGGTAGCAAAACATTTCTCAGTGTGGTAGAGAGTATTTTCACCCCCCAAAGGGCTGCTGACTTGTCCCAGGTTCTTTCCCCAAATTGTTGAAATGCAGCCAGGCACACCACAACAGTCACTCTTCTGGCTCAGTAAATAGTCTAGGGATTGCCTTTTTTTAAATGTATTGCTGATTACCTTGAATAGGACTCAGTCACTTCAGCAACAGTTCAGGAAAATGGACAGCACTGGGACAACATAAGCAATGTTCCAGGCCAGGCAAGTCTTAGCATTAGTGCACCAGGGGTAATCACTGGGATCCTTCACTCAGGTCTATACTCACAGTGTCCCCAGGCACCAGGATGCCTCCCTCTTGTCTCAGGCAGGTGATTCCTCAGTGAATCTTCCAGACTGGATGCCTTGTGAAAGCCCTCTCTTTGCTTCAGTTATTTTATCAGAAGAGGCTCCCCAGCTCTGGCACAGCTGGGACTTTGTAGCATTTTCATCTAGGCTGCCTCGAAGGGCAGTAGTCTTTCAGGCAGCGAACTTCTCCTGGACAAGAACAGGACTGCCACAGGCCCCTGACTATTTATGTGCTTTGAAGTCACCTACTGGACACCCTTCCCCAGGGATTGGCTTACTGGACACCCTTCCCCAGGGATTGGCTGGAACCACATCAATACAAGAGAAAGCAGTCAAGCCTGCAGCCTGCAGAGTCCAGAACAAAGCCGTTTAGCTGATTACAGGAACTAAATTTACTTAACTTAATAAGCAACCTATTTAGGAGGGTGCTACATTAAGAATATGTAAATCTTTGAAGTTTTATAGCCTGGCCAAGATTTATTATTCATTTCTGCTTTGAGTTGGTTTTATTGTGAACGTCTGCTGCCTCCCTGGAAAGCTTACCTCAAACATAAATGGGAAACCGTAGGTATAGCGTTGTCTGACACGCATAAGGAATGGGTCACGGCGGGTCCCTCTGCTCCCCCACAGGAGATCGCAATAGATGTGGTTAAACTGTTGTTGGGATATCTGATTGATGCGCCAACCCTATGCCACTATCTTCACTATTTGACTAACTCCTGCTGAATCTTACTCCTGGGCAAGGAGGTTTTAACGGCAGTGCGGACCCTCCGTTACTGATACCAATACAGTGTTAACCGCTCGCTTACCAGCAAGCTGACAATTACTTACACATTGCTATTTTCAATCCTACGTGTGAACTTCTCCTGAAGAAGCGCTATTTTAGTGCGGAACATGTCAAGCCATTTTGCTACATAAAAAATTTGGACCCTCACGCCTGACATCACTCCTGGGACCAAACCCAATACACTTTGAATTCATCTCCTACACTGAATACCGAAATCAATGGCTTTGTATTATACATTTTAGTACCATATACTTAATTATGAGCCTTATTGGAGAATCTTAGTGATCAGGCAGTGCGGGCCACATTAATACCATATTTTATAATGCCATAAAGATTATTATTGTACTATGTATATGTTATTGTCAAATTTTTGCTAATTTGTGGAAATCAAATAAAAAAATCTTTATTACCTTTTAGACAGAGTACTCATGTGCCTTGTAAAGTCCATAAAACATTAGTTCCTTTCTTCTCGTAATCTATATTGGGACGTTGGCACATTAATATTGGTCTACCCACAGTGTCACCCTGCGATACACACCTTTTAAAATTTCCCACTTTCTAATTCTAAATGGGAAACTGTCAAATATGGGGTCTTACCTGATGCTGTCCTTGTGTACATATTCTATTTTGCACATGCAAAAGATAAACATGTATATTATTTTCCATTTGTATAGTTGATCCATACTGTATATTTAAGTGTTAAATATTAGTTTGTACACACCACAGCATAGTGCCTTCACCCTTGGATTATAGCAGTGCCGTTTGTTGCCTTTTCTGTACTCCAAACTATTCTGTGGAGCAGTCCCGTTGAATCAATGTTGTCCTGTTCTATGCTGTCTCATCTTGTTATCAAATTCATTATAGCATAATGTGGTGTTTTCAGATTTAGTGTTTGCTCATCAAACTTTTATCACAAGTTTTCCATATGACCGGGTTCTGTGCTTCTTTATACTTCAGACAATGGGATTTATTGATAGAAAATATGAAACAGCGCTGGCAGCATATATTATTCAATACACATCATGGTGATTCGTGCCATATACATCAATGTGTTTGTGCCATACAAAATCAAAATGTAACAAAATTATATATAACGTGCACAAATATATAAAGTGCTTAGTGTTTATATGAAAAAAAGTACAATGGTGCTCCAAACTTTGCAAAGTGTGAGGTGACTCCCCCCTTCGGTGACCCCACTCACCAGAAACAATGAACCCTCAGCTTCACAGTCTGGGGTCAAAAAAGCTGTGATCTATTGATTTGGGGATGTGTAGGATGGTTCCTCAAAAAGCCCTTCCAAAAGGGTACTTTATAACAGAAAGTATACACTGCGTCATCAAAGGGCCAAAGGATCAATGGTCCATTGATGAGGCCCTGGAGGAGGGGTGAAACGCGTTGACGCACTTCCGGTTCATGTTAACCATTGACGCAATTTCAAAAAGAAACAGAATAAAAGGTCTGCAGTCACCAGTGATACACCTCCATCCCTATATACATATACAAAGAAAGGAGAGTTGCCCTGGGACTTTAAATGAGGTGGTCAAAGTTAGCCACTGAGTAACAAGAGTAATAGTAGTATAAATGTTTATTAAAATTAACGCGTGCTGGGTTTTCTGATGCGTCTATTTGTATATACTGCATTGTATAATGTTTGTATCAACTTTATTTATTCTCATTATTATATGCAAATCCATTGGCTGAGCTAATATGCTATATTATCCATGTATGTACATTCATTTTAACACCCCTGGCGGTATTCCCGAGTCTCGCTCGGGGAGAAAATTTTGTACCAAAAGCGGTAACCCCGAGCCAGACTCGTGACCGCTGAATCCAGGGAGAGCTTACTTACCTTGTCCCCTGGATCCAGCGATGTCCCCCCGCTGTACGAGCGAAAGCCTTGCTCCGCTGGATCTATCACAGAGCCGAGCTCCATTCCCTGCGAGCGTTGCGACGCACGGGGCGGAGAACGGCGCCAAATTCAAAAAGTAAAACACAGTATACATACAGTATAATGTAATCTTACAGATTAAATTGCTGTATGTAATTATTTCACATCCCCTTTGTCCCTAGTGTTCTGTCCAGTGTCCTGCATGTCGTTTTATATTATAAAAACTGTTTTTTATGCCTGGAAACTGGAGATTGTCCATAGCAACCAAAACTGTCCCTTTACATCAAAAGTGGTTTTAGACCAGCTAGAAAACAGCGATAATAAATTAGAATCACTCACAGAATTGAGCGATAGCGATTTGTGGGGAGATCCGTCATCAAATACTGAAAAGTAATGACAGTGACAGTTCTGAAACTGAGCAAATTTCAGTGTTTTTGATTTAATTGCCTTATTGAATATTTTTTATTATTGTTTTATTATTTGGTATAGTTATTTATAATTATTTGTTATATTATAATGTATGATTTAATTTTTCAAACTTTATCATACCCGGGATGTCTGCTAGACTCTGGTTGGGACAGATTTGAGTTATTCCTAAGAATAAGGCCCCTTTCACACTGACGTCCCGTTCAGGCCCGCCTGTCAGTTTTTCAGGCGGACCTGAACGGGTGCTCCATAGAGCTCTATGGAGCGTCGGATGTCAGCGGTGACAAGTCCGCTGACATCCGACCCGCTCCGATCCGAAAAAGTGTAACGGAGGAAAAAGCTATTTTTCCATCCGTCTGCGGATCGGATCGGGTGACGACGGGCACTGCGGTCCGTCGTCATCCGATCTCCCATAGGGGAGAGCGGCGCTGTGACAGGTCTGTCCCTGCGCAGTATGCAGAGACGGACCTGTCATCTCCCTGCTCAGCGGGGATCGACGGAGTGATCCCCGCTGAGCAAACGGATATCCACGGGGCGGATCAGAACTGATCCGCCCCGTGTGAAAGGACCCTTAGAGGCCTACATTATAAAACGCCAAATTTCCATGCAAAATAATGGTACCGCTTTCAGCACCTAAAATCTGAAATATTCATACCGTCAGGGAGGTTAATAAACATTTATACTACTATTAGCCCTTGTACACACGGTCGGACATTCCGACAACAAAATCCATTGGATTTTGTCCGAAACTTGTGTTGCATACACACGGTCGGACAAAGTTGTTGGAAAATCCGATTGTACGTAACGTGATGATGTTATTTCGTTACGACGGACTACGTTCAGGCTAGTAGCCAATAGCTTTAGTCTAGGAATTTGATCTGAGCATGTGTGGCACTTTGTCCGATCGGAATTTTCTACACACAATCGGACAAAGTCCAATTGGATCATGTTGTCGGAAAGTTTTATAGCCCAGCTCTAAAACTTTGTCCGTCGGATATTCCGACTGAAACAGTCCGATGGAGCCCACACACAGTTGGATTATCCGACAACACAGTCCGATCGGACATTTTCCGTCGGAATGTCTGACCATGTGTACAAGGGCTTACTCTTGTTACTCAGTGGCTAACTGTGACCACCTAATTTTAAGTCCCAGGGCAACTCTCCTTTCTTTGTATATTGATGCAATTTCCGCCTCTGTGGAACGCACGCCATACAGCGGCGAACTCGGATGTTTTCACTGATGTCTGTTTTTGCCAGATATCCTGTAAGTGGCGCCTTTAATGCGCTTGATAACTTATTTTAGCGGTATTTCACTATGAGCTTTTTCTCTATTTCCCCATCTATGGAGTGTGGTGTATCCTTTCTGTTATAAAGTACCCACTTGGAAGAGTTTTTTGAGGAACTATCCTACACATCCCCAGATCAAAAGATCACTGCCTTTTTGATCCCATTCTTCTGGAGAAGTGGTGTTTCTGGTGAGTGGGGTCACCAAAGGGGGACTCACCTCACACTTTGCAAAGTTTGGAGCACCATTGCACTTTTTTCATATAAGCACTAAGCTTTGTATTGCTCTCGTTTAAATGATTGTGGAGATGCCTCACATGTGTGTTTATTTTGTATTTATTTTTTACACTGTCTCTTAATTATTTTTTTTATGATCACTTTTTTTGCAAACATCCATTGTGACAGTAATAAGCAGTGACAGGTACTCTTTATGAGAGATCTGAGGTCCAAATCCCTCCTTTGCGCTTAAAAGCATTCAAAACACCAAGTTTGGCTGTTTTGAATGCTGTTTTTTTTTTAAATCTGGCACCTTTAAGTCTTCTGTAAACCGTAACTAATGTCATGACATCACTTTTGGGATACTAGATCCGAGACATGATCAAAGCCAATTCCGGCCTCGTTTGGGTCTCCGGCCAGCCAGTGGACATGTCGGCTGGTCACTTGGGCCTCCCGGTGGGACAGGAGGGCCTGGGTGAGCGGCAGAAGGTGCTTGTGATAACGATTGAGTGGCTTCTTAGCCGCATCGGTTATTATTCCAAGAAAGCCAGCCGCCGCCTCTGCAAAAAATGTCCGTGGGCTGGGTGCAAGTGAATTCATTACGTGCACTGACGTGCCAAACATTTAGCGGCGGCGGGACGGGTGCGGCTGTAGGTTGCAGACTCCTGCTCTACATTAGGAAATCTAAATAAATACATCAAGAAAAAGCTGGGCATACACTGAATTAAATTCCATCTGTTCAGCAAGGACTGGACAAATTTCAATCAGTGTGTGGACATCCCTGCTCAACAGAAGTCAATTGTTTGACTGACTTCTACAAAGATGTTGGAAAATTTTCCTTGATCGGCGGCTGCAGCTGGTGCCGCCATCAGAAAACAACAAGGTTGATTTACTGAAGGCAAATATACTGTGCACTGCAAATGTAGTTGCGCTACATCTGAGAGGAAGCTCTGAAATTAGAGAAAGCAATATTGTTTTTTTTTGTATTTTTCTTGCATGTTCCCCTCAGATCTAGAGCAACTGCGCTTGCAGTGCACAGACTTTGGAGGAATTAGGGAATCAACCTGCTGATAAAAAAACTACCGTGGCCATGGCCAACTTTAAGTAAATAAACTTGTGTCATATCTAGCCTGACTAAGACCCCATACACACTATTAGATTTTCTGCAGATTTTTATCTTCAGATTTACCAAAACCATATAATATGAGGTCAAACCTTAATGCCTTGTACACACTCTCGGACATTCCGACCACAAAATCCATCAGATTTTTTCTGACGGATTTTGTCCGAAACTTGTGTTGCATACACACGGTTGGACAAAGTTGTTGGAAAATCCGATCGTTCGGAACGTTGTGACATTTGTTGCGCATGACGGGACTACGTAGAGGCTAGTAGCCAATAGCTTTGGTCTCGTAATTTGATCTGAGCATGCGTGGCACTTTGTCCGATCAGAATTCTCTACAATCAGACATTTTTGTCGGAAAAAGTCCAATAGAGCCCACACACGATATAATAATTCGATCTGACCTTTTCCATCGGAATTTCTGACCGTTTGTACAGGGCATTCGAGTTTCAATTTGTATGAAGACAAAAATCTACAGAGAATCTAATAGTGTGTATGGGGGTCTTAACTATTGGAATAAGAATATATAGTATCCTAGTTTTGAAATAATTTATTAAAATTACCGGATGTATTAAAATAAAGAGATATAGAACATTTATTAGCAATTGTTATGAATGGTTTAAACATACTGTATATGTATTGGTAGCAGAAATAATGACAGTGAAAAACAAATAATTAAATCATGAGATTTGGAGCATGGCCTTTGAAATAATCTGAGTCTCACCCTAGTTTCAAATTTGCTGCAGGTTTTAAATTGCAGGAGTTCATCTGAACTCGCACGATTTCAACCAAGCAATGCAGTCTGAATTCGGGGGCAATTTGACAGACATCTGTGCGGGTTCCTGCACAGATGTCTACACAAACCGCCTCCTGAAGTCACCAAAAGTTGTACAGGAATTACTTTTGGGAATTGGTGTGCCGCCGCAAAGTTGGCAACACACTGATTCGGACATTGCCATTGCTGGCAATAGCTAATGAGGTCATGTCAAATCACATGCCAAATCACTTCAATATAAACCTGGGCTCAAGGTCAGATTTTGAGAGTTCACTTTCAAGGTACTACAGACACGGGTTACAATACTTATCGGTATATACAGAAAAAACAGTACATCTGAAATTCATTTCTGTAACTATCTTAATGCCACCAATCTCCAATCTCTATAGCTGTGCGCCCGCACAATCTTGAAATTTGCCCCAGAGCTTAGTAAATATGGGGACATTTTACTTTGCAAAGAATACTCAATCACATACAAGGAAAATAAAAAAAATCAAACAGCATTTTGCTTTTACATGATTGGGGGATGGAAGTTAGCAGAGCTTCACCTTATTCACTAAGCTCTTGGGAAAATTAATTTGCAAAGTGCAATTTCCTCTGGAAAGGGAACAGTCCATTTGCTTTTAGTAACTCACCCCACTATATCAGAAGTTTAGCCTAGTTATATGTGCAGCTGAAGGATGAAGAAACCAAGGAATATGACACAGTAATGGGGAGGTTAGGAGAACAAATTGTTATAAATATCCCCTTAGCATTGTATTCAAAAGGGAAAATGTTCACCCATTGCTCTAGTGTTTTACTTAACACTGCACAATAATGCTTCTATTTGTATTTGTACATTAGGAAATTAGATGTACAAAAAATATATTTGTGGCATTGATTAGACTAATCTTATGTTTTAGAGATTAAAAGATTTGCCCAGCCAACTTTTTGAATAGAGTGGCAAAGGATTAGAACCCATGTCAGTTTTTTTTATTGATATGTACACTGTGTGTCAAGGCAAAATAAAAATAAAAAACACATATGAAGTACATATCTGGATTACATGCGTATTTCTGCATGTTGTATTCCTTTTAAGAAGCCTGTAAATACAGAAAAATACACAATAATCTGTCTGAAATTCAGTGTTTTGGGGGCTGGCAACACACAGCATCTTTGTGGACTGAGTGGGCTCAGCACTGCTCAGTTTTCTTTTGCTAAACGACTCCAACCTTCCCGTATTACCCACTACGCAAAATAAAGGCAGATGATTCTGTAGTTTCAAGATGAGGACTGGGAGGGATAATTCCACTCCTTGATGTAACAGAAACACTGGACACAGGACAGCTCTGGATTTCTGACAACATCAGCAGCATACCTCCCAACCTTTTGAGATGGGCACAAGGCCACCTATTATCAAAAGTATGTAGGCATAAGACCCACCCCTACCATGCCCCTTTAAAGTGGTTGTATAGTCCTATTTTTGACTTTAACCTACAGGTAAGCCTATAATAAGATTACCTGTAGGTAAAAAGAATGGCTCCTAAACCTGTACTGTTTAGGAGATATTCCCCTCACAATGAGCCGCTGAATTCAGTGGCGCATGCGCACAGGGCTGAAAGTCCGGTAGACGCCAGACCTTGCCGGGAAAAAAGCTCCAGCGCGCATGTGTGGGAGTGACGACATTGCGGCTCCAGCCAGTCACAGCGCTGGAGCCGTGATACCCGAAAGACACGCCGAGGGAATATGTCAGCTCCCTTGGCGTGGACCGAGTGAGATGCCGGCACCTCTTTCTAAGGTAAGTATTTCACAATGAGCTAGTATGCGATGCATACTAGCTCATTATGCATTTTCCCTTGCAGGTGTAAAAAAAAAAAAAAGTCAGCGGGTTTACTCCCGCTTTAAAGGAGAATTATACAATAAAAAGACTGATTCAACCCACAAGTGCTTATTTTTTACCACTACTATTCCTTTATACTGGCTACTGAAATTTACAAATGTAGCATTTTAGAAATTGGATTAAAGATTTATCCCTGGGAAACACTTTTTGAAAGATAAAAGCACAGGGGAACTTAGTTCCAAATCATGGACAGTCCCTCAAAATCAGGGACAGTTGGGATCTATGTCAACAGGTATTTTTTGCACTTATCTAACAGATATAATAAAACACTTTTAATAGTCTATAGAGAGAGCAAATAAGAGAATTTCATTCCTGGGGTTTACAAACACTTTAATGTCCCATGGTCACCAGACAGAAGTGAGGCAAAATGACCAACATCAACACAGAAAGAAAAAACTAAACATTTTTTTAGTGAGGGGATGGTAACATTGTTACAGTATTTCTGCCCTTGTCCTGATTCCGATTTTTGCCTTAAGGGCCGGTTCACACTGCGGGCGATGCGAGGCGACACCGACTTGCCTCGCCGTGACCTGCCGCGACCTCAGCGGCGATTTGCAAATGACTTCTGTATAGAAGTCAATGCAAGTCGCCCCGAGGTCGCCCAAAAGTAGTACAGGAACCTTTTTTCTGAGTCGGAGCGACTCGAGTCGCTCCTCTCAGAACGGTTCCATTGTACAGAACGGGGGCGACTTGTCAGATCGCGGCGAGGCAAGTCGTGTCGCCTCGCATCGCCCGCAGTGTGAACCGGCCCTAATCCTGGTCTGATGTAATCATTGTCAGCATGACATCAAGTGGGGGGAAATCTCTCTAAGCCCTTGTACACACGGTCGGAGAATCCGTCGGAATGTGTCCTATCGGATCGTGTTGTCGGATAATCCGACTGTGTGTGGTATGCATCGGACTGATTCCGTCGGAATATCCGTCGGACCCAATTTTCCAACATGTTGGAAATATTTCCAGACCAACTGGTTCGATCGGACATACTCCGATCATGTGTAGAGAATTTTGATCGGACTAAGTGTCACACATGCTCAGATCAAATTCCTACATCAAAGCTATTGGCTACTAGCCTGAACGTAGTCCCATCGTAACAAAATTACGTCATCACGTTCTGAATGATCGGATTTTCCGACAACTTAGTCCTTGGGAAGAATCCCTACTTATTATGCTTATATTGCATACTGTACATGTGAACAGAAATATTGACCATGAGAGTGTTGGTATATTGTTGGTTTCCTTTGGAAATCCATTAGTGTAGCCTATAGAATAGCACGGGCCTGCCCGATGCCACTAAGAAAACATTACACAAACACAATGATAGGGAAATGGTATATTTCCTATTTCCTTAGTATTAGTGGTCTAGTTCCCTCAAAAATATCCAATAAACCTTCGGATATCATGGTTATTCTGGTAACTTTTAGCTGACTCATGTGATTGAAATGTGATTGTAAGCTGATTCTATGGACAAGCCAGCCCATTCTTTTCAGGAATTTAAGGATGTGGTGACCATTTCCTTACATTCAAGATATATATTACCACAGCCAAAACTGGTATTACTTTAGTCTCACACCAGAGCTTGCATGCATTTGTCTGTGGTCACCCGTATACCATGCTGCATATACACAGATGAGACTCCATGGTGGAAACAGCATCTTTATTTAAGAATTATTGTCATATTTTCTTTGTCTTTATCTGTATCTGTCATTATCTTTAAAGCGGTAGTAAACCCGCACATTTTTTTTTTTTTTAAACCTGCAAAGCAAAAGGCATAATGAGCTAGTATGCACCGCATACTAGCTCATTATGAAATACTTACCTTAGAACGAGGCCCCGACATCTGGCCCGATTCACGCCGAGGGAGCTGACATGCTCCCTCTGCGTTTCTTCCGGGTATCGCGGCTCCGGCGCTGCGAGTGGCCAGAGCCGCGATATCGTCACTCCCGCGCATGCGCGCGGGAGATTTCAGTCCGGCCGCTCGGCTGCTGCCGGATTTTGACGGCGAGAAACCCCTTGTGCGCATGCGCCGCTGCAGTCAGCGGCGCATACCGAGGGGAATATCTCCTAAACCGTACAGGTTTAGGAGATATTTTTTTTACCTACAGGTAAGCCTTATTATAGGCTTTCCTGTAGGTAAAAGTTAAAAATGTGGGTATACAACCACTTTAATAAATAATATATTTGTGTGATCTCTCTTTGCACATATCGAATAAAAACCCTAAAAGGACTACAACTATTACCAGATACAACACACAGTAACACCAATACCCCTCAAAACACAACCTCAGGGTTCATGCACACCGGGCTTAAAAACACTGATATAGAGCGTTTTTGCACAGACGTTTAGGAGCGTTTAGGAGCACTTAGCATTTTTTTGTGCCAGAAAACTCCTCTCAAAAACACAAACCAGAAGAGTTTTTTTTTCTGCGCTGCTTCTACAGACATAACGCAAAACTCCTGTAAAAGCAATGTTTTTTAAGCCCAGTGTGCATGGACCCTGAACATATTTCAGCACAACCATTTGTCTCTTTACCTCTTGAATTGTTCCAGATGTAGAATTTCAGCTCCATCAGCATCTCTGTCATATTCTCCACCTTGCTGTGCAAAAATGCATTCTCCGTTTGCAAGTCTCTGAGAATATCATGTAGCTGGAAGCAGATGGTGGATCTCCAGAGTATGAAGAACATGCAAAACACAACCCTGCCCTGCATGTTTCAGATCTTTTCTCAGCTGAGTAAGCTTATCAAAGATGCTTGTCACTGTTCCCACTTGGCTTAACCTACAATTTCTGACTTGAGTTTATGAAGATAGATCTTGAGAAAACACTGAAACAAATTCCAGAACCAAACGACCAAAATAAAGCCTTTGTCTAGACCAGCAAACAATATCAATGTTGCTTTCAGTCAAGTGACAATTCACACAGGCATTGATTCGGACATATACAAGGACACCAATAATTGGATAGAGAATGTTAACTCATGAAAGCTATTGCACTGTCCAGTTACATACAGGCCCTAGGCTCTTTCATACTGGAAGCCAAGAACAGCCATTCACCCTCTTCTATTATTGATGTGCAGCTATTTTAGAGCCAGTTGTCATTACTGATTCTCACCAAATTGCTGCACACTGTAATTGCGTAGATTAATCTGATTTTGTAAGAAGAACGGAGAAGTAATTTACATCACATTGACGTGGTTTCAGAAATACCTAAGACCAACAAATAAAGTGACTGCCAGGACAAAAAACAAACTGGAGTTGCCTGGTAATTATTACTCTCATGCAAAAGGGCCCCTGTGCCTCTGATTCTGGCACAGGAGCCCCCACCCAGCCATTACACATTTAAATAATTTTACCCTGCTGCCACTCCAAAGTTTCCCCATTGCTGCTCTAAAATCCCAGAACATATTGCCACTTCCTAAATCCCATTGCTGCTCTAAAGTTGTCCCTCATTGACGCTCCAAAATCTCCCTCCCTTACTGCCATTTCAAAACACCCCCAAATGGTTCTTTAACCCCCCAATTGCCTTACAAAATCCCAAAACACAACCCATCCCCTCCACGTTTCATGCTTTAAAAGCCCCCCTCACTGACATTCCAGATGTTCTAATGTTCCACTATTCTATTACTGCTCCAAAATCCCCCTTCCCTATAGTCGCTCCAAATTTGCTATTTTACCCCCTTTTTTCTAATCTGTTAATTACCTAATAACAGAAAAAACACAAGAAAAAGGACAAAAAATGGGTGGTGCCTATATGGCAGCATACTGGTGATAAAGCACTGCCCTTATCTCCACTTACAGGGCCATGTTAAATCTATAAAAAGAGAGAAAAAGAGACTCATCATATTCTAGGTAGTAACATTTTATTTGATCAGTATCACTCTCCCTGTAGTGTAGCTATTTGCAGTTGGTATGGTGTCATGTAGGCACCAAGAAACTGGAAAGTTGTATCAAATACTTACCACAGGTTTTCTTCCCTGGTGCCTACCCATGACAGCATACAGACCCACTCTCGTTTTTTTTATACGAGCTACTAGGGATGGGCTGAACAGACCCCTGTTCGGTTCGCCCCAGAACTTCTGAACACCGCAAAAGTTCGGACCCGAATAACGAACCCCATTAAAGTCAATGGCCATTTTGGGACATGTATCAGTATAAAAAAAGTTTGTAAAAAAACGTCATTTTTAAATGAGCAGTGATATTTTGATTTTTAAAGTGAAAGCATAAAAATAAATAATTCCTTCCAATATAGTGCCTGGGGGTTCCCCTTAGTCTACCTGTAAAGTAGCAGATCTGTACCATGTTTAGAATCTGCTGCAGCAATAATAAAGCCATTTTCCCTGCAAACTGCCTTTATTTTGGTCAGCAACAGCTGAGGAGCCAGTGTGAATGATGAGGCCACAATGTAGTGCACTGGGAACAAGATTAGAGATTTTTTGGATACATTCTGGTGTCACTTTGACTTTGGATAGTAGTAACGGGTGCAGAGAAATTAGTCTTTGGGTGTCGGTGGTGCCTTCCCACGGTAACCCTATAGAGGTAATCTTGATGAAAGCAAGAATTGGCCTTGCTGTAAAAAATTGCAATGATATGCACCTGTCAAACAAGTGCAGAAAAATTGGTCTTTGGGGGTCGTTTGTGCGTTCACACCGTAACCCTATAGAGGTACTCTTGATTAAAGCAAGAATTGGCCTTGCTGTGAAAAATTGCAATGATATGCACCTGTCAAACAGGTGCAGAAAAATTGGTCTTTGGGTGTTAATTGTGCCCATGAAACCTATAAAAAAACATTCTTCCAGATGAAATGATTGAACACCCTCAAAGCTAGGCAGTATCGAAGTCCTGCAGATATTCTACATCCCAAAAAGACTTAATCATTGACATCGGCATCAGGGGCTTCATAGCTATAAATCAGGACTTATTCTTTTTTGTAAAAGTATAATGGTCCACGGAGTCTGAGGACAGACACGTTCTATGATCAGTAACAAAATCTCCTACAGCACTGAATGCCCATTCTGAAAGCACGCTGGATGAAGGGCAGCCCAACAACTCAATAGCATACTGGGCAAGTTCTGGCCAGTGGTCTATTCTCATGGAAAAACTCTCCATCTCTGTTTTGACCCCAAGATAATTGTCCACCATTGATGCAGATGCTGCCGATAGGATGTGGAAGCTGACAGCCCTGGGTGGCGAAGATGAAAAAAATCTGAAATGCCTCACTTAGGTGGACACCTTCTCCAACGCTCCTCTCTGCACCAACAGAGGACTCAAAACTAGGTTTTTCACCACACTGTACCCTACTGGAGTCAGGAAAAACGTTCAATAAAATCATCTTCAACGTCCCCTCAAGAGATTTTATCTTCCGCACTCTCTGTGGGGACGGGATGAGTTCTGAGACCTTCCCCTTATAACGGTGGTCAAGGAGGGTTACCAACCAGAAATTATCCTTCTCCTTTATGCCACGTATTCTTGGGTCCTTTTGCAGGCTTTGAAGCATGAGGTTGCCCATGTGCCTCAAATTTGCAGAGGCTTGAGAAACAGACTCCTCGGGGTCACTCAGGATGACAGAATCTGGAACTTCCTCCTCCCAGCCACGTACTACTCCCAAGGGTCCTGGGGTTGGAAAGCCATCGCTTATAAATTGACTCATGTCTTCTTCGAAGCTTATGAAAGTGCCAGAATCCTCCTCCTCATCCTCCTCCCCTCTCTCCTCCTGTGTGTTCTGTGACATAGGAATGATGGTGTCTGGATAAAGTGGACCTTGAGAGGAAAGGAAGTCCTCCTTTTCCTCCTGCTGCTCTACCTTCAGTGCCCGGTTCATAATGCCACACAGAGTCTGCTCCAGCAGGAACAGAACAGGGATTGTGTCACTGATGCATGCACTGTCACTGCTCACCATCCTCGTGGCCTCCTCAAATGGTGACAATACAGTGCAGGCATCCTTAATGATCAGCCATTGGTGTGGGGATAAAAAGCCAAGGTGGCCTGAGCCCGTTGTCGTGCCGTATTGGCACAGGTACTTGTTGATGGCCATTTGCTGCACGTATAGCCACTGCAGCATTGCCAAAGTTGAGTTCCACCTGGTGAGCGTGTCACAAATCAGGCGGTTTACAGGCAGGTGGAATTCCCGCTGAATTTCAGCCAACCGAGCACTGGCTGTGTATGACTGCCTGAAATGACTACAGACTCTTCTGGCCTGTTTTAGAAGCCTGGGTACGTACTTAGGAAACGCTGCACCACCAAATTGAGGACATGTGCCACGCATGGCACATGTGTCAACTTTCCCTGTCTAAGGCCCGAAAGGTTGTTTGAGCCATTATTAGATACCACCATTCCAGCTGGCGTGGTGTGATCCACCTCTGGGCCTGTCCCTGCAGAGTTGCAAGAATCTCTGCTCTGGTGTGGTTCCTGTCCCCTAAACACACCAGCTGAAGAACTGAATTGCACCTTATAGCTTGACTTATGGAATAGCCCTTTGAACGCTTAGGGGGTACCTTATGTTCATAGGACAATTCTGCAGAGGAGGGCATGGAGGTGGCGGAGGAGGAGGAGGTAGAACTCACAGGTCTGGCATCATCCCCATCAGCTGTATGGAGACGTGGGGGCACAACAAGCTGCAGCACCGCACCCTGTCCTGCATCCTTTTGAGTTGCAAGCAGCGTTACCCAGTGTGCTGTGAACAAAATATATCATCCCTGCCCATGCATACTGGACCATGTGTCAGCAGTAAGGTGGATTTCATGGCTGACTGCCTTGCCCGATGATGCCAGAACATTCCCTACCACATGATGGTAGAGAGATGGAACGGCCTTACGTGAAAAGTAGTAGTGACTAGCAACCTGCCATTGTGGTACTGCACATTGTGCGAATTCACGGAAGGGGGCAGAATCTACCAGGCTGAAAAGCAGAATTGGAGAGAGATCAGCATTTAGACACTGGTCATGTGGGTGACAGGGCCCTTTTTTTTTTGTTTTTTTTGCTGCAGCAGATGGGGCAGAGAAATTTGCCGGCTACAGTCTACAGCTGGTGGTGGGCTGCTGGCAGATGTGCTGCTAGGACCTGGGACACCCTGTGCTATACCATCATCCCTGTCAGTGGAGGCTGCTGAGGGGTAATGACTCGGAATAGAAGGGGCAGACTGAAGTGGGCAAGGAGGAGGAGGAGGGACAGATTTTTGCCAACGGGCCGAGTGGTTGGTGTTAAACTGTCAGTAATGCAATCAAATAGACGTGTTCAACTACACTGACGCTATCTGAACTGTCCCTAATCTAGCTATACACTAATGTCAAGATTACTGACACGGTCTCACTAAACTACAGTGAAACTATCTGAGCTGTCCCTACTCTAGCTGCACACTATGCAAAGCTGAATGATTTTCCTCCTCACTACACTTTCACTATCCCTAGACTGACACTAAACTAATATTCTACACTGACAATTGAAGAAAAATAGCACAGTATAGAGAGCGCTGTTCTCTCTCTCTCCACGCCGAAATCACACTGAAAATGGCTGCCATTGAAAGAATACTTTTATACTGTGGGGCGGGAATGAGCCATGATTAGTTAAAGTCATGATGACAGTGTCCAATCATGAGTCTGACAGTGCTCTGTGCCCTGATTGGCTGAAGCTTTCACTGCTGCAGCCAATAAGGGCTTGCAATATACTGTTCAGCACCGCAATGTATTGTGGTTAGTTCAGGGGGCCGAACAAACGGTCAAACTACCCGTTTGTTCAGCTGTTCGTTGAACATTCGAACAGTTAAAGTTCGACCCAAACTTATGCTCGGGCCGAACCGTTCGCCCATCCCTACGAGCTACCTAGCATACAACAGGTCTCTCTTTTTATAGATTTAAGCTAGTTCTGTAGGTGGAGATAGGGGCAGAGTTATAATGCTGTCATGGATAGGTACAAGGAAAATTATTAAATTTACTGTACATATTACATACTGCAAATATTGGATAAATTTTTCCAGTTTCAGACCAGATGTATTACCATTTTTTCCCTACACATTGGATGCTTTATAAAAAAAAGATTTGCTGTGCGTCAGGGATATGCTAATCTGCACATTACCAGCTTTCCTGGAGTTTAAGGATTTAAATATTGTATATACTTCATATTTACAGGATTTTTTTTTTTAGCAATTTAGATGCTTTAACTACTTACAGCAGAAGTAAACCCATCTGTGCCAAAAATGTAACACTCCCATTGGTTGCGCTCTCAACCAAACTGTCAAACCATCCAATGGCTGGTATCATAATTAATCACATGTGCAGCATCATGGCACTTGTTGATTAAACAGAGGCAAAGATGGCAGCTTCCTTGGCTGAAAACGATAGGGAGGTTTACTTACACTTAAAGGACCAAGCCTATTTTTAACACTTGTTTACAAATTAAAATCAGTATTTTTTGCTAGAAAATTACTTAGAACCCCCAAACATTATCTATCTATCTATATCTATCTATCTATCTCTCTCTCTCTCTCTCTCTCTCTCTCTCTCTCTCTCTATATATATATATATATATATATATATATATATATATATATATATATATATATATATATATATATATATCTATATATATCTATATATATATATATATATATATATATATATATATATATGTATGAAGGCCAGTATGGTGGCCTGAATTTATGGGAGGAGCCCGGGGGGTATTTAACCAGCCCACTCGCCTGTGGTCTTTGTCGGTTTACTGTGCGCAATACTACGTCACTAGGCCGACTACTCGAATTTCGTTGCCGTTCGGAAACTTCTCTCTACCAGAAGTCTCGTGGTTTTCGTTCCCGTTCGTGTTTTGTACAACGTCTCTGGCTCGACTGCCGCAGGTCTCGTTTGACCTTCCTTTACTAAAACATTTCATTTTTTGAGTATCGTAAAACTTGAAATATCTTGAGTCATTAGTTACGAAACCGGGTCGTTTATCACTCAAAACGCACCATTCTCGCAGCGCCCTTCATTTCACGGGCCTCATTTCAGTAGGAATTGCTCGAAGGAAAATCTGCACTGTTTTCGTAAATTGTTGTGTTATCTGCCTCATCACCGTGTTCCACTGACTAATCGTTGCCAGTCGCACCTCACGGCACAATGATTCGTACCTCTGCCACAGCTGGCTCACGTAGGTCATTTCATCATTTCACTCATTTCTGTCACTCACCGCGCCCCGATTCGAATCCAGTCGCATTCGTTTAAATGCGACGGTTCCTTCCGGTGTGCCCCAGTTGCTCGGCCTCATTTCAGTACATGCTCCAGAAACCGCTCGTTGCTAATCGATCGGGTCTCTGTCATGGGAATCATTTCACTGTCACCTATCACGTTCCGATTCGAAACCAGTCGCATTTCTCAAAACGCACGGGTTCGATCAACGTGTCCCAGTTGCGTTGGCCTCATTTCAGTACATGCTCTAGAGCCCGCTCGTTGACGGTCGCAGGCTGCGTCCTCTCCGATTCGTAGCTCTATCATGGGAAACATTTCATTGTCACGTAGTGCGTTCAGTTAGAATCCGGTCGCATCCCTGTGCATCGATTCGTCCGGACGGCCCCAGGTATTTTTTCAGCCTCATTTCAGTGCATGCTCCAGAGACCGGTCGGTTCCAGTCGCAGTTCGTGGCCAGCCGATCCAGGCCTCTGTCATGACAGAAGTTGTTCATTTCATTTCACTGTCATGCTCCGCGCTCCGGTTCGAATCCAGTCGCGCATACACATGCACCGATTCGTTCCGGTTCACCCCAGGTTATTTCCCACATTTCAGTACATGCTCCAGAGTCCGCTTTGTTGTCAGTCGCACTTGCGACGCGACCATTTCGTGCCTCTGTCATGGCAAATCATGCTTCATTTCACTGTCACTTACAGCGCTCCGACTCGAATCCAGTAGCCTCCGTGATGCATCGATTCGGTTCGGCGTGCCCCAGAGGGAACGGCCACATTTCACTTTTTTCAACAGGTTGCCTTATTGTACGGTCACAACTACAGCACTTATTTACGCTCCCGCATTGGACACGGGTCATCTCGCACTTCGTCCTTTACGCATATGATACGTCGGATTGGGACAGCAAAAAAAAAAAAAAAAAGGGAAAAAAAGGAAAAAATAAATAAATGATGATGATGATAAATAAATGGCGGTGATAAAAAAGGAGTGGTGGCGGGAAAATGTCTACTCAACAGTGCACTTCGGTCGTGTTAGCCAGCCGTTTATGTCACTCTTCAGTTTACTTGTTAGGTTCCTCACCAATAGGGATGAGCCGAACACCCCCCGGTTCGGTTCGCACCAGAACTCTCGAACGGACCCCACGTTCGTAACGAACGTTAGAACCCCATTGAAGTCTATGGGACTCGAACGTTCGAAATGGAAAGTGCTAATTTTAACGGCTAATATGCAAGATATTGTCCTAAAAAGGGTTTGGGGACCTGACTCCTGCCTCAGGGGACATGGATCAATGCAAGAAAAAGTTTTAAAAATGGCCGTTTTGGCGGGAGCACTGATTTTAATGACGATTAAAGTAAAAAAAAAAGTGAAATATTCCTTTAAATATGGTGCCTGGGGGGTGTCTGTAGTATGCCTGTGAAGTGCCACGTGTTTCCCGTGTTTAGAACAGTCCCTGCACAAAATGACATTAAACGGAAATAACACCATTTAAAACTGCTTGCGGTTTTAATGTTATATCTGGTTCCTGCAATATGGTTGAAAATCATGCAGAAAAATGGCATGGGTAGCCCTCCCTGCCCATTACCAGCCTATTTGGGTCTTGTACGCATATTAAGGGGAACTCCGTACCCATATTAAAAAAAGGAAATGCGTGTGGCCCCCAGGCCCTATATACTCAGAACAGCAGTATACAGGCGGTGCAAACAAGACAGGGACTGTGTAGGTTTGTTGTGTTAAGTTGAATCTGTTTGTAATTTTCAACTGGTACATTTTTAAAGTGTAGCTCCAGTCAAAAAAACTATTTTTAAGCTTTTTGGAAAACATAGGGAAGGGTTATCACCCCTGTATAATTTGTTTTGTCGTCCATCTTTTTTCATCTCACTTGCTGCTGTCTGATGTTTGTAAGTTGGATGTTTGAAAGTAGGGGCCTGCCCTATATGCTCTGCAGAAATGGCGGAACAAGGTGTTGGTTTTGCCACAACATTGTAAGCCCTCAAAGTGACTCTTGGTGGGCGCTGGAGCGCCCTGCTGTGAACGATTATATCAAGAATTGTAATTACATGCCATTGTTGAACAGTGGTAGAAAAATTGACCTTTGGTGGTTGTGGTGCTGGTGCCACAACACTATAAGTCCTCACCGTTACTCTGGGTGGGCACAGGAAGGGGCCCTCCTGTGAAATATTATATCAAGAATTGTAATTACATGTCCCTGTTAAACAGGGGCAGAAAAATTGGGCCTTAGGCACTGGTGCCATCACACTGCAACCTCTGCCATATACTCTAGTTTTATTGCAGGAATTAGCCCTGCTGCAAAGCATTGCATCAAAAATTGTACTTAAACGCCCCTGTTAAACAGGGGCAGAAAAATTGGGCCTTAGGCACTGGTGCTGGTGCCATCACACTGCAACCTCTGCCATATACTCTAGTTTTATTGCAGGAATTAGCCCTGCTGCAAAGCATTGCATCAAAAATTGTACTTAAACGCCCCTGTTAAACAGGGGCAGAAAAATTGGGCCTTAGGCACTGGTGCTGGTGCCATCACACTGCAACCTCTGCCATATACTCTAGTTTTATTGCAGGAATTAGCCCTGCTGCAAAGCATTGCATCAAAAATTGTACTTAAACGCCCCTGTTAAACAGGGGCAGAAAAATTGGGCCTTACGCACTGGTGCTGGTGCCACCACACTCCAACCTCTGCCATATACTCTAGTTTTATTGCAGGAATTAGCCCTGCTGCAAAGCATTGCATCAAAAATTGTAATTAAACGCCCCTGTTAAACAGGGGCAGAAAAATTGGGCTGCTGGCATCACCCAGAACCAAAAATGTTCTTCCAACATATCAGCGGAGGAGGAAGAGGATAGACAATCAACATAACAGGACAGTCACTCAGCATCAGCATAGGCAGTCTTGAAGGGATGTGGTATTTCAAAAAAAATTATTCGGTTACATCAGCTTCAGGTGCTTGGTAGCTGTGGGTGATCCAAGACTGATTCATCTTGATGAAGGTCAGTCGATCAACTGATTCGGTGGACAGGCGCACCCTGTGATCGGTAACAAAGCCACCAGCAGCACTGAAGGTGCGTTCCGAAAGAACGCTGGATGCAGGACAGGCCAGTAGCTCAATTGCATACTGTGCAAGCTCTGGCCAGTGATCCATCCTCAAGACCCAGTAAGCCAGAGGATTTTCAGTGGGAAAGGTGTCCAAGTCTGACCTTGCCCCTAGGTATTCCTGCATCATGTAAATTAGACGCTGGCGATGGGTGCTGGAACCAATCAAACCTTGGGGCTGCGGACTAAAAAATTGTCTGAAAGCATCAGTCAGACGGCCACCTTCTCCACCGCTCCTTCTGACTGATGCCTCAGCAACACGTTGTCCAGGACCAGGAGTTTGTAACCTCCCAGTCTCTGGGAACACATTGCACAGAGCTTTCTGCAAGGCCTCCCGGAGATGTCTCATCCTCTGCTCCCTCTGCGATGGCAAGATAAGGTCGGCAACCTTACCCTTGTACCGTGGATCAAGGAGAGTGGCCAGCCAGTAATGGTCCCTCTCCTTGATCCGAAGAATACGAGGATCCTTCCGCAGGCTTTGCAGGATCAGGGAGGCCATGCAGCGTAGGTTAGCTGAGGCATTCGGTCCGGAGTCCTCTGGGTCACTAAGGACAACATGATCCGCAGCTACCTCCTCCCAGCCACGTACAAGTCCACGTGTTTCTTGGGACTGTAAATCATCCCTACAAGACTGCTGCTGCTGATGCTGAGTGCCAGCCTCCACCTCCATGCTAACACAATCATCCTCCTCCTCCTCTTCCTCCTCCTCACCCTCTTCCTGTGTGATGGGTGGCACAGCAGGAACACTGTCTGGATAAAGGGGGCCTTGAGAGGCAAGGAAGTCCTCCTCTTCCTGCCTCTGTTCTGCCTCAAGTGCCCTGTCCATTATTCCACGCAGCGTATGCTCCAAGAGGTGGACAAGAGGTACAGTGTCACTGATGCATGCACTGTCACTGCTCACCATCCTTGTGGCCTCCTCAAACGGTGACAGGACAGTGCATGCATCCCTGATCATGCCCCACTGGCGTGGTGAGAAAAAACCAAGCTCCCCTGACCCTGTCCTGGTGCCGTAGTCGCACAGGTACTCATTGATGGCCCTCTGCTGCGTGTGCAGCCGCTGCAGCATGGCCAATGTTGAGTTCCATCTGGTGGGCATGTCACATATAAGGCGGTTCTTGGGCAGGTTCAACTCCTTTTGGAGCTCAGCCAGCCGAGCACAGGCATTAAATGATCGGCGGAAATGCACACAGACTTTCCTGGCCTGCTTCAGGACATCATGTAAGCCGGGGTACCTGCCCAAGAACCGCTGCACCACCAGGTTAAGGACATGAGCTACACAGGGCACATGGGTCAGTTGTCCCTGTCGGAGGGCGGAGAGGAGGTTGGTGCCATTGTCGCAAACCACCATTCCTGGCTTAAGCTGGCGCGGCGTCAACCACCTCTCGGCCTGCCCCTGCAGAGCTGACAAAACATCCGCCCCAGTGTGGCTCCTGTCCCCCAAACAAACCAGCGCAAGCACGGCATGGCATCGTTTTGCCTGCGTACTTGCGTAGCCCCTGGAACGCCTACGGAGCACCGCTGGTTCTGAGGACAGAGCACTGGAAGAGGCCATGGAGGAAGAAGAAGAGGAGGGGGTGGAGGAGAGAGGTGTGTCACAACCAATAGTAGCATTTTGGAGGCGTGGTGGCGGAACAACCTCCAACACTACTGCACCTTGTCCTGCATCCTTCCCAGCAGCCAGAAGAGTGACCCAATGGGCCGTGAAAGACAGGTAACGTCCCTGTCCATGCCTGCTGGACCATGAGTCAGCGGTAATATGCACCTTACCGCTGACCGCCCTGTCCAGCGAGGCAAGGACATTGCCTTCCACATGCCGGTAGAGAGCCGGAATCGCCTTCCGTGAGAAAAAGTGGCGTTTGGGGACCTGCCACTGAGGAACCGCACATTGTACAAACTCACGGAAGGGGGCCGAGTCTACCAACTGAAAAGGCAGCAGTTGAAGTGCTAGCAATTAAGCCAAGCTAGCATTCAACCGCTGGGCATGTGGATGGCTGGGAGTAAATTTCTTCCGCCGGTCCAGCAGCTGGGGCAGGGACATTTGCCTGCTATAATCGGACGTGGATGTACCACTAGCAGAGTTCCCGGAAGCACTTGGCTGTGACACACCTAATTCTACACCTTCATTCCTCTCAGAGCAGGTTTCAGAGAGGACTGAAGGTCTAGTGGGGTTGGAGATGCCAGCTGATGAGGAGCAAGGAGAGGTCCGCTTTGTTCTTTGGTGTGGGTCTTTGAGGTACGCTTGCCAACGAGCTGCATGGCAGGTCAACATATGTCTGGTCAAGCATGTGGTGCCCAAGCGGCTGATGTTTTGGCCACGTGAGATACGCTTGAGACATATGTTGCAAATAGCAGCGGTGCGATCTGATGCACTCGTCTCAAAAAAGGCCCACACCAAAGAACTTTTAGAATAACGCGCAGAGGAAGCACTCTGCGCAGGCGGAGCTCTGCGGTGTGATTCAGTCGGTGTGCTGCCCCTAAGCTGGCCCCCTGAGGGCATCCTGCCTCGTTGGACATGTGCCTCCTCCTCCTCCTCCTCCTCCTCCTCCCTCCTTCCAGGCACCCACGTGGAGTCAGTGCCCTCATCATCCCCTCCCTCCTCATCGCTGTAGCAAACCTGGCAGTATGCTGCAGCTTGTGGAACATGACTGCCAGATTGCTGTGCTTCTTGAGCATCCTCTCTCTCTGCGCTCACGCTACTGCCTTCCTCTAGCTGAGTGTCATCATCAGAGCCCACCAAACACTGGGCATCCTCCTGGAGCATGTACCCAACACTGTGCTCAAAGAGTTCAGGAGACTCCTCAGGAGGACGTGGTGGGTCTAGGGAAGGAGTCACTGATGATGACATTGAGAGGAGGGAAGACGATGCGTTGGCAGCTGCTTTGCTACTACCCTGAGACTGGGTGAGAGAGGATGAGGAGGATGAAGAGGGCTTGGTCATCCACTCTACCAAGTCGTTGGCATGTTGCGGTTCAACATGTCCAGCTGCAGAAAAGAAGGACAAGCATGTCCCATGGCCACGTGCTGATGACAATGCACCGCGTCCACGACCAGCACTGTTGTCTCTAGACACAGAGCCTGCTTGCCCTCTTTTATCGGCTCGCGCCTGTCTGCCTCTCCTTGCTGGCCTTCCAGACATGGTAATGGCCTGAAGGGAGTTGGGTAAAACAGTAGTTGGGTAGTTTATATTGTGCTGGAGGCACACAACACCCACTAACTCCTGCAGATGCCTTTTTTATAGAACAGCAGAGTTAAAGGGGTATATACAGATGTATACTGTGCTGTGCTGGAAGCACACACAACTTCCAATAACTCCTGCAGATGACAATTGGGCCCAAATAGAGAACAGCTATGTAGGTGGATTATAGCGGTATGTACTGGGTACAGAGCACGCAGACAGCACGCACTATCTCCTGAGTGACACTACTGACTGCAAGCGCTATTATTAAAGATGGACCACTAGCTATATAGGTGAGGTGAATATCACGGTGTATACTGCGGTCAGGGCACGCAGACAATAACCAGAAAACAGCAGAGTTAAAGGGGTATATACAGATGTATACTGTACTGTGCTGTGCTGGAAGCACACACAACTTCCAATAACTCCTGCAGATGGCAATTGGGCCCAAATAGAGAACAGCTATGTAGGTGGATTATAGCGGTATGTACTGGGTACAGAGCACGCAGACAGCACGCACTATCTCCTGAGTGACACTACTGACTGCAAGCGCTATTATTAAAGATGGACCACTAGCTATATAGGTGAGGTGAATATCACGGTGTATACTGCGGTCAGGGCACGCAGACAATAACCAGAAAACAGCAGAGTTAAAGGGGTATATACAGATGTATACTGTACTGTGCTGTGCTGGAAGCACACACAACTTCCAATAACTCCTGCAGATGACAATTGGGCCCAAATAGAGAACAGCTATGTAGGTGGATTATAGCGGTATGTACTGGGTACAGAGCACGCAGACAGCACGCACTATCTCCTGAGTGACACTACTGACTGCAAGCGCTATTATTAAAGATGGACCACTAGCTATATAGGTGAGGTGAATATCACGGTGTATACTGCGGTCAGGGCACGCAGACAATAACCAGAAAACAGCAGAGTTAAAGGGGTTATATACAGATGTATACTGTGCTGTGCTGTGCTGGAAGCACACACAACTTCCAATAACTCCTGCAGATGGCAATTGGGCTCAAATAGAGAACAGCTATGTAGGTGGATATAGTGGTATGTACTGGGTACAGAGCACGCAGGCAGCACGCACTAACACTACTGACTGCAAGCTCTATTATTAAAGCTAGATCACTAGCTATATAGGTGAGGTGAATATAGTGGTGTATACTGCGGTCAGGGCACAGACAGTAACCACTACACAAGAGCAAGATAGGAAAACAGCCAAAAACAATTGGTGTGTAACTGTGTTGAAGGTACACAGAACACCCACTGCTTCAGATGCTAACTAACACACTACACGAGGCGGCCTTATATAGTGTGGGGCGTGCACTACACAGCCTGAGCTATGATTGGCCACAGGCAGGATGCCTGTGGCCAACCATGGCTCTCCTCGCTGCTGGCGCTGCGATTGGCCAAGCATTCGGGGTCACAGTGCATGCTTGGCCAATCATGAGACAGCAATGCACTGCGCCATCGCAGTGCATTGTGGGCCACACGAATTTTGCCGCGAACGGGCCAAACGTTCGGAATTCGGCGAACGCCCGAACGACCAATGTTCGAGTCGAACTTACGTTCGACTCGAACACGAAGCTCATCCCTACTCACCAATTGTCATCTGTTGTTTCTCTCTCCAGGTCAGTCAAGTTCAGTAGGTCCACCCTGCACCAGCTTGGACGCTATCTTCCCAGGTAAAAAAAAAAAAAAAAAGGGGGAGAGAAGGGAAGGCGTGGAAAATGCGACAGCAACCATGCTGGCATACATATATATGTATGTGAAGGCTTGTGACAATATATATATATGTATACACGTTCGCTCCCGCCTTAGTGCTCAGCAAATAGGTGGGTTCGCTTGGTAAAATAGAGAAACAGTCTTGACTTATGTCACCCTCTATAGGTTCCGGTCGTCCATCCTTCGTCCCCAAAGAGATAGGACATCCCTCCTAGGGCACGATTTACCTGGAGCCATGTCCCAACTCGGCAGCGAAGACCTTACCGCCCCCTTGTCTCCTCGTCCGCCTTCAGTGAGCGACAGCGTACAGTCCTTCAGGGGTTGGACTATCCCCAGGCTGACAGCAGAGCTGAGATGCAGGGGCATTCCTTTCCCCGCTACGGCTAGGAAGGCAGAGCTTTTCAGGCTCCTCTCTACCCCACCAGCTACGGCCGGGCCTAGTACCCCGCCTCAGGCTACGCTCCAGTCCATCTCAGCGGCTATAGGCCAACTGCACGCTATGGTGTCGTCCCTAACCAATACGGTCACGGATGTCCAGGCCAGAGTGACGCTCCTAGAAACTCTCCCAGCCACAACCACCCCTGTTCCGGTTCCAGTCCCGTCACCACTGCCGACAGGTAACGAAGGAACATGTCCCGTGGTCTGTCCAGCACATCTGGTGCCGGCCGGCATAAGGAAGGACATCTTGGACGGCAAGGATGTCAACCTGGCCTCCCTGCTCATTTCGGTACATGACCTTGCAGAAAACAAGGCTTACTCCTGGGGAGACGTCTCCGTAGTCCTCAAAGCTAAGGACCCCAGGCTGAATCGTAAACTTTCCATCCCAGAGTTTGCCCTAGCCTTTGGGATGCTGAGAGACGTCATTTGCTCAGCATCCCCTGCCATGAGGGAAGAGCTGGATTTGTACCTCCACACGGTAGTGGACCTAGGATACAAATACGGAGGCTTCTCCTTCTACGACTATCATCGGTCATTCTCAGCCAAGGCAGCCGCTAAACTGGCACAGTTCCAGTCACCCACAGACTGGAGCCTTATGGACACGGAACTATTCTGTCGGCATTTTGCCGGCCTTCGTTCACCCCTGTGTGCCATCTGCCAGTCCTCCACCCATACCGCTTCCTGGTGCGCCAACATACCGGTTAGTCGCCCGGTAGAGTTCCCCTCCACCTCTGGTGCAGCCCTAGGCCAATCAGGCCCTGCGCCAAAGAATCAAGTAGACAAATTTGGACGTACGGTCCGAACCGTAGGGGGAGCGGCCATCTGCAATAATTATAACTACGGCTCGTGCAATTTTAGCCAGTGCCGCCTACTGCACATCTGTGTCGTATGTCACAGAGCGCACCCCAGAAATTTGTGCGAGGTCAAAGCACACAAGGGCTCATGACTGAGCCGCATAGACGTCCTATGCTTGGGCTTCTACCTCACTATGCACCCCACTCCTTCACTAGCCACCTTCCTCATCGGTGGCTTCACGACAGGCTTCCACACCGGCCTCATCTCCCTACCCCACCAGACCTACGAGTGCAGAAACCTCCGCTCAGCAGCCTCTGACGAGCAAGCCATTGACCAACTGCTGCAGAACGAGGTGGAACGAGGCTTTGTCATAGGTCCCTTCTCACAGCCCCCCTTCAATATGTGGAGAGTTAGCCCTATTGGGCTTGTCAAGGGCAAATTTTCTAATAAAAATCGTTTGGTGTACGACCTGTCTGCGCCTCGTTCTTCCCACATTCCCAGCTTAAACTCCTTGATTCCTTCCGAAGAGTTCTCATTAAAATACGCCTCGGTGGACATGGCGATTCAGGCCATCCTTAAAGTAGGCACAGGTGCGTGGCTGGCCAAAGCCGACATATCCGACGCCTTTAAACTATTGCCTATCCACCCGTCCCTCTGGTGCTGGCACGGAATTAAATGGAGAGATCAATATTATTTCACCACCAAGTTAACGTTTGGCTCTAAAAGCAGCCCGTGGCTGTTCGACACATTCGCGCAGTCTCTCGAGTGGATTCTCCTGCACAAAGTTGGTTATCAGCAAGTTATCCACTACTTGGATGATGTTAGGAATTTCCCTTGTGATCAGTAAAAACTCCGGGTAGTCTGAGAAGCAGGAAAATTTATTTCTGATGTGGCCCACAACAGAGAGACATGCTTACAGGACGAAAGCTGAAGAAAAATGTCTCCCAAAAGACTGTGTCCCGCCTTCACATAACCCATAAGAATAACATCTCTATGCTTCTATTGGCTGAGGAAAACATAAATTAAGTTGTCATGGTACGAACTAGTACCTTTATTCAATGAGCTTATGTTTTCCCGTACATTCTTAGGCTATCATATTTAGTTAAATCTAATGATTCTACAACTTACTATGGAGTTAATTAGGACAAAACAATACAATGAGTTAATACAATAATGTGCTCAGAAGTAAGTTTTTTAACAAATCAGTCTCAGGATTATTGTTTTTCTAATAGTCACACAATAAACATTTAAAACTTTTCTAACATTCCCTCCTCTTTGTGTGACTATTTTATCTCAACACATTTCGATGATAGTCCCTGTGTTATACACTTTCGGACTGTATGTCATTAAGTTGAGCTTCAATGTCCACATAGGTATCCTCAGAGGTAAAGAGGGTTTGATACATTGTTCTTGAGACTGCAGTTTCAATGAGTTTTTGTGAAAGTCCTCGAATACAGGGAATGCAGCAGCATCCGCAAGTGACCAAAACGGCCAAAGCCACAGCGATTGAGATCAAACATGATGTGATAAATCCAGTCCATTTACCGAACCATCCTTCAAGCCAAGTTGTGAATGGATCATTAATACCTGAGTTTTCCGCCAATTCATTCGATAGCGCAGTCAGTCCTTCCAAGGCTCTGGTCACGGTCCCTCCAGGAGCTGTATTGTTGGGGATAAATGTACAACACATGCTACCAAACATTTTGCATACCCCTCCTCTTTCAGCTAAGACCATATCTAAAGCCATTCGGTTCTGCCAGGCCATTAGAGATGTGGGGGCCAACTGTTCTGCTAGGCCCTTCACAGCATCCCTAGTATAGTTTACAAATCGTTGTTGGTTATAATATATATAATTAATCCAGTCAACATTTTTATTTATAGTCACCCACCAGAGAAGAGACTCAAACCCAGCTGTCACCTGATTCCTGGCTTTAAACTCGTCCGGCACCCCGCGAGGAACCCCAATCTCATCTATGTAGATCTGAGAGTCAAATGACCCCAAGGGAGAGGTGTCCCTACGATACTGTCGGTGACTCTTAGTCCACGGGTATTCTGACAGGATTCTCAGGGGCATAGCCAGCTGGACCATAGCGCAATCCCCTTGGGCATTGGCTGGTAGTCTAGCTCGCAGTTTCTTATCCCCACACATCCACCAGACATCAGCTCTCTGAATGTCATGTTCAACCCAGTCACCGTTGTCCGTGTTAATCCTCTCCACACAGTAGTCATCAGGTAGTGACCCAAGATCCACCCCGCTACGGTTCCCTGGGAGTGCAAAACAAGTAAAGTTGCCCGGATAAGCGGTAACCGCTGGAGGTATCTGAGGTCTCTGTACTGGGGGAAACAACAAACTCAATGTGTGACAAGTAGAATTTGCTTCAGGTTTATAGCTCTTATTATACAATTGCAACATACATTTTAAACCTTCTGGATCTGTATTGTGATCTAGAGGAAAAGGAACTGTTGCTAAATGTGGTCTGGCTCCGGCACAAACTAAACAGTTTTCCTTTTTCAGAGTTCTAACCGTGTACCTCAACCATTCTAACCACTCATTTTTTTCTTGGTAGCCCGTCTCCAAGGCTATGGCATCTTCTATTGTTAGGTTAGTGAATCTTATAGTTTTACTCAGAACTTCTATTTTAGTATGGCCTTCTTCTTTCCCTTCTGAGTCTACTTTTTCCTGTTGTTTAATTTTATTAGGTGGTAATACCTCAAGGAAAAATGTTCCTGAGGGGTCAGTTCCTGACACCCATGCTCCCATGGAATACAACCGCTGATCTTCCTTCCTCGGCTCCGTTAATGTTATTAATAGTTGGTTACAGTTCTTACTATTTGTGCAGGGGGAGTTGGCCGCTTTTGTGATTATGAGTCTCTCCTTTATACCACTCTTTTTAGCCCCTGGTTGATTATACCCCCAATCTTGATGCGCTGTAGTCCATAGGGCTTGATCCCATGCTTGACATCCTGCCTTATTCCAGAGCCAGCAGATATATTTATCTGCCCATAGAAGTCCTCTAGCCCCAGTTGTATCCCCACAATCTGCAATCTGACAGAAGTCTACCAGTATAGTGCTAGTTATTCCCTCTATAAAGGTTAGATTTAATGCTTTTCCTGTTCTTTCCCAATCCAAAGGTTCCTCTACTCTTCCATAGCGCCTACCCCCTCTTATGGATGCCTCTCCTAGAGTCACCAGTAACCCAAGGATAATTACTGTCCCTTTCATCCTAACCAGCTACAGAGTTCCAGCGGATAGGATAGGGGAGTTGGAAGGGGAGGGAGACTTCACCGGTTTGAGACAAGTCCCACCTTGTGTGAGACCTCCCTTTGTAGCCGGACTTTCTGGACCTCTTGTAGCCAACTGGCCCTACTCTGCCTGTAAAACCTTCTTACAATGGGACTGGTGAATCCAGGTAGACCTCTCTGCTATCCTTATAGCCGTGGGAGTGATGAGAAGAACTTGATACGGTCCCTCCCACTTAGGTGAGTGCCAATGCTTTCTCTTTATTATTTTTACCAGGACCCAGTCTCCAATATGGATTTTCTCTTCTCCTTGGATTGGACCTTCTGGAATAGAACAGACTTCATTAATTTGCTTCTGTTTCAACAGATTAGACATATATTCTGATAGAGTACGTTCAGATTCTTCAGCTGGTGTTTCATTTGGCAATAAGGGTATTTTATATGGCCTTCCATATATTATTTCAAATGGGCTCAAACCTTCTTTTGTGGGTGTAATATGCATACTAGTTACCGCCAATGGTAAGCAGTACATCCAATTTTTACCAGTTTCTTCCATAGCTTTTCTCAGCTTATTTTTTAAAATTCCATTGTGTCTCTCCACCAATCCAGCTGATTGGGGGTGGTAGGCGCAATGGTTTTTTATTTGGATACCCATCACTTCTGTCAAATGTTGTATAGTTTTATTTACAAAATGGGGTCCATTATCACTGTAAATCCTTTCAGGGATTCCAAATCTAGGAATAATATCTCTTAGTAATGCTTTGGCTACAGTCTGTGCATCTGCACTTCCTGTCGGGAATATCTCCACCCATTTTGTCAGGGCGTCTATAATTACCAAACAATATTTCTTCCCTTCACATTTGTCTAATTCAATAAAATCCATGCAAATGTGTTGGAATGGATATTGCGGTGTAGGGAACTTCCCTTTCTGTGGTCTTATACCTCCCTGAGCATTGTGTCTTGCACATATAAGACATTGAGAGCAAAAAGTTTTTGAGTAGTTTGTGAATCCATAGGCTGTACATACTTTATTTAACATCTCAGTCATCCCCCTGTTTGACACATGCGTTACTCCATGTGTCAATACTGCTGCATACCTAAATAAAGATTTTGGTGATACCGGTTTCCCTTCAGGTGATGTGTAAATGTCATCAATTATTGTGCAACCCTTTGTTTTCCAATATTGTTTTTCCCCAGGGGGGGCATTTTGCTGCATATCAGTAAGGACTGTATGATCTATCACTATGATTTCCTGTTCTGTCATTATTTTATGTGTTTCTTGTGCCGCTATTTTGGCAGCTTCATCTGCCCTTTTATTTCCCTTTGAGATGGGGTCCGTATATTTTGTATGTGCTTGACATTTACAGATTGCAAGCTTTTTTGGTAACTGTATTGCATCTAGGAGTTCTAAAATGAAGTCCGTATGTGAAATTGGTTTACCACTGGAGGTGACCATCCCCCTGTTTTTCCATTGTTGTGCGAAAACATGCACTGTTGAAAAGGCATATTGACTGTCAGTGTATATGGTTACAGATTTTCCTTCTGACAGTATACATGCTCTTGTCAATGCTACAAGTTCTGCAACTTGTGCTGAATAATGTTTTGGTAGTGGCCCCGCTTCCAAAATCTCATCCTGTGTCACTACTGCATATCCTGTTGCATTTGTACCATCTGGATTTTTCTTACTAGAACCATCAACAAAAAGTATCATGTCAGGGTTAGATAATGGTACATCTTTCAGATCACTTCGTGGCAGTACCTTTTCAGCGATGGCAACAGTGCAGTCATGTTTATACCCGTCAGTAGGAAGTGGTAGTAGCGTGGATGGGTTTAATGTAGTACACCTCTGTATTGTTAAGTGAGGTTGTGTCAAGAGTATTGTCATACAGGAAAGGTGTCGTGCTGGGCTCAAATGTGATATCTTTTGCTGTAACAGGATAACAGACACTGCATGTGGTACCTTGAGAGTCAGTGAGTGATACAGCACTATAGATGCTGAGGCCTTGACTGCTTCAGCTGCAGCAACCACTGCCTGTACACAGGGTGGAAGTGCTCTAGTTACACTGTCTAACTTTGTAGAGTAGTAGGCAATCGGCCTCTGGTGGCCACCATGTGACTGTGTAAGTACTGATGTCATGTGACCTTCCCTTGAGTCCACTGTTTGTTCAAAAGGTTTGTCATAATTTGGTAAGGCTAACACTGATGAGCTAGAAAGGACTTGTTTTATGTCAGTAAAAGCAGTCTCTGTTTCCTCACTCCATTTTATAGCATCCTGGGGGGCCATCGGGCTCCCGTATATTGCCTGTAGCAATGGGGCCGTCAGTATTGAATACCCAGGAATCCAGGCTCTACAGAAATTTGTCATACCCAGAAAGGACATCATTTGTTTCTTTGTCTTTGGTTTTGGCAGCTGGAGGAGTGCTCGTATTCTCTCCTCATCCAGGTGCCGACCTTCTTTTGAGATGTTGTACCCCAAGTATTTGACCTGCTGTTGCCACAACTGAAGTTTAGCTCTATTTACCTTATGCCCTTGATCATGGAGAAAATATAACAGAGCCATTGTATCAGCCCTACAAACCTCTTCTGTGGAAGACGCCACTAAGATATCGTCTACATAGAGGAGGAGCTGGCTTCCCCCTGGGGGTATAAACTGAGCCAAGTTTGAGGACATTGCTTGTGAAAAGATGGTAGGGGACTCACAATAGCCCTGGGGCAGTCTGGTGAAGGTGTACCTTTTTCCCCTGTAGGTGAAGGCAAACCAAAATTGATGGTCGGGGTGCACCGGAATACTAAAGAAGGCATTACTTATATCAATCACAGAAAAGAATTCATTCCCTGGATCTAAATCATTCAGTAATGTGTGTGGATCTGGTACCACAGGAGCTCTTGGTATAACTGCCTGGTTAACAGCTTGGAGATCTTGTATCATTCACCAGCCTGTAGAAGGCGGAGCCTTCTTAACAGGGAAAAGAGGAGTATTGCAAGGGCTGTCAGGACATGGAATAATCACCCCGGTTTTTAAAAGTTCATCTACTACAGGGGCTATACCCTCCTCTGCTTCCTTCTTAAGGGGGTATTGTCTAAGGTGGGGTCTGTAGTGTGATTTTGGAGTGATGGTTACTGGTTGGACTCCTTTTATGAGTCCTACATCTGCTGGACCTCTAGTCCACAGTGTCTCTGGAAGCCCATCTAACAGATGATCCTCTTGTGCCAAGTATCATTCAGTTCCTGCAGCCCACATGTGTGCTGAGGGTGTTGTAATGATTTCGTGTCCCAAGGGTTTGTGACAGAAATAACCTGTCGACTTACTTTTGTATAAATCAGGTAGGCCCACAGGAGCCCAATCTCTTAGGTCTTGACATTCCTTCACAAACTCTCCTACATCTTTCCAATCTCGGCTTTTAGGTTTAGCTAAGGATAGATGTGGGGCAATTTCCCTAAACAGAACCTGTTCTTCGGGGGGTATACAACATGCTGATACACAGAATCCCTCAACACTCCAGTAAACATTGGTTAATTGCAGGGTAACTTCCTTCTTTAAGAAAAATCTGGAGGCATAATACCTATCAGGCCCTGGTGTTCTCTTAAAATACATTGTGCAGTGAACTCTATTTGGTGTCTGTAAATCCACTGTCCTCCCTTCCATCACAGTTTCAGCATAATTAATCATTTTGTCAACAGTATCAACTGTCTCCTTGTCTTTCATATACACATCTAAGGAGTAATAGTAGTGTGTATCTTCTATTGGGTTAATGGGTCCCTGTCCTACCTGGACTGCAAACCCATTATTTTGTGCACTGACTGACATGCACATGGCTGACATTAGGTCTCTACCCAAGAGATTCACAGGGCAGACAGTAGATAAGATCACTCTGGTTGTGATTTTAACCCCTGTCTCTGGTTCCTCAATGGTGACATACTCAGACAGTAATTCCCTCACCAATTTTCCACTTACTCCTTGTACCAAAATAGATTTTGTAGATTTATCAATATGGGGCGCATCTGCAGGGTGAATTAAGGTCCTAGAGGCGCCAGAATCCACTAAAAACTGTACACATTTTCTCTCCACCATTAACTCAACCTGTGGTAAGCTTTCAACATACCCTATCTTTTCCAGGTGGCTCACACATACTGTTTCTAGTCAATCCGATTTGTGAGGGCCTGGCCCCTCAGGGCAGTCCCTAGCCAAATGTCCCTTTTTTCCACAATCCCAACATTCCCTTCTTTCCACCCATTCTTTATTCCTCCATTGTCCTCTACCCCTTCCTCTTCCTCTAAAACTGTTCCTTCCTCTAAAACCACCTGTGCCTCTCCCTCTATGAGACCCCTCTTGTTCTGCCTCAGCAGTGTACTCTTCTGCATCCTCCTCTCCTTCATCACCTTGCATAAAAACCTTTACTTTCACATTCTTTTTTGCTTTTGCTTTCAAATACTTCTCAGAATGCTTAGCATATTGTAAAACATCTAAAACTGATGCAGTTCGGTAAGTAACCATGTTTTTAACAATGTAATCCTTATGATCCTGTTTCAATCCATTTAAAAAAGCAATCTTTAGCTGTTGCTGATATGCACTATTCACATCTTCAGCTTCGGGGAGCCCGGAGAACACTCTAAAAATCTCTCGTAATTTATTTAGGTAGTCACTGACACTTTCTTTATCTTCTTGTACTGTCATATTTATTTTTTGCCAATCAGTCCGTTGTACCCATCTAAGCTGGCATCTGTTCAGTAGGGCAGTCAACCTGTTTCCTAAGTCTGGGCTTTCTGGAGGCAATGGATCCCCCCGTCCATGTGCATTTGCTGGGGCGCAGGGGTCCCAATCCCCCTTTACCGAAGCCCAATCTGATCCTAATACTCTCCTCAGGGCTCTCTCTACTTCCACCCCATTCAATTTATAACTGTTCCGTAATCCCTCTATGTTTTCAATGAATTCAGCTGGACCTAATTTTGGATGTTTTATGTGTTCTGTAGCCTTTTGTATATCACTGTCAGTCCATGGTCGAAAAACAGTCATAGTCAAGGGATATGGCTGGCCCAGTGCATCATTCTGTCCTCCCCTTGGGTTTGGGACCTCTATCAAGGGGTATTCCTCACCGTCCTCCACACCATACCTAATAGGAGGTTTACTTAGTCTCTTGGCTCCTGCTGGGGCACCCAGTGCATGAGTTATGGCGTCAGTTAATGTTTCAAGGATCGATCTGTTCATCTCCAGGACTGAACTACTGTCTGGAGAGATTGAGGAAGTGGAGTTGGGGTTTTGTTCAGAGGCGGTTCCTTTGACAGGGGTGGATGTCACAGGGAAGGTGTTACCCTGGGCAGTTACTTGCACCTGAGGGGGAGGACCATTATAGGGAGGTGGTCTCTGGGTATAACAGATGAGATCATCCTCTTTGTCCACTAGGGGCAATTGGGCTTGGCATTTTTCCTTTGTTCTTTTCCCTTCTACCCTAATTTTAGCATGCTGAAGCCAATACTCAGCCATTTTTAACCCATACTTTTTCCGATCTTTAGGTCCTAACAACTTCAGCTTATCCACCAACTCCTGACACCCTTTCACAGTTAATTTACCATTAAATCCAAACTTCCTCTCCCACTTAGCACAGTATTGAACAGACTTTGGGTCATTGCTATGCATAAATTTCTTATCACCTTCTAATGGCAACTCAGGGACACAGCAACATAAACAAGCACAAGATATTCTCTTACAAAGGTTACTCCCCATTGTCAGTGTCTGTCTGGTCTCTCATTAACCTATAAAACACTGGAATAGTGACTCTCGGTTCACGGTAACAAAAGGAATATAAGAAGAATATAAACATCAACCCTCCCCACACTATAGGGAGAATTAGAAAATAATTAAAACGTATCTCAGCAGTACCGTTATTCAATGAGCTTGCAACATCAACAGAAAAGTTAAACATGAGAAAAAAGAAAGTTAACACACTGAGAAAGGAGAAAAAAAAAATATTAGCCTTGCGATCTTTTTAGATCACTTAACTAAACAGCGCTTAAAATAAATAGTCAGGCATTTAACCTCTGACATTCGGTATACCACAAATCTTTTTGTTATCTGTCCGGACAGCGGGCGACGTAATTTTTTACCTTAGACAACGTCCCCAAGTGTCTCTGTCTACGAGCACTGGATCATCTAGATATTATACGATCAATACCAATGTCGGCAATTACAACACATTAAACCAGAAGCAAAGAGAGAAGAAAAGACTCTTAGAAAGAATTAAGAATAATTTAAATTATCTTACCTCTCAAACACCTGGACTGGATCACACAAGGTTCGGAAACAGACAGTGGAATCCAGATCTTTCTTACCCCTGCCCCTTTTTCACCAAATAACATTGATTGGGGGGACTTATAAATCGGTCGGTGAGCTTCAAAGTCCAATACTCACCGAAGTGTTGTAGGGGCAGTCTGATCTGAAAACCAGCGTGTTGCTCCTGGCTCGAAAGACCAAAAATGTTAGGAATTTCCCTTGTGATCAGTAAAAACTCCGGGTAGTCTGAGAAGCAGGAAAATTTATTTCTGATGTGGCCCACAACAGAGAGACATGCTTACAGGACGAAAGCTGAAGAAAAATGTCTCCCAAAAGACTGTGTCCCGCCTTCACATAACCCATAAGAATAACATCTCTATGCTTCTATTGGCTGAGGAAAACATAAATTAAGTTGTCATGGTACGAACTAGTACCTTTATTCAATGAGCTTATGTTTTCCCGTACATTCTTAGGCTATCATATTTAGTTAAATCTAATGATTCTACAACTTACTATGGAGTTAATTAGGACAAAACAATACAATGAGTTAATACAATAATGTGCTCAGAAGTAAGTTTTTTAACAAATCAGTCTCAGGATTATTGTTTTTCTAATAGTCACACAATAAACATTTAAAACTTTTCTAACAGATGACTTCCTGTTGATCGAACAGCCAGGCACACCTCCAAGGGACCTCGACAAATTAAGGACCGTCTTTGGGAACCTCAATGTTCCCATCGCTGAACATAAGGTAGACGGGCCCGCGCAATCATTCACCTTCCTCGGAGTCAATCTGGACACCAGCTCCATGCAGGCCAGCCTGCCCCTCGACAAACTGACCCGCATCAGGGCAGTTCTCCACGAGTTCACCCGCACCAGGGGATGTACAAAGAGGCAGCTACAGTCGCTGTTGGGCATGCTCAACTATGCCATGCGTATAATTCCGCAAGGTCGCTCCTTTGTCTCACGCCTGTTGGTCTACCTTTCTCAGGCACAAGACCCGGATCAAATCCTATGCCTAGATACCACAGCCTTAGCAGACCTGTTCGATGTGGGACGAGTTCCTGTCCACCTGGAACGGTATCTCTTTGTTCATCCCATATATCTCACCTCTCTCGCCACAGGTAGTGACAGATGCCGCGGCCTCCACAGGGTTTGCGGCAATTTTTGGCCACCATTGGTTCGCCGGACCCTGGCCTTCTCAAATACTCAGGATCCCTGGGTTTAGTCAGTCGTCATCCCTTTTCGAGCTCTACCCCATGGTAGCAGCCGCCCAGCTCTGGGGTCATACCTGGACAGGACAAACTGTAGGTTTCACCACCGACAACCAGGCCACAGCCGAAATTGTCAACAAGGGCAGGTCCAAATCTCTCTCCGTGATGTCCTTCCTACGCAGGCTGGTGCAGCTGTCTCTGCAGCATCAGTTTAATGTTTACTGCACGTTTATCCCAGGAAAGTACAACTGTGCAGCTGACGCATTGTCCCGCTTTAATTTCCTGTCCTTCTTTCAGCAGGTTCCCAGTGCAGATTCGGTCTCAGCTCCTATCCCGCATTGGTCTCAGTTGACCCTGGACTAGAGCCACATCTACATAGAGCCACTCAGCTCATCAACCATTCACTATCGGACAATACTCTGAAAGCCTACCGGGTAGCCTGGAAGGCGTTCAATACATTTCTGCTTGCCTCCACAGTAGGCACCCCCACAGACGCTAGGCACATACTAGCCTTCACCTCATACTGCCATAATCAACTGGCCTTGTCATTCAACACCATCCGCTTATACTTAGCTGGCATACAGCACTTCCTCTCACTTCAGGATCCTACCAAGCCGTCCATCTTCTCGTCCCACGCGATCCGAGCCATCCTGCGCGGCATCCAGAAGCAACAGCCGCCAATAAAAGTCAAACGGCTCCCCATCACCAGTTCCATCTTCAGGGACATGTCCACCATGCTTACCAGTTACCCCTTCGGTGTTCTCCCCAGTCTGGTCATACAGGCAGCCATTTACCTGGCCTACTATGGCTTCCTACGGCCCAGCGAGTTCACTCATAACAGCCCACATACTCCAGTCCTTCGCAGACGTCATCTGCTCCGTAACCAGGACCACTTCATCCTCCACCTCTCGGTAACCAAGACCCAGCAAACAGGCACCGGCGTAGATATCCACCTCTACAAAACCAACAACGCCTGGTGCCCGGTCGCTGTGCTTACACAGTTACTCTCTCGGTTACCCGAGCTCCCGGACTCTAGCCCTCTTTTGCCCTTCCCGGTCAAACCGTTAACGAACTGCCAGTTCATTAAACATGTTAGGATTCTCCTCCGCAACTTGCTCCTCAATCCCGGTGAGTATTCCGGCCACTCCTTCCGCATCGGAGCAGCTTCATCCGCATCCCGGCACGGGGTCCCGGACCACGTCATCAAAAGATTGGGCAGGTGGAAATCGGCCTGCTTCACTCGGTACATCCCTAACCCACAGGTAGAGATGTCTCGAGCATTCACTCAACTTGCTTAATAAAGGTTAAGCTGGAAACAATAAAACTCTCTTATCCCTACCTAAGTGTTTTGCCCCCTTATTTTGGTATACCGTCCTTTAGACCAGGGCACACTTTCAGGTCCATTTCATATAGGGTATCTCATAGGGCTTCAGCCATAAGTAAGAAGGCCAGTATGGTGGCCTGAATTTATGGGAGGAGCCCGGGGGGTATTTAACCAGCCCACTCGCCTGTGGTCTTTGTCGGTTTCCTGTGCGCAATACCCACCCTCCCATCCCCTTTTTTAGGGCATTTATCAAAACATTTCTCTTCAAACACATTCATTTCTAATTACTGGGTATGCCCCCTTATTTTGGTATACCGTCCATTAGACCAGGGCACACTTTCAGGTCCATTTCATATAGGGTATCTCATGATAAGTTTGTATTGTTCGGATACGTATCGGTCATAGGGCTTCAGCCATAAATATATATATATATATATATTCTTTTTAGCAAAGACTCTGGAGAATAAAAAGATGGTTGTTCCAATATTTTATGTCACACTGTATTTGCGCAGCTGTCTTTTTAACACATTTTTTTGGAAAAAATACACTTCACTGAATTTTAAAAAAAGCTAAACAATTTTTTTGTATATTGCAAAAGATTATGTTATGTAAAGGTAAATAGATACTTAACATGTTAAAGTTTAAAATTGCGCACACTCATGGAATGGCGATAAACTATGGTACTTAAAAATCTCCATAGGCAACGCTTTAAAATATTTTAACGGTTACAGAAAAGATCTTTCTCTAGATTGCTCTCACTCTGATGATCACAACGATACCTCACATGTGTGATTTGAACACCTTTACATTTGAGGGCACGACTTGCGTATAAGTTTTCTTTAGTGCGCGAACACGCGGGGACGGGGGCGATTTAAAATAAATAAATAAAAAAATCTGATCACTTTTATTGCTGTCAGAAGGAATGTAAACATCCCTTGTGACAGTAATATGAGGTGACAGGTACTCTTTATGGAGGGATCTGGTGTCTAAAAGACCCCATATCCCTCCTTTACACTTAAAAGGATTCAAATTGTCACAATCTGTGTTTGTGAATACTGTCAATTTTTAAAGATCGGCACCGGCACCATTGGCAGCCAAGTAAAAAGGAAGAGACATTGTGACGCCGCTTCCTGGTCACTACATCAGAGACTTGATCAAAGCCAAATGCCGCTATGTTTGGTTGCTACCACCAGGTAGCCGACTGCCCGCTCTAAAAAATGGTACAGGGTACATCCGCTTCGTACAGGTATGTCGCTTTGCGAGAAGTAGTTAAAGATCTTTTATTTATTTTTTATTTTTTCGCAAACGTGATGGTTTATAAGGATAGATTTACGCATTTTGCAGTGCTTTTGCAGGTTTGCAGAAACACACTGCAGTCAGTTTAACATTCATTATTGGTCACGTTCATATCTTTACACTTTCCACCAGTACGTTTTTTGGAAAGGTGCAGGAATTTTTTTACATGCAGCATTGTGCATAATTGGCTTGATGGCATTAAACAGAATCTCATCAAAACGCGCCAAAAACATTTTCGGTGCGTTTTCCTGAATGACAACAGACACCTCCTCCTAGCAAGATACATAGATGTGAACCTAGCATTAAGAAATGTATTAATAGTTTTTTGCAAAGAAAAACAAACACACATATACTTACATACACTATATTGTCAAAAGTATTGGAACACCCGTCTTTACAAGCACATGAACTTTAAAGGCATCCCAGTCTTATGATATGTATACACAATAGAATTTTCCCACAAGAAAACCATGGATTTTTTTCCGAAGGATGTTGGCTCAAACTTGTCTTGCATACACACGGTCACACAAATGTTGTCGGAAATTCCGAACGCCAAGAACGTGGTGACGTACAACACGTACGACGAGCCGAGAAAAATTAAGTTCAAGTCTTGTTGTCAGAAAATTTGAGAACTTGCTCTCAAACATTTGTTGGTGGAAATTCAGACAACAAATGTTCTATAGAGCATACACATGGTCTGACTTTCATCCATTTGTTGTCGGAAAATCCTATTGTGTGTGCGGCCCACTAGTCTGTAGAGTTCAATATTGAGAAACAGCCCCAAAGCATAATGTTTCCACCTCCGTGCTTGACTTTAGGGATGGTTTTCTTAGGACCATAGTCAGCATTTTTATTTCTTGAAAAACAGCAAGTCATCCTCAGGAAGGCACATGTACAGTCATGCCAGTGCACATCTAATTGATTCAGAGAAGTATTGGGAGAAAGTGCTGTGGTCCGATAAGATTAAAATTGAGCTCTTTGGCATTAACTCGACTCGCCATGTTTTGCTTGGGAATCAAATACTTATTTCAGATTACTTTCACACTGGGATGCCTGGTTGTAAGCGCTAAAGTGCCGCTTGTTTTAACGTTGCTTTTGTGGCTCTTTTTGGTTGTGCTTTTTACCCCCAAAAATTAAAAAAAGTTCCCTTTTGTGGCACTTTCAAGATGTTTTAGAAGAGCTGCCCATTCATTGCAATGGGCACAGCATTTTAGGAGAGTTAAATACAGCGCTCCCAACCTGCCCCAAAGATGCTGCTTGCAGGACTTTTCCTAACATCCCACCCCAGTGTGAAAAGACACACTGCAATAAATGAGAGGCACTTTTCAGATGCTTTTCAGAGGCTATCTCTAGCGCTAAAGCGCATGAAAACCACCTCAGTGTGAAACAGGCCCGGACTGGGGCAAAAAATAGGCCCGGGCATTTTAGACTTAGCAGCCCGGGGGGGGGGGGGGGGCATTCGTGGGGGCGGTTGATGCCAGGATGTGGAGTTCCAGGATGTGTGGGTTTGATTACTTTAAGGCCGCTTTCACACGGGACGGATCAGTGATGATCCGCCCCGTGATGATCCGCTTGCTCAGCAGGGATCGCTCCGTTGTCCCCGCTGAGCCGGCAGATAACAGGGCGGTCCCTGCACACTGTGGGGATCGGACGAGCACGGACGGTCTGTCCGTGTTCGTCCGATCTCCTCTGCAGACGGATAGAAAAATAGGATTTTCCTCCGTTCTGCAGAATCGGACAATAGTGGAGGTGGACAATATCGGGTTCATCCGCAGACACCCGCTATCCCATAGGAATGCATGTATGTCCTTTTTTCATCCGCAAACGGATGTATGAAATACAGACATAATGTCCGCATGTGTGAAAGGGGCCTAACTCCGGTTTTGATGGTGGAGTACTGAAAATAGTATGAAGCAGCAAAAGATGAGGTTTGCTCTAATCCAGGGGCAACCTTTTGGGCATAGTGTGCAAAAAAATGCTTTCAAAGAAATTGAGAGTGCCAGATACATAAAAAATATATATAAACGGTCAACTTCACATGGAAAGGAATCTTTCAGCCCCAAATCCTTTATGAATACTGCGTAATAACTGGCTTTGTGACTACTGTAAAGCCGTTATAAAGTATTAAGCCTTGTACACACCACTAAACTACCATTTTTTCCTCAAATTATATTTGCAGTGTATGTGGTATGTGTTTATGGAATGATTGTATGATATATATGTTATTTCTCACATTTTATCCACAAGTAAAGATTTTTAAAAAAGATACTTGAATGAATGAATGAGTGACTTGTATAGCGCTACCTATGCGAACTGAATCGCCTCAGGGCGCTTTCTTGCCACCAGAGTCCATCTGCGGCTTTGCGTGGTCCTTTACCCTGTAAGGTCCTGACATGCTTACAACACTGACATACACATACACACATAGAAACTTAGAAGTTTTTGAAATAGGACTACCAAATGTTATGAAGATAAGATAGAGAAAAAACAGAGTTCAGGAGTGTGTTACATAAAGAATGCAGGGCTCATGCGTGCGCTACATAAAGAGTGCATGGCTCAGGAGTGCTCTACATAAAGAATGCAGGGCTCAGGAGTGCGCTGTATCAAGAATGCATGGCTCAGGAGTGCACTGTATCAAGAATGCATGGCTCAGGAGTGCGCTGCATCAAGAATGCATGGCTCAGGAGTGCGCTAAATAAAGAATGCATGGCTCAGGGGTGCGCTACATACAGAATGCATGGCTCAGGAGTGCGCTGCATCAAGAATGCATGGCTCAGGAGTGCGCTTCATAAAGAATGCATGGCTCAGGGGTGCACTACATAAAGAATGCAGGGCTAAGTAGTGCTCAGGAGCATGCTATATAAAGAAAACATGGCCCAGGAGTGTGCTACATAAAGAATGCAGGGCTCAGCTGTGCCCATCTATGCAGCCTGACCAGTGCCCAGCAATGTAACTTGACCAGTGCCCAGCAATGCAGCCTCACCAGTGCTCAGTAATACAGCCTCACCAGTGCCCAATCTATGCAGCCTCACCAGTGCCCAGCAACGCAACCTCACCAGTGCCCAGCAATGCAACCTCACCAGTGCCCAACAATGCAACCTCACCAGTGTAGGGGATCAGAGAGGAGAGCCGGCCAGGTCATCACACAGGCCGGTGTTGCCTGTTGTGACAGCTTTAATTTGAATCACCGCCATCCTGCGGTCATACCAGTCCCAAGTGTACTGTCTATCAAAGGAGCCAAACCAGGAGGCGGGACTTGTTTGACGGTGGGCACCCAGTGATTTAAATATAAGCTGTCACAGTAGGCGATGCCAGCCTGACACCCTCCAGTGTGGTACTTGGGCCGGACTGCACCCCCCTCCCCCCCCGCCTCAGCACCTGCCCAGCATCGGCCTTGCACTGGGTGGACATCAAAAATGTTGTGGCCTCTTACACAGCTTTTGGCCTGTTAAGAAAAGTTCCCTTTAATACACAAGGATCTCCTTTACTAGGGTGGGGCAATGCCTGTTCTGCTGTTGTTGCCTTGCTGTATTTCCCTGGATGACGCTGCTTACCATGCATGCATGGCTCATGGGTTTTGCACAATTGCAGTCCAGGATCCACATCATGGCAATGCCCATGTATTGCCATGACGTGGACACTGGCACTGACACGGTGGACATACTTTTGGTCACACCTGTATGTGTGAACTGAGCCTGTAAGTAAACGCAAAAAAAACAATCCTCCATAAACAGAAATGATTCTCTAAATTAATAAGTGTTCATACAATAGTGTTAGCATGCAGATAGCTGTGAACACTACGCTCTGTTGTTTATTGAGGATTATTATTAGTTTGTGTGGTTAGGTTATACTTTTCACTGTATAAAGTTTGGATAACACAGGGTTAAATGAAAGGGTCAAAACATACACAGACTGATCGGGGATGCTTTTACAGTGATGTCTGCCTGCTTGAGAAATTTGGGTCAGCTATGTGGGAGAGACCATGGGCGTCCGCAGGTAGGGGCAAGGGGGGTCAAGTGCCCCCCCCCCCCGGGAATTGGGGACCAGATCTTGAATTTAGCACAGTCGCGTTCCTATCTGGGCTTCCTGCCCACCCCGTTCCTTCCCTATTGGCCATAACTGAGGACCAATCAAAGCAGACCAGGAGAGGAGAGCATCATGGGACATGTAGTCCCAAAGATTGGTAGCCCCATTTTCCACAGGGAGGAGGCAACAGCCGTACACAGGCGCAGTACACAGGACACGCAGATTCTCCAAAATATCCGAAGATGAACGGCACCTGCGCCGTGAGTCCAGGTTCAAGCCCCACCATCTAAGTGGGCATAGAGTAAGAATAAAAAGAGCCAAGCAAAGCAAGGCCATGCCCGAAGCACGGCCCTCTAATATTTGCAGCCCTATGTCCACTTGGATGGAGGGGCTTGCACCTGGACTCACCTCGCAGGCACCGTTCATCTCCTGAGATTTTCGGAATTTCCTTGTGCTCCGTACTGCGCAAGCGCTGCACCTGCTCAGTACACAGCAGACACTATTTGATAGGCAGACATTTTTGGACAGAACACCGGCCCTGCATGAGGCAATTCCCAGCTAATCCGCGGACTGGTGTGAAAGATGTCAGGATTGGCTTAGCCCTTCCCCCTCTGGGCTGGCCGCTCAGCTGTCGGCTATTTGCCCACTCTCTTCTCTTTCCACAGTTACCAGCTGTTCCCGATGATGCTCATCTGACCTGCCTGTTTAAAGCCTCCCAGCTCACTCTTTCCTTTGCCTTTGCGTTGGTCACATCACAAGGAACCATCTCCTGCTGTTTGTTTCAAGACTGGCTTGCTGACATCCCTCCTGGCTTCTTATCCTGCTTGCAGTTGCTCTCCTTGGATCCATGACTTCTGGACTGGCTGATTACCCGATCTGGTTTATGAACTTTGGACTGGCTGACTACCCGATCTGGCTACTGGACTCTTGCTATGCTTGACTACGCTTTTTTTCTATTTACACAAGTGTGATTTTATTGTACTTCTGTCTCAGTCTGTTTCATGGTTCCTGACAGTACGCGAAAGCCATGAATTCAGAAGATACAGTCAATCCACTTGTTGGTAATATTTTTTCCAGATTGGATGAGCAAGATCACCGCATGAATCAGTTTGCCTTGGCGTTACAAACGCTCCAGAATCGCACGGCTCACCTAGAATCCCCCACGGTGGCTGCTCCGGTACAACCTGAGTCACATGCCGTCCCTGCTGCTGCACCAGTCTCTGTGCAGGCACCCGCCTCGAGTATTACATCTAGAGGTATGACTGGTTCTGCTCCGCTTCCCCAGTGATTTGGGGGGCGATCCAGTTCAATGCAGAGGGTTTCTCAATCAGGTTGAGATATACTTCGAAATGCTGCCCCAGGCATTTCCCACGGACAGAAGCAAAGTAGGTTTCGTGATATCTTTGCTTTCTGAGAGAGCCTTGGCCTGGGCTAACCCTGCTGTTTATTTCAAGACTGGATTGCTGACATCCCTCCTGGCTTCTTATCCTGCTTGCAGTTGCTCTCCTTGGATCCCTAACTTCTGAACTGGCTGATTACCCGATCTGGTTTATGAACTTTGGACTGGCTGACTACCCGATCTGGCTACTGGACTCTGGCTATGCTTGACTACGCTTTTTTCTATTTACCTTTTTATTTTTATTAATAAACAAGTGTGATTTGATTGTACTCCTGTCTCAGTCTGTTTCATGGTTCCTGACAAAAGTAGAGTGATAAGGGAGAAAGGAGGTGTGTGATCTAATGCATGAATCAAGTTGATAAATAAAGTTTATTCTAAACAAATAAATGAATATAACGAAAATTACTACGTGTTCATAAAAGCAGGTTACAATATTTTTATTTGATAAAATAGTGGAAATTATTATAAAACCCATGCAAAGCTATAGGCTGAATCAATGGCTAACACGTTTCAAGGGGATTCCTCTTCATCGGAGCCTTGGAAGACAAAAAAATTATCTGTATCAAGTGGTAGGTTTACATAGAGAGCGACGACTGTTTGGGAGATGTGTCACAAGACAGATGGTGTGTTTCTATATGTGAATTCTCCTCTGTTCTAGTGGTGTTCCTGTCCACATCACAACGCTCTGCACACCAGCTGGTGAAGGAGTTGCAGCTTGTGTAAAGTGGCTACAGGTCTGAATCGATCGTTGGATGACCCTGCAATCCTCCTGCAAGAGTTCTATAGTGTGCTGAATATGACCCTATGATGGTCTCCAGCCAGATGGCTGAACTGGCATCAACTAAGGATCCCATACCATGATGGTTCCCCACTTATGCCATCTTGGTCTTCCTTTCTAATGTCTCCAAAGATCCCCAGCCTTACACCTGAGGACACCCCACACAACGCAAGGTTCTTTGTATGCCATCCTGCAGGCCCAAGCACCAAAAATCAATGCCTATGGCGTTAAGATGAACGTCATCACCCCTGAGATACCGGTTAGTATCAACCTACAAATCCCTGTGCCATACCACCAGGCCTCCATTGCGAACTATGAATCTGCTCACCTCCTTGTGACCTTAATGCAGGTCTTGTTGGTCTTTTCAACCGACCTGGCTCAATACCAGTAAGTGCGGCCAACAATATCAGACCACACTACCATGGTTTTAGGAAAATCCATGCGGATTAAGAGGACATCAAATTTAGTGTCCCTGATCAAGTAGATAGATAGACCTTACCCTCAAGTCATTGCCCCCAACATGTAAATCTAAAATATGTGGGACACAATCCAAGCGGGCATACTTGGGAACTTCGGGCAACACCCTGCTCCACAGCATACCTGGCACACCTATCCACCGGACCATGGCTACCTCCCTGGGGACTCCCAACTGGTGGCCGTTCGGCCATACATCTGCCCTCCTTGCCCCCCAAAAGACAAAAGAGTGTCCCATGATCCACACAAGACCAGCATCATCTGAAAGAAAAATGCAGCACATAGCACTAACAACCCATTAACAACATAAGGACATAACACATTGCACTTTTATCTGACGATAACCTATACCAAATGGGGGCGAATATAAAGCCTAAATCATTCTGATTCCCAATGCCCAATGCTCTTTATAACTGACTTGTTCAAACCCCATCTGGCTGCTTCAGTGGCAGCCCCGATGCAGAAGGAATGTGACAAATATGCCGTGGGGTGTTCTGGAATTGGTAAACAACAACCCATCCTGGTTAACTAAAAATGTTCCCCCACCTAAAGGGCGGACAACAAAAACTCCTGCACTGCTACTACTTTACAAACAACCTCCCCTGGGACGCCATACACATGTACATACTTACCCTTCCCCCACCGGTCCGGCGTAGGAATATAGCCACCAAAGAACTTCCACAGTGAACATCACTTGTCTGTATAGCCCCAAGAGGTTTCCTGGATGGGCTAACCAATTATCCCAACCTGAAGGCCCCATAAAAAGCCAATGCGAATGCCACTTTGAATAAACTGGACTCATAGCTGGAATTGCATACCCTACTCACCTGTAGCATTAACTGGTGCAACATGGCAAAAGTGACTTGGCACCTACTGTCACCTATCCTGTACCCCTTCAAAGCCTGCCTAACCACAAAATCTTTGGTAACATCACTCCCCCCTGTTAATTTGAAACAATTTGCATAAGCTGACCATGTACTCACTCTTACGGAATTCCGTATCAAGCCTGCGATGACTCCAACGCAATTTACCACAGCTGTTGGGGACAAGGACTCCCGTGTTGCTCCGCTCCCAGTGCCAACCCCCAAAATAAGCCCCAAAACTGGACGACCCAGCTACATCGGTGTAAAAGTCAAAATCAAAATTGCTCACAGGCCTCACCATCCATAAAGACTGGCCATTATAAGAGTCCAACAAGACCCGCCAAACAAGCAGGTCCTCCTGGTGCTCCCACGTCAGAGTAATGAAATGCGTAGGAGAGGAGACGCCAGCGAAAAAACACCCGCCCCATGGGCATAATCCTGCACGCAAAGTTCAACTTCCCTAACAGGGACTGCATCTGCTGCAATTGGATTTTTCGCTTGACACCCACCGCACGGATCTCAGCCTGTAGACTGTGTAACTTGTCTTCCGGCAGGCGACACTCCATGGCCCGTGAATCGATTACTATACCCAAGAAGCTAATCTCAACCACTGGGCCAACAGTTTTGTCAGGCACTAGCAGTATTACAAATCGTTCCACGATATGCTGCAAAGTAGCCAGCAAAATACCGCACAACCTAGAAGAAGGAGGGCCCACACATAGAAAATCGTCTAGGTAATGGATGATGGAATTGATGCCCGACACGTCCCTCACCACCCATTCCACAAATCAAGTGAAGGTCTCAAACAGAGAGCATGAGATCGAACAGCCCATAGGCAAACACCGGTCAACATAAACAACATCCCAGCACTGACACCCCAAAAGGGGTAAAAACTATCCAGGTGAACAGCCAGTAGCCGGAATGCTGACTCCACATTCGTCTTTGCCATAAAGGCACCCTGACCATACCGCCGGACCCAACACACCACGGCATCAAATGAGGTATATGATAGTGGGCGGCACAGTGATGTAGTGGTTAGCACTCTCGTCTAGCAGTAAAAAGGGTCGCTGGTTCGAATCCCAACTATGACACTACCTGCCTGGAGTTTGCATGTTCTCCCTGTGCCTGCATGGGTTTCCTCCGGGTACTCTGGTTTCCTCCCACACTCCAAAGACATGCAGGTAGGTTAATTGGCTTCTGTCCAAAATTGGCCCTAGTATATAAATAGGGACCTGGGATTGTGGGCTCCGTGAGGGTAGGGATGGATGTGAGTGTGCAATGTACAGGGATAGGGACAATTGTAGACACTCACTCAGGTTGAACTGGATGGACTGGTGTCTTTATTCAACCTTACTAACTATGTAACTAGGTATAGTGAGCATGCCTCCGGGTCAATGGTGTCATTTACAGAACCCCCCTTTGGGAAGGACAGGTGATGAATCAAACAAAATTTACCTGGCTCCTTCTTGGGCACCACCCCCAATGGAGAAACTACTAGGTCCACCAAAGGAGGAGTTGAGAAGGGCCACCCAAGTGGCCCAACGCCACTTCTTTGGACAATTTCTCCAAAACTACTGGATGTTGTAACGCTGAACGTAAATTATGAGACAATGAGCATGGAATGTGAAACCCCTCCCTAAAACCCAATTCCAAGAGTCAGGCGGATACCTACTTAGAAAAGAAAGCATCCTTTCCACCCTCAACGGGGTCGTCCCTTTTACCTGAAGGGTCTCCGGAATGTCCGTTTCCCTGTTTAAAAAAGCGTGACAATGTGTGACTAACCCCGCAGCCCAAACATTCATGTTTGAAACGGCAACCGCTTCCAAACCTGCACACCCCTTCACTGAACTGCCAACATGCCCCTTTACATTTTTGGGCCTGCTGTCCTGGTGCCTCTGAACCACTGAACCTGCTGGGAAAAAAGCAGTGGGGGCCCATGCTGAAGACATAAGTTTCATCCATAAACTGACGTCCTTATGATCCCACTGTAGGGACACTGAAATGGCTTTCCGCTGGTGAAATTGTTCCTCATATCGGAGCCACGCCTGCCCCCATATACCCATTGCGCCGAGCAGCATTCGGGCTGTTTCTCACCAATCACTCTCTCCAAGATCGCAAACACTTGAAGCCAGTTAACAAAGGAGCTGGGAATCAGGTGATGAAGCCGATTTTCCTCCTCCTACTCTTTTTTTGACTCGTCAGGTTTCACCCTATCCAAATTGAACTTCTCAAGTGGTAAGAATGAAAAAATCTCCATGTGCTCACCTTTCCATATTTTTTACTCACTTCCAGCTTGAGATGTGCCCCCAGTGGGCCCGCAAAACACGTGTATACCTCACATTTGTCCGCATCTGCCATATACATGATATCAGCCACCTTACTTGAATCCTTAACCGCGTCGGATTTGTCAGAAACAGACGCTCCCGACTGCCCCACTGCCCCCCTAACTGAAACCAGACCACTGACTGCCCCCAGCTCTGGAACCTCCAAGGGCGAGGGACCCACCCAGGCACAGGGGAATGGGTGTTGCTACTTACCTCAAAGTACTGGACCAGTGATTTTAAACCTGTTAAGAGATGTTGGAAATCCAACCCACCTCCTGATGCAGCAGCCGCGTGGGTCACTGAGTGAGGAGAAGGTGCGTTATACAACCCCGACGAGGGAGGGGGGAACACCCTGCCCCCCGCCCCCGAGCTTAAAATCCCAACCAACACTGCCTGTAAGGAGGAAAGAGCATTATTAATGGATTTACCAGGCTGCACAGGAGAAGGACCCACAGCCGCACGTCCCACATCCACTGCCGCCAAGCGATCTGGCACTTCATCCTCTGAGCTGGACAGCTCACCTTCTGACAGGAGGAAGGCCGCATCCTGATGATTTGCCACCAAAGGTTCGTGGACATTATTGTTGATAGACTCTGTCCTTCCTTTGGGGACCAAAGGTTCTTTAGTGGGGAGAATATGTAGCAGGCATGTTGTAATGCAATTTCTCCTTTTGGCCACAAGATGGAGACAGAGAGATGCTGACTGGTCCTTCCAGAAAACAGAGCGAGAGAGAGAACACTGGGAAAAGAGTGAGTTTCAGGAAGGGCTGAGGGGACAGAATAGAGAGAAGTACTGAAGTAAAATAGGGAGATACCGAGGTTCAAAAAGTTCCTTGCTGGGACACAGTGACACTTAACAGTGAGGAGAGGAGGAGTGTGTGAAGGGAAGGAACTGAGGTACCAGAGAGAGACACACGCTGACACCAGGGACTGTGTGCTCCAACAGAGGTGGCGGGATATTCTGAAGCCCGGAAAAAAAGAGTATGTGAGGAGAATAAGGAGAGCGGTCTGAGCGAGAGAGAGAGAGGGAGAGAGAGAGAGAGAGTGTGTGGGGAGGTGACAGGTGTGAGGAAAACCGCTGAGACTGAGGAGACTGAGAGAGAGAGACTCTGGCAGCATCAGAGGGGGAGAAAGCCAAGCTTTTCCAGAGACTGCCTGGAGAGTGTTACCTGAAGATGGAGGAGTGAGGACACCTGAGGGGAGCCAGGAGCAGAGACAGCCACGTGCTCCACTACTATTTCGTCTAGGGACCCTACTCAGCAGCCCAGCACCACTCAGCTCTGCAGAGACAACCCATGCCGTTCAGGGATCGAGATACCCATCCAGGTATCGGGTCAGCCGCTGCCTGTTCACCTAGTGAGTTTCGCTACTAGTCATCTCATTTGGCCATCAGCAAGAGATCCAGAACCTTACAACATCTGTTGGAGCATCAGGAGCCTGAACCAGCACCTGGAACTATTGTCGTGTCATCACATAGAGGAGTGGTGAGCGAGTAAACCCAACATCCTTCTTGACACGATACTGACACTGCATGCAGACACCAATTTCCCTTTTTAGTGTCACAGGATGCTTGTTTGGAGCTGCCATCTCTAGTAGTTTGCTCTTTTAAATCTCTACTAACGGAACATTCTAGAGGATTACTGCTCCGTGCAAGCTTGTTTAAACCTTCTCTTAAAATAAGGGTCCCAACATTTGCTAGCAGAGGATACTAGTATTCTTCCCCTCAGGACCTGCAACATTACAGAACTGTGCTTACTGTACTTTTCATTGTGTGTTTGCCTTCCAAAGGTGTTTGCAGCCCAGGAGGAGCTGAGAAGTTGATAAGTCTTCTCTCCTTGCTCTCAACGCCTGTATTAAGGGCATATAGATTACTTCCCTTTCTATACCTGCAGTTGCTAAATATTGAAGGTTATCTTTTCTAATGTATTAGCTATTTGTAGCAAGGTTTACCAGTGTTGTAAGTTTCCATAGGCTTTAAACTGTGCTAATATATTCAACTTGTTTATCACTACCAGGTGTGTGGCTATTTTTGGTGATAATCCACAGCCAGGATAACGGTATTTACCACATGTGTCCTTAAATGCGTTTGCAGTACTTTTATTTAACCAGGTGTGTCAGAGGAGCTGAGGTCATTCTTCGAGTTTAGGCAGAGATCAGAGAATCCAAATTCGCCAATTTATACCAATATGGTAACAAACTACTTACTTTATTGTATACAATACAGAAACCCCATCCCAGCCATCAAGATTTTTCCATATACACTTTTTGGGGTACTGTGTGTGTGCTCCTGGTTCATGCTTAGGTCCTTTCCTCAGCTCCCGTGCTGGACATATTTATCTGGCTGACCTGCAGGTGGTATAGCGTGGCCTAGTATAAGCTCTTATGTGAGTACTTTCAGTTATGGCCATTTATTTGTTCATCATCATCCTTAATCCCTCTACACCCTCCAGTCTGTGGCTATATCAAACTATAATGGTGATTTTTCTTATCCCCTTTTTAGTATATGGATGCACTTGCTCCTGATGAGTGGGTAGAAGTCCATGAAACGTTGTTGAGCTTATTTTGATGCATCCATCTCATATTTATGATTCTAGATGGTTTTTATTGCTCTACCACCTTGATATAATGTTATGCCTACTCCATTTGGAGGACTGTGATGTATAATATTTACTTTCTGTGTCATGTTGGTGATTATCTTCAATATGTATGTTTTGTATTACTTTGTATTTTATATGCCAATGTGCTATTTTGCGTTTTTATGAGTTGATCCATGCCCTATCTTTGGTCTAATAAAGAATGAAAATTTTTACATATGTATATGGATTTGTCTGGCTCTACCCCACACACCTCATCTAAAGTCCCACCCTCCCCCCCCTCTTTTTTTCATAAGCAACCAGGGATGGAGGCGCAGTATTCCCCATTGCGTCTCATTTAAAGTCCCAAATATTCCCTTTTTTCTTTGAAATTCACCAAGCAGTTCCTTCTGGGGTGACACTACAAATGCAAAGTTGAAAAAAATTACTGAACGTCCGCTTTATAATCCCTCAATGACCTCTGTAGTTTCAGACATTGTGGTGCAATTTATCCTTAAAGTTCATAAGAGCCTGTGTTGATGGGCTTTTGTTTTTTTTTATGGATAAATAATAGATGAATGGAGCTTGCCAGATGCACATGACCACCTTTTCAGTTGCACTAACAAGCTTCAAACGACCTTTCTATTCTATTTGACTGGTAGGGGGAAGGAATCCATTCCGATGCAAACAAAGGCCTGTCATTACCGGCCCTAACAGAGGCACTGACATTGGATCTAGTAAGCTTCTCAGCAGGGTTTACCTTGCTTTCACTGCAGTGGAACTTGACAGCCTTCCAGCCTTATACCAGGCACACCTGGAGCTCAGCTTTACAGTCGAAAGATGGAAAGCTTCCAAAACACTGCTAAATCTGCTGACAATCTAATGAGAACCCTACAGTGCCTCTGCTAGGAACTTTGAAAATGAATTGCCCCACAATACCTGCAGCAATCAGTGGTTGCTTGCTTTGAAGGTAATTTACAACTAAGCATTTAGTAATACTTTACTTTGTCCATAGTCTGGCAACCAGTTTACTTTAAACTAAATACAGATCTGTAAGCATTTTGCATATCAACTTTCCTTTAAACCACCAATCATAAAATATTATTTTAAAAGGTTTCTTTAAAAGAAGATTATTTTTAAGCTCTACAGTCTTGAAGTCCTTTTTTATTTATAACATAACTACTTCTCTTATAAGAACAACATTTTCAGTATAACATAAATCCTTTACTGTTTTGTGCGTTTTCCTATAGGTATGTCATACTTGTGCACCAGTTAGAGCCTTTGACAGAAATTATTGTTGATGGAGCTCCAACTACTGTCTCTTCATTCTGCCACTGACGCGTTGAAACTTTAACGGTACCGCGCTGTATGTGTTTTGTGCTCTATGGAATATTCATGTGAGGGATAACAGTACAATGAAGGAGTTACCATAGCAACCAACATATTTTTTTCTTGTTTTCATCATTTATGTTGGTACACTTAGCCAAAAAATGACAAATTACTGCCTGGAAAAATGGACATAAGAGATGCTCTTTGTGACTAAGAATTCAGTAGACCCTGGCTCCTAATAAGCCTAATGAGCAGCTCACGCTAGCTGCCTCCACTGCCTTTCTTGTAGAATAAACCAGAATATCGAAAAATAAACTTAAGACAGTATAAATCCACCCAAACTGCATGAGACGCAGATGCTCTATTTGTTTAACCACTTATCTACAGGGCAATTTAAAAAATTTTCCCCACACATGTTAACATCTGCATTTTGTGCTAGAAGTTACGTTAACCACTTCCCACCCACGCTATTCTCAATATACGGCCTCATGGCAGTTCTCCAGTTCTGGGAGGGCATCCCTTGATGTCCTCCAGTGTGCGTACTTCCTGTGAGCCCCCTGGGTCTGCATTGGGAAGTCTCTTTGAGTGCTGCGTGCCTTGGACACAGCATATCACAGATCAGGGTAAAGGGCCAATCACAGCAGCCCTTTTTCACATGATCACTGTGTTCAATCACAAGCGATCACAGATGTAAACAGAACAGGTCTTTGCCTGTTAATGGCTGTCCTGCTCTCACAAAGAGACTGTGTGTGAGAGAAAAAGGGCTGGATCTGTGGGGGGAGCAGTTAGTACATTAATTTACAGTGATACACAGTGCCCTGATCCTCCTGCAGCCTTATCAGTGTCCTGATTATCAGTGCAGCCCCTTCAGTGCATCTTATCAGTGCCCATCAGTGCTACCTTATCAGTACAGCCTCCTCAGTGCCCATCTGTACAGCTTCATCAGTGCCTACCAGTGCAGCCTTATAAGTGCCCATCAGTGCAGCCTCATTAGCACACCTCAGTGAAGAAAAAAATTACTTATTTGCAAAATTTTATTATAATAAAAAAATTTCAAAATTGTTGGTCTTTTCTCATTTATTTAGCAAAAAAAAAAAAAGTGGGGATTAAATACCACCAAAAGAAAGCTCTATCTGTCTCAAAATATTATATAAATTATACTTGAGTACAGTGTTGCATGACTGAGTAACTGTCATTCAAAATGTAAGAGCGTGAAATCTGAAAATTAGCCTTGGCAGGAAGGGCTAGAAGATATACGGTATTGAAGTGGATAAACCTCCCAAAAAGTGTATATTTGCTAAAAGCAGAGGCCCTGGAGTATACAAGTGGTCATTATAATTGTTTTATCACACAATATTGGTGCAGCCATTTATCAAACACATAATTTTCAGGACAAGACACAATAAAATTAATTTTAGTTCACACAACTATAATATAAAACCTAGTTTTTGGTAAAATATAAAATATGGGATTGTATCAAGTAAATAGATACTAAAATGTTGACTCGAAATTGCGAGCGCCCGAGAAATGGCGACAAACCATTGAAGTTACAGTATGTTCTTCTTTTACAGATATCCAGTGCAGATTGTTGAACATGCACAGGACTGTCACCCACTTTGCCTCACTGCACACTCCCCACCCATTCTAGAATGTTTCTCTGCAGACCTTGGGGCGGCTTCAATGTCCTGGCGGCTTGAGGATGATGGGAGCCCCGCATAGCAGAAGTACTAAAGGACGAGGATGGTGCCCAAGAGAAGAGAGGCTGTGTTAGGTGAGGAAATCACAGCCAGCTGAGATCAAGTCATGGTACCAAGAGGAGCTTTGTTGCTGGAGGCTTAACTAAGAGAGGAGGCAGATAGCAAGAGCAAGTGCCACACCCCCAAATCTGACCATCTCTTCGCACGTTTTACATTTCAGTCCAGTGTCCAGTCTTCATCAGTTTGCACTGGGTGTCTGTAGAAGGACACAGCTCCAATGTTGTTAAAGACTTTGTTACACCTGCCTGCCTATGAAGCACCATAGCAACCTATGTTCTAAAAATGACACCATCCACAGCCCTACTGATACTACCCACTGCCCTGCTGACACCATCAACTGCCCTGCTGACACCATCAACTGCCCTACTGACACCGGCCACTGCCCTACTGACAATATCCACTGCCCCAATGACACCATCAACTGCCCTACTGACACCATCCACTGCCCTACTGACACCAGCCACTGCTCTACCGACACCTTCCACTGCTCTACTCACACCAGCCATTGCTCTTATGACACTGACCACTGCTCTTTTGACCCAGTCACTGCTCTACTGACACCAGCCATTGCTCTTATGACACTGGCCACTGCCCTACTGACACCAACCTCTGCACTATTGACAATGTCCACTGTCCTAGTGACACTGGCCACTGCCATACTGACATCGTTCACTGCCCTGCTGACACCATCCACTACTCTACTGACACCAACCTCTGCCCTATCGACACCATCCACTGCTCTACTGATGCCTAACTCTGCCCACTGCCCTACTGACACAATCAACTGCCCTACCGACACCAGCCACTGCCCTACTGACACCAGCCACTGCCCTACTGATAATATCTACTGCCCCAATGACACCATCAACTGCCCTAGTGACACCATCACTGCCCTAATGTCACCAGTCACTGCTCTACCGACACCAGGCATTGCTCTTATGACACCGGCTACTGCTCTACTGACGCCGTCCACTGCTTTTCTGACATTGGCCACTGTTCTACTGACACCTGCCTTAACACAACACATGTTAAAGCATGACATTCTGTGCTTGTGTTAACAAAACGCACCAGAAATGCAAAGTGTGGAGGGGCCATGAGTGCAACAACCATCATGCATAGTTGCCAACATTTGGAAAAAAAAATTCCCAGGGACACCTTATGCCGCATACACACAACCGGTCTTTCCGGCAGAAAAGGTCTGATGGACTTTCGACAGACTTCCGAATAAATGGACTTGCCCACACATGAACAGACTGAAGTCCGTTCGAAAGTCTGTTCGTTTTGAACATGATGGAACTAGAAAAGGAAGTTCAATAGCCAGTAGCCAATAGCTGCCCTTGCGTCGTATTTGGTCTGTCGGACCAGCATACAGATGAACGGTTTTCCCGATAGGAATTGAGTCCATCGGACAGATTTGAATTTTGAAACATGTTCTTTTGTTAACTTTTTAAAGAAAAACGATCGGATTATCCCACACACGATTGGACTATCTGACGGAATGATTCCATCTGACCTATTCTGCCAGAAAGTCCAGTCGTGTGTACGCAGACTAACTTGTTAGCTTTGTATCTAGCAAGCAATTGTAGTCAGAGAATGACTTTATTAGGGACAAGGCGTTTTACATGAAGGTGGCTCTACGGATTATAGGGCACAGGATCAAAACCCCAAGTGTACATGAGGCCGCGTACACACGGGCGGACTGTTCGCCCAACTTTGTTCGTCAAACAATCCGACAAACAGTCCGCTCAAAATTTGCATGAACGGACTTGACCACACACGATGAACGAACAGTCCGCTGAAAGCGTGCACGATGACGTGAACGGCACGTACGACGGGACTAGAAATTCGACGTCCAATACACTGCAATGCAACCTTCGCCGTGTAAATCCTTTCTGAGCATGCGCGAAACTTAGTTTGTCGAACAAGCCTACACACGAGCGGACTGTCCGCTGAAACCAAGTTTCAGCGGACTGTCTTACGGGAATTCCGAAAAACTTTGTTCGTCAGACTGTCCGCTGAAACTGTCCGCTGAAGCCCACACACGAGCGGACTGTCCGCTGAAACACTGTTCAGCGGACAAAGTTGGGCGAACAGTCCGCCCGTGTGTACGCGGCCTGAGGCTTTAGGAGTAGGGATGGGCAATCGGTTCGGCCCGAGCAACAACTTTCCTTGTTCGGACGTTTGGCGAATAGACTAACAAATGAGTCATTCAACCGTTTGTTCGGCCCCCCGAACTGACCACAATGCATTGTGGCGCTGAACAGTGCATTGCAAGCACTGAATACAATATTAGTTTAGTGTCAGTCTAATGATAGTGTAAGTGTAGTGAGGAGGACCATCATTCAGCTTTTCATAGTGTGCAGCTAGAGTAGGGACAGCTCAGATAGTTTCACTGTAGTGTAGTGAGACCATGTCCATAATCTTGACATTAGTGTATAGCTAGAGTAGGGACAGTTCAGATAGCGTCAGTGTAGTGACGATTGAACACCATCTATTTGATTGCGTTACTGCAAATTTAACGCCATTTACTTCTATGGCGTTACTGCCAGTTTAACGCCATATAGTTTTGTGTGCGTTACTGCCAGTTTAATGCCATATAGTTTTGTGCGTTACTGCAAGTTTAATGTCATTTACTTCTGTGTGCGTTACTGTCAGTTTAACGGCATATCATTTTGTGTGCGTAACTGTCAGATTAACACCATATAGTTCTGGGTGCGTTGCTGCCAGTTTAACACCATATAGTTTTGTGTGTTACTGCAAGTTTAATGCCATTTACTTCTGTGTGCGTGACTGCCAGTTTAACGTCATATAGTTTTTTGTAAGCTACTGCCAGTTTAACGCCATATAGTTTTGTGCATTACTGCAAGTTTAACACCATATAGTTTTGTGCGTTAGTGCAAGTTTAATGCCATTTACTTCTGTGTATGTTACTGCCAGTTTAACGCCATATGTTTTTTTTGTGCATTGCTGCCAGTTTAACGCCATATAGTTTTGTGCGTTACTGCAAGTTTAACACCATTTACTTCTGTGTGCGTTACTGCCAGTTTAATGCCACATAGTTCTGTGCGCGTTACTGCCACTTTAACGCCATATCATTTTGTGTGCGTTACTGTCAGATTAACAACATATAGTTCTGTGTGTGTTGCTACCAGTTTAACACCATATAGTTTTGTGCGTTACTGCAAGTTTAATGCCATTTACTTCTGTGTGCGTGACTGCCAGTTTAACGCCATATAGTTTTTTGTGCGCTACTGCCAGTTTAACCCATATAGTTTTGTGCATTACTGCAAGTTTAACACCATATAGTTTTGTGCGTTAGTGCAAGTTTAATGCCATTTACTTCTGTGTGTGCATTACTGTCAGTTTAACGCCATATAGTTTTTTGTGCGTTGCTGTCAGTTTAACGCCATATAGTTTTGTGCGTTACTGCAAGCTTAACGTCATTTACTTCTGTGTGCGTTACTTCCAGTTTAACTCCATATAGTTCTGTGTGCGTTACTGGCAATTTAATGCCACATAGTTCTGTGTGCGTTACTGCCAGTTTAACGCCATAGAGTTCTGTGTGCGTTACAGCCAGATTAACACCATATAGTTCTGTGTGCGTTACTGCAAGTTCAATGCCATATAATTCTGTGCATCACTGTACGTTTGGCGCATTATATGGCAGTATATTATAGTGTATGCATGGAATGTGTCTGTGTAGTGTGAGTACTCAAATTAAAGTGCACCAAACACCACTTTACATTTGATTAAAGTGAATCTACATACATATTTCCACTTCTTTTTTACATTTGCTTACAAGCACCACCCCCTCCCTCCAAATAATGTCTGGGAGGACAACAAGGAGAGACAGATGTTCGCTTGGTACTGTAATGCCCCGTACACACGACCAGACTTTTCAACATCAAAAGTCTGACGGAATGATTCGGGCAGACTATTCGAACGTGTGTGGGCTGCAGCGGACTTTTGATTTGCAAAAGTCTGACAGACTTTAGAAATGGAACATGTTTCAAATTTTTCCGACAGAACTCTGCCGGACCCAGAAATCCGCTTGTGTGTGTGCTAATCTGACGGACTAAAACCGACGCTAGGGCAGCTATTGGCTACTGGCTATGAACTTCCTTATTCTAGTCCAGTCATACGTCATCACGTTCGAATCCGTCGGACTTTGGTGTGATTGTGTGTGGCCAAGTCCGTTCATTCGGAAAGTCCGTCAGAACTCTGTCAGAACTCCGTCGAAAGTCTGCCGGACTTAAGTCCTGTCGTGTGTACGCGGCATAAGGGGGCCAGCAACAATTGTATCCACAGGCAAAGGTGGACGTGGTGGTCAATCCTCAGGCAGGGCATCATTTCCTCTGTTTAGTGAGTTTGCCCGTGCTACCCAGCCACAGCATGAATGGCAAGTCTCACCAGTGCTAGATTGTGGTCATGTATGGCTGTAAAGAAAATCACATGTGATACAGTGGGAACTGAACCCAGTGCAGATGGAAATCGACCATAACTGGAAGATAATGATATGGATACCAAAATGTACAATAAAAGATACCAGCGCACAATGGGTTAAAACCAATGAAAATTGCAATAATGTGAACAGTTTATTAGATAAAATTCATGTGGAAAAAGTATTTCAAATGTCAAAGCATTTCTAATGTTAAACCGGATATAATAGAAAAGCTTATGGTGATGCTGGAAGGATCCTAAAGCAGAGAGAAGCTGACGGCATCCACGGATGGGGAAAACCTGGCAGTGGGGGTGGCGCCAATGTCCCCACTGTACTGAGCCAAACTAGGAACTCGTTCACCGGTGGTCTGTGGGCAGCTAGGCGTTCTGGTGATGGAAGGGAAGAAAGAAGTGATCAGCGGGAGCTTCATGCTCCACTTGTCAGAGTACCGGGTCAGCCCTACTGTCAGGGAATGGAGTGAAGCCGCAGTCCACGGTTAGATGTTACAATGCTCTTTCCGTCTGAGCACAAGCAGGTGTGTGGCTGCTCCCAGAGTTGGGTGGGGATGCCCTAGTCCAAGTACGGAAGTTGGGAGGAGGGAACCAAAGCACGGTCAGTTAGCATGGATAGCGTCCAGCACTGGTGGAGACTATGGTTCATAGTCAGGTTCGTGAACCAGCAGGGTTGCCACAGCATGCAGAGGAGGTGGTGGACTGACTCACTAAACCTTCCTCATCCTCCTCATTCTCTGTCACACAAGCAGAGACAAGTGTGCAGTCCCCTGCAGTTGACAGAGTGGATAAACCTGCCTCCTTGTCCACATCTATTCCTGCCATAGCCCCACCACACAAAGAGTAATTTTTCTGCACCTGTTTGACAGGTGTATAATTGTAATTTGGTACAGCAAGGCCAATTCTTGCTTTCATCAAGATTACCTCTATAAGGTTACGGTGGGAAGGCGCCAATGACACCCAAAGACCAATTTTTATGCACCCGTTACTTCTATCTAAAGTCAAAGTGACACCAGAATATATCCAAAAAATCTCTAATATTGTTCCCAGTGCACTATATTATGGCCTCATCATACAAACTGACTCCCCAGCTGTTGCTGAGCAAAGTAGGCAGCTTGCAGGAAAAAAAATTTTTTTTTTGGCTTTATAGCAGATTCTAGACATGGTACAGATCTGCCACCTTACAGGTAGTCTAAGGGGACCCCCCAGGCACTATATTGCAAGGAATTTTTCATTTTTATACTTTCACTTTAAAAATAAATAAATTACTGCTCATTTAAAAATTACGTTTTTCACAAACTTTTTTTTATAGATACATCTCCCCCAGGGCAAGACCTGGACCCCTATAACCATTGTATGCCCAATTACTTGCATATAAGCCTTCAAAATGGGCACTTTTTGTCATTTTTTTGGACGTTTGGGTCCCATTGACTTTATTCGTTATTCAGGTCCGAACATTTGCGGTGTTCAAAAGTTCTGGTGTAAACTGAACATGGGTCCGTTCGGCCCATGCCTATTTAGAAGTCATTGCACTGTGTGAATTCTGAATCCCAAAGGGTAGAGCTGGAAATATTCCCAGACCACCATGCATCTACTGGGCTTGTAGAATGGATCTATTGCAATTTATTAGCTTACCACATTTTCTGGGGTAACCCCCCATTTCCTCCGTAATCCCCCTTTTTTCTTGATTTTTGTTCTGTCCCCTCCCCCCACCCTCCTCTAGTCTTCACCATGCCCTACCTCCCCTCTTTCCACTTTCTTCTTCTTGTGCCCCTCACTTGTCAGTCCCCTTATTTTCTTTTGTTTTCTCTTCTTTGTATTCTCCCATTTTCCTACCATCGCAAATGGAATGGGATTCTGACTTCCCTTTTGCTCATTCTCCCTTTTATTGTTTTGCACTAATGAGCCTTGTTATGATATACTGTAGGATAGTATTATCAATGTTGATCATTAATCGACTTTGGCACTACAGGGTCACCTGTGGTATTACCTAGTGAAGTCGAATCTGATCATGTGCTTTGCAAGCTGTAAAGCTTGTAAATTGTAACCATAATATCAATGTCTCACAATCTACTAACCAAGATTAGATTCATATAATACGTCTTTTTTACATAAATCCCCCTGTTGATCTGTGGTAATATGTTTAAGTGACCACGGGGTCAAATCTGTCAACAGGTTATTATCAATAAAATTTCAGTGAAAGGAAAGTGGATGAGGGGAAGATTATGGCAGAAGCAGTGAAAGTGGATGTGAGGAGGACTATGGGGGGAGCAGTGAAAGTGGATGAGGAGAAGACTATGGGGGGAGCAGTAAAAGTGGATGAGAGGAGGATTATGGGGGGGGGCAGTGAAAGTGGATGAGAGGAAGACTATGGGGGGGCAGTGAAAGTGGATGAGAGGAAGACTATGGAGGGGCAGTGAAAGTGGATGAGAGGAAGACTATGGGGGGCAGTGAAAGTAGGTGAGGTAAAAGACTATGGGTGTAGAATTGAAAATGGATGGGAGGAGGACTATGGGGGGAACAATAAAAGTGGATGGGAGGAAGACTATGGGGGTGCAGTGAAAGTGGAAGAGGGTAAGACTATGGGAGTGCAGTAAAAGTGGATGAGGAGAAGTCTATGGGGGAGGGAACAGTGAAAGTGGTTGAGAGGAGGACTATGGGGGGAGAAATTAAAGTGGATGAGGAGAAGACTATGGAGGAGCAGTAAAAGTGGATGAGGAGAAGTCTATGGGGGGGGGGGACAGTGAAAGTGGTTGAGAGGAGGACTATGGGGGGAGAAATGAAAGTGGATGAGGAGAAGACTATGGAGGAGCAGTAAAAGTGGATGAGAAGTCTATGGGGGGAACAGTGAAAGTGGTTGAGAGGAGGACTATGGGGGGGAGAAATGAAAGTGGATGAGGAGAAGACTATGGCAGTGCAGTAAAAGTGGATGAGGAGAAGACTATGGCAGTGCAGTAAAAGTGGATGAGGAGAAGTCTATTGGGGGGAACAGTGAAAGTGGTTGAGAGGAGGACTATGGGGGGAGAAATGAAAGTGGATGAGGAGAAGACTATGGAGGAGCAGTAAAAGAGGACAAGGAGAGAACTATGAGGGGGGAAGTGAAGGTGGGTGAGATAAAAGACTATAGGAGGAGAAGTGAAAGTGGATGGGAGGATGACTGTGGGGGTGCAGCAAAAGTGGATGGGGGGGGGAAGACTATGGGAGTGCAATAAAAGTGGATGAGGAGAAGTCTATGGGGGGGGGAACAGTGAAAGTGGATGGGAGGAAGATTATGGGGGTGCAGTGAAAGTGGATGAGGGGAAGACTATGGGAGTGCAGTAAAAGTGGATGAGGAGAAGTCTATGGGGGGAACAGTGAAAGTGGTTGAGAGGAGGGCTATGGGGGGAGAAATGAAAGTGGAAGTGGATGAGGAGAAGACTATGGAGGAGCAGTAAAAGTGGATAAGGGGAAGACTATGGGGGAGCAGTAAAAGAGGACTAGGAGAGAACTATGGGGGGAGCAGTGAAGGTGGGTGAGATAAAAGACTATAGGAGGAGAATGAAAGTGGATGGGAGGATGACTGTGGGGGTGCAGCAAAAGTGGATGGGGGAAGACTATGGGAGGTGCAGTAAAAGTGGATGAGGGGAAGACTATGGGGGGGAGCAGTAAAAGTGGTTAAGAGAACTATGGGGGGAGAGCAGTGAAAGTGGATGAGGGGGAGACTATGAGGGGAGCAGTGAAAGTGGATGAGGTAAAAGACAATGAGGGGGAGAAGTGAAAGTGGATGACAGGAAGACTATGGGGGGGGGGGGTGAAAGTGGACAAGAGGGGGCCTATGGGGGGAGATGTGAAGTAGATAAGAGGTGTACTATGGGGGAGAACTGAAGGTAGATAAGATGTGTACTATGGGGGGAGATGTGAAGGTAGATAAGAGGTGTATTATGGGGGAGAGAAGTGAAGGTAGATAAGAGGTGTACTATGGGGGGAGACGTGAAGGTAGATAAGAGGTGTACTATGGGGGGGAGAAGTGAAAGTGGATGACAGGAAGACTATGGGGGGGAGTGAAAGTGGACAAGAGGGGGCCTATGGGGGGAGATGTGAAGTAGATAAGAGGTGTACTATGGGGGGAGAAGTGAAGGTAGATAAGAGGCGTACTATGGGGGGAGATGTGGAGGTAGATAAGAGGTGCCGTGTACTATGGGGGGAGAAGTGAAGGTAGATAAGAGGTGTACTATGGGGGGAGAAGTGAAGGTAGATAAGAGGTGTACTATGGGGGGAGAAGTGAAGGTAGATAAGAGGTGTATTATGGGGGGAGATGTGGAGGTAGATAAGAGGTGTACTATGGGGGGAGAAGTGAAGGTAGATAAGAGGTGTATTATGGGGGGAGATGTGGAGGTAGATAAGAGGTGTACTATCGGGGGAGAAGTGAAAGTGGATGACAGGAAGACTATGGGGGGAGTGAAAGTGGACAAGAGGGGGCCTATGGGGTGAGATGTGAAGTAGATACGAGGTGTACTATGGGGGCAGAAGTGAAGTAGATACGAGGTGTACTATGGGGGGAGAAGTGAAGGTAGATAAGAGGTGTACTATGGGGGCAGAAGTGAAGTAGATACGAGGTGTACTATGGGGGGAGAAGTGAAGGTAGATAAGAGGTGTACTATGGGGGGGAGATGTGGAGGTAGATAAAAGTTGTACTATGGGGGGGAGATGTGAAGGTAGATAAGATGTGTACTATGGGGGGAGATGTGAAGGTAGATAAGAGGTGTACTATGGGGAGAGATGTGAAGGTAGATAAGAGGTGTACTATGGGGGGAGATGTGAAAGTGGCTGAGAGGGATTACATATCTCCCAACTTCTTGAGATAGGAATAAGAACACATATTAGCAAAACTATGTAGGCATATAAGACATACCCCTGCCATGCCCCCCTTAAAAGAGCAATTAACAAAAAAAATATTAGTTTTTTACCAATACTATATTGATTTTTGGAATTTACAAATGCGGCAATTTAGAAATCGGATGAAAGGTTTAGCACTGGGAAACACTTTTTGAAAGATAAATGGTGCTTTTTATATACATTTATATCAGAACAAAATGAGGGACACATGAGGAGGAAAGAAGGACGTTGTTCCAATTCAGGGACAGTCCCTTGAAATCAGGAACAGTTGAAAGCTATGAGGATGATGCACCAACAAAAGGTGTCATGAGTAGGGTGACCAGATGTCCGCGGTTTCAGGGGACAGTCCCCGGATTGAGGACTGAAACAATTCTGCCTCCGGGTTTTGTCCCCAGATTTGACTTCAACAGGAGCTGGGGCAATTTTCAAAGACAGTCAGTGCAGAATAAAAAAAAAATCTGAATTACACACCACGCTCCTACTAGCTTAGGGGAGTGTATTTTTTCCATTATCTGTGTTCCTTTCTGATGATGATGTGCCGGTCACTGGTCGGAGCGGATGGACTATTTCAGTTTCCGGCACATGCCCATTCTGCTCCGTTCACATGTTGTTCTGCCTTGGCTCAAATCCTGGCCAGCCGCCTGCCTGCTTATCTCCTTGCCTTCCCTGGCAGAGTCATTTTCCTCCGCTCCCCACCCAGTAGTAGCCGGGGCCCGGAGAGTGAGACCTGAGAGGCTGTGAGGCAGGCGGAGGCAGCACAGGGCAGAGAGAGGAAGCTAAGCTCAGCTGACGATGTCCAGCAGCAGGAATAGAGGGGAAGCAGATCCAATCGTGGGGCTGCCAGTGCCTTCAAGGCTTCAACACAGGTGTGCTTTGGGGGTGTCTGTGAATAGACTACATTGCACTGTGTCTGTCTCTCTGGCATAATGGATGTATCAGAACTCACAGGCAGCGGGGGGCACTTATTGGTCAGAAGTTCACAAAATCAGCACCCAGCAGCCATGTTATGTGCACAATGTGACAGAGCCAGCCAGAGCCATGATAGAATGCCTGCTGCCTGTGAGTTATCATAACGCTGCTGATCCTAACCAGTTGCCCGTCAGCTGATAGCAGATTTACTGCTACAGGGAGGTCGCACTGCGTAGGATCACGTATATACGTGGTCCTGCATTTCTGGGTATCAGAGCCAATCAGCGGATCCGGCTATGTAAACAAGGCAGTTTGCCATTCTGTCAGTGTGGAAGACATTGATCCTATGTTCCTGCAAAGCAGGTACAGGTATCTATGCCTTCCCTTAATAAAAGCACCTCCCCCACAGTGAGAAAACACTTGTTAGGCACACATTTAACCCATAGATTGCCCTAGATGTTATCCCCTTCCCAGTCAGTGCCATTAGTATGGTGACAGAACATATTTTTAGCACTGATCACTGTATTAGTGTCACTGGTTCCCACAAAGTGTCAAAAGTGTCACTAATGCCGCGTACACACGAGCGGAATGTCCGACAGAAAAAGTCAGACAGAATCTTTTCATCGGATACTCCGATCGTGCGGGTCTCATCTGACTTTTTTTTTCGAAAATTCTGACGGACCTAGAAATAGAACATGTTCTAAATATTTCCGACTGAACCATTTCCTATCGTGAAAACCACTCGTCTGTATGCTGTTCCAACAGACCAAAAACTACGCATTCTCTGAAGCAAGTAAGAGATGGAAGCTATTGGCTACTGGCTATTGAACTTCTAGTCCCGTCATACGTGTTGTACGTCTCCGCGTTCTAGACGGTCGGACTTTGGTGTGATCGTGTGTAGGCAAGACAGTTTCAGTGGAACTCCGTCGGAACTCTGTCGGAAAACCCTTCGGAGTTTATTATGACGGGAAAACCGGTTATGTGTACGCAGCATTAGTGTCCGATTTGTCCACTGCAATATCGCAGTCCCGCTATGAGTTGCTGATTGCTGCTATTACTAGTAAAAAAAAAAAAAAAGTATGTCCCCAGATTTCATTTTAAAAATCTAGTCACTTTAGTCATGAGAGGATGCTGTGAGTCACTGCACGCCATGTAATGATGAGATCAGTACGCTAGTTGATGTATTCTGATCGGATTATATATCAATTGCTACACTCCGCAACGCGCATACCATCGCTGCCCTTTTCAAACATGGCGTTGTAATTACAGTCACATCTTAAACGTAATGACGTAACATCCCGGGGAGGCCAGTGAATTGTGAAGCGGAAATAAGGTCTGGCTCCGCCCCCTTTCCTTCCTTTCCTCTCCAGGCTGAGCGGAGTGAGGTAGTGTTCCGTACCTGTGGCTCTCCGTTCCTGGGGATACGGGGTTATAATGGCGGGGAGAGAGCACCACTACACCCCCGTCGCTCTGTGCTGCCAGGCATGTCGGCCCTGAGGCGGATGGAGCGCTGTACGTGGTGCGGGGCCGCGGCTCATACAAGCACATGGGGTGAACGTGGTAGGCCCGGAGCGGCCTCCCTGCTGTTTGTGGAGTCCGGGGCTATGGGTGTCCTATGTGTGATGTATACGTCCGATACGTACAGGAGAGCCGGCATCTGGTGTGCAGCTCTTCTGTGACACCCTGGGTGTGCGGTGATCGGGGAATACACCGGGGATCAGGCCGGAGGACATGAGTTGTATTTGGGCTCCCAGGACTATCAATGGGAAGCCGGAGCTGATGATCAGGGCGCGCTCTGTCACATCATAACCAGGGCCTTGAAACATCTGTACAATGTTTTTATTATTCAGATTTGAGATTTTTGTGCCGATCCAAAGTGTTACTTAAAACCCCAACAATTAAATATACTGCAACCTATTCTTAGATTTGGTGGATGTGTAAGGTTTTCATTTTTAGACTTTTTTTTTTTTTTTTCAGTCCAGCCTGTATCACTTCCTGTCTCGGGTGTCTCCACTCTGGATGGCGGAACAACCGAGACCCCTTTGGGCAGCAGCGTTGCCAATGTGGGGAGAGGGGGGTGTCATGTAGCAGGTTTACATGGACTTGACTAATAAAAGTTGAACTCCAGCTTACAGGTTTATAGGCAGTTACAACAAACCATTTTAATCACCCGTCAGTGTTGTAATGGTAAAGGCATTTTATCCTATACATTCTTTGTATTACAATACAAAATCTTTTATATGTAGGCCCCCCCTAATACTCACCAGGGACCAATCTCAGTCCAGCACTGTGCATGTCTGCAGTAGCTCCTCTGCCATTGGCCCTTGCTGCTGTCAGTCAAAATCTGCGATCAGGGAACGGGGCCGAGTCAGGATGTGTCTAAATAGACTCAAACAGCCTGGCTCGGGAGCATGCCTGCTTGAGTACCCCTTATAGGAAATGAAATGGCTGCACACTCCACTGGAAGCACGGATACGTTATTGAAGTGCCAAGTACAGATTAAAACATCACAGCACTGGCAGGAAGGTGTTTCATGCACAGCAGCGCTTATTTGTTCCCAAATTAAGTGCTGCTTTGTGTGGAAGAATGCATCTATTCTCCTGTCAATACTGTGATGTTTTAATCTGTACTTGGCACTTCAATAAAGTGTTTGTGCTTCCAGGGGAGTGTGCAGCCTTTCCACTTCTATTGTCTGGATCTCAGGCGAGCCGGACTCTCTGGTCTGTTTATCGCATATGGGGCTAAGTGTTGTTACCTGAGGCAATGTAGCTGTTTGTGTGGACTGAAGCGGCTTCCTATGGGGACACTTGGCGTAGGGAGGAGCCAAGATCACCAGCGGCGGACTTGTGGAGGGGCTGCTCTGTGCAAAACCACTGCACGGAGCAAGTATAACATGTTTGTTATATTTGATTTTTTTTTTTTTTTTTTAAGCCTGTAATATCCCTTTAAGCTACCTGCTTAACCTTTTGATATTTGTAAATTAAAAATCCATCTGAACAATTTGTTTTGTAGGTGCCGAAAATGTCTGCTCATTTACAGTGGATGGTCATCAGGAACTGCTCCAGTTTCCTAATCAAGCGAAACAAGCAGGTGTACAGTACTGTAAGTAGAGATTTCTTCATTCTCTGTACGATTTAAACAGCTATACATGAGGCATGTGTATTCTTTCTTCGATCTTGGTTGCTTTGTGTATTTCTTGTACATCTGCAGTAATCCAGCATGAAACTTTGCCACTAAGTAAAAGTATTTTTTTGCTAGAAAGTTACTTAGAACCCCCCAAACATTTTTTTTTCCAGACACCATAGAGAAAAAAATGTCGGTTGTTGCAATACTGTCACACTGTATTTGCGTTGCAGTCTTATAAATGTATTTTTTTAAAGAAATACACTTTTTTGAATAATAAAAAAAAAAGTTAGCCCAATATTTTTTTAGATTTTGAAGCATATTGTTACACTGAGTAAATGGATACCCAACATGTCGTGTTTCAAAATTGCACCTGCTCGTCGAATGGTGACAAACTTTGACACTTAAAAATCTCCATAGGCAATGCTTAAAAATTTCTACAGGTTATCAGTTTTGAGTTAAAAGTTCTTTTGCTAGAATTTTTGCTCTCGCTCTAACGATCGTGGCTCTGGCAAGCGGCGAAGATGACGGGACCTGGTGGGAGGGAGTGGTCACCTCTCCTGCTGCTAATATAATTCATTTTGAGGCGAAACCACAGCAGAGACCACTTTTATCCGAAACCAGACTGCCTGCAGTTTTTAAAAATACCGGGGGTTAGGCATCTATCTGCTGCCATAATGGTATTCAATGGCAAAATACCAACGGCGGACGGTCAGGGAGTGGTTAAAGGTTACATTTTTTTATTTTTTTTATTCTTTGTGGCTATTGGGGAATGTATTAAATTTAGTTTTTGTGTCAGTGTTTGGCTTTATTAGCTTTGGTCTGGTTGAAAGCGGTGCTGAGTATAACCAGGCTGCGAAGGTGAAATTCAGTTTGCCACCACCTGAACTTAAAAAAAAAAAAAAAAAAAAAAAAAAAAAAAAACTACGTAATTTCTAAGTAGGACTATAACAAAGTGTTTTTTTTTTTTTTCTTATTTTGGATAGAGTAAGGGAGGGTCATAACCCCTCTGTTTTTTGCCATCTGTGTCCAATCATTGGGTAGTTTTCCATTCACTTCCTGTCCCATAGCCAAACAGGAAGTGAGAGGAAATCCCTGCAAATTAAATGAGTCCCATGGGACCCTCAGGTCACCAGAACTAGTGTCCCCATTTCAAGATTTCCCCTCTGACTTTTCTGGGGACAAACCAAAATGATCTTTTTTCTTTTTACTTTCAATATTAATGGTAAACGGGACAAATAGAGAGGGCAAATCTCTCTAACAGGGACACAGGCTGCAAAGAAACAATAAAAAATGCAAGTGTTATAATCCATCTGCGCTCTGTCCAAAAAAAAGAAAAGTTTTGCCTTTAGTTATGCTTTAATCTTAATAAAAACGGCTTCCTCTTATTGAACTGGTTGCACACCGGCTAAGTCACAAAGATAGTACATAGACTAGAACAGGGGAAGGCAACCTTAAAGAGGTGGTGATCTACCTGACCAACATGGGATAAGACAAAGATCACCAGGCACAGTGTCAACTCCACACCCGATTTTAATCCTCTACTTGCCGTACTACCATGTAGCAATCGTGTGCATTTGCATGGCAATTGTGGATTTATAATCTGGTGCTGAGGAGGAAACGTATCACCTATTAAACACTCGGATTGCTTTTCAGGGGAGCAGCAGTTCCTGCCACAACGCAATGTATTTGCAAATTTCCTGGTTTCTGTGCTTTGCCATATACCTCTATTTATAGCCTGCAGCTGTGGTGCACTTTCTGAAAGCGCACCAGAACTCTTGCACCAGACCATGATCTACCAGTCACCTGTCTGATCTACTGGTTGCTCACCCCTGGACTAGAATGATGCAAATCGCCACAAGAACATTTTATTTTTTGCTCTATCAGTGAAATTTTAAATTGGATAACTTTACATAGGACATCACACCCTTTGTACTCCTTTAGGCAACGTACACTTTCTGTCACTTGAGACAGAACATTTATTGAGCCAAGTGCCCTGAAAAGGAATGAGTTAGCAAAGCGTTTGCTTCGTTTTCTAAAGTTTGGTTTAACCCTTTCATGCCTAAAGGGTAAAACAAATCTTAATGCCTAAGCACAATTTTGCAACTTTGACATGCATTAGTAAAACCGTGCGTATCATCACAACTAACTTGTGCATCCAGGTGGATTATACTGTGTTTTATTCAGGACAAATTGGGCTTTTATTTGGTGGTAAATGGTAATGAATTTAGATTTTTATGAATTTTTATCAATGAAAAATTGGCCCAAAATAGTAATAAAAAAATAGCTGTATATTATTTTTCTGTCATAACCTACCACCAAAGAACAACCTAAAATAAGTTCTCCTGCTCCCAATGATCGCAACGATACCAAATATGGGTATGTTGTTTGTATCTGTAGTACAGCTCAGAAACAATAGTGAGCACTTTGCTTTTTTTTTGTCATACCTAAAAAAAATTTGGTATAAAAAAAAAAAAAACTGCTAAAAATATACTGACCCTGATCTTTGACTCTTGACCCAAACATTAAGCCTGGCACTGACCTAGAGCAAACCTTTTTTTTTTTTCTTTTTTTTTTCAGTTTCTTTTCTCTCTACAGGGTATAATTCCTCTCCATTTAGAGAGTGAAACACACAGGGGCAGGCTTCACACTGACTGATCACTGTGGTAGCCAATGAGGGGCAAAAAGTAATGTTGCTTTTTCATTTTTTTTCAAAATTGTTGCTTTTTTTGTTTATAGTGAAAATAATAAACACAGAGGTGATCAAATATCAAAAGAAAGCTCTATTTGTGGGGGGAAAAAGGATGTCAATGTTTGGGTGCAACGTCGCACCACTACGCAATTGTCAGTTAAAGTGACGCAGTGCCGCATTGGGAAAAAAGTGCTCTGGTCGGGAAGGGGGTAAATCCTTCTGGAGCTGAAGTGGTTAATAACCATCATGGGTAGGGCTGCAACTAATGATTATTTTCATAATCGATTAGTTGGCAGATTATTGTTTCGATTAATCGATTAATAACATAAAATACATTTTTAAAAAAAGGTAATTTTGCTGCAATTTGTTGTTGGGCAGATTAACCACTTGACGACCAGCGCACGACGATGTACGTCGACAGAATGGCACGGGCAGGCAAATGGGCGTACATGTACGTCTCTTTAAATTTGCCGCCCTGCCATCAGGAGCGCGCCGGCGGCGCGCTCCCGCGCTGGTCGGGACCTCCGTGAGTCCGGTCGCGGGACCCGCGGACTCGATCGCCGCGGGCATCCCCGCGATCGTTTCACGGAGCGGCCGAAGGAAGAAATGCCGTTGTAAACATTTCTCCATTCTGCCTAGCAACTAGTGATGCTGATCTCTGCTCCATGTGATTGGAGCAGAGATCAGTGTTCACAAAATGAAAGCCCAACCCCCCCACAGTTAGTAACACACCCCTAGGAACACTTAACCCCTACACTGCCACCCACTGGTTAACCCCTTCACTGCCAGTGTCATTTACACAGGAATCACTGCATTTATATAGCAGTGATTATTGTATAAATGACAATGGTCCCAAAAATGTCCGATGGGTCCCCCACAATGTCGCAGTCACAATAAAAATCGCTGATCGCTGCCATTACTAGTAAAAAATTATTAATAAAAATGCTATAAAACTATCCCTATTTTGTAAACGCTATAACTTTTGCGCAAACCAATCGCTTATTGTGATTTTTTTTTTTTTACCAAAAATATGTAGAAGAATACGTATCGGCCTAAACTGAGGGAAAAAAATGTTTTTTTATATATTTTTGGGGGATATTTATTATAACAAAGTAAAAAATAATGCGTTTTTTTCCAAAATTGTCGCTCTATTTTTGTTTATAGCGCAAAAAATAAAAACCGCAGGGGTCATCAAATACCACCAAAAGAAAGCTATTTGTGGGGAAAAAAGACGTCAATTTTGTTTGGGAGCCACGTCGCACGACCGCGCAATTGTCAGTTAAAGCGACGCAGTGCCGAATCGCAAAAAGTGGTCTGGTCTTTGACCAGCAAATTGGTCCGGTCTGAAAGTGGTTAAAAAACAAAAATTGCTGCAAAAACGCATGATTACGTGCTTTTCTGCAGCTTCTCCATTGAAGTATATTGAACCAAAAAAAATAACTCTGTTACCTGAATCCAGTAGCATATTTTCCCAATGAGGTTGCATTGTTATATTGGTAATTGTTAGGATTTCTTCTTTAGACAATCCCTCTCTTCCCAAGGTCTTTCCTGTAAATGGCTCATACAGGGTAAAGAATGTACTTGAGACATCTCAGTATACAAACAATTTCACAGTCAGCACTGTTTTTATACCACAAAGAAGACCCTGTATTGTTATAGATAGAATGAGCAGTGTAATAATTAAGCACACAGGCGTTTTGGCTTTAACCACTTCAATACAGGGCACTTAAACACCTTCCTGCCCAGACCAATATTGAGCTTTCAGCGCTGTCGCACTTTGAATGACAATTGCGCGGTCATGCTACACTGTACCCAAATGCGGGTGGGCACGGATAGGCGGCACGGGTGGGCACGGATAGGCGGCACGGGTGGGCACGGATAGGCGGCACGGGTGGGCACTCATAGGCGGCATCGGTGTTATAGTAATGGATGCCAATCAGTGCCAAACAATAATGCATGCCAATCAGTGATGCCCATTGTGGCCACTGATTGGCATCCATTATGGGCACTGACTGGCACCCTGGTGGTCTAGGGAGGATTATGGATTTTTATTACCTTTTCCCTGGTGGTCTAGTGGTGTCCCTGGTGGTCCAGTGTGGGCATCCTCGGGGGGGCTGTGCTGATAATCGATCAGCACAGACCCCCCCTGTCAGAGGAGCAGCCGATCGGCTCTCCTCTACTCGCGTCTGACAGACGAGAGTGAGGGAAAGCCGATCACCGGCTCTTCCCATTTACACTGTGATCAGCCGTGATTGGACACGGCTGATCACATGGTAAAGAGTCTCCGTCGGAGACTCTTTACCGAGATCGTAGTTGCCGGGTGTCAGACTGACACCCCGCAACAACGATCGCCGCAATGCGCGCCCCCGGGGGCGCGCATCGGCTCATAATCCTAATCACGTCATATGACGTCCGGTTAGGATTATGAAACCACTTTGCCGCCGTCAATTTGTAATAGGGCGGGCGGCAAGTGGTTAATCACCATTTTCTACACCCCTGCCAAATAGACAAGTATTAGTAGTGTTGGGAGCAGATAATGTGCCATTGCCTGTTAGGCACTCCTAAGTTATTCCTTGTTTACCACGGAAGTCATACATTGGTGGACATCGTGATCTTTTTTTAAAGCTTTTTCTGTACTTGTACAAATTATCAATGTAATTGTTTTCTAGGAGCCAAACAATCTGAAGGCCAGGAACTCATTCCGCTACAATGGTCTGATTCACAAGAAAACAGTCGGCGTTGAGCCTGCTGCTGATGGAAAGGGGGTCATTGTGGTCTTGAAAAAGCGTGCCGGTAAGAAGTAGTTAAACAAATTTTTGTTTCTTGTTAACTGGTATCTGTTTAGAGACCTGTGTGAGAAATACAGTACTGTATTAAAGTCTTTAAATACGTGTGAAGAATTGCTATAAAATAAGAATGCTTTCAAAAATATATATTCCCTTTTTATTCATCATCAATTTACAAAATGCAACATGAGGAAAATATAAATCAAATGACTACCCTTTGGCTTCAAACCAGCATCAATTCTTACACTTGCACAATTTTTACACTAGCACAAAGTCAGGGATTTTGTAGGTTGAGTCATGTGAATGATTAAAGTCGAACTATAGGCAAAACTTATTTTTATTAATTTATTTTTGGATAGAGCAAGGGGGGTTAACCCCTGTAAATTCTTTTTTAAATGTGTCCCTTTAGGGAGATTTCCCTTCACTTTCTGTTCCATAGCCAAACAGGAAGTGAAAAGAAATCCCGGCAAATTAAGGGAATTCCTTAGGGACCCCCAGGTCACCAGAACTAGTGTCTCCATTAGATGATTTCCCCTCTATTATCTGGGGACATGCCAAAACTTGGGATTTTTGTTTACTTGCTATGTTAATGGTAAACAGGATAAATTGAGAGGATGCATCTCCTTTAATGGGGCTTGTAATCCTCCTCCACATTACCCGAAAACAAGTTTTTCATTTAGTTATACTTTGACCAATTATAATGTCATCAATTTCATGTGTATATTGAAACAGTCATAAACAGCAACATCTGTGAAGGAAGCCTAAATCTGAGCGAGGAACAGCCAAACTCTGCTACTCAGGGGGAGGGTGCTAATTTGCCTTTGAACTGTGATAAGAAAGCATAAGTGGGATTTCTGCTTAGAATTATCAGATCGGTTATATGGTGTACAAAAATGTTGCCTTGCTGTTTTTTTGGGTTGGGCAATAACCTGAAACTTTTCTTTTTAGGCCGTCGCAAACCTGCCAAGTCATATGAGAAGATCACCATTAACAAAAACTCCCGTGCGACCCTCAGCAGCTTGCGCCACATTATCCGCAAGAATAACTACAGGAGGGACCTGCGTATGGTGCGTCATTGTCTATGTTCTTTGTGACTGATCACTGACTTAGGCTGGCCAAACATTATACATTTTGCTTATTCAATTTCCTTTAGATTTATCTTTAAAGTTGAACTAGATGGACTGGTCTTTGTTCAACCTTACTATGTAAAGATGTTATTTTAAAAAAAAAAAAAAAAAGTTATACTTGCCTGCTCTGTACAAGGGTTTTGCATAGAGCGGCCCTGATGCTCCTTTTTTGGGGTCCCCCAGCGGCGCTCCTGCCCATGGGGGCACTTGTGCGGGCGCGCTTCTGAGTCCTGCTGCTGTGTCCATTGACAAACGGCAGGACTTGGCTCTGGCTCCCATGTCACTGGATTTGACTGACAGCAGAGGAAGCTCATCTATCCAATGAGGATCTGAGACATCGGCTGGAGCTGCTGGGCTCGTTCTCATCGCTGGAACGAGCCTGTCCCTGTATTCAGCCAAAGCAATTTTTTTGTTTGAAAAGGGTCGAGGGTCTGGTTGCTTTGGGGTTTAATAACGCTTTTTTTGTCATTTTTGCAGTGTTTACATGTTTTATCTTCCACATTTTTTTTACTATATTTAAGGGTTAAGCCCACCTTTTGCAAAAAACAAATGCACCCATATTTTCCGCAATGTGGTTTTATATTTTTTTTTGTAAGTGAGCCAGCAATGCGTTGTGGTGATCAGTGGATCGTTGGTTACATGCTCCTGCACAGAGCTACAGGCTTTCAGTTTGAGACCTAAAGGAAGGGTCCATGGACCATGTGTGCAGTAATCATTATCGTTGTGTTCCATTGAGAATTATGTCTAGCTGCCTGCCACAGAGACTTGTAGTTCACAGATCTTTGCAAATGAATGATGTAATTGTGTGTGTGTGTGTGTGTGTGTGTGAAGCCCTATGCAGAATTCAAGTGAAATCTGGCACAGTGGTGAACGGGTTGACATAGGAGAGGGTCAAACTGTGACCAATCTGTATCTACAGTGAAGGCCCACAACTTCCTGCTTTGCAAACACAGATACCAAAGGGTGTGGCTTGAAAGCTACTGCTGGCTCAGCCTTTTGACAGCAGTCAAGCTTTGGCCCAGGAGGAGGAAGACTGCAGCCCAGTGGTTGAGAAACACTGGAACATTGTGTGGTACGGAGGCATAGATGCATGACACTGCAAAAGTGTTGTCCAGTACAGCTTGGTTCATGTTTCACATTGTAAAATAACTGGTAGTTTTCTAGGTTTGTGTGATTAGTATAATTGACTCTTTTTGTTTCTTTAATTTAGGCGGCTCTCCGTCGTGCCAGTGCTATCCTGAAAAGTCAGAAGCCAGTTGTGGTGAAAAAGAAGCGCACCCGGGCTGCCAAGACTGCTTAACTTTCTAGGAATATCCGTAATAAAATTTTCAAACCAAAAAAATATCCTTGCCATGGTGCCTTTTTGTCAGAACGTCTGTTCATTGCTGTAAATTTGAAGATTTACTTCAAGTTGAGTAGTAGGGAAAAAGTTTTTACTGGTCGTAAGCTTAAAGCCCAAGTGTAGCTTGAAAAATCAATAAAGGGGGGCTTAACTTGCAAGGAGCAAATGTGTCCCTTGTGCTGATTCTTCTTTTAGTAGTAGTCGTTCTCGGTCCAGCCTAATTTTGCCTGCTAATGTGCATTACAGAATATGCTGTGTGCGGCTATATGTACATAACTGCTGGCGCTCATATGGGTGTATTTATCACAATGGAAAAATGTGCATGTACAATGGGAGCGCTAGCAGTTATCGGTATAGCCACAAAGACGTATAATGTGCTGCATCTCAATGGGCAAAATTGTACTGCAGCTGAGGCTCCTGGGCACCAAAACGAGCATATTTTACTCTGTACAGCCACGTGCAAAAGCCCTAACCTGTAGGCCACTATTGCCACCCACCACCTGATATCTCTGGCTTCAGTACTTTTGAGTCACTGGCCAGGAACAAGTAAGGAGGGCTTGTATAAAAGCAAAACTTTTTTGGTTTGGACAGAGTGGAGATGCACTAGAACACCTGTAAGGTGTTTATTGCTACCTCTGACCTTGTTGGGAAGATTAACCCTTTGTCCTGTTTACCATTATCATTGAAAGTATAAGCAAATTTTGGGTTGTCCCCCACAACCGCAATAGAAAGGAAAACTACCAATGGATGCACTAGTTATGGTGACCTGGGGCAAGGCAAGAAATCCCCTTAATTTGCTGTGATTTCCCCTCTTCCTGTTTTGGCTGTGTGACAGATGGCAAAAAGCTAACTGGTTATAAACCTCGCTTTTCCAAGTCATCTTCCAGGATGGTTTACAGAGATAGGCTCCTCCCACCTAGCACAGGAAACCCATGATCCACATTATAAAAGCACAACACATGCAATAGCCTCTCAGCATTTGTTTACTCCAGCCAGACAGGAGCTCCAGACAGTTTTATTTTTTTGATCCTGCCTTCGTGTTAGGTGGTGGCAGGGGCCTCCCGGCATCCATACCCAGTGTAACAGGAGCAGTATTCCTGGGGTATGAGTCAGCTTGAGCCACCCATAGACCTGGAGAAGCGGTCTGGGCTGAAGGTAAGGGACCCCCCTCTCCTGCTTTGTGGTTGTAGCCTCAGTGAGGTACCTGTTAGGAGTGGAGGAGGGGGTCCAAAAGGAATGGCACAGCAGGGTGTTCTGGTGGAGGTGGGACCTGCCGTTTGGTTCCAGGTGCTTTTCTCCGCTACTATGCTTCAGGGCTTCTCTATCCTCAGCTTGTGGACCATACGGGTGGCGCAGGATGTCACTTGGTACACCCAAACGCTGAGAATTGAGGCCCTAGCAAGGGTAATTAAAGGATAACTGGTGTGCTGTGCTGGAGGGCGGTGCCGGATCCACAGCGCCACCCAGGATTCTCCACACCTCCTTAAATGGGGGCCAGGATAAGAAGTTGGTGCTGAAGGCTTGCAGGAGCAGCATGGATGTGCCAGGATCTATGTAAGCAGGTCTGGAGGTGCCATCGGTTAAATCGGGCCCTAAGGTTAGAAAATGGCGTGCAGGCTGCGCCTTTCCCTTTCTTATCCTGTGGTGGGCGCACAGGGCTTTTATCCAGAGCCTATTTTGTTTATGCTTATGGTGGACAGGTGCTGCACATACTTGCATAGGTTCCTTTAGTGGGTGACTTAAAAATTCTTAGATTAGAATTGTGTTATCCATTGGGTGTTTTGATAATTGGTATTTACTTCAGTGGAACCAATTTCCTAGCGTCTGATTCATTGCAGGACAAAGCTAGCAAAACAGAAATAACCCAGAAAAAGGTGCCCGATGTGCACCAAGAAAATGCCTTATGGTTGAAAGAAAAGTGCATGTCTGGACTGTATAGATCAGGGGTGGCCAACCAGACGAAGACCAAGAGCCACATTTTTTACTGAGTTACCGCAAAGAGCCACATCATACGCATGCTGGATAAATAAGTGAAAAGAAGCTGAAATGGTTAACAGCCAGCAGTGTGTCACACTATCAACAGACCGAGAATGTCCTGAGCAGATCTTATCAGTGTTCAGGTGAAACGTTATTAAAAAAAAAAAAGTACAGAGCAAGACAGAGGGAGAAGGGAGGACAGATCATTAACCTGCACACTTGTGGCCATACCTTTTTGTATCTCATCGGCTTCAGATACAGCGTGTTTCTCCTTCCTCTGCCCCCCTTCAGCCTCACTCCAGCGCCTATGTATTCAAATGTGGCGGGCTGGGGGACACTACACGCTGATTGGCTGTTGTGTGGGAGGAGCGGAGGAGTGCAGAGACTCGGGCTGCCTGTCACCGCAATGAAACAGCCTGAAGAGCCGAAGGAAACCGATCGACACAGCCCGAAGAGCCGAAGGAAACCGATCGACACAGCCCGAAGAGCCGAAGGAAACCGATCGACACAGCCCGAAGAGCCGAAGGAAACCGATCGACACAGCCCGAAGAGCCGAAGGAAACCGACCAAAGAGCCGCATGCGGCTCGAGAGCCGCGGGTTGGCCACCCCTGGTATAGATAAACTAATCAAGGGAGAGACAGGACCTGTCCTCCAAGGGTTTTATGGACTAAATTAAGGAGATGAAACACTTTACAGTCCTTTAAACCCAGGGAGCAGGAAGCTCTTGCTGAACTTATCCCCTGTACTTCCGGTGTTCTGCCATATAGTGTCCGGCCATCATATAGTGTCCGCGCCGTACTGCGCATGTGCCCTACGGAGCAGATAAAGCTTCGGAAAATCTCCGAAGCTGAACGGCGCCTGCGCCGTGAGTGGAGGTGGTAGCCCCACCATCCAAGCAGACATAGGGTTGTGAATATTAAAGGGTCGCTCGCCACGCTTCGGGCTCGGCCTCACTGTGCTCGGCTCTTTTATATTCCTACTCTGTCCACTTGGATAGTGGAGATAGAACCTGGACTCACGGCGCAGGCGCCGTTCATCCTCGGCATTTTTTGGAATCTGTATTGCTGTGTACTGCGCAGTACGCAGCGGACACTATCGGATGGAGGACCTTATACGATAGGGCACCAGTGCTGGTGGTAGGCTGATAGTCCTTGCCCAGGCACGGGCAACCCATCAGCAGGGAGTACTAGAGGGGAGCTCAGATTCTGAGGAAGGGGAGCTTAATAGGGTGGAAAAAACCCAGCAAGGTCCTCCCTTCAAGGAGGAGGATGATACAAAGTTGTGGGAAAAGTGTCCCAGACTAGACTCTTCCCTATCTAAAATTTCAAAAAGTTCAGAGCTCTCCTTTGGAGGACACAGCCACCTTAAAGGAGCCAATGGACCGGGTGACACAAGCGCATGGGGATCGTGCTGCTGCGTGGGATCCCTCTCCTGAAGGACGTTCCTGAACATCCACTCAGAAGGAAAAAGCTCCCACTTGGCCATATATGTGCAGTGGTCGGGTGGGAGGTGATTAAAGAAAGTTTGGGAAGTCTGCGCCGCTAAATTTAAATCAGCCCTAGCCACTAAATGCGTGGCTCATACGTTGGTTTGTGACTAAAACAGCTCCGTACTCTTCTGGAGTCGGACATGCCCAGGGAAGAGCTTTTGGATGCTTTGCCAACTCTAAATAAGGCTATATAGCAAATGCGTCCATGGAGTCTGCAAAGTTCTCGGCCAGGTCTACAGCATTGATTGATTAATGAAGCCAGGAAGCTTGTATTGCGTTGTGAATAGAAAAAAATCACAGGGAAAATTTTTATGTTTTTATGATGTTTTGTAAATGGGTAAAAAACTCAATAGAATATATAAAAGGGGGGGGATGAAGCCAGGAGGGCTATCTGGCTGAAGTCCTGGGGAGGTGACAGTGTTAACTGCATGCCGACCAGCCTCCGCAGTTGTACTGCTGCAGCATGGCTCGCCTGCGCGAATAGCATAAACGGCCGCTTGGGACACACGGAGAACCGTCAGCTGCACGTGTAAACACAGTTGCCGGTTCTCTAAACTGACAGATCGTCTGTTCATACAGAGTATGGACAGCGATCTGTTAGTTTCCCTGCACAGTCCCATCCCCCCTTAAGTTAGAACACAAACTAGGATACATATTAACCCCTCCCCTGCCCCCTAGTGTTAACACCTTCACTGCCAGTGACATTTTTACAGTAATCAATGTAATTTTAATCGCACTGATCGCTGTATTAATGGCAATGGTCCCAAAAATGTGTCAAAATTGGTTTCATCAGGTTACAAGATAGTTTCTTTCTTGTCCACCAAACAGATTTTTTTTTCCCTCCAACCTTCATCTTCCGGCTCGTCGGGAATCCCTGTTCGGTGTAGTACATGATCCGGCTACTGCGCGGGGTGATGGTACCTGTGCTGGTCCTGGATCTCAAAGCCCTCAACAGCTTTGTGAAAGTACAAAGGTTCAGGATGGAATCAGTTCGCTCTGTGGTCGCTGCACTCCATCAGGGGGATTTCCTGGTGTCCTTGGACATCAAGAATGCATACTTGCATGTCCCCATATGCTTCAGGCATCAGAGGTTTCTGCAATTTGTGGTCAGGATGAGCACTACTAATTTGTAGGTCTCCCTTTTGGCCTAGCGTCGGCACCAAGGGTCTTCACCAAGGTGCTAGCCCAAATTCTGGTTTTCTAAGGCAATGAGGGATCGCAATTGTGGGTTACCTGGACAACCTCCTGAGAGCAGCTTCTGCCTCAAAATTAAGGGAGGATGTGGCAATCACCATGCAGACTCTTCGGGAGTTACCTTATCCTCAATTCCTCACTCGAGTCTTGCAGAAGGAGATCCTGTCCAAATGGGACAAATCACTGTTATCCCTGGATTGTCAAATTTGGGTGAGCCAGCTAGTCAGATTCCCTGCTCTGGTGGCTGAGGTCTCCGGCCCTTCGATCCGGGAAGTCGTTCCTTTGCTACCAAAAAACTGTTAAGCCCCATACACACTATCAGTTTTTCTGCTTAGTTTTTCCTTCAGATTTACCAAAACCATGTAGTGCAAGGGCCTGCCTGATTGCATACAAATTGAAACTCCTAAGGTTTGACCTCATAATATGGTTTTGGTAAATCTGAAGGAAAAACTCAGCAGGAAAACGGATAGTGTGTATGGGGCTTAAGCGTTCCCAGGGATCAGGCCTGACTCTACAAAAGCTGCAGTTATGTGTTTTATAAGTGACAGTGATTGAAAGGGTCAATCCTGTGTCTAGGGTGGTCCCTTCAACCTCTCAGACCTTAGATCCAATGTATTGTATAAATTCAGATATATCTGGAATCAATTCTCAAAGGACATAGAAACGACACTCATACCATGGTGCCCTTCGAGAACTAATTGTATTGAGTTAACACAAAGTGATTCATATAGTAAATTACACGTCACACAGAATAAGACATGCGCAGTAGACATCAAGACTATTACAGCTGGTCAAGACAAAACGCTATTGTTCTTTGTTCTAAGCTGGCTAAAATAATGTGAGAAAGATAACAAGAACGTGAGACAGTTCATGATTTCTCCAGTAGCTGAAGGAATGCTGAGAAAATGTGTGAAAGTTTTAGATAAGTGTGTGAGAACAAATGAGTTAGAAGAATCTCATGTTGAGACAGTTATCTGAGAAGTTAAAGGGCTTATCCCGTTAACGCCGCATTTTTGGCAATCCTAAACTACTGGGGATGCTAGTATAGATCTGATCAGATCAAATATATTGATCCGTTTCGACAGTATACTACTAAAGGAAGCGCATGGTGTGTGCGTAGGTGTTAGTGCTACTGGCACTAATCTGATGCCCCCCCCCCCCCCCCCCGGGTGATCAGGGGGTTAAACCTATATTGCGTAATATATGGTGGGTGCCCTGACGCAATAAAAAAAACAAACTAACCAGCCTCACCCGTAACACTAATACAGTGATCACTGGTAACGGGGTGAAAGGGTTAACTAGGAACTAGGAGCAATCAGGGGGTTAAAACCTTTATTAGGTAGTCTATGGGGGGTACCCTGATGCTATAAAAACCTGATGCTGAAGCTAACCAACTAACTGGCTAATTAGCATCACCTGTAACACTAATACAGCGATCAGAAAAAAGATCTACTAATAACACTGGTGACGGGGTGAAAGGTTTAGCTGGGGGCGATAAAGGGATTAAACCTTTATTAGGGAGGTTTAGAGGGGTACCCTAAAGCTACCTGGGGCTACTACTAACTTCTCTAACACTGATTAGAGTTACAAATGATCAGTGAAAAAAATCTGAAAACTGCGCTTGATGACACAGTGACAGGGAGTGAAGGGGTTAACTGGGGGGGGGGGGGGGGTGTGATCGAGAGATGACAAGTGTGCCTACGTGTACTGGTGTTAGTGTAGTGTGCAACTCACTGTTAGACGTCTCTCTGGAACCGAGTACCATGAGGGGAGATGACATCACTTCCCTTGCCTGTGTTTACATTACACAGGCAGGGGAGGAATTTCATTCGCCAGAACTGATCACCATTTGCACACCCGTGCCATTCTGCCGACATATATCGCTGTACGGTGGTCAGCAAGTGGTTAAAGCGTTTGTTACCCTAAAAAAGAAAAATTGATCCTGTCCCCTTAAACCATGTTATACAGCACGGTGCTTGTGCTGTGTAATTTGGTCCCCTGTAACACCTGGCTAATCCTGCCTGGCTTTGCCTTCCCCTCTCTAAACTGACCACAGTTTATCATGACTGCTGATCCCTGACAACGTAGTCAGTTTATGTGCCTCCGTCATCCTCTGTCCTCTCCTGTGTCTCCTATCTCCTCCTCCCCCCTCCCTGCCTGTCAGCTCTGTCCACTCCACAATCCTCCCCTCCTACTGCAATCATATCTATACTACGATCATCTCATCTCTGTTATATAATGCTATGTATCCCTGTGCCTGTGTTATATTAAAAAATGGTGACGCTCACGTGACTCCGTGGCTCTCTCTAGTCCCTGGCTGATGTCAGTGGCAGTGCTCGGCCCCGCCCACTATACAGTGCCTTGCGAAAGTATTCGGCCCCCTTGAACTTTTCAACCTTTTGCCACATTTCAGGCTTCAAACAAAGATATAAAATTTTAATTTTTTGTGAAGAATCACCAACAAGTGGGACACAATTGTTAAGTGGAACGAAATCTATTAGATATTTTAAACTTTTTTAGCAAATTAAAAACTGATAAGTGGTGCGTGCAAAATTATTCGGCCCCTTTACTTTCAGTGCAGCAAACTCACTCCAGAAGTTCAGCGAGGATCTCTGAATGATCCAATGTTGTCCTAAATGACTGATGATGATAAATAGAATCCACCTGTGTGTAATCAAGTCTCTGTATAAATGCACCTGCTCTGTGATAGTCTCAGGGTTCTGTTGAAAGCGCAGAGAGCATCATGAAGACCAAGGAACACACCAGGCAGGTCCGTAATACTGTTGTGGAGAAGTTTAAAGCCGGATTTGGATACAAAAAGATTTCCCAAGCTTTAAACATTCCAAGGAGCACTGTGCAAGTGATCATTTTGAAATGGAAGGAGTATCAGACCACTGCAAATCTACCAAGACCTGGCCGTCCCTCTAAACTTTCAGCTCAGATAAGGAGAAGACTCATCAGAGATGCAGCCAAGAGGCCCATGATCACTCTGGATGAACTGCAGAGAACTACAGCTGAGGTGGGAGAGTCTGTCCATAGGACAACAATCAGTCCTACACTGCACAAATCTGGCCTTTATGGAAGAGTGGCAAGAAGAAAGCCATTTCTCAAAGATATCCATAAAAAGTCTCGTCTAAAGTTTGCCACAAGCCACCTGGGAGACACACCAAACATGTGGAAGAAGGTGCTCTGGTCAGATGAAACCAAAATCAAACTTTTTGCCCACAATGCAAAACGATATGTTTGGCGTAAAAGCAACACAGCTCATCACCCTCAACACACCATCCCCACTGTCAAACATGGTGGTGGCAGCATCATGGTTTGGGCCTGCTTTTCTTCAGCAGGGACAGGGAAGATGGTTAAAATTGAGGGGAAGATGGATGCAGCCAAATACAGGACCATTCTGGATGAAAACCTGTTGGAGTCTGCAAAAGACCTGAAACTGGGACGGAGATTTATCTTCCAACAAGACAATGATCCCAAACATACAGCAAAATTTACAAAGGAATGGTTCACAAATAAACGTATCCAGGTGTTAGAATGGCCAAGTCAAAGTCCAGACTAGGGCTGAAACAATTAATCGATCAATCGACAACTAATCGATTATGAAATTAATCGATTACTATTTTCATAATCGAATAATCAGCCACTAACATAATGGGGTTAACAAACTATAATTAGCACTTTATAGTACAAAAAGAGCAAATCGCTACTGTAAATATTACTTTCACTGTCCCATAGTAAAACATTAACCCCTTACAGTAGCGATTATTTGCTCTTTTTGTACTAATTTTAGTTTAACCCCATTATGTTACTAAACATATCAGACCTGGGTCACACCTCTGTGTTTTTTGGTGCTTTTTTTTTCAGAAACACACTACAGTTCATTTACATGGTTTCCTATGGGACACATTCACATCCATGATTTTTTCAGCTGCTGCGTATTTGGAAAAGACAAGGACTTTTTTTTAAACGCAAAATGGTGCTATTTTGTTTTTTTTGGTTCAATATATTTCAATGGAGAAGCTGCAGAAAAGCATGTAATAACGAGTTTTTGTGGCAATTTGTGTTTTTTAATCTGCCCAACAACAAATTGGCCAAAAAAAATATGTAAAAATGCAAATTGCAGCAATTTTTTTTTTTTTAAGGTTATTAACCAATTATTCGATTTATCGAAACAATAATCGGCCAACTAATCGATTATGAAAATAATTGTTAGTTGCAGCCCTAGTCCAGACCTGAATCCAATCGAGAATCTGTGGAAAGATCTGAAAACTGCTGTTCACAAACGCTCTCCATCCAACCTCACTGAGCTCGAGCTGTTTTGCAAGGAAGAATGGGCAAGAATTTCAGTCTCTCGATTAGAGGTCGACCGATATATCGGCCGGCCGATATATCGGCCGATATTTGCAGTTTTTTAATTAATCGGCATCGGCCGATTGTGCTGGTAAAAAGCCGATATAGAACTGCAGCGGGACTTTGAAATGACTTCTCTAATAGAAGTCAGTGTAAGTTTCCATAGAAACGTCTTCCTCCTCTCTGGGCAGGCTGCCAAGAAAAGAACAAAATGATACAATGTTTACACTTGAATGAATGAAGTCATCTCTGTGTGTAGAAGTTCTCAGTTTAACCATTTAAAGACTAAATCTTTTCTGACACTTGTTGCTTACAAGTAAAAATCCTGTATTTTCTGCCAGAAAATCACTTAGACCCCCCAAATATATATATATATTTTTTAGCAGAGATCCTAGGGAATAAAATAGCGGTTGTTGCAATATTTTATGTCACACGGCATTTGCACAGAGGTCTTTCAAATGCATTTTTTTGGGAAAAAAATACACTATTTAAAAAATAAAATAAAAACAGTAAAGTTAGCCCGTTTTTTTTTTTTTTTGTCCAAAAGTTTTGACTACCTGTTTTTATTTAATACATAGGTTTTTTTTTTTTTTATCTAAATCATACATACAAGTAAACTGATTGGAGGTTTGTTTTGTTTAATAAATGTTTAAATGTAAGAAATTTTCTGTATCACTTATGAAGACTGCTTTCACACTGGAGCGAGCAGGCGTTGATGGTAAAACGCAAGTTTTAGCGGCTCTTTACCATCATTTTAGCGGTGCTATTTGGCTGCTAGTGGGGCACATATAACCCAGCTAGCGGCCAAGGAAGAGGTTAAATGCGCCCATGAAGCACTGCTGCCAAATCGCATTGCATGCGCTTCGGCAGTGGTGCCCATTCATATCAATGGGCAGGAGTGGTGGAGGAGCGGTATACACCACTCCAAACGTGCTGCTTGCAGGACTTTTTTTTAAGATCCTGCCAGCGCATCGCCTCAGTGTGAAAGCACTCTGTCTTTCACACAGACTGCAGGGGAGCCATTTTGCAGGCACTTTACAGGCGCTATTTTTAGCCCAAAAGCGCCTGAAAAACGCCCCAGTGGGAAAGGTGTGTTAGATCAAGGGGGATTAAAAAAAAAATAATAATATATAAAAAAAGGAAAAAAATAAAGAAATAAAATAAAATCGGCCTAACATATCGGCCCAAAAAAATCGGCATCATATATCGGCTATCGGCCGCCATGATTTCTAAATATCGGCATCGGCCAGAGAAAAACCCATATCGGTCGACCTCTACTCTCGATGTGCAAAACTGATAGAGACATACGCCAAGCGACTTGCAGCTGTAATCGCAGCAAAAGTGGCTCTACAAAGTATTAACGCAAGGGGGCCGAATAATTTTGCACGCCCCACTTTTCATTTTTTTATTAGTTAAAAAAGTTTCAAAAATCCAATAGATTTCGTTCCACTTCACAATTGTGTCCCACTTGTTGGTGATTCTTCACAAAAAATAAAAATTTTATATCTTTATGTTTGAAGCCTGAAATGTGGCAAAAGGTTGAAAAGTTCAAGGGGGCCGAATAATTTCGCAAGGCACTGTAGCTGTCAGCCGGGCAGAGGAGAGAGTCATTTTAATAGAAGTTATAATCTGTTATATAATGCTATGTGTCCCTGTGCCTGTGTTATATAAAAAAAATGCAGATTATAACTTCTATTAGAACGTCTCTCTCCTCTGCCCGGCTGACAGCTATAGTGGGCGGCCATTGACATCAGCCAGGGACTAGAGAGAGCCACGGAGTCACGTGAGCATCGCCATTTTTTAATATAACACAGCCACAGGGACACATAGCATTATATAACAGAGGGGATGGCATGATCCTAGTATAGTGGATTAGCAACCACTTTAACTGTAAATTCCTTTTCTTGCAGTACAGTTATTTTTTATGTAACCTTTATTCAAACACAGAGTGTGAGAAGAAACAAACAAGCTTGCATATCTTAATACGACTTTAGACTTACACTTATAGACATGGAAAGAGCCCCTGGTGACAGTGCCATCAAAGTAAGATGCACCATAAGGTTTCCCTTGTGTCTTGATTAGAGGTTGACTGATATGGGTTTTTCTCTGGCCGATGCCGATATTTAGAAATCATGGCGGCCGATAGCCGATATATGATGCCGATTTTTTTGGGCCGATATGTTAGGCCGATTTTATTTTATTTATTTATTTTTAATCCCCCTTGATCTAACACACCTTTCCCACTGGGGCATTTTTTAAGGCGCTTTTGGGCTAAAAATAGCGCCTGTAAAGTGCCTGCAAAATGGCTCCCCTGCAGTCTGCGTGAAAGACAGAGTGCTTTCACACTGAGGCGATGCGCTGGCAGGATCTTAAAAAAAAGTCCTGCAAGCAGCACGTTTGGAGTGGTGTATACCGCTCCTCCACCACTCCTGCCCATTGATATGAATGGGCACCACTGCCGAAGCGCATGCAATGCGATTTGGCAGCGGTGCTTCATGGGCGCATTTAACCTCTTCCTTGGCCGCTAGCTGGGTTATATGTGCCCCACTAGCAGCCAAATAGCACCGCTAAAATGATGGTAAAGAGCCGCTAAAACTTGCATTTTACCATCAACACCTGCCCGCTCCAGTGTGAAAGCAGCCTTCATAAGTGATACAGAAAATTTCTTACACTTAAACATTTATTAAACAAAACAAACCTCCAATCAGTTTACTTGTATGTATGATTTAGATTTAAAAAAAAAAAAAAACCTATATATTAAATAAAAACAGGTAGTCAAAACTTTTGGACAAAAAAAAAATGGGCTAACTTTACTGTTTTTATTTTATTTTTATTTTTTAAATGGTGTATTTTTTTTCCAAAAAAATGCATTTGAAAGACCTCTGTGCAAATGCCGTGTGACATAAAATATTGCAACAACCGCTATTTTATTCCCTAGGATCTCTGCTAAAAAAATATATATCATTTTTGGGGGGTCTAAGTGATTTTCTTGGCAAGATTTAGTCTTTAAATGGTTAAACTGAGAACTTCTGCACACAGAGATGACTTCATTCATTCAAGTGTAAACATTGTATCATTTTGTTCTTTTCTTGGCAGCCTGCCCAGAGAGGAGGAAAGGGTTGCTATGACGACTCAGTCAACTTGCACTGACTTCTATACAGAAGTCATTTCAAAGTCCCGCTGTAGTTCTAAATCGGCTTTTTATCAGCACAATCGGCCGATGCCGATTATTTAAAAAACGGCAAATATCGGCGATATATCGGCCGGCCGATATATCGGTCGACCTCTAGTCTTGATCACTCCTTATTGCTTGCTGAAAACTGGGGCCTCATGGAGTGGGTAGGGTTTTAGGAGTATTCCGTAGGGGGAACCTTAGCAAAAGTGTTTGCCTGTTGCTCAATCACCTGAAGGTAGCAGCATATAACCAATGGTCTATGAATACTAATTTTGAATATACAAGTATGTCAGAGTTCCTGAATTTCTGAAGAATCCCACACATTTACTATGCCTTGTAAATTTGCATGCTATTTCACATAGCCCGCTGCCTGAGCTACAAGGGGCTGAGAAGAGTTTCAGGAGGCGGAGTCAGTATAGGAATCACTGCTTAGGCAGCGATGTACCATGGGATATGTAGTCTGTCAGGTCACCTAGAGCCCAGGTGACAGATGCACACCGTAGGGTTAGGGGTGCACCGCAAGGTTGTGGACCCTACGGCTGACTGCTGCAGACGGGGGACATCCCACTGGGGTTAGAGCGTAAGATTCCCCGGGGCGCGGAGTCTTAGAGCCAGCAGGTGTTCACCAGAGCCTCGAGTGGTGAGGATGGACTTGGCTGCAACTGGCTCCAGGTCGCGACCCCCAGGGTCCCCCAGCTCACACCCACAGTAGGCAACAGGAGGATAGGGATGGTGAGGGACAAAGCCAAGGTCGGGGCCACAAGCAGAACAGAATAGTCAGGTACACGCCAAAAGGTCAGGGTCACAGGCAAGCAGGGATAGTCAGAACACGCCAAAGTCGGTAACGGAAAACAGTAGCAGAGCACACGGCAGGAAACAGGAAGCTAACACACAAAGGTTGATCAGCAGGGTAAGCTAGCAGTGCACAGGTTAATATAGAGTTGTCTGATAGGAGCTAGGGTGGAGCCATGCCAGAGGAAGGAAATAAAAGCAGTCAGGTGAAGCTCGGCTGGTCTCTAGAAATGAACACATGCAGACAGGTAAGCAGAACAACTCTATTGCATAACCATGACATAGTCCTTAGAAAACAAAAATAAAGCAAAGGGATGAGCAGAGAAGACGCCTCAAAGCATGCAGGGAAAAAGGTAAACTTTATTGAAAAAAATGCACAGACATCTAAAAAAAAGAAATCTCACAAGTGTATCACATACCCACACCTGTGAGATCCTTTCCTTAATAGTACTACATAATCAAGTAAAACATGAAGCTGTAGAGAAAAATGAAACAAACAAAACAACGTTATATACTAAAAACAATACAATACGCTGCTGTCAACTATATAAACCCCCCCACACTTCCTTGTGACCCTGATATTGCACTCTTATAAAAATTAACTAAGCCGTGTATAGGGCATAGCAATACTTTCTCATAATCTCCTAATTGACCGCACCAGACCCATAATATGAAATATTTTTATAGTTCATATAGATCCAGCAGGAGGGAAAATATATGTTCACTTCCCATGTAATCACTTGTCAAGAATCTTATTTTGCAAGTCTATAGCTGGTATAACAAGTATGAAGCAAAAAGGCAGTCCAATAGATGGAGAGTATATATAGTCTGCTGATGCATAAATGAAGAAGCAGTTCCCAAACACATCTACAGATTATAACAGTGTAATACTTCTCAAACAATATAGAGAGTGGAGGATCTATGTTGCATGGTATGAGTCCATAGGTCTTATCCTATCTGAAGACACACACGTCAGCCGACAACTGGCTATAGGGTCATATAGATGAATAGAGACTCTGAATATACCAGTAACATACCGCTCATGTCACTCAGCCATGTATGTAAATTAAATGTTAAGTAAAGTGGCTAAGGGTGGCAACAGACCAGATTTGGGCTAAATGGGTGTTTTCCACCTGGGTTTAATGTAAACAAGAGGAAAGGTCTGGTGTCACCAGTGACACACCTCCATCCCTAAAAATAACAAACATACAAAAAATTGCCCTGGGACTTTAAATGCAGTAGCTAAGCCAATAAAATTTCACATAATAAAACTGCATTTATACAAATGTCATACAGTATGTACAGGCATCAGCAAAAACGACGCATTTCAAGAGACCAAAACTCGCTTCTTCAGGGGTAGATGCAGGTTTGATGTGTCTAAATGAACAGAGAAATGTGACACAGTGATGAATGTAAAGGCAATGGTAAGAGTGCCCAGAGGTAAAAGACCCCATACTTACTAATAGACAAAGCCAGAGTGCCCATTGCTGGATTCCCAAAGGGTGGCAGCGGACATGGGAGTTGAGGGGGAGAAGTCGAACACAGACACCAGCAGGGAACAATCGGATGGCAGACATGGCACGGGTGGAAGTTTGTGGCCCTTAAATGTCCCGATATGTAAATTGGTGGATATCAGCTGTAACACAAATGTATATATATCAAGAGATACCAAAGAAAATAGCAGAATAGACATAAAATGATATAGTATAGTTGTATATGTAAAAGCATATATGCTGTAACACAAGTATATGTGTCAACCATTGCTAAATAAGCAAAATTGTATAATTATGTGTACTGACCTGATCCAATGATGGAATGGACACAGAGACCAAGGGTAAGTATGAATAACGAAAAATATATCTAGGGAGACGATCCCTAGAAAAGGAGGAAAACAAGGTGTGTGAATGAGAAAAAATCTATATCAAGCACAAAATTAGCGCTGAGGTGAAAAAAGTGTGTATACCTTTACAGGATAGATGGCCTAACAGCAACAGAGACCACTGTGGTGTGTGAAGTGTGAGCGAGTGAGAGAGGAAATACCAGCCAAGTCCACCCTTTCATTTGTATCCCCGGAGGGGTCCGGTGTTTTTTTTTTTTTTTTTCAAGTCAAAGTTTATTGAAAATACAAAGTAAATTACATCACAGTGGTACAAAGCATTAAAGCTGATGAAGAATATTGACTATGTGGTACATTGCAATTGTTCAGGGTATGTCCTAAGTCTAGCAAAGTAGTACCAAGTATGATGTAACAAAACAACTTCTGAATCATGAACTGTGAAGTCTTAATAAACAGTAATAATTTGTCTAGGAATCAAGAATCCGGTGAGCTGATATGGCAACTGACCCTTGCTTGTGAGGGCTAGATATAGGGGTAACAAATAGGGATGCGGTCACCGGATCAATAGCAATCCCTATTGGAGTGTCTTATAGCAAGCAAGGTCTTCAAACAGGGTGGGGACCAGCGATTATGAGGTCAAGGGTGGGGTTAAGCAACATGAGAGTAGAAGGCCTGGGCAAGTCCCAGAGGGACTTTTTGTATATCTGTTATATTTAGGGATGTTGATGTGTCACTGGTGACACCAGACCTTTCCTCTTATTTCCAGCAAATTAAGCCTGCGCTGTAACCGCCTTTTGGCTATAGCACAGACGGGAAGGGGTTAATAAATTACAACAGTGAACAGATTGGATGCTTGAAAAGCAGTAAAATAGATTTACAACAAGCCCTCAATGACCTCTTTAGCCATAGATACTGTAGTCCACAGAGTTCGAAGCAGAATCACTGACGTTTAAGCTGGCTCTCTTAGTAGCTTAGCTTACACTGCTCACGTTTGCTCCCTGTTTACATTAGAGCAGTCTTTCTCAATCTTTTTACCCCAGGATGAACCCTGGAAGTAATTTCAGATCTCAGGGAACCCCTGCTAAAACAAATACATCAGGGGTCAGTGGGAAGAATACCCCTGTTACAGTGGTGAATAGAATGTCCCCTTACAGACAGTTAAAAAGATCATTGGTGTAATGCTACTTGCTCCACCAAGTGGCATTGGTCCCAAGACTTTACAGGCACCATCAGATGGCAGGTCATGTCAGCAACAGCTCTGTTAATCCCTAACAAACTGGTGGAACCCTAGTGTTCCACAAAACCCTGGTTGAAAATGGCTGCATTAGAGATTGGAAAGCTAGAAGGTTGTCTAATTGCTGCCCAGGGAAACAATTTGATAACTTTAGTGTTTATGCTGTGAACTTTGAGGATGGATTTCTCAACAGTGGCTGTAGCTACAGAGTTCAGCGAGGGCTTTTTTTTAAAGGGCACATTGACTAAACAGTATATACTGTACACTCACAGCCTTGCCATAGGTGTACTTAAAGCAATCAAATTTTAGCAGGCATTTTTCTAGTCCAGTTGAGACTCAGTGGCGGCCCGTGCATTGTGGGTGCGGGGTTGCCGCCCCGTCTATCCCTGCCACCGCCCCCTCTAGCCATGCGCTCAGCCCCTTTCAGGACGCTTGACTCGTGGACTCCTATGGCGGGAAGGGGTGTTTTTTTTAAGCAGCTGATTAGAGCCAGAGGATCTAATAGGCTTCATAAAAGGGTGGACTCGGGGTGCAGAGAATGCACCCTGATCCCACCCAATTTCGTGACCATAGCAAATAAATTTTCGCTATTTTCACCCTACAGTGTCTCCCTGCCAATCTACCAATCGGGAGGTAGGTCAGTAAGACCTGTTTCCTGATTGGCCAAAGCATATTGGATGCCCAGCGCTTTAGCAGAAGAGGAGACACATGCCCGCACTGGAGGAGACACAGCAGAAGGAGAGTCACAGCCCGGTAAGTGCCGTACCTCCCGTATGGTGCTGTGTGTGCTGTGGCAGAAACCATGAGCCAACAGTAGGGTGCTATTGGAGCCGTCAGCTGAAGAGGGGGGTTGTGCTGTCAGAGCCGCCAGCCGCCCTGGGGAGGGGGATTCCTGTCAGAGCCACAATCCTGGGGGAGGAGCGGGTGCTGTCAGGGGAGGGGGGGTGCGAGTTCTATATACCAAATGCTGACATATATATATATATATATATATATATATATATATATATATATATATATATACCCTGACTGTAATGATGATCTATATACCCAAGGCTGATATATATACTCTATCTGTAATGGTGATCTATATACCCAATGCTGACCTATATACCCTATCTGTAATGCTGATCTATATACCCAGTGCTGACCTATATACCCTATCTGTAATGATGACCTATATAATGGGTGGGGCTTATAAGAAGTGGGATGGGTCAAAAAGGAAGGACGGGGTCTGGCGCCCCTCCCCCCATACTAAAACTTCACCAGCCGCCACTGTTGAGACTGGAAAATAGCAATTGTTTTCTGTTGGCAACAGTTTTCATTTATCTTCCTCCAGTTTCCATACTCTGTAATTCCCATATACTTGTGAGCGGTGTGAGAAAGATGTGAAACACTTAGATAGTATTTTTTTTCCTCTGAAAATTCCGGACAAATTCCTCACTTTTCCTGACATTTGGGGAAAAGTTACTTTTATTAGAAATGAATTGAGCACTTCCAAGCTGATATAGCTTTTTCAGTCATTGAGTAATTTGTAAGTCCACACCTGAAAAGTTTTTGTTTGGCTTTGCCCAAAGACTCATTTATACTTTGCTTTGTAAGAGCTATAGAATATGTGCTCCAGGATTTAGTATTCAACTCCATAACAGTTTTAGCACTATCTTTATATTTTGGAAATGCCCTTACTCTAATAAGAAGCACCTAAATACAGATTGGGGTTGATTTATCAAAAGACTAGATACTCTGCACTTTGCATAGGGAATGTTCACTGAGTTTATACATTACATTTTTTCAATCTTCTATTGTCCAATTTTGCTGGGCATGTATGAATTGTAACCTCAGTTTCCTGTTCTTAGCTGACAGGATTGGCAAACGGTGTGGTCTTCTCCTGCTGTAGCCCATCTGCTTCAAGGTTCGATATGTTGTGCGTTCAGAGATGGTATTCTGCATACATTGGTTGTAACGAATGGTTATTTGAGTTACTGTTGCATTTCTGTCATCTCAAACCAGTCTGCCTAATCTCCTCTGACCTCTGACATCAACAAGGCATTTTTGTCCACACAACTGCCGTTCACTGGATATTTTCTATTTTTTGGACCATCCTCTGTAAAAACCTTAGAGATGGTTGTGTGTGAAAATCCCAATAGATCAGCAGTTTTTCAAATATTTAGATCAGCCCGTCTGCCAACAACAACCATGACACATTCAAAGTCACTTAAATCCCCTTTTTTCCCTATTCTGATGCTGGGTTCATCAAATCGTCTTCACCGCGTCTAGATGTCTAAATGCATTGAGTTGCTGCCATGTGATTGGCTGATTAGCAATTTGTGTTACCAAGCAATTGAACAGGTGTACCTAATAAAGTGGCTGGTGAGTGTATGCAAGATTGATTTTAATAACCTATCCTGCTAGAAAAAAAACTTTTTTTTCTCTCGCACATGATTGGGTATTCAGAGTGGGTACAGATTCGCTTTATGTACTATTAGTCCATTTACAAATTAAAATTACACGTTTCAAAGTGAACTTTTCCTTTGCCAAGTGAACAGCCTCTGATGTGTCATTTATATTACAGATTTTTACATAGGTCTGTGGTCTTTTAAATGTCACACGCAGAACAGGAACTTAATGGGTAGAACCAATCTTTACCATTAGGAAAAAAAGATAAATGGATTTAGATCTAAAATAGGATGCATTCAGTTACATCACAATTAGCTGGGCTTTTTAAATCCAGTTAGTTAGTACATTTAATCTTCCTATGAAGGGGTGGAGCATACTAGTTTTAAGGAGCTTGTCTTTAATATAGGATGACCTACAAAGTCACAGAGCTTGCACTATGTTAAATCTACTCTGCAAAAGTTTATTAAATATTGTAAGGTGGGAGTGGGAAATTAGCTATTTTGTTAAGTTACCCCTAGTCCTGATATCCCACATAAAAACTGCAGTATATTAAATTACTCAAAATTTTCAAGTTAAAATTCAGCATCAGGGATAGATATTTTTTTATAACATCAAAACCAAGAAAATATATATTTTTTAATTTTAATTACAGAAAACACTGTTAAAAGGTTTAATCAATACCATCATTGCACATCATCATCTTGCATAAAAACATCTTATTTAACAACTACTGACTTATTCCATACTTATTTTAAACAAAGGTATCCATTTACAAACTATGTTCCTAGTGCTTTAATTGGGATCCAACTTATGACATCCAAAGTTGCAGGACATGTGAAATTTAATTTATTTCTATGAGAACTGTTAATACTGACATTACAGAAGTCACTGCAACTTCAGAAAATGTTTCTACACTGCTTTGGTCCGACTTTTGATGTGACTTTGGTCCAGATAATTTAAGGTCAGATCAAAGTTGCATCAAAGTTTCGCTCCAAAGTTGCACTGGAAATTGTGGAAATTGTGCAACTTTGGAGATGCGCTAATGTAAAAGGATCCTAAACTGTAAACACTCTTAAGGCTGCCATAGATGCCTAGAATGTTGTCTAGTTCCTGCTGAATTGTGTGAAACTTGAAGCCGTGGATGATCCTGATTCCTGGTGCCACCATCCGGCTTGCCAAATGTCTGGCTGTGTTCACACTATTGCGAATAGGTTGAGGGTTTACCCGCATCTAATTCACATGTCAGGAGCCTGTGACTGGCGCTCAATGGAGGTTTACACAGCTCTGGGATGGCGGCAAAGTGAATTGCACAGGAGTCCTGTGCATCTTCTGGTCTATTTCAGGTCCGAATTCAGCCCAAAATTTGGGCCGACATCAGACCTGAAACAGTGAACAGGGATGCACCGGACCCAAGCTGTGAGCCGCTCCACACCCAGCCTTAATGTTTTAATTGACTTTTGATGAAGAAGAATGTGGGAATTTTTTTTATTTTTCGGGGGGATAAATATGCTTTAACACCAAACACTAGTCTTTGTTTAAGAAAGAAAATGCTTTTTTTTTATATCGTAAGGCAGTTATGTGTATTTCAATGAATGCAGGCAGCACACTATGTAAGATGTATTACAGCTGGCTTGTCAAGCTCAAATCAAGCATTTGGCTGAATTGGGAGGAAAAAGTCTTCAAGGGGCCACAGTTCACACTAACATTGTCCAATTTTGATGTCCATTTTTGCTTTTACATGCTTTGAACAGCATATAAATAAAATATGCACGAGGAGAATATGTTCACAGCTGAAAATTCCACAGATGTATGGAAATGTAAAGGCATGGTCATGGAGGGGGTAAAGCAGCACATATTTATTGTAGATTTGGAGAGATTAGGCAGCAGGACAGGATTATGGTGGGTGATGAGGCAAGAGGTTGTAAGTCTACGCAGGGGAGGGGGAGAGAGATGAGGCATCAGGACCAGATGGTGCTTGGGTGAAAAGAAGACACGGTATGATGGGACTATTGGTGGGGGGAAGAAAGAGCAGAACAGGAGGTAGTAGGGCCAGATATTGGAGGAGGGAGGAGGAGATGCGTTGTTTTAGGATTTATGTGTGTGATTTGGTGGAAGATTTCTCTCTGATGTGAGACACACTCAATAGTGTCCAAAGTACCAGCCACTCCTCACTGCATGTCTTGCTATAGAAGACTTCAGAAAGTGGGAGAATGTCTCTACCTCTAGCTGTTGGTAGCTAGTTCAACAAATCATAGGGGCAGCAGTCCAATCTGTCTGTATCCATACATATTGGACGTTTTGTTTATAAAAAGATGCGCATTTCTCTTTTCATAAACTGTTAGTAAACAGGTATTGTATTATTATTTTTATATAATTTTTTTTACACTTTACAGATTTGCAGCAGAGCAATTATCATTTCAGTCAATTAACCCATTTATAATTTACCTTGCAAAATTGTAAATGTATGTCATGAGAGTCACTAAGGCAAAGGAGAACTAGATCAGGTTAGGACTGTTCATTGCTCTCAGCTATTGCACATGGAAGCACATTATAGGTCATATTATTTTAACCACTCACCTGTAGACGTGCATAGTATTGACTTTATACATGTTTATTATATTTATAAGCCCTGCTGAAAATAAATTACCTATCATGGATTGATTTTATCAAAGCTTTACATCAATTTGGCTTCACTTTGTCCCGAAAGAGCCACCGATCGTATTTATTTCTTCAAGCACTTATGCTATGATAAGCTTACTATCAAGTAAAGCATATCTGCTGGACTAGTTATTCAGACAAATGCAAGCAAACACCAGGTCTTTGTGCTCTGTTTTATCCTCTTATGTGTACTGTATGCACTTTAGAATTTGTAGATCCTTCCATGATGAATTTAGCAGCTGATTATTCCATCAAAAATGTATATATTTTAGCTGGATTCATCTTGCCAAAGCTCATTTTAGAAGAATTATTGGCTGCTTGTCTCGCTTCTTGCTAGCTTATGAGTTGTTGCCCCCGTTCTGCTGTTTTGCATTAATGTGCTCATGAATTTTGGAGCTACTTAACTTCCACTGTATATTTTCCTATCTACATGTGCTTTCAGAGTTGTGAGACAAAGGAGGCATGGACTGAAAACAAATTTTGTGCATTCATGCAGTTATATACAGTTTTTTGTGCATACAGTGAAGTATGAGGCACCAGCTGAGTGATATTCATCCTCCATTTTCTAGCGGAGTTTCCTGTTAGAAGTGCTTGATCTCTAACACCGGTGTCCTACAGTAATATCACGAGCAATGATTGTTTCATTAAAGCGCACACTGTTGCTAGGCACCATTCTATAAAGGAAAATGCACACAAAGATGCACTTACCAGTGTCCACAATGGATGGTGATGGATTCAGCTGTAATCAATCCTTGCAAGCATTGAACAGAGTACTGTATAACAGGAAATATTCAACATAAATGCACTGGATTTCACAGATATCATTTATTGGTAGAATACAATAACTAAAGATGCAAGTGGAGCCATATTTATTAGTCTACCAACAAATGTTATGATACTATGCTGTAAAATGCTCGCATACACAGTGTTATAATGGAATCGTAATCTCTCTTATTTAGGGAAAACAGAAGGTAAACATTTTTGTATGATATACTACAGTATGTTAGACCCTGGTCAGAATTCTCATATCTCATATTTGTAATTAATAAACATGACCATCTGCCATGAACATGGAAGCCTTTACTTGGATCCAGTACAAAGGACATTGCTCCCTCCATGCACTTCAAAGTCAAATCTCAGTGGGGATGGTGGTAAATTGAACTGTGGAACACACACTGAATATGTAAGTTACACAAACTTAACATGTTACCAGAATAGTATATTTAAACTTGTATCTAACAGTTAGATCAGTATATTGTATGCAATGTTTTAATGATATCTAATGTTAATTATAATAGGATTAAGTTATACCATGTAAAATATGTACAGTACAGAGTAGTGCTGCGGCTATACGGAAACTCAAAATACATGCACACTATATTATGCAGATCATAATACCTTTACATATTCTATTCCTTTTATTCTACAGTAAGACCTACATTTACCAGGGAGCGGATAAGTTTTCCGCCTCAATCTCCGCAACATCTCCAAAATATGCCCCTTTCTAACCAATGACACCACAAAGCTCCAAGTTCACTCCCTGGTCATCTCTTGCCTCGACTACTGCAACTGGATTACCTTTACATAGGCTATCCCTTATGCGGTCCATCATGACTGCTGCTACCAGACTCATCCACCTTACAAACCGCTCAGTATCTGCTATCCCTCTCTGCCATTCCCACCATTGGCTGCCACTCACCCAACAAATTAAATTCAAAATACTAAGAAAAAAAAATGTGTGAACTTTTATATTTCTGGTTTTTGTCACTTTTAAAAATGTAAATAAAATAAATTCAATATACTAGCAATAACTTACAAAGCCATCCACAACTTGGCCGCCAGCTACATCAGTAACCTAGTTTCAAACTACCAACCAAATTGTTCTCTTCGGTCATCACAGGACCTCCTGCTCTCTAGTTTTCTTGTTTCCTCCCATGCTCGCCTCCAGGACTTCACCCAAGCCCATCCCATCCTATGGAATTCTCTTCCCCAATCTGTCAGGTTATCTCCTACTCTATCCACTTTTAGGCGATCCTTGAAAACCTTTTTTTGGTAAAGGGGGAAGTAAACCGCAGGCTGGATTTTTATTTTCTGACCTGTAAAGTAAAGACATAATGTGCTAGTTTGCATCGCATACTAGCAGTCTATGTGTAAATTACCTTCAATTAAAGCCCTTCACTGATGCGTTGTCAAGGCTAGAGGCCGCATCCATCTTCACCCATCTTCTTTCTGGGTTTTGCGGACTCAGGCTGTGTGACTGGCCAGAGCCACGTGACCTCACTCCCACACATGTGCATGGGAGCCGCTGGGTACAGCACATGGCTCTGAAGAAACGGCATGGGTGGCCATTTCTTCAGAGAGTATGCACCGATGACACTATCGGCTGCATGTACAGTACATATCTCCTAAGCGGTGCACGTTTAGGAGATATTTACATTATACCCTTATTATAGGCTTACCTATAGGTACAATTAATCTATGGGAATTTACAACCACTTTAGGAGAAGCCTATCCTGCCTCTACCCAAAAACTGTACTTTTATTTTCTCCATCAGTCCATCACCCATAGTTATTACCTTTTGTATCACTTGACCCTCCCTTCTAGATTGTAAGCTCTAACGAGCAGGGCCCTCTAATTTCTCCTGTATTGAATTGTATTATAACTGTACTGTCTGCCCTCACATTGTAAAGCGCTATGCAAACTGTTGCTGCTATGTAAATCCTGTATAATAATAAAAAAAAAAATAATTAAAGCTTATAATAGTTTCTGTTTGAAACAAAGAAAAACGATTGTATAAAGTCAATATTTCATAAAATATCCCTTCTGTGTAGGAGTTCAAAGATAAGATAACTGTATGATCTAGAGATTTTCAGGCAGTTATGAACTTATGCCCCACCAAATATAAAAGATGTCTTTGTATATTATATTAAGAAAAAAAAATTAATTTTGTAAATCAGAGTGAGCACTTTTGGAAGGAAGAAACATCCTAAAGATCTAAACCATAATAATTCTAAACACATTCTTTACCATTACAACAGCATTACCTTAAAGTGATACTAAAGTCTATTTTTGTTTATATTAAAAAATAACAAACATGTCATACTTACCTGCTCTGTGCAGTGGTTTTGCACAGATCAACCCGGATTCTTCTCTTCTGGCCCCTCCCTTCTGCCAAGTGCCCCCACAGAAAGTAGCTTGCTATGGGGGCACCCATCCAATCTGTGCCACTGCACTTTGTCCATTCAGACATGAAGCTGCAGATCAGCCCCGCCCCCTCTCTCTCCTCATTGGCTTACTGACTTTGGCTCCCACTGCTGTCTCAGCCAATAGAGTCCCCGGCCACTGAGACTCTCGTGCAACATCGCTGGATCGAGATGGGCTCAGGTAAGTATTAGGGGGGCTGCTTCACGCAGAAGGTTTTTTTTTTATCCTAATGCATAGAACCACTTTAAAGACTCTAACTACAGAAAAATGCCTGTTGATCTGTTAGAACTGCATTCGGCTCCTAAATCTTGTTGTAAGCTGATAATGCACAGTTTTCTTTGTAGAATGCTATGGTGTCAGCCCTGCACATTTTTTTTTTTTTTGCTTAACAACTCAACCACTCCTAGTGGCTTCTTATGCACTGCATTGGAACTAACTGACTTGTTTAAAGCTAAGAACTGGGAGGACTAAATAGTCTTCTTGAGATAAGATAGCACAGGCACAATATAGCTCTGAATGTCTGACGAGATCCACAGGTATTTTTTACCCTTATAAAACACATAGTATAACAAACACTGTCAATGGAATATTTACCAGACCTAAAATAGGCAAATAAGAGAAGGTACCGTAATTGCTAGGGTTTACATATAATACGTTTTAGAGGTTCAACATTTCAGCCTCCTATGTCACCTGGTGGTCCAGTGATCAGGGAGCTGACCCAGATGGCAGTCATTTTTTAAACCAGGACATAGGTAATGTGTGTACCACTTGCCAAATTTCAACTCCTCTATTGAAAAAACAGAGAGCATACTGTATATATATTTCAACTGTATATGTATTTCAACTGTGTATGTAAATGTTGATGTTTTACTTTAAATGTGAATGATATTGCTTATTCATTTACCTGCTTTTTAATTCAGGAAAATGCTCTTAAATACATTAGTATTAATCAATTTTTAATCGGTAATTATTAGAAAACTAAAAGAAAGAGACACTTTATGAACATTTACATTTTTTTATTCCAAATTCAGAAACAATTGCATTTTCCACTTCAAATAATAGTAAGCATATTGTTTTATATTTATGATTAATGCAATGCCACATGGAATTAAACGTGTGCTAACACATTTCTGAATCTTGCTTGTGAACAGTGTCTGGTAAAATGTAGACGTGTGAAAATTACCCAAAAGCAAAGCACAAAGAATCTTATTGGCTTTACAGTGTTTTTGTGATAAATTACAGTGACATACATGAGTTTTGATTTTAAACAATTCACCAACAGTAATCCTACTAAATCAAATCAGGGCAATGCCACATCTACAGTAAACAGGCTCTACTGTAATAAAAAAAATCTAAATTTAGCAGCTGATTCATTCACAGCACTTTCATTGTAATGTTGTTTTAACTCCTTACCTGGCTTAAAGTGTATCTTAACCCCAATAGATATAATATATGGCAATTTGCCAGTTCTTAGATGTGGTTGCTGCATTAGTATTCTTTTAAAGCTTTTTTCCCTTTATTTTCACCTGGTGAACCTGCTAGTAAAACAATTCCTGTCCATTCCTGACAACTCTTACATACAGTGCTGTAACTGTGATAATCAGCTTTGTCTCTCTAGGCTGCTCGTTCTTGATTTGGATTACAGAACACCCCACTTATCTTCTCCATACCATAAAAAAGGAGATGTTTGGTAGTCCACAGAGGAGAACTGAGCAGGGCTGATGTAACTACTTAGGATTCCATTGCAGAAGGAGCAGAGCACAGCAAATTACAATCTTCAAGTGGTATATTTAACAGACCAAAAGGTAGAAAATAAAAGTTAATTGTTAAGGTTTACATACACTTTAAGCCCATCCATTGAGCTAATATGGTGTTCATAGAGCACAATATCTCATTGTACATTCCATGGTGAATGTAATCTGGAATTGTATCTTGTAATTATAGATTGTGGAAAATGAATGGGTTACTATGTGTATTTTACCACACAGAGGAGTCATAGCCATATCCTAAATGGCAATTTTTGCTGGAGAACTTCTTTAACTGCAGAATGCATTTTTATATATTCAACAATAAACATTTAACAGGTTTTTAACGTACTAAGTGTCACCGGTTATGGTAATCTTATAAATAGGAAGTGGGTTCTTCCTCACTATTTTCATGGATAGACATGCAACAAAAATTCCATTGCTACTCTTGTTTAGTATGTTAACCTATTGCTGAAAATGCGCTTAAATCAAAACTGTAAGAAGAAAATAAATTTACTCCAACACAACTGGTCTTCAGTAATTTAATGACTTGGACAACAGACAATTACAGGGACAATAAGATCTTTTGCTTGGCCATTACTAGCACCCTTTGAACTTTTAATGTGCATTTTAGGATCTCAAGATTAGAAGCTGTGTGAGTGCCTGGAGGATAGTTCTGAGCATCACCGAGGTTGCTGAGTAGTTTTTTTTTTTTGTATAATGAATTATCATTATAATTCACACATTAATTAAATGTGGGGGTATCCTTTGTTGGATGCATGAGGGACATATTGGGGTAGATTTACTAAAAATGGAGCCCAGAGAATAAGGTGCAGCTGCTCATGGTAACCAATCGCCTTCTAAATTCAGCCTGTTCAATGAAGCTTTGATAATAACACCTAGAAGCTGATTGGTTACTGTGCACATCTGCACCCGTTTCTCTGTGCTCCAGTTTTAGTAACTCTCCCTCATTATTTAGCTCTAAACATAATGGTAAAATTCAGCACAATTGATACTAAAGTTACTGTAAAACAATAGAGGTCTTTTTTTAATAATCAATTCTCGACCTGCAACCTGCAGTAGAACCGACACATGATAAAAGACTGAAAAGGTATGGAAACAATGCTCAGAATGAATGGCTAAAGATTTCCCAATTACAGAGCGAGAGTGCCAAGAGACTTTCTAGTTACATTGCAAAACTGCATAACATGTCACTTCCTTCATCTGCAGAATGTGCTGGGTACACTGGTGCTTTGCTATACTGCACTGTTACTCTAGAGATGTATAGGGAAGCCTGTGTTAGAGGCCCAGTTATAACACAGCCATGTTTTTCCATGTGCCCCTACACTAACCCATGTAAAATTTCAGATTACGTGACCTAGGGCAGGGACTAGGGACTTGGAAGGGCACAGAAAATGTCACTGCATTCCGTACTGACCCTCTGTCATGCACCTATTTGCATAGCATGCTAGGTAATAGAGTAGCTGACTTATTATAGCAGTCCACCAGAAACCTTAACCCCATTGCAGAAGTATTGTACTGCAACTGGATCAGTAGCCCAGTTAATTTATTTCCTAATGGCCCGCACCTGCTCCATATATTGGGTAATCCAACATCGCAATTTCCTTTTTTAAGCTTGATTCTCTTGTTGTTTTATGACATTTTTCTGTAGGTCTAGGAAACATAGGACATTTAAAGTGTTTTCTATGGTAGATTCTTTTAATTATTAGATTTCAGTATCTATATCCTTTTATTAAAGACTGTAAACATCACCTGATAACTCACAAACACATATATACACCAAATTATATACACCACAGGCAAGCACATTTGGCGTTCTTTTATGCCTTGCTGTCTTTCTTCAAGTCTTGTTAGCTACTTTAGGGTCATATTGGATAAGCCGCATTATTTCATCATTCCTCATAACTCCTTGAATAAATTCCCCTTCAGCAATTTTATCTGGATGAAAAAAAATAAAAATATATGAAAATAAACCAATATCTTGTGTAAAATTAATATACCTACATAAAACACAAATTATTACCATCCTATAAGTTTGCTCATTACACTCTTTGTTGGGTTCAGAACTTATTGGATATATCATTGCTTATCCAAACCCCATTAAGAAGACGTTGGTGGTGGTTTAAGCCTAGTACACACTAGTAGTTTTTGTTTTTCGTTCAACCCAGCAGGGCTGAATGAAAAATAACTTACAGCTCTGGAGGAGCTGCTATATTAACCATGTGATGTTAGTACAGTGACAGTGGCGTACTAAGTGGGGGGCGGGCCACCCCGGGTGCCACACACTGGGGGGGGTGTCAGGCCAGCGCCCCCCCTCCACAACTGAAGAGGAGACAGCACCGCGGGTTAGGCAGTGGCGCAATGACAGACCACACAGAGAGAGCCCGAGGCACTGGCATTGCAGGAGGGAGGTGCGAGCAGCACCCGAGTGACATCTGTCGGCTCAGTGATCCGGGACCCGGTGCAACAATCCCCTTCTCTCTGTGGTCACGTCGCGCCGTTCTGATCAGTCTCGGCAGCGGCTGTCACAGCCGAGCAGAGTGAAGCTGCCTCCCCCTCCTCCTGTATGCACAGCACTGTGTAGACATAAAGGAGGAGGGGGAGGCGGCTTCACTCTGCTCAGCTGTGACAGCCGCTGCCGAGACTGATCAGAAGGGCGCGACATGACCACAGAGAGAAGGGGATTGTTGCACTGGGTCCCGGATCACTGAGCCGACAGGTGTCATTCGGGTGCTGCTCGCACCTCCCCCTGCAATGCCACTGCCTTGGGCTCTCCATGTGTGTTCCAAGGTACATTATGGGTCTGTGGGGGGGGGGGGCTGTATTGTTAGGGGGGTCTGTGCACTGTAGGGGGGTTCTTTACTGTAGAGAAGCCTGTGCACTGTAGCGGGGTTCTTTACTCTGGGGGGTCTGCACTGTAGGGGGGTCTGTACTTTAGGGGAGGATTCTGCACTGTAGGGGGGTCTGTACTGTAGGGGAGGATTCTGCACTGTAGGGGGGTCTGTACTGTAGGGGAGGATTCTGCACTGTAGGGGGGTCTGTACTGTAGGGGAGGATTTTGCACTGTAGGGGGGTCTGTACTGTATGGGAGGATTCTGTACTGTAGGGGGGGGTCTGTACTGTAGGGGAGGATTCTGTACTGTACAGGAGGGTCTGTACTCTAGGGGAGTTCTTACTGTAGGGGGGTTTGCACTGTAGGGGGAAGAGGTCTGTACTGTAGGGGAGTCTGTACGGTGGAGGGGTCTGCACTGTAGGGGAGGATTCTGTACTGTAGGTGAGTCTGTACTGTAGGGGGGTCTGCGCTGCAGGGTGGAGGGGTCTGTACTGTAGGAGGGTCTGCACTGTAGGGGAGGATTCTGTACTGTAGGGGGTCTCTATGGTAGGGAGGTGGGTCTGCACTGTAGGGGGTCTGTGCAACATGCAGGGGGTCCAGAGCTGTGAGTGTAATGTAAAGGGGTGCAGAGGTGCAGGGTGCTGTGTAATGTAAAGGGGTCCAGAGGTACAAGGGCTGTGTAATGTAAAGGGGACCAGATGTTCAGGGTGCTGTCTAATGTAAAGGGGTGCAGGGTGCTGTGTAATGTAAAGGGGTCCAGAGGTACAAGGGCTGTGTAATGTAAAGGGGTCAGGAGGTTCAGGGTGCTGTGTTATGTAAAGGGGTCCAGAGGTACAAGGGATGTGTAATGTAAAGGGGTCCAGATTTGCAGGGTGCTGTGTAATGTAAAGAGGTCCTTAGGTCCAAGATCCTGTGTAATGTAAAGGGGTCCAGAGGTACAGGGTGCTGTGTAATGTAAAGAGGTCCTTAGGTGCAAGGTCCTGTGTAATGTAAAGGGGTCCAGAGGTGCAGAGTGCTGTGTAATGTAAAGAGGTTCTTAGGTGCAAGGTCCTGTGTAATGTAAAGGGGTCCAGAGGTGTAGGATGCTGTATAATGTAAAGGGGTCCAGAGGTGCAGGGTGCTGTGTGTAATGTAAAGAGGTCCTTAGGTGCAAGGTCCTGTGTAATGTAAAGGGGCCCAGAGGTGCAGGGTACCATGTAATGTAAAGGGGTCCAGAGGTGCAGGGTGCCGTGTAATGTAAAGGGGTCCAGTATGCCCCTGTACAGTGATCTCCCCTGCTGTGCTATTGTGTTCTGACAGGAGGATGGCCCCCTGCCACAACACTCTGGTCAGTCAGCCATTGGCTGAGAGTGCTGATTGTCAGACCTTTTCCAGTCATGCCCCATCAACAGGGGCGTCTGTTGGACCGTCTGCAGTACACACAAGCTGAGTGTTGGTGGGTTTCTATTGAACCGGCTGATGCCACCCAACATTCGGCCACTTGTGTACTAGGCTTTAGCTCATTGAATCCAAACATTGCACTGCGCAATTCTTTGGAAAACAAATTGTCATTCAGTTAAAATTTCATCTACCTTACCAGATTCCACAAAAGTGGAAATCCCCTTCACGTTCTCCCTGTTGTTGGCTGGTGGATGTTTTTCAAACTTAAAAAAAAGAAAGACTACTGGAACATTCATAACTATTCAGTTAAGAATGGAACCAGGCTGACCAACTCATACTGCTTCTGTGGCCTTGTTGTCACTTTTCCCAATTGTGATTGGATGAGGAGTAAGGGCATGACCGGAAAAGACCCTTCATTAGTTCAAATCAATGAACATATAGAGTTAATTTAACTTTTTTGTTGAAAGTAAAGAGCACCTTTAAAGAGACTTTTTCACTGTAGGGATAAATACTGCAGTTATAAGGTGCCTGCGCACACCTACAGCAGCCACAAAAGTTGCAAAATGAAAAGTTTCAGCAGTTCTTGATGGGGCCAAAGCTTGACCTGCCCTCCGAGGATATCATAGTGACAGGCCAATAGCAGTGTGTATGTGTGTGGTATAGCTTAGTGGTAAGCAGGGCTGGTGCTAAACTATTTTGTGCTCTAGACAAGACCAGCTACTTGCACCCCCCCTCCCCCCAAAATTTTAAAATATTAAAACAGCATGTAGCTCGGGTGATGTGGTCCCACTTTATATCAGCTGATATTCATGATGTTTCTTTGCCGCACTGGGATCACAGAAATCTTGGTCTGTTGTATTTCCTGAGCGCAGAGTCCTGACATCAGCTTTCACATCCTAGGTCTGTTGTGGGGAGTGCCAGACCTTCCTCTTTGAGGTGCTCCCAGTTGGGGAAGATCCGTTTGACTACCTGGTACCCTGCCAAGAAACAGTGCACTATGGACCATTGCTTATAAGGTTGCCAACCATGGCCACGTCATCTGCAGAGCAACACCCTGGCTCTCCAGACCTGGTGGAGGAGGATAGCACCCACCAGGGCTCAGCCATGGACCTTGGGGTAGAGGTCCCTCAGTGCCAGTGGAGTCAAGCTCTGTTGATAGCCTGCATCGGAGGTACCATCTGTGGAGGCAATTGGGGCACCGCCAACTACAGCAGCATACCCAGCAGAGGGAAGTTGTTCTCTAGGACCATCGGAGGTAAAGCCATCTGCCCTACCCGCCAGTCGGTGGTGGTGTGGGGATGTGTGGGCCTTCAGTGCTGTGTGAGGAGCTTGAGAAGTGGCCTGGGGCTTTGTGGGACACCCCTAAAGGTACTGCCGTGGTGGATCAGCTGGAAGGATTTGTGGCTCGTGTTGCTTCACCTGCAACATCTTTACCATTCTCCACTGCTGTTTTGCCTGAGAGTGGACACTATTACAAGGTCCCCAATCCCTGGGAGACCTCACGCTCTCCTTACATGGAGTCAGAGGAGGAGGAAGGGGAGGAGACCAGTAGTGCCCCAGAGACCCACCAACGACCACCATCTCACCTGGCCTTAGGACAGGGGTAGAGCCACTACCTCACACAGTTGTCTGTGTAGCCCTCTCCAGCAGTAGATGACCAGAGACGTTAGACAAACCACCAGCCATGGCTGCATCCTAGGCAGCAATGGGTCCTAGGTGGCTGCCCAGTTCACCTAGTGGTAGCGCCGACCCTGGAGGTAAGCTCTGATACTTCTAAGAAGGGCAGGAACTTTGCCTGTCAGAAGAGCCTGCCATCCAGCCATGACAGAAAGGTTTTGGCTATAGTTAGATTACCTAGAGGTACATGCATGTTAAATCTGTAAAAGCTTGTCCCCTTTTCCACTAGTAACTTTTTTTTAACCACACATCCACATAATCTATAGCATTATATTTTCAGTCATTTGGTGCATGCTTTAAAGTATATTTAAAGTCAATAGTTTCCTTTAGTTTTGTAAGAGAATAGCTCTCAGTGATTTGAACACAGTCCCATCTCTATCCAAAATGAAATTTTTTTTTTATTTAGATGAACTTAAAAGTGGAACTAAACCCACTGATTTAATTGTTCCCCAAAACAGTAACCTTTGAGGCATGCAATGAAGGAAAACTGTTATGCCACGTACACACGACCGGACTTTTCGACAGACTAGGTCCAACGGTCTTCCCGACGGACTTTCGGCAGAGCTCCGTCAGACTTTCCAAATGAACGGACTTGGCCATGATGATGTACGACCGGACTAGAATAAGGAAGTTCATAGCCAGTAGCCAATAGCTGCCCTAGCGTGGTTTTCATCCATCCGACTAACATACAGACAAACTGATTTTTCGACCGGACTCGAGTCCATTGGAAAGATTTGAAACATGTTTTATTTCTAGGTCCCTCTGACTTTTGGGGAAAAAAAGTCAGCTGGAGCCCATACATGCTCATAATATCCGACGGATTCATTCCGCCTGACCTAGTCCGTCGAAAAGTCCGGTCGTGTGTACGCAACATTAGTGTTTCCAGTGTGCTTATGTCAGGTCTCAACTGAACTGTTAAGCCACCAAATGGTTGGTGTTTTAGGTGATCACATGTGGAGCTCGAACAACTGCAGATCAAACAGAAGCTAAGATTGTCAGTTTCCTTGGCTGTAAAGGAGAGGGGGGTATAGTTGCACTTTAAGTGAGACTTGGAAGTAAGTTTTCAATATTTCCAAATTCTCCCAATGCTTGTGTAACAGGCTCACAAAGTCCACAACAAAACTTACCAAAACCTAACTTTCCAAAGTCTTCATCTTGTTTAAATACAAGTTGTGAAAATGTGGCAATATCAAATAAAATAAAAAACCCATAGCAAATACAATGCCCAGTATTTGCTAACCTCAGGGGGGCAGTTATGTTTGTACCCATTACAATCATTTCACGATGATGAACTGAAAAGTGTGTTGAAATGCAGTTTGGCTTAGCAGACTTGTGTAATATGAATTAGTGTAGAAATATTAAAAAAATGTGTCTATTCCTCCTGTACATTAGCAGCCAGAGCCAGAAAGAGAATAATAAATAATGGGTTTCACGATCACATGTCCCCCAGTGAACTTTGACTGTTTAGCTGGAATATGCTCAGTAGAATATGATTGTTCATTGTATGCATAGCAAATATTGCTGTATTTGCAATTACATGTTAAATAAAATTACCATTATCTTTCTTTTTAAAATAAGCCCATAGCTTGTCTGCTCTCTTTTGTGGTGTATTTTCATCCTCTGGGAGGTTCTTCTGTTCTGATGGAGGGATCATCTTGAAAATAGCCTAGAGAAAAACCAAAAATATATTACTGTGTAAATATACTTATATAGTAATTTGTGTAAAGTTGTATGTAAATACGGTGGCATGGTGTGTTATCACAAAACTCTTCTTTTGCAACAACACCTTTTTGTTAGGAAAAAAATTATCTCTATAAATTCCACTTGTAAATTACCTAACCGGGAAAATACATCATAATTTTATAGTGGAATACTGGGGTTATGGCTGCAGCTAGATGCCATAACCCTGGTATTAAAATTTTCCTCAACCACTGCTCTTTCCGATAAAAGTGATTTGAGTGACTGATTGGTCGCTGGATCACTTTTAGTAAAGGCGGGATGGGTCAACCCCCCTCCCCCCATTCCCGCCATTTTCCCGTGGTTCTCAGGCTTACCTGGCTCATTGGGAAGCCCAGAAACCTATCTGATGGTCGCAGTGGGTGGCAATAGAGATTGGCATGGAAAGAAGGACTCTGCTAATCTCTATGACCTAGGAAGCCGAGAACGACATCATGATGCCACTTCCAGTTCATGACCAATGTAAACAAGGCCATTTATTTTTTGTGGAAGCATTAGATCAATGTGTTTTTTTAGATCTGATGTTTTCCATTGTAGAAGAGAGATGTGGGGTCTTGTTGACCCCTGATCTCTCCAAAAAGAGGACTTGTCATACTTTATTGTTATCACAAGGGAGGTTTACTTTTCTTGTGATAGCAATAAAAGGGATAAAAAACATTTTCAAGGGATAGTGTAAAAATAATTTTTAAAAATGTCATAAAATAAATAATGAATCATTTTTTTTTTTAAAGCTCCCCTGTCCCCTTGTGCGCAGTGGTGAACGCATACATAGGTCATGCCCACATATGTAAACGGTGTTTGCACCACACATGTGAGGTATCACGGCGATATGTTATAGCAAGAGCAATGATTCTAGCACTAGACCTTCTCTGCAACTCTAACTAGTACTGACGTTTGGCACCATTCCACGAGCATGTGCAATTTTAAAACATGACATGTTAGGTATCTGTTTATTTGGTGTAACATCAACTTTCATATTTTTCAAAAAAATTGTGTTATATATTGTGTTTTTTTATTCAATAAAGTGTACTTTATGTCAATATTTTATGTCCCCTACCTGGAAATGGTATACAGATTAGCATGTGCCTGACTTTACATTGACTTTACACATATGCATATTTTCCTTAATTCAGGTACTCAAGCCTAATTAACCAATTTATTCAGTGCACTAGCCAGACATCCAGCATCTTCGGAAGAAAATTGATAACAGCAACCTCCATATGTTTCTCAGGAAAGGTTTGGTTCCAATGTTTCCATTTCTGGATTACCCAAAGCCTTCAGCAGTTCCATACAGAATACACTTTAGGTCCTTCTGGCAGTAGGGATGCAGGAAACACTTTAATCTTAATTTCCCATAAAAGAATTTGTATGTGATTGATAATTAGTAACTAAATGTATGAATATCAGTCACCATTTAATGAATATTGGTCACCATTTAATGTCTACTGACTGCTAGATTATGGCCGGTGCCTAGTATTGTGGGCTCATTATATTGCTCTGATGGCTGCTCACCTTGTTGGCTCCCTAACACTGACCTGGCAGACAACTAAATGCACCTTTGAATTACATATACAGTATGTGGAATGTCTAACTCCGGAAAATATTTATGATTCTGTTCAATCTCTCTTGTGATTCATACACACCTCCAACACTGCATAGCCTCTAGGGTGACTCCTCTTTTTTTATCACACTTAGGGAATACAGCACAGTCACCTTCTCTCTTCAGGTCTACTGACTAGACGAAGGAGTAGCACCACATTTATGGGGGATTTCTGTGCTCTTGTAAACATGTTTTCAGTGTTAGACAGCGTTATGCAATTTATCGGAGCCTGGTTACCTGACGATGTTAGCTTTCTCTCTATAATAAAGATACAGTTAGGTTTTTATATTACTGTAGTTTACATTCAGCTTAAAGTAACCACTTGCTTTGAATCACAGTTGAAGGACCATTGCCTGAAAGATTTGGGAGCATTGTGTTTTTGCAACAGCATATTGGGGTCTACCATACTAAGAAATCTCAACATTTCCAGGAAATAGATGTGCAATGATGGGTTTCTCATGCATCAGTACAGACTGGGGAAATCTGATACTCAAGATCTAATAATTCAAAGGCAATTATGTCAATGTAAAATGTAATAGAGGGTCTATATACAAAAGAGTTAAAACTAGCATCAACATTTTCTTGTTTGTCTATTTCTCTAGTTTTTCTTCAAGGTCTACAAAGCCAGGAGCAACAGTGTAATGCCCCGTACACACGAGCGGACTTTTTGACATCCAAACTCCGACGGACTGAGTCCGGCGGACTATCCGCTCGTGTGTGGGCTGCAACGGACTTTAGCTTCGCAAAAGTCTGACGGACTTTAGAAATGAAGCATGCTTCAAATTTTCCCGACGGAACTCCGCCGGACCCGGTCCCCTTCGAAAAATTCGCTCGTGTGTGTGCTACTCCGACGGACTAAAACTGACGCTAGGGCAGCTATTGGCTACTGTCTATGAACTTCCTACGTCGAATCCAGTCGTACGTCATCACGTTCGACTCCGTCGGAGTTTGGTGTGATGGTGTGTGGTCAAGTCCGTTCGGTCGAAAAGTCCGCCAGAACTCCGGCGGAACTCCGCTAGAACTCCGTCGGAAGTCTGTCAGACTTAATCCCTCTCGTGTGTACGGGGCATAAAGAAATAAAAAAACAAAACATAAAAATAACACCTACTGGAGATCGTTTCATTTCAACTTGAGACAAGCAAACCAGTCAGAATTTAGTAATAGATTTGCGCAAATCAGAGCCATAGGTAGCTCTGCCAACAATATCATGGTTTTATGTTTTTATTTTATTTTTTGTTGGAAAGGGAAGAATGAGTGGGTACCAGATTACCTGCAAAGAAAACTAGGCAAGTTCAGACAGCTTGATCGAGTTCAGGCTGCAGACTTAGTTATACATGGGATCATCGGTTATGCATAAGCTAAAGTATGACCATCCTGTCTGCCTATTACTATGTAAGGAATTACCAATCCAAAGAAGATAATATCAAGAGAGAATGGTAAGACTACAGTTTACAAACAAAGGCCCAGACATATTTCTAGAGAAGTTCATAAAGCCGGTCATAACAAGTCAATGCACAACTAAAAGAAACAACACCATTTCACAGAGGTTCACAAAGCAGGCCATACCAATAGCTAACAGTAAGCTAGGATCCAAAGCAAACCATACCTATAGACAAGAGCAAACTGAGACTCCAGTTTACTAAGAGAATGAGATCTTTTCAGAGAACATGATGAAGTAGGCTATTCCCCATGCTCTGTTGAAATAAACCTTAATTTTAGCGCAGGCTAAAACCCACCCGGTTCGATTCGCCAGCAGAACATACAAACAGGCAAAAAATTTGTGCCAACATGCGAACACCGTTAAAGTCTATGGGACACGAACATGAAAAAACAAAAGTGCTAATTTTAAAGGCTTATATGCAAGTTATTGCCATAAAAAGTGTTTGGGGACCCGGGTACTGCCCCAGGGGACATGTATCAATGCAAAAAAAAGTTTTAAAAACTGCAGTTTTTTTCAGGAGCAGTGATTTTAATAATGCTTAAAGTGAAACAATAAAAATGAAATAATTCCTTTAAATATTGTGCCTTGGGGGGTCTCCTTAGTCTGCCTATAAAGTAGCACATCTTTCCCACGTTCATAATAGTACCACAGCAAAATGGCATTTCTAAAGGAAAAAAATGTCATTTAAAACTGCTCGCTGCTGTAATGTATTGTCAGATCCTGGCAATATAGATTGAAAAATCATTGAAAAAAACAGCGTGTGTCCCCCCCCCAGTCCATTACGAGGCTCTTCAGGTCTGGTGGGGAACCCCGTGGCAAAAAAAATGGAGTGGGGGTCCCCCCAAAAGCCATACCAGGCCCTTTTCTGAGCACGCAACCTGGCAGGCCGCAGGAAAAGGGGGGGGCGAGTGAGCGCCCCCCGAACCATACCAGGCCCCATTCCCTCAACATGGGGAGGGTGCTTTGGGGTCTCCTGCTTTGGCCTCATCCCCACAACCCTTGCCAGATGGTGGGGATGAGTGACAGTTTTTGACAATTAATTTATTAAAAAAGAAAAAAATTGTCCCACGATGTAAATCCATCTTCAATCACAGCGCAGACGGAGCAAAAAAAAAAAAAAACTCTGCCTCGATGGGAGGTGTCCCTGCGACTGCAGCCTTTTCACGTTGACAGTAATGATGTGATGTCAGAGGGGGCGGGGTCACCCATTTACTTCACCGGGTGACCCTGCCCTTTCCTATATAACAGCTGTCAAAGCAAAATGACGGCAGTCGGTGGGACGCCTCCCATGGATGGAGGCGTTGTGATTGAAGATGGACATCGCAGGACACTTTTTTAAAAAAAAAAAATGAATTGACCTGAAGGGCCTGGTATGGATTTTATGGGAGACCCCCACACCATTAAAAAAAATGTTTTTTTGTCACGGAGTTCCCCTATTGTCCATACCAGACCTGAAGGGTCTGTTATGGACTGGGGGGGGGACCCACGCTGTTTTTATCAATGATTTTTATGTATATTGCCGGCATCTGACAATACATTACAGCTGTGAGCAGTTTTAAATGACATTTTTTCCTTTAAAAAGTGGCAAAAGTGGCATATCTTTTAAAACAATAGCAAATGTAGCTGCCTTACTGGAATGAAGGAATGATTCAAAGGTAGAGGACAGGCTGTATTAAGGATACCCTGTAAAGTCTCTAAGCATTCAATAGAAACCAGTGTGTACTGCAGTTGGCCTGGCTTCTGTCGAAGGGGAAAGGTCTGCCGATCGGCTCCTGATCAGCGCTCTTAGCCAATGGCTGAGAGTGCTGACAGGAGTGTTCTGGCGGGGGGCAGCACCCCCTTGTCAGAACACAATAGGACAGCGTCGGAGATCGCTGTACATACCTTGGATAATTAGTACAGTGGCTCCTCCTGTAAGCTAGTGTTTACTAGGCTTAAGGCTCGGTTCACACTACTGCGATCTGAAAGTCGGGCGACGTATACTGCGACTTTGCCAGGTGATTTCCTGCCAATTTGCTGGTGACTTGATGCAAATTTGAAGCAAGGCAGGGGATACGCTGCAGGGAATGCCTGGCTAATCTTCATATAATGTCAGATCCAAATCACATCAATATAGATGAGGATCCGACTTGGAGGCGACTTCCATTAAAGTCTATTGGTACAAGTCGTCTTGAAGTACTATGGGAACCTTTGCTAGAGTAAGAGCAACTTCGGTAGTGCTAATTAAGAGTACTCTCACAAGTCAGATCCCAAGTCATGGCAGTGTGATCTGAGCCAAAATCAGAAAAGCTATTACAGCTCACATCTATGGTGGCCTGTGTCTCCTACCTCCTCTTCAGCCTCCATCAATGCCTTTAGAGTTCAACACTACCAGGAGTGCCAGATGCCTCTGTCCCCTGCCCCATGTTGTGGCTCCATCCTCCAATCCCTATGTCACTGCTAAACCTTGTAGGGACATGGGGACAAGTAAGAACCACAGATTACAGTGGAGAACACAGACATAGCACTTCTGGAAGTTTTGAATGCCAAAATGTAATATGGAGTTTGCCACACTGGAATAGAGGGGAGAAAGGAGACACTGGTCTATCTCTTCTATTGCAGGAAACATTTTATTTTTTTGTTTAGAAACCTGACAAGGTCACTATAAAGTAATAAAGTACACTACTTTGCAGTGCTATGCTAACCAAGCATTTTTTTCATTTCAAGTCCATTTACACCTCTTCATAAATGTTCAGTTTAAAAATTGCTTAGAGGGGGCTTGGTGTTTTGAAGCACGGGGTCCCATACATGCAAGGTGTTATATATATGGTGCATCATTTTTAAGCAATCTGGCAAACACACATGCATTTTGCTCAGCAGTGTGAGTTTTTACTGCCAAATATGCAATGCAGTAACAACAATCCAGTTTAATGCTCAAAACAATAAGGACAGAGGTATCTTCTCAACACAAGAAAAACTGATAGAAGTTTTAGCTCATACATGCTTTGTTAAAAAAAGAAAAGAAAAAAACACTTTTGACTGCAATAAGTCATCTCATCAAAATATGAAATATATCTATGAAATACTGTGCAATGATTTTACTGTATTGAATTATATTGCAATGTCCATAATTTTCATTCCTGGTAAAGGCATTCAAAATATATTTCTAATTGAATTCGTTGCTGCTCTGATGTAGGATTGCGTATTTTTGAAGACCTAAAGAACACGTATTTAGATGAAAATTTTAAACTGGCTTCGTAAGAGTAAGAGGGTTACATGTGACCCAAAAATTTGACATGCCTGCTGTAAGTGAATTGATTTGTTTTTATGGTTCGAAGTTCAGTCTGCCGTGTGCTTACAAATTACAATAATGAGAAGATGGATTTTCCTCTGCTGCTTGCTATGGGCTAGAGGAGGTGGGGGTTATTCCATGTTACTACATGGACAGCTGCTATATAAATCAAGGATTTGTATTTTTTCCTTCAAATTTTTTTTTTAATATTTTCTTTTAGATTTGCATTTACGTGTGTAGCAAGGCCCCAGGCCTCCTTTGATCTAATGAGAACCTCCAGGGTCAGGGACAGCTGACATCCTTCTGTATATAGTGAGTTGTGAGGCATGGTGGGTGTATAGTTGTTAAAGACACTTCTTGGATGCAAAAAAAAGTTTATTTCTCTTAACAAATCTTTTTGGGGAGAGAGGGTTAGGGCCAGGACACCCTTAGGTAGTTGCAAGATTAATTGGCAGACTGTGAGACTTCAATAGGAGGACAGCCATGCAGGTAAAGGCATCCAACAAGACGCCACATCTGCATGTGTAGGAATGCTGTCTCCTATGGCAACAGTCTTTAACAGTTCCAAACACAAGGCTTAGCAGTTCCTTCACTTTTACTACAATCGCTCCTTGTAGTTCTTCAGTACACTGAGCTTCCGGTCTCTCACTAGACCCACTGATTCACTGCCACTGAATCCCCCAAGCTCCTTCAATCTTCACGGTGGTATTTTCCTCAAGTTTCATCCCTGCTTCTCTGCTGGGTCCCTATCTTGGCACTCTAGATACCTCTCAAGTTTAACCCCCGCTGGCCTGCTCTGGTAATAAGGCGGATAGTCCCTTACTGGCAACAGCTTCCCCTCTACCTCTGACCGTGACAGGTTCTCTGGCCAACAGAGCTGTCACTTTTGGTTGGACTGCAAGCTGCAGTCCTAACCCTGCACTGCTCTCTTTCTTCTGGATAGGCCCTCAGACAGCCTAGCAGCCAGATGTGCCCAGGATGGGCCCAATCTCCAGCCTAGCAACCCGGGCAATACAACGCACGTCCACCCAGACAGCTATCCAGGTGGCACAGATCAGCCGACTCCACCTATATATATAGGCTCTCCCAGCAGGCCAAGGGATACAAGAAAACCCCTACCCATTGGCTGAAATACTATTATACATATTAGCATAACATGACCTTGCGTTGCCCTTCTCGTATCTAGTACCACCAAGTACCCGGCCACCTAGTGGTAGAAAAAAAAAGTGCAACAAAGCCAAACTTAGGGAGAAATCAATAGATCTCTAGCAACCAGGATAACTACTCCTGGCAAGTACATTTTGAGGAGCAACCCTGCCTAAACTCCAGGGTGCTACATGCATACTAATCAAGTATAAGAGCATAGACCGTAATGGCTGATCTGTACTTACACATGCTTCTGTACTGTAATAGATCCATGAAGCCAGTGCTCTTTTGGGCATTTAGTTAGACATTTAGTCATAACCCACTGGAACCCCCTGGTTTTCAGAACCAGAGGAATTATGCCCCTGCTGATGATTGTTGTTTTTTTTTTTTCTATGTATACGGTTTATGTTGTCATAGTTGTGTGATACCTTCTTTAAGCTTGTTTAATATTGGCTACTGTCATTTTTGATTGTTTCACTGTCTAATTTTACAGGATACATTGTTGAATATACCGTATATGTTTTATTTTCTCTTTTCTATATACATGAAATGTAAAATAAAGAATTTGGGAAAAAAAAGTATAAATGCAATGTCTACACTGGGCAACCAGTTGATATGCTGTACGAGTACAGGAAATATTCATTTATGACACTTGATAAAGTTGTATACATATATGGTTTCAACCTTTTACACATAAATCAGCTCAATTTAGTTAAACAATATAATTAGTTAGTTGATCCAAGTATAGTATTACTGGGATTTAACATTGAACACTGGTATGTCCATTAGATTAGAAGACCTTAATGGTTTATTACATAAAAAGTATAGCATTATTAAATTGCCTTAATACAGCTGAATATCAGTGTAATCGCGTTAGTTTCATGGGTTTGGTGATTTGTCTTCTGTACATTTTGTTCCTACTTGGATTATGTGACAGCTGTGAGTTGGTTTTAATGTCCTGAGTTTCCTTGTTAGTAAGACCCTGAGCATAATGTGCAGTCTTTAGTACAAGCGCCTCCTGCTCATGAGGCTTTTCTCCAAGGGTTTCTGAGTTATCCTAATTTGTGCCCAGTGTAACCTTTCTCTAAGTAGATGTTGAGCTCTTGCTCGATAACCTCACAAGTACAGTCATTTTAAATGACTGTTGTGCACATTGTGTTGAATATTCAGACTACATACCAAGCACATAAGTGGTTTTCTTGGTTTTCATGGTTTTCTTCACCTACCTACCTACAGAATTACTATGTTTACATCTAAGATGTCTCTGTAAACAGTTGCAAGCCAGTCGTCAACAGATATCACACTGGTACCTACCGTCTGTGTTCCATATGTATTTTGTTGGTATTAGCTACCTACTAGTAAGAATATAAATAAAGGAGTTCTCATAAATGTACCAGGAATGTTCTCTAATCAATCCATCCATTTACAAAATATGAGTCTCTTATAGATTGCAGAAGGCATAGGGACTATATAAAATTTGGGCTGTGTTTTTACGTCCCATATTGTCCCATATGTTACTACTCCTGTGTATGTATATCCAGGATAGCTGGATTCTTAGATCATTTATTGAATATGAGTCTCCTTTATAGATCGCAGAAGACATCGGTTCAATCTAAAATTTGGGCTGTGTTTTTTTTCCGCCCATTTTGTTTCAGAGGATACTATGCATGCCCAGGATATTTGGCCATTCAATCCATCTATTTATTTATTTAATACGAGTCTCTCCTATAGATTATAGAAGGCATAGGGACTATATTAAATGTGGGCCATATTTTTTACCACCCACATTGTTCCACATATAAATACATTTTAATCTCTCTATCTAGTTAGGATCGACCAGGTTACTGAAGTCATACGGAACAGATAACCAATTGAACCATATACCGTCGATTGATGTGGTCTTTTATGTCTCGTTCTATACAAATCTGATCTATATAAATTCTATCCTCCTTTTTCCATCTTTATACCTTAATAGCTTCCCCATGTTTGTGATCAATGTTTTTATTGTGGGGTTAGCTATAATAATACATATATATTTACATATATATTTACATATGTCTAATGGAGTATAATAAACATACATTTATCTTTAACCATTGGGATATAAATTTGGTATGCTTCATCTTTTCTATATACACATTTATATATACACTTTTTATACATATTTCATATGTACGCACTGTTTCCTGTTTTCTCATAGCACATGAATTGTCTATATTGGTATATCTTCATTACTACTATTGATTTTATTTTTATATAGCTATCCAAATATGTGCAAGTTTATATGTCTATGTCTTTCTCTTTCTCATTAATGTTTATGTGAATAACAGGTGGCTAATAAGAAGTCTGCAATTTATTGATCTGTATCACCTGTTGCTATATTAGATAGGTGTAGATAAGGAAACTAATGCTGACTTATCTTTGTAATGAATATGCGCACCTGTTAGTGTGTGAAACACGTCTACCATTTGAACTGTTTGTAACACATGGGATGTTCGTTTATTAAATAAGAATTTTGATGGATCTTGGAGTGAAGCCATTTCTTCAGTGTTGAATGTTCTCTAAGGCTCCATTCACACTTGTGCGACTTATCGTGCAACTTGGACATCCAAGTTGTATGACAAGTCATTCCCCATGTTTTCCAATGAAAACCATTCATATATGCAGAACTTAAAGTTGCAGCGACTTCAAAGTAAATCATGCACTACTTTGGTCCCATTTTCATGCAACTTGAGGGCCACAGACTTTAATGTTCCATGAAAGCCGTACATGAATGTTATACAGTGCAACAGTTGCCTATTATCACTGGTCAAAGCCAAAGCCGTATCCAAGTTGCACCCATCCAAAGTTGCATAAAAGTTGTACTCCAAAGTCGGTGCAACTTTGGATTCGTACAAGTGTGAATATACATAAAAAATAGAGAACTTCTCCAACTGGGAAAACATAAAATAATCTAAATACAGCCCATTTTTAATAATTTGTTAATTGATAACTGCATTGGTTATTCATTTTATTTCTTTGGTTTGGGTTTAGCTGTATGTCAAATTGTGTTCCCTTTTGAGTCCTCTTCAGTAGGACCTCAATGCTTTTAAATATATTAACTTTAACCCGTATTACATTAGTTTAACCCACATTTGTCTCATCATCCACACTCAGATATAAGGAATATTTTGGAACTTAAAAAGTCATCATCGTCTACCAGTTATGACATATTAGGGTTATTTTAGTAAAGTTAAATAGAGTGTTCACTTTGCGTGGGAAGTTGCTCTGTGCAAGAGAATTTTCCCCAGAGCTTAGTGAAAAAGGGGAAGCTTTGTTGACTTACACCATCCAATCATGTGCAAGCAAGAATGCATTTTTTTCTGTTCATTGCACATGGTTTGGTACTCTTTGCAAAGTAAAATTTCTTCGCATTTTTTAAGCTCTGGAGAAATTGCCAATTGAAAAGCCTTTAGTGTATCAACCCCATTATTTACATATACAATTTAGCTTAATAATATCTCCATATAAATGGAAACCCTACCAATACATTTATAAAGGGTTCTACTAGGTCAGGGGTCTCCAAACTTTATAAGCAAGGGGCCAGTTTACTGTCCTTCAGCTTTTGGCTAAGCCAGACTGTGGTCAGTGGAAGTAAGTGTAGCGCTGGCTCCTGACGAGCAGGCGCTATATGTTTTTCAAAGTTTAACTTTCCTGAAACCACAGTTTTGTTTTGGGGCTAATTCTCTAAATTCATGGTTTCAGTACCAGTCCAGCTGGGTTGCACTGGGTTCTCCTTGACTGCAGGTGTCGCTGTCACCGCCAGCAAGAGTAAGAACACAGTCTAGCTGGGTGTATTGAATGCCACTGTTCTGTCAGGAACCAGCCCAGTGGGAGCGTTCTCCTGCTGTGCATTCTGGGAGGTGGTATTTAAGGTACAGAGATCACGTGCATCGTTGTTTTGTTCCAGAGATTGTTTTCTGTCTGTTCAGTCCTGGCCTGCGGTGCGGAACCATGCATTTCAAGTCTCGGGGCTGGCTAGCCCAAGGCAACGCAACTGCAGGGACAGGCCTGAATGGATTTCGGGGCCAATTGATCCAAAGGTGGTCCGGTGCCGTCTCATCCAAGGGAGAGGCCCAGCAACTGGAGAAACCCCAGGGGAGGACTCTTCAGGAGAAGGCCATGCGCAAGGCTGGCTTCTCTGAAGGAGCCTGGAGGCTCAGTTGAAGGACACTTCATGGATCTACACTCATACGGTATCACCGGATTGGCTGAGAGATACTGGTACCGTATGATAGCTCTTTGAATTTGTCTATGTTCCTCAGTAACGCTCAAGTCTGTGGCAGAGACTTTCTCAAATATTCTACGCTCAAGTTTGTGGCAGAGACTTTACTTAACATCCTACCAACTGCTAGGCCTAGTGAGAGGAGGTCTATCCGGGGGCTGTAAAATCCAGTTGTGAAACGGTTACTATTCTCTGGATTTTTCCTATAAGAGACTTTCCATTTTTGCAGTCCAAAGTACCTGAACTTAATTCTAACCCTCTACCCTTATCTAAAGACTCTTTCTGTTTGAAATAAATAACCAAAAGAAGATTCAGTGTCAGTTTCCACCTTTCTTTGGGCCATCTTCCACCGGATCCCCTAGACAGAGAATAGGTCAAGAAGGTAACGGTAAGCCCAAATAAAATCAGCAGCTCTTTCGGGGGTCAGCGCTACACAAGCAATCCCCCATCATATGTTTTGGGAGGAATAGTGCCCAATTGGTGCTGTCAGTGAGAGGAATGGTGTCCCATAATTGGCATCAGTTAGAGGAGTACTACCCCTAGGGCTGGACAAAGGTAAGCAAAGGGCTACATCTGGCCCCAGGGGTGGCAGTTTGAAAGCCACTGTACTAGGTAAAAAAAAACTCCTGAAAAGAATATTTAGATTTGCCTCTTTTTGAAACCATACAATGACTTGACATTTGACCCTTATCAATAGGCTGAATGGTCACATGAGGATTTACACTTAGGAAAGGTGGAACATGTACCTTGGGATGTGACCCCTTTCTGAGGGATTTTTGTCAAATATAAAATAAAAATAGATGGAAGGTACTAATGACTTAAAGGTCACGTTCTATAAAAAAAACAAAAAAAAAAACAACCCATCCTCCTCTGGTGATGTGACAGTGTTTGGGCCTAGCAGTTGGTTGCAAGGCCTGAGCACTGTCACATGTAGCAAGTCATATATTTCCTTGTCTGCAGAGAGCAAGGAGCTGTGATGGAGCACCCTTAAAGTATCAAGGTCAGGGGATGCTCTTTACAGAGACACTTATCTTGCCCTGCATGAGCAAGGTGATAGTATTTATTTAGAGTGCCATCTGCTGTATGCAAATGGTAGATATGAAATATTTTGCAATATTGCATGATGTTTGCTTGTATAAAGCAAAGTTAAAGAGTCTTACTTTTCAGTACTGCAAATTACTGAAACCCCCCCCATATGTCATTTATCGCTTACCTTTCTGCATATTTCTATCATAAAATATTTTTATACTGTGATACGTCATCCTGTTATTAACCAACCTTTTAATAATAACATCATCATAATTCATTATCGTTATTAGTTATCATTCTTTACCGATTGGCTCTCCAACCACAACTAAAGTTTTCCTGAGTAGTATGCAGTACATCTTCATGGGCTGCAGGTGCCACTGTTGCAATTTTCCATTCCACAGCAATTTTGTATGCACTTTACATATCCATTGTACATTCACATCATTATGCTAGGATTAAAGATTTGGGAAGCCTCAGTAGCATTTGTGATTGAAAAAGTAGACAAAAAAAAAAGTGTTTTTACAAATTGGACCCTATTTCACAAAATATATTACTGTGTAGGAATCATTAAACTTGGCGGGTATATTGGAAATGGTGTCTGTAGTAGTACTAAGGCTACAATCACACCAGTTATTTAGGCAGGTGTGAATTGTACAGTCAGAAATCAGAGATTCCTGCTTCAGTCCCAAGCAGCTAGATATGGCCGCTGGTCCTGTTAAGCCTAATAACAGGTTGCCGAAGGCTGCAGCTATTTGCTGCTGTCCACACAGCCAGTGATGTCCTGCGGTGATCGCTAGGGAACAGGGCAGGGGGCCACACCTAGCCATTCGCTACAATTTGTACCAGTCTACCATGTTGGTGTGAATATAGCCCAATAACACATATTTGTTACTTTTTTCTATGTTCAATAAATATATTTTTCAATATATTTTGTTTTATTATTATATTATATTATAATAATCTAACAATATATATTAATAATTAATATAATATAATTAATATTTAATATTCATATTTTAATATTCATATTTTAATATTCATATTTTAATATTCATATTTTAATATTCATATTTAATATTAATTAATATAATATAATAATTATTATAATATAATTAATATAATAATAATAATAATATTATATTTTCAATAAATATTAGTTTTCAAAGTAGACAGCATTTCTATAGAAAATTATAAATCTAAATATTATCTTTGTTCATTTGTGCAGTTCTCACATACATAAAAATAAGCAATTTGGTCAATAGTAAAGAAAAACCATAAAAAACATTAAAAATCAATCAATACAAATATGAAGAGTGTATTTAAGATGAAGATTGAAACAGATATAAATAAATTAGAAAAAAAGACCTTAAGAAAAAAAAAAAACATTTGGTTGGGGTTACCCTTTTATTGGTTGTCCCACTGCTAAATTTTCAGTCTTCGGATTTACATCCATAATTGAAAGCGTACCTCTGACCTTAGCATCCCCCTCTTGCTCTGTGCCCCTCACCCCAATTGAAGCATCCTTGGCACCTTTCAAAGAAATTATATACTTACTTTTTTACAGGTGTCACCGGTCTGGTCTGGTGAAGTCACCGGTCTGGTAATGTCACAGGTCCACTTCATCCTGTCCTTCAGCTGCTGGTGGGTGAATTGCAAATGTCTCAGAGAGCAGAACACTTTACATGGCACTGCTGTCTAAAGTATTCTTCTGTGGGTCAGTGGGGTGGAGTAATGTCACCCTGGGCTCACAGGGAGTGGATTTATTGGCACTGAGTGTCATTCAACCCAGAGGTGGAGTGGAGCTGGATATATGACTGGGGGAGTCTGCAGGGGGACAGGCAATACTGAAAATTATGTAAGTATAGCAGCTGGAGCTGCTGGAGGATCCCCTTTTTTTGCCCATGGTAGAATTAGGCTTTAAAGCGTGATTTCGACTTTTTGTAGAAATAGTGTGGTACATGAGGAAACCTACACTAGAGACTTTAGCTGCTGACTTCTCCTGAAAATGTCAGGTTCTGTTCTTATGCTATTCCAATTGCTTTTTTACTTTTTGAGTGACTGATCTGGAACAAATAACCAGATCAGAAGTTCTGACTGTGCTCTGACTTTTAAATCAACAAGGTTGTTCCAGGTCAATGGCCCACAGATTTTCAACGGTGGTTAACAATCTAAATTTCTCCTGGAAAATGTTTCCATAGAATTGTATAAACGTTTATAAACTAAAAACCACATTGCAAAAAAAAAAAAAAAAAAAAAAAACCATAGTTAATTTCCGACATCCTGTTATCATTTGACATTCAGGCTTTAGAGGAAATATGATGTCCACCACGAAGAGCTTATTCGCAGTAGAGCGGGCTGTTGCAATGCATTAACATATGCACGCTAATGCAAGTTTTTTGCATGCATTAATGTGCATTGCATTAAGGCAGGAAAAAGAGGTCCCCCGTATATAATGGGACTTTAAAGGCTCATATGTTTACTCTTTGAGCCTTTAAAGCCCCATTATATAGAGGGAAACCTTTTTCCAAGTTACAAAGGGATTTAGCCAAGGTGAGCAGATATTCTAACCTCAGTTCTTTCTGACAATTGCATTAAGGCAGCCCATTTATTATGAATGAGCTGCCAATGCACCACAATTGAAGAAAAAATATGCATGACCCTTTTTTCAAAATGCAGTGTGCCACAATAAATAGTATGGGTGTCGTGGTACGTTGCAGTTTTTTTATGCATTGCACTGACCTGTAGAGTGTGTAGGGGTGCATTCACATTGACTGGCACCACAACACACTGCTTATAGAGCAGGTGCATTGGCATGCACTTTAGCAACACACATTTATGTGTAATTACAATTAATTAATTACAGGTATTTACAGTAACACAAAAGTGGGACTGGGCTCTGAAGAAGAAAAAAAAACATACCAATAATTAAAATTTTTCCATATACTGATATTTTTCAAAATTTGGAGAAAATCTTTTTAAGTGTTACTAAGCCCAGGACCATCCATTCTCTATATCTGGTATCCCACAGTACACAGAACATGGTAATGCAATTATTGTAGTAAATATCAACTGCCAAATACCTTTTCTCAGCAGTATATAGCAGTGACTTCTATCAGTGTCTGGTTAAAGCTTGTAGGAGGAGTTTTTATTCTCCTCTGACTGTCCTATGAGACTGCATGACTCTTGACCCTCTGTCTGGACAGTGCTGATTGACCCTGTGCTGATCACATGCCCCCCCCCCCCAAAAAAAAACCTCTCTAGCTATACACGCCAAACCGAGCATGGATTGGGGATTGTAGAAGAAGGGAAGGATCACAGATGACAGAATCAAACAGCCTTTTTACACAATGCACAGGATTAACCCCTTAGGTTCCACAGTGAGTTTAGCAAGCATGCTTTCCTGCATATACAGACTGATTTTATTGTTGTGGGTTTAGTAACACTAAGGATTCTAGCAAACGTGGTACAATGCTTTTGTGCCCCTGAGTGATCCATAACACCTTGATATACATTACTGATCTGAACCTGTATTATGAATGAGCATGTTAACACATTAAAAATGGTTATGAATGAGCATGTTAACACATTAAAAATGGTCTAAATCTGACTGTGATGCAAAGAGGGAGCTGATCATAAGACCGGTTTCACAGAGACTTCAGCTTATATAAGAGCAGTAAGAACAGCAAGCTTTGACAAAGCATTTGCAGAACTTTCAGCAAGCTTTGTTGAACCTTTTAAAGTACCATTCAACTCCAGTTTGTAAATGCTGAACAAAGATCCTACTGGGAGTGCTGATTGCCACTTTATGCATGCTGCTAGCAGGCCTTCAACAAACCTCAAGAAGTGCTGAAGCCTGCTAGCAGGTAATAAGGGAAGAGGCACAAAGGAAGCTGATCATTGACCTAACCACTTGCTGACCGTCTCATGCCAATTTACGTCGGAAAAGTGTCACGTTCATGCAAAACAACTTATGGGTACGCTGTCCCCTTTAAGAGTCGCCGGAGGCACACATGCACCCGCTACACGGCGAGGCACCCAATGCTCGTGGCCGGCGGGGGCTTGAGAGCCAAAACGGAAATCCCTGTTCTGTCAAGGGAGAAGAGACAGATTGTTCCTAGTAAGTAGGAACAGCGATATGTCTCCTCCCCCAGTCAATCTCACCCCCCCACATTAAGAAACACTAACTAGAGAACACATTTAACCCCTTGATTGCCCCTAGTGTTAACTCTTTCCAAACCAGTGACATTTACACAGTAATCAGTGCATTTTTATAGTACTGATCGCTGTATAAATGTGAATGGTCCCAAAAATTTGTCAAAAGTGTTCGATCTGTCCACCGCAATGTCTTAGTACTGCTAAAAATTGCAGATCACCACGATTACTAGTAAAAAAAATGCCATAAATCTTTCCCATAGTTTGTAGACGCTATAACTTTTGCGCAAACCAATCAATATATGCTTATTGCGATTTCTTTTACCAAAAAATAATATATATTGGCCTAAACTGATAAAGAAATTAGTTTTTTTTTTTAAATTTGGGGGATATTTATTATAGCAAAAAGTAAAAAATATTTTTAATTCTCAAAATTGTCACACTTTTTTTCTTTATTTTCTTTCTTTCTTTTTGGGGTTTTTCTTCTCTTCAAAAAAAAAAAACACAAAGGGGATCAAATACCACCAAAAGAAAGCTTTAATTGTGGGAAAAAAGGACGTCAATTTTGTTTGGGGACAGCGTCGCACTACCGATCAATTGTCAGTTAAAGAGACGCAGTGCCGTATCGCTAAAAATGGCCTGGTCATTAAGCAGGAAAATCTTCCAGTTTGTAAGTGGTAAAGCAGTGTTCCAGCCAATTTTTTTTTTTTTTTAAGTCAGCAGCTATAAACACTGTAGCTGCTGACTTTTAATAAGGACACTTACCTGTCCAGGGAGCCCGCGATGTTGGCCCCCGGAGGTCAATCTGTCCATCTGATTGCGTGACGGCTCTGCCATCCTAACTAAGGGAAACAGGCAGTGGAGCCTTGCGGCTTCACTGCCCATTTCCTACTGCGTGAGTCGCGCAGCACTTTGTGAATGGTCGGCTGTCTTCTGGTACACACACAGGTCCCAGAAGAACACGTGAGGACAGACGTTTCTGGTAAGTAAAATATTTTTTTATTTTAGAGTGGACCTCCGCTTTAAAGAGTTGTAAGTTAGGTTTTTTATCTATGCATTAAGATAAAAAGCCTTCTGTGTGTAGTAGCATCCCCTAATACTTACCTGATACCCATCTCTATCCAGCGGTGTCCATGAGTTTCTCTGCCGTCTCTCCCTCCTGATTGGTGGAGACACAGCAGCGGCGCCATTAACTTCCGCCGCTGTCAATCAAAGTCAGTTAGCCAATCAGGAAAGAGAGGGGGTGGGGCCGAATAGTAGCTCCATGCTTGCTGTGGGGGCACTCGACAGAAGGGAGGGGCAAGGAGCAAGGAAGAGGAGGATTTGGGCTGCTCTGTGCAAATCCACTGAACAGGGCAGGTAAATATGACATGTTTGTTATTTAAAATAATAATAGCTAATGCTAACAATGCACCCCCTTGTGTGTCTAATCATATTTCAAGCACTTCTTACAAAAATCTATTGTACCATCTAACTTTAAAGTGTCTCTAAAGCCTTTGTTTTTTTTTAACCCTAATGCATTCTTTGCATTATGGTAAGACACTTTCTTTGCCAAACAATCCCCCAGCCAACCCCCCCCCCATACTTACCAGAATCTGATCTTAATCCAGCCCTATGCACAAGAGCCGTGCTCTCCCTACTCTCTCCCTCCTCACTGGGCAGATTGATAGCAGTGTTAGCCATTGGTTCCTGCTGCTGTCAATCAAATTCAGTGACAAGGGAGAAAGAGGTGGGGCCAAGCCACACTGTCTGTGCCTATAGACGCAGACAGGGAGACACAAATGCCCCCATAGAAAGTGACTTCCTATGGGGGCACTCTCTGAACAGGAGGAGCCAGGGCTGCTGGAGGGGGCAGAAAAAGAGCACTTGGGTTGCAAAACCATTGCTTGGAGCAGGTAGGTATCACATGGTTATTTTCATTTAAAAAATCCAAAGTTTTGCAGTCACTTTAATTTTGCCTTTTCAACTAATCCTTTCTCCCAACATGCTGTATATCTAAAAAAAAAATATTCTGTTTTTTTGTGTACTCAGTTTATACTTTGCTAAAATTAAACCTAGTTTTGTAAAAAGAAAAAAAAAGCACAGTACAGTGTCTCTCTTCTAGGTCTGACACTTTTTTTCTGTGTATCTAAACCCAAAGGCAAAAAATGTCTAGATTGCAGCTTACAATCATTAAATGTGGTAGCTGCATTCGTTTCTTGTGTCTCGTGTCTTTTTTCTTTATTTTCCACTGTTGATCTGGCCAGTAAGCCTGTTATTTTTCAACTACTTTGAACAGACCAAGCCACCCAGCAAAAGTGGTTACAGGGTTGAGACAAACCATTTAACACTGACGGGTTGCTTAAAATAGTCAGCTTTTAAATAGTAAAACCTTTCTCCAAAAAGGCAAAAAAAAAACGTTGCTATAATTGCTCAAATGTGGATTGCGACTAAATTTGCTAGTGCATCTAATGCCGCATACGCACGATCAGACTTTCCGGCAGACTTGGTTCGGTGGACCGGAATCCGTCGGACAATTCGATCCTGTGTGGGCTCCAGCTGACTTTTTTTTCCGATCTGATCCCGTCCCCTTACCATGTGATCAGCTGTCAGCCAATGACAGCTTATCACATGATGTAAACAAACATCACAGCGTGATGAGAAAAAAAAGATGATCACCGGCTTATGTTAAAGGGACATCGGTCCCGAAAAGGAGGTAAAGATGCCTCCTCTGTGCCATTCATTACCCCCTGCCAGTGCCACCTATTATTGTCACCTGCCAGTGCCACCTATCAATGCCCACAAATGCCACCTATCAATGCCCACCAGTGGTGCCAATCAGTGCAACCTAGCAGTGCTGCCTGTCAGTGTAAGCAATTAGTGCCCATCACTGCCACCCATCAGTGCCCATCACTGCCAACTATCAGTGCCCATCACTGCCGCCTCATTAGCATACATCAATGAAGGAGAAAAATTACCTGTTTACAAAATTTTATAACAAAATATAAAATATATATATATATATATATATATATATATATATATATATATATATATATATATAAAAATTGGTCTTTTTCAAATTTTTTAACAAAAAATAAAAAACGCAGAGGTGATCAAATACCACCAAAAGAAAGCTCTATTTGTGAGAAAAAAATGAAAGGAATCTGTCCTACAGCACTATTGTGTCTTGCCAGTGGGGAGCCTTCCCTCCTGGCACAACACAATGATCATTGCTGCCAGCTATATTTGCCGGCAGTGATTGCATGAAAAAAAATCAACAGGCTGGTTGTACTTAAGTTTATTGATGGATAATCCCGTTGACTAAGGCTGCTAGGGAGAAAACTGCTTTTTCTACCTCAGAGGGGAGTTTTCAGTACAAAAGAATGCCTTTTGGACTACAAACTGCTCCAACCACATTCCAGCGAGCAATGGATAGGATTTTACAACCTCACCGGGCGCATGCCTCAGTGTACTTGGATGACATAGTCATTTTTAGCAGAGACTGGGAATCACACTTGCCCAAAGTCTAGGCAGGTCTGGACTCTCTTTGGAAGGAGGGGTTTACAATAAACCCTGAAAATGTGCTTTGGGAAGGGAAGAGGTGAAATACCTGGGATATATTGTGGGTAGAGGGGTAGTGAAACCTCAAGTCAGCAAGGTAGAGACTATACAGAACTGGCCCACCCCCTCACAAAGAAGCAGGTACATGCATTTCTAGACATGGTGGGATATTACAGGAGGTTTGTGCCCAACTTTGACATATTGTTGGCTCCACTGACCAACCTGACTAAGGGTTGGAAATCGGTCATGGTGGAAAAGGAATGCAGACGCTGAGAAGAATTTTTTAGAGCTCAAGTCGGCACTGTGCCAACACCCTGTTCTGATAGCACCCAATTTTTTAAAAGGGTTCATTAGCCAGACTGATGCTGGGAGCGGTGTTGTCACAAGTCGTTCATGGCGAGGAGCACCCGGTAGTCTTCCTCAGTAGGAAGTTGACACCAGTGGAGAAAAACTACGCTATAGTTGAGCGAGAATTTCTGGCCATTAAGTGTGCTCTAGAATTCCTCAGATACTATCTCTTGGGGAGGAAGTTTAAGCTGATTTCTGACCATGCCCCTTTAACATAGATGAGACAAGGTAAAGGGATTCATGCCAGGATTACTCGTTGGTTGCTGGCACTCCAGGAATTTAAGTTTGTAGTGGAGCATAGGCCCCGGGAGACTGCATCAAAATGCAGATGTCCTCTCCCAAGTCCATTGTTTTAGCTCCACTGTTACCTCCACCTCCTTGGCGTTGGGGCAGAGGGGGGGATATCTAAAGGATGCTGTGGCTGGGTCCCCTCTGTTTGGTCTGTGGTCCCTAAGGGAACAAAAGGGTTAGGAGAAGGTGGAGGGTGGATGGTGATTTTGTGTACAGCGATAAAAGTGAACAGCAGTGTCCTGCCTGGAAGCCTCCTTGCAGGGGAAGTTACCAGCGACAAAAACCAAGGACTGTTTAACTGCAATAGCAATTCTGGACTTTGCAAGTCGGTGAGACTAAAATTTCTTTCTGATGTTTTTGCCGCTGTGAAGCTGTTTAGGTTAAATAAACATTCTTTTGATTGCAAAGCCAGTGTCCTGTGATCTAGCTGGCTCCCTGAACTTGACAATATATTTTATATATATATTCTTTAGATTTATTCTTTCAGATTGGTAGCTGGGAAAATTCTACTGAGAGATATATTGGCAGACTACAATACAGAGTGCTGCACAAGTAAAACAGAAAAAGAAAATCGTACCTTTCTGAACACATTTAAACCTGTATGCCTTAAGAGAATGTATAGTGTTTCCATATATTGTCTTTTTTATTCACTTTGAAATGTTTATTTATATGCACTTTTATTTTTTTAACTTTTTTACATTTCTTTTACGTAGGTAACTATATAGTATTTAAAGAGGAACTGCAGTCTGCTCACATTTAATGTTGTGAACAAGGCCGTTGCGGCTGAAACACGTCTTCCTCTGCTGTACTTTTATCTTTATGGTGATATAATACATTTGGACTGATCTAAAGAGCATGTATGGACTGTGGGCAGCTGAAGCTGCTGCCTGTTCACTTCCTGGATTTACACAGACACACAGAGGCACACCTCCAGCTCTGCAGTTCTCATTGGCCCACTTATGACTCATCCCCCCTCCCTTCCTGTCAAACTCTCACAAGAGTGAGAGAGATAACTGTGCAGGATGTCATAAGGCTAGGCTTTTTAGCAGACAAGAAACAGGAATTGGGCTGCACAAAGTATTTACTGGCAGAAAAAATATATTTTACTATCCAAAGGGCAGAAGATTTAATAGATGGAAACGTGAAAAAATGGCTGAAGTTCCGCTTTAAATATTTAAAATGTTCTCCTTCCAAACGGCAGGTGGTGTGTGAACTTTCAGCTTTTCCGATATCTGATTTGCTGCTCTGCTGAACCTTTGGATAGAACGTGGAAAGGAAACCTCTGCCAGGTTTTATTGCTGCCCGTATACCTGCTGGGGGGTTTAGCCGCTTGCCGTCCGGCTCACGCCGATATACATCAACAGAAGGGCACGTACAGGCATATTAACGTACCTGTACATTGCCCTTCAAGAAGCGGTCTGTGGGCGCGCGTGTGCACGCCGCGAGCTCTATGAGTGTTACTCAATGATCCGTGGGGATACCCGCGATCGTCTCATGGAGAGGAGGAACGGGGAAATGTTGATGTAAACAAGCATTTCCCCATTCTGCCTAGTGACACCGTCACTGATCAGCTCTCCCCGTAATTGGGAGTGGTGATCAGTGTCATGTCACACATAGCCCCTCCCCCCAAGTTAGAATCACTTCCTAGGACACACGTAACTCCTACAGTGCCCCCTAGTGGTTAACCCCTTCACTGCCAGTCACATTTACTCAATATTATATTGAATATTATTCAATGTATTTTTAATCACACTGATCGCTGTATAAATGTGAATGGTTACAAAATAGCTCCAAAAGTGTCCAATCTGTCCGCCATAATGTCGCAGTCACGATAAAAATCGCTGATCGCCACTATTACTAGTAAAAAAAAAATATTAATAAAAATGCCATAAAACTATCCCCTATTTTGTAGATGCGATAACTTTTGCGCAAACCAATCAATAAACGTTTATTGCGATTTTTTATTTATTTATACCAAAAATATGTAGAAGAATACGTATCGGCCTAAACTGAGGAAAAAACATGTTTTTTATATATATTGTGGGTATTTAATATAGCAAAAAGTAAAAAAGAATGCGTTTTCTCAAAATTGGCGCTATTTTTTTGTTTATAGCGCAAAAAATAAAAACCGCAGAGGTGATCAAAGACCACCAAAAGAAAGCTCTATTTGCGGGGAAAAAAGAACATCAATTTTGTTTGGGAGCCACATCACACAACCGCGCAATTGTCAGTTAAAGCGATGCAGTGCCGAATCGCAAAAAAACGCTCTGGTTTTTTGTCAGCCAAATTGTCCAGGGATTAAGTGGTTAACCTACATCATTGGTTCTTTTTAGTTGTCAGTGAAATGGAGGTTGAGAGGAAATCTGAGAGGTACCCCTGCTAAGCTGGCCTTACATTATACAATTTTCTCATTCAACTTCCTTTAGAATTACCTTCAACTATGCAGTGCAAGGGCCTGCCTGCCTGCATACAAATTGAAATTGTTTAGGTTTGACTTCATATTTTATAGTTTTGGTAAATCTAAAGGAAAATTTTGCAAGAATATTGTATAATGTATGGCCAGCCTTAGGCTTGGTTCACACTGCCGCGGCCTGAAAGTCACGTGACTTACAGTGCGATTTTGCCAGGCAATTTCCTGGCGATTTGTTGGCGACTTGAGTACTGTTTGATGTGACTTGATGTGACTTTGAAGCAACTTTAAAGGTGACTTTAAAGCCACTTTGAGGCAACTTTGAAGCAACTTTAAAGCCACTTTGAGGCAACTTTGAAGCAACTTTCAGGGAATGCCTGGGTAATCTTCCTGTAATGTCAGATCCAAATCACATCAATATAGATGAGGGTCCAACTTGGAGGAGACTTCCATTAAAGTCTATGAGCACAAGTCGGATAAAAGTCTCCTTGAAGTAGTACAGGAACCTCTTCTACAGTCAGAGCGATTTCAGTAGTGCTAATTAAGACAGCTCTCATTGACTAGAATGGTATTTTACATGTCACGTGACTTGGGGTCTTACAAGTCAGATCCCAAGTCACGGCAGTGTGAACTGAGCCTTATGCCGTGCACACACGACCGGACTTTTTGACGGACTAGGTCCAACAGTCTTTCCGACGGACTTTCGGAGGAGTTCCGACAGACTTTCTGAATGAACGGACTTGGACACACACAATCACACCAAAGTCCGACAGATTCGAACGTGGTGATGTACGACTGAAGTAGAATAAGGAAGTTCATAGCCAGTAGCCAATAGGCTGCCCTAGCGATGGTTTTTTGCCGTTGGACTAGCATACACACGAATGGATTTCTCGGTCTGGCGGAGTTCCGGCGGGAAAATTTAAAACATGTTCTATTTGTAAAGTCTGCCGGATTTTTGGCAAGCAAAGGTCCGATGGAGCCCACACACGATCGAATTGTCCGACGAACTTGTTCCGTCTGACCTTTGCTGTGAAAAAGTCTGGTCGTGTGTGCTACGGGCAGATGGTATTAACCACTTCTGGACCAAGCCTATTTTTAACATTTGTTGGTCACAAGTTAAAATCAGTATTTTTTGCTAGAAAATTACTTAGAACTTCCAAACATTATATATATATATATATAATGTGGATAATGACAGAACTCTGGACGGCCGCACTCCAATGCTAAAACGATGCTTTATTCAAATAATATTTAGGACACAGCAAATGTACAGTAAAATTAACCCAATTTTTCAAAGATAATGTTACACCAAGTAAATAGATACCCAACATGTTACGCTTTAAAATTGCGCACACTCGTGGAATGGCGACTACGATACTTAACTATGGTACTTAAAAATCTCCATAGGTGACGTTTAAAAATATTTAACGGTTACCAGTTTAGAGTTACAGAGTAGAACTTTTGCTAGAATTATTGCTCTCATTCTGACGATACCTCACATGTGTGATTTGAACACCATTTACATTTGCAGGCTTACGTATGCGTTGTTTTTGGTACGCAAGCAGGCGGTCACGAGGGCGCTTTAAAAAAAAAAACTTTTTCTATTTAATGTTTACTTATTTTTTTTACACCATCTCTTAAACCCCAGATCCTTCTTTTGCATGTAAAAGTATTTAAAAATGACAGAATCTGCATTTTGTAATACTGTGGCTTTTTTTAAATCAGCGTAATTGGAAGCTGAGTAAACCAAAATTGACGTTGTGACGTCGCTTCCGGGTTACCACATCAGAGACCCGTTCAAAGCCGAATCCGGCTTTGTTTGGGACTCTGGCCACCTGGCGGATGTGTCTGGTTGCTCGGGTCTTAAAAATGTAAAGTGGCAAAAGGAGGTGGGAGGGGTGGGGAACGTCCCCTCCCACCCCCTGTGATAACCACCGAGTGGTTGCCGAGCCACATCGGTTGTTATCACCACCAGCTCTAAAAAATCGTACTGGGGTAAAGCCTGCAGCTGCAGGCTTCAGCCCGGTACAACCACTTCCTCAAAATTACGTACATGTACGTTGTTTCGTGTGAAGTGATTAAATTCACACAAAAAAAAAAAATTTTGGCAAGAGCAAAGGCTGACGCTATCTTTTTGTCCTTAATCACAACGCTTAAACCATCAACCACAAATTATACCAAATACTAAATTATAAAAATATAATGTCCAATATAATGCATAATCCATATAGTGCAGCCTTAACCACTTCAGCCCGGGAAGATTTGGCTGCTCAATGACCAGGCCATTTTTTGCGATAAGGCACTGTGTCGCTTTAACTGAGAATTGCGCAGTCCTGCAATGCTGTACCCAAACAAAATTGGTGTCCTTTTTTTCCCACAACTAAAGCTTTCTTTTGGTGGTATTTGACCAGCTCTGCGTTTTTATTTTTTGCGCTATAAAGAAAAGAAGAGCGACAATTTTGAAAAAAAAAACACAATATTTTCTACTTTTTGCTATAATAAATTTCCCCAATTTTTTTTTTTTTTAAAAAGCTATATTTTTCTCTGTTTAGGCCGATATGTATTAGGCCATATTTTTGGTAATAAAAATCGTAATAAGCGTATGATTGGTTGATTGGTTTGCGCAAAAGTTATAGCGTCTACAAAATAGGGGGTGGCTTTATGGCATTTTTATTTATTCTCTTCTTTTTACTAGTAATGGCGGCAATCTGTGATTTTTATCGAGACTGTGACATTATGGCAGACATATCGGACACTTTTGACACATTTTTGGGACGATTGACAATTATACAGCAATCAGTGCTATAAAAATGCACTGATTACTGTATAAATGTCACTGGCAGGGAAGAGGTTAACACTAGGGGGCAATCGGGAGGTTAACTGTGTTCCCTAGTGTGTGCTCTAACTGTGAGGGGAGGGGACTGACTATAGGAGATAACAGATCGTGGTTCCTAGCTATTAGGAACTCATGATCTGCCTCTCCTCACAGAACAGGGATGTGTTTACACACACACGTCCCTGTTCTGCCTCTCGTGCCTGCAATCGCGTGTGGCTGGCAGTCATCGCAACCGCTGGTCACGAACATCGGCACCCCTGCAGTGCAGCAGGCATGCACCGCCTGCTATGCCGCTTAAAGGAGCCAACGTACAGCTACGACAGCTTGCCGGATCATGCCGACCTGCCGCAGTATAATGACGCCAGCTGGTCATCAAGTTGTTAAAGAGGAAGTCCATTAACAAATAACATCCTTCAAGTTTTGCATGAAGCTATCATTTATCTTGTGCAATACTTTCCAAAAATGTGCTCGGTGCAAATTGTGCAAACTAAATTCCATTCGAGTCGGGCCTTTCACCACATTCTGGTGTCTCCAGCCATCCAGCTTTCCTTCCTGTAACCTTGACCCAAGGCCTAAGAGGCCTCTAAGTTCCCTAACTCACATTCATAGAAACACATATTAGACAGGAGCCAATTAACCAACCAGCATGTCTTTGGAGTGTGGGAGGAAACCCACACAGGCACAGGGAGAACATGCAAACGCCATGCAGTTAGTGCCATGGTTGGGATTTAAACCAACAACCTTAGTGCTGCTAGGTGGAAGTTTTAACCACTGTGCTAGAAATCTGTTCAGGAAAAATTTATTTTGAAAGTGTATATCAATACTCCATAAAAGCATCAACGTTTTTAAAGCGGAATGAAACTCTTTCAATCAAAATTAACTGTTTTTAATCCTTTTGCTGCCAGCATTAATGGAGAGGTTTCCCGACCGAGGCCAAAATGAGCTCATACACCCCATGAGTTTTCTTTCAATTTGAGGAGGAGGGGCTTTCCCAGCTAAGCACACCCTCCTGCCTGCATGCCTGAGCTAAGGGCAAATGGATTCCTGGAAGTAAATGCTACATGAATCATCTGACCTTTCTCAAGATGGTCACAGGTAGAAATGCTGGGTTTCTTTTTTTATAAAGCAAATACCTAAGAAAATAAAGCATGGCGTCATGGATGGTTGAGTTTGCTTTAAATATTATTGATTCATTTAATCACCTCAGCTGCGGAAGGTTTTACCCCTTCATGACCAAGCCATTTTCTGCTATTTAGCACTGCGTTACTTTAACTGGCAATTGTGCGGTCATGCAACGCTGTACCCAAACAAAATATAATTTTTTTTCACGCAAATAAAGTTTTCTTTTGGTGTTAATTGATCGCCAATGTTTTTTTAATTTTTTTATGATAAACAAAAAAAGACTGAAAATTTTGAAAAAAAATAACCCAATATTTTTTACATTCTGCCATAAAAAATATCCAATACAAAAATAAAAACAATCACATTTCTTCATAAATATAGGCCAAAATGTATTCTTCTACATGTCTTTGGAAAAACAAAATCCCAATAATTGTATACCAATTGGTTTACCTGAAAATAATACCATCTACGAACTATGGTAAATGTATTTTATTTTTTTTATTTTTTTTTATACTACTAATGGTGGTGGTCAGCCACTTATAATGGGACTGGGATAGTGCGGTGGGGGATCTATCACTAACTGAGATTGGGGGAACTGGTTAACTGCCACTGACATTACCAGTGACACATATACAGTGATTAGTGATAATACTATACACTGTCACTGTACTAATGACACTGACTAGGAAGGGCTCAACATCTAGGGCTGTCAAGGGGTTTCTTGTTTGCTGCTTTTTACTAAAGATCTATTTTTTCTGCTTTGCAGGGCTATGAAACAGAGAGATTGTTCGCTCTGTACAGAGCCCTGTGTTGACTGTCAACATAGAGCTCTGATCTTTGATTGGACGCAGCCGATCAGCAGGTCCCGGCTAGGAATTATTGGCCAGAATCTGCTGACAGACTCCTGCTGTGTACAAAAACAGCACGCCCTAAACCCAGAAGCAGGCAGTGATGTACCAGTACATGGCATTGCCTGCAGGGGCAATACATTGTGTGTAGGTGGTCTGCAAGTGGTTAAACAGAGTGTTTCAGTTTGTGGTGCTCAGATAAAGTTTATTTCTGCTTTATAGCGGAGGTCCACCCTAAAGTGGAGCATCCACTAATTGGAACCCTCCCCCCCACCGGCGCCACAATTGGCACCTTTCAGGGGGGAGGGGGGTGCAGGTACCTGTACAGTACAGGTATCTGCACCCACTTCCAGCGTAGATTCTGCAGAAGGTACGCCCCTTTCCGCAGAATCTACGCCCCTTTCGAGAGATCGAGAGATCGGCTTTGAGTGCCGACATCGCGGACGCGCTGGGTGGGTAAGTGTCATTATTTTAAAAGTCAGCAGCTGCAGTATTTGTAGCTGCTGGCTTTAAAAAAAAAAAAAAAAAACGGCGGACTCCCGCTTTAACAATGCTTCCCTTCATCTTGTAGTAGTCTTGTAGTAGTTTTACAGAATGTCATAAACATATCCATGAGGCAGACAAAGAAACCAGCATTTCTGCATGGAGAAACCCATCATATACACAGCAGGAAAATATGTTAAAAGTTTAAGGTTAGGGTTGATTTACTACAGGCAACTGTACAGGGACTGTTCACTTTGCAAGGGAAGTTGCACCTTGCAAGGCAATTTTCCCCAGAGCTTAGTGAATGAGGTGAATTTCTGCAGATGTCCATCATCCAATCGTGTGCAAGTAAAAATAATGTTCTTTTTTCTTGCAAATAATTGGGTTTTCTTTCAAAGGTGAAATTGCACCACATTCACTAAGCTCTGGGAAAAATTCCTATGCAAAGTGCAACTTCTCTTGCAAAGTGGACAGCATAGTAAATCAATCCCAAGGAATTGACATGATTTGTCTACTTTAAAATCATTGCAATGTAGTGGAACCTATGCTTTATCTGTGCCCACCCTTATTGTTGACTACTGTGATTTGCGGAGCAATGGCCACACACAGCACCTAACATTTGAAATTCCTCCACATGTGTATGGTGAGTCATAGGAACCCTATAACCGGGACAGTATTTTCCTATTTCTTTTATTATGACAGCAGATTAGATCTAGACTCTTGCTTAATATTTTATTTTTATTTTCATGCTGGTCATAGATTTCAAAATAGGGTGAATCATAATTCCGAGAGACAATTCAAAGCTGCCAGAACCTGTGGTCAGTTGTGCATGTTCCCATCTGGTCATATAGAGGACGTTTTACAATTATATATTGGAACCTATTGGCTTACATTTAAAATGGCAATTAACATAAGATTTAGGAGATTAATGTAAGATTTTCTCCTAATTTTGGATACGTTACAAGCGTTATCTCCCCCTACAGAAAACAAGTGGCCAATTAACTGCAAAGCCCCATACACATGATTTTCTGCTGATTTTTGTCTTCAGATTTTCCAAAATCATATAATATGAGGTCAAACCTTAGGAGCTTCAATTTGTATGCAATCAGGCAGACCCTTGCACTACATGGTTTTGGTAAATCTGAAGACAAAAATCATCAGAAAATCTGATAGTGTGTATGGGGCTTTAGGCTTCATGCATACAGGGCATTTGCTTTTCTCCTCTGAACCCCAAAACTCCTGGAAGGATAAACGTTTCCTAAAAATGTGCTGAAGGGCTGGTTCACACCGGTGCAATGTCTGAGATCGGATGTGATTCTCACCGCACTGCAGTAAGAATCACCTGCGATCTCTGTGCGATGCGATTTCAGCCATAAAGATCGTATGGCTGAATTTGCATCAAACTCGCACAGGACCCTTTTTTTTGTCCGCAGTAGAATCGGATCGCATGGGTGTTCACAATTTGCAGATCGCACTTCGAGTTTGAGCATTACTGGATTCCGTTGGCTAAAATATCAATTTGTTCTTGCCATTGAAATGCAATAACACTCAGATGCACCTTAACGCATCTAGCGTTTAGATACATTTAAGTGCATTCAAGAAGTTTTCTGCTCTTCAGCTCCTCTCCTGAATGTGCTTTTATACCAGCTTGTAAGCGCTCCTCTTCTAATGCCCCATACACACGGTCGGATTTTCAGTCAGAAAATGTTCGATTGGAGCTCTTTGTCAGAAATTCCAACTATGTGTAGGCTCCATCGGATTTTTTCCATCGGAATTTCCGACACACAAAGTATGAGATCTGGATCTCAAATATTCCGTCAACAAAATCACGTCGGAAATTCAGTTTGTGTGTACACAATTCTGACGCACAAAGTTCCATGCATGCTCAGAATCAAGCAGAAGAGCTGCACCAGCTATTGAACTTCATTTTTCTTAGCTTGTCATACGTGTTGTACGTCACCGCGTTCTTGACGTTCGCAATTTCCGACCAACTTTGTGTGACCGTGTGTATGCAAGACAAGTTTGAGCCAACATCCGTTGGAAAAAATCCATGGATTTTGTTGTCAAAAAATCCTATCGTGTGTACGGGCATAATATGCCTCTAATTTGTGGACATCTAGATGAACTTATAGGTGGTTTTATACATTGAAAAAAATGCCAAACGCCTGTAAAAGCGTCTTTTTAAAGCTCAGTGTGCAAGAGGTCTTAAAGAAGACATTTTTCTGCAGTCCAGAAAACATTCGTATTTTTAAATGCTTAATCAACTTGAGGGAGACAAAAGAACAATAAAAACAAAATGAGAAGATTCCCTAAACGTTATTGGGTATTTAACATGAACTTGGGTTCATTGGATGAGTGGAGAATATACAGGCATACCCCACTTTTAAGTACACAATGGGGTTTATTTACTAAAGCTGGAAAGTGCAAAATCAGGCTCACTTCTGCATAGAAACCAATGAGCTTCCAGCTTTTATTACCAAAGATTAATTGAACAAGCTGGGGTTAGAAGCTTATTGGTTTCTATGCAGAAGTGAGCCTGATTTCGCACTTTCCAGCTTTAGTAAATAAACCCCATTGTGTACTTAAAAGTGGGATATGCCTGTACTCCTCTAAAAAATGAATCACTTTCTAGCCTAAAACCTAAATGACATCTGGTTTAAAAATCTAGACTTCAACTCTACAGTCACACAAATAACTTTTCCTTGTCAAAGCAAATTCTGTATGTAAAAGAGTTGCAGAGTTTCAGTTATAATATTACAGTCACATTATAATCAACAGTGGTGCGAGAAAAAAAAAAATGTGTGTAAACTTTACAGTTGAATACAAGTTTTTTAAATGCTTAAGAGCAGAGTACTGTTATTTGTCCTTATACTAACTTTGTGCAATCAGATTACGATACACATCATTGTAAACACATGCCTGTAAATGCGTATGTTTTAGGAAATAGACCACTGGATTTCAAATGATTGTACTTTGCACAGGAAAAGGCCTACACCCCATTTACAATTGCCTATTCATATCCATATACACTCAGACAGTCCGGGACTTGATGTGAACTCCTTAGAAAGCGGGCAGGAAGACAGATCTGAATGGCTTGGACTGTATTGTTACGTATTAAGTTATGTGAACTAACTTATTCGTTTTCATATTGTATGTCAGTGTCATTGGCTACATTCATTATTAATCAGAAGATATTCATTACCTTTATACTAATCTACCAAAGTGAAAACTATTTAAAGTGGTTCTAGAGGCTGAAGGTTTTTTTTTATCAAAAAACAAAGTTTTATTGAGCATAAAATAAAAGAGACATACAAAAATAAACTGCAACAGGCACTACACACAGGGCAATCAAATTGACATATGCATACTGGTTACAAGTCATTGAAGGTTGTTAACAAGTGGAACCATTGATAGACATACAGATGCTGTAATATACATTGTAGGTAAAACACCAAACGGTGCATCGTATATTGGTATGGTTGTAAATACCCACAGGGAAAAAGAAGGGGGAGAATCATATGAATCATATGAATGAATACATAGGTCATACGGGGGGGGGGGGGTTGCTAGTGGGAATCAAGGATCATTCCTCTGCATTGCAGGTGGTAGCATCCTCTAGCAACCTATCCCAAATGTTATGGTATTTGTTTGGACAACCCCTATGTAAAGTGTACAGTGGAGCCTTGCATTGCAAGCATAATCCGTTCCAGGAGAATGCTTGTAATTCAAAGCATTGCATATCAAAGCGAGTTTCCCCATAGAAGTTAATGGAAATGAAGATAATTTGTTCCACATTGACTTCTATTGCATGTAATACCTAATGTGGCCAGGGAGGGGGGAGATGGAGAGCCTAGGAAATACTCGGGGACAGCTCGGCTGAACTCGGAAAGCCTTGCAGAGGCTCGGAAACTCTCGGAAACTGAGTATTTCCAAGTGATTCAGAGTATTTCCGAACGCCTCCGGACCTTTGCCCCGCACCTCTTGCCAAATGGGGTACTGCAGACCACATTAGCTTGAATTCTGCTCGATTTGTGAGACCACACTCGTAAACCGAGTCAGAATAATAATAAAAAAAGTTGCTCGTCTTTCAAAACGCTTGTTAACGCTTTACTCGTTAACCAAGGTTCCACTGTACCTTTTTGTAGGAAGGGTGGTATTAATAGCTCCGATCCACTGTTGAATAGTGGGGGACAACTCTCTCATCCATGTCCTGGCAATTTGTATTCTAGCTAAGAATAGTGATTCTTGCAAAAAATATGTTTTAGGTATTTGTTGCCCTCAGAAAGGGAGAGGCGCCCCAGTATACATTAACGGGGGCACAAGGTCGGGGGGGACCCATGCAATCGCGGAGAAATTTGACAACCTGTGACCAGTACCCCTGGATGGACAGGCAGGACCATAGCAAGTGGTAGAAGGAGCCCCTGGGATCACCACACCTAGGACATGCTGAATGCTGAATTATGGACCAGCCTATACCTGAAGAGGCGGTGGGGAATCAGATAGGACCTATGGAGGACGTAGAGATGGGTGAGGCAATCAGATGGGAGGCTGAAGGTTTTTTACCTTCATGCATTCTATGAATCAAAAAGAAAATGTGCAGCTTCCCCCCATTCCCCCCCATACTCACCCGAGCCTGCCCGTGATCCAGTGATGGTGGGGCCGCGCCATGCTGTGTGCGATTCAGACCTCCAGAGGCGGCTCGGGAATGAACACCGACAAGTGTCCCCAGAGCATCAGCTTGCTGTGGGGGCACTCAGCAGGGGGGAGGGTCAGGAGAGCCGAGAATAGGAGGATCGGGGCTGCTCTGTACAAAACCATTGCACAGAGCAGGTAAATATGACATGTTTGTTATTAAAAAAAAAAAAAAAAGCTGTACCTTTGCAAACCCTTTGAAGAGTAACTCCACTTTCAAGGGGAGGGGAAAAAAATAAAATAAAAAATTAATATAGCATATACATTTGCGCCACAAGTCATACTGTAATTAAATGCTATTAAAAATAATCTTTCCATTTCAATCTGCAGTGCTGTAGTTTTCTGTAATATGCAATGCAATATGGCTACCTGGAGGTGTTCTGTACACAGAGTACAGAATGCCCCCCAGATATGTCATTTCCTGCTTGTGTGATTGGCTTATTGATTTTCCCAGAAGTCTGCACTAAGTGAGATTGCAGGCATCCCCTGCAACAAAAATGCAATTTTTGGTGAGATATTCCCAATAGAAAATCACATCTAAAAGGGATGCAGACCCTGTAACTTTCCTCATTAGAGCTTTGCAGGTGCAGCAGCTGATAATTATGAAACCACTTCCATTAGACTCACTCAGAACATGGGCACAGACAAACACACAGGGATTTCTTCAGACTAACAAAAGGTAGGAATCTGCAGCAGCGTTTGTAAACATCCCTACAATACACATATATCACCCAGAAGGAAAAAAAAATTTCTCAACAAGAGTGGAGTTACTCTTTAACCACTTGCCGACCGCCGCACGACGATATACGTCGGCAGAATGGCACGGGCAGGCATATGGGCGTATATATAAGTCCCTGCCTTCCCGCGGGTGGGGGGCCCGATCGGGCCCCCCCCGGTGCCTGCGGCGGTCGGCATTCGTTCGGGAGCGATCCGGGATGAGGGGGCGGCCATTCATTCATGGCCACCCCCTCGCGATCGCTCCCAACTAATAGAAATGCTCCGTGACATCACTTCCTCTCCTCACAGGAGAGGAAGTGATGTAATCTCTCCTCCGTGTCGGTATTTTTCGTTCCGGCACCGAGGAGAGAGGATCGGTGAGTTGCACCAACACACCACACGTACAGTAGAACATGCCAGGCACACTCACACCCCCCCTTTACCCCCCGATCACCCCCCCAATTACCCCTGCCCCCCCAGTCACAGTGACACCAATTGCATTTTTTTTTTTTTTTTGCATTGGTGTCATTTGTGACTGTAATAACTGTTAGGGCAGTTAGGGTTAGCCCCCTTTAGTTCTAATGTGCCCCCCTAACCCCCCCCAATAAAGGTTTAACCCCGTGATCACCCCCCGTCGCCAGTGTCACTAAGGCTGGGTTCACATTGCAGCGGTTTATGAGAACGAATGTGATTCGCACCGCACTGCAGTGCAAATCACATCCGATCTCTGTGCGATTCGAGTTCAGCCATACAGATAGTATGGCTGAATTCGCGCCGCACCCGCCGCACCCGCCGCAAATTCGCACGGGACCCTTTTTTTGGTCCGCAGCAGAATCGGATCGCATGGGTGTTCACACCATGCGATCCGAGTTTGCAGATCGCACTGCGATATGCGAACTGATCTGGGGGTGTCATTAACATTTCACTGACACTCCCAGCAGTTCGCATAGGGCAGTGGGAACTGCCGCTGGGAGGCATGCGATGCGGGAACCCGCCGCAGATTCGTGGCGTTCCCGCATCGCTCCAGTGTGAACCCAGCCTAATAAGCGATCATTTTTCTGATCGCTGTATTAGTGTCACAGGTGACGCTAGTTAGGCAGGTAGGTATTTAGGTTCGCCGCAACTTTTTATAGCGCCAGGGACCCCCATATACTACCGCATAAAGCCCCCTGATTTCCCCCTAGTTAACCCTTTCACCAGTGATCACCATATAACTGTTACAGGTGACGCTGGTTGGTTAGTTATTTTTTTATAGTTTCAGGGCACCCGCCATTTATTACCTAATAAAGGTTTAACCCCCTGATCACCCGGCGGGTGTCATTTGTGACTGTAATAACTGTTAGGGCAGTTAGGGTTAGCCCCCTTTAGTTCTAAGGTACCCCCCCCAATAAAGGTTTGACCCCGTGATCACCCCCCGTCGCCAGTGTCACTAAGGCTGGGTTCACATTGCAGCGGTTTGAGAACGGATGTGATTCGCACCGCACTGCAGTGCAAATCACATCCGATCTCTGTGCGATTCGAGTTCAGCCATACAGATAGTATGGCTGAATTTGCGTCGCACCCGCCGCACCCGCCGCAAACTCGCACGGGACCCTTTTTTTGGTCCGCAGCAGAATCGGATCGCATGGGTGTTCACACCATGCGATCCGAGTTTGCGGATCGCACTGCGATATGCGAACTGATCTGGGGGTGTCATTAACATTTCACTGACACTCCCAGCAGTTCGCATAGGGCAGTGTGAACTGCCGCCGGGAGGCATGCGATGCGGGAACCCGCCGCGGATTTGTGGCGTTCCTGCATCGCTCCAGTGTGAACCCAGCCTAATAAGCGATCGTTTTTCTGATCGCTGTATTAGTGTCACAGGTGACGCTAGTTAGGCAGGTAGGTATTTAGGTTCGCCGCAGCTTTTTATAGCGCCAGGGACCCCCATATACTACCGTATAAAGCCCCCTGATTGCCCCCTAGTTAACCCTTTCACCAGTGATCACCATATAACGGTTACAGGTGACGCTGGTTGGTTAGTTATTTTTTTATAGTTTCAGGGCACCCGCCATTTATTACCTAGTCTCACTAGTGTACCCCTAAATTTAGGGGTGTCTACTTTCCAAAATGGGGTCATTTGGGGGGCGTTTGTGCCATCTTGGCATTTTATGGCCTTCAAAACTGTAACGCCCTTAGAAAGCCTGAAGGCGGTGCTTGGTTTTCGGGGCCCCGTACGCGGCTAGGCTCCCAAAATGTCCCACATATGTGGTATCCCCGTACTCAGGAGAAACAGCAGAATTTATTTTGGGGTGTCATTTCACATATGCCCATGGCATGCGTGAGCAATATATCATTTAGTGACAACTTTGTGAAAAAAATAAATAAAAAAAAAAGTTTGTAATTTTTCCGCAACTTGTGGCAAAATATAAAATATTCCATGGACTCAACATGCCTCTCAGCAAATAGCTTGGGGTGTCTACTTTCTAAAATGGGGTCATTTGTGGGGGTTTTGTGCCATCTTGGCATTTTATGGCCTTCAAAACTGTAATAGGTAGTGAGGAGTGAAGTCAAATATTTACGCCCTTAGAAAACCTGAAGGCGGTTCTTGGTTTTCGGGGCCCCGTACGCGGCTAGGCTCCCAAAAAATCACACACATGTGGTATCCCCGTACTCAGGAGAAGCAGCAGAATTTATTTTGGGGTGTCATTTCACATATGCCCATAGCATGTGTGAGCAATATATCATTTAGTGACAACTTTGTGTAAAAAAAATAAAAATTATTTTTTTTGTCATTATTCAATCGCTTGAGGCAAAAAAATAAAATATTCAATGGGCTCAACATGCCACTTATCAATTTCCTTAGGGTGTCTACTTTCCAAAATGGGGTCATTTGGGGAGGTTTTGTACTGCCCTGCCATTTTAGCACCTCAGGAAATGAGATAGGCAGTCGTAAACTAAAAGCTGCGTAAATTCCAGAAAACGTACCTTAGTTTGTAGATGTGACAACTTTTGCGCAAACCAATAAATATACAGTTATTGACTTTTTTTTTACCAAAGACATGTGGCTGAATACATTTTGGCCTAAATGTATGACTAAAATTGAGTTTATTGGATTTTTCTAAAAACAAAAATTAGAAAATATCATTTTTTTTCAAAATTTGCGGTTTTTTTCCATTTATAGCGCAAAAAATAAAAATCGCAGAGGCAATCAAATACCATCAAATGAAAGCTCTATTTGTGGGAAGAAAAGGACGCAAATTTTGTTTGGGTACAACATTGCATGACCGCGCAATTACCAGTTAAAGCAGCGCAGTGCCAAATTGTAAAAAGACCTCTGGTCATTTACCAGCAAAATGGTCCGGTCTGAAAGTGGTTAAAGCTAATTGGTTAATTAAAACCATTATCAAATGCATTTAAATCCTGTAGTCTCTATTTATTAAGACAGTGCCTGGAACAATCTAAAATACAACTTTTCATTGATTTAGAGCAGTCACAATAACAGCAAGTAATACTTTATTGTCATCAGACATTACACATTGTTGTTTACAAAGATATATAAGGCTTTATACAGCCTTATATATAGTACAGCCCTCAGATGCCATGAGTGATGGATATTTACACTTTTTCTATCTGAATCTGCATTAAATCTGATCTTGTTGGCCTAGCATGGCTAATTCTATCTCTGAATTCTTAACCGTGTTTTTATTACAGACCTTAAGTCCCTGTTCACAGTGGCATGCTTTTGCTGCACTAAAACGCACCTTTTAAGCACAAGAAAAGCAAGTGACAAATTATCCCCTTTAAATCCTCTTTAATTATTCAATTCACTGAAGTGCGAGTGCACTGCATTTTAAAAACTCCTTATTGCATCTCTGGTGCCCTGCTTGAAGAACACACCAAAGATTCCAACAAATTATTCTAAAAGCACACGTTCCTGTAGCCATGGCGGTGTATGTAAGTTAATGCTGAAGCAGCTACCGGCTAGAACTGTGAATAGTCACAGAGAGAGATATCGCCAGCACACCAAGATCTTTAAAATGGGTCCAAAGCTTTGTTCAGCGATCACTTTGTCACAGCAAATAGCAACCCTTTGGAGCTACACAGGACCCCTTCATCATGTTACGTCACATGCCTGATGAAGGGGTCATACGTGGCTCCAAAACATTATTATTTTCTGTAATAATGGAATCGCTGAATAAAGCTTTGGACCCATTTTGGAGTGGATCTTGGTGTTCTGGTGACATCTCTCTTTAAGAACACACCAAGAACACACCTTCCATTATACAGTATACAAGCTAGCTCTAACTAGTGAAAATGTTGCTGTTTTTGTACGATCAACACATGGAATAGACGTTCAGACAATGATAATGTTATTTGCAAATCATTGGACACTGCAAGTCCGTTTTTCCACTTTGATGCATTCATGCAGAGAATTCTGTTTCAATTATTTTAACTAATCTGAGATTAAGGGCTATCGACAAATCCAATTAAGAGCCAGTGTGCTAGTGCTTGGGCTGTAGTACCTGATAAAGAAGTATCATTATTTTTAACCACTTGCAGTCCATGAGCTTTGTATCCTTTTTTTTAGCTGGTGCCCAGCTTCCATGTAAAAGTGGTTTGGGCAGCTGTAAAGTCGCTTGATCACTTTTACAGTTCTGTGAAGCGCAAAAGTGCAGTTCTCCAATCTGCTCTGTGATGAATGAACATGGAAGTGCTGAGCTCTGAGACTTTCTGGGTTCATAGCTGTCAAAATCCCTGCTGAAATGCTGGGTCCACAGTCGATCAAGCACAGACCTGTGATTGATCAGCTGCAGTGGCGGCAGGGGAGATATTAGGGGCGTAATAGAACCCCGATGTCTCCATAAAAAGATCCTTTTCCCTGCCAATGCTATTACATAGGGGGCTTGTTAAATCCCTTGAAAGAGCAATAAAGTTATATGTAAAATAAAAAAGTATAAAAAATGTAATTTATATAAAAAATATATTATATAATAAAAAAAATGAAACAGCAACCCCATCACCCTGTACACACATATACATGCAAATAGGTATTGCTGCTAATGTTGGAATGACATCAAAAATTCTCAGATCATCATTCACTTTTAACTCTATCGATGACTTAAAAGTGAATGACGATCTGAGAGTTGTTGCTGTCACTCCAACATTAGCAGCAATACCTATTTGCATGCATATGTGTATATGTCTATCTATGACTTGTAAAGGCTTTTAAAACGTTGACTACGAACAATTTGGGCTGCTTTTTGACATTTCAAGGGTGCGTATAATTTTGAGATGTGTAACCCCGTCTTTCATATTTTACCAAAATTTGGTATTATCAGGTGTCTGTGTGTATTAAACTGATATTAGGGTATTTTTTACTGAAAATATTCGATTGATAAACAGTTGCACAAATATAATGCAACATAAAACATTTCAACAACCACCATTTTTTACTACTGATTATATTATTATAATTGTTTGGGGGTTTGAAGCTATTTTCTGTCAAAAAATACAGATTTTATCATGTGTGTAAAAATCACAAAATTGCACCTAACACAAAGTGGTTAAACATCAGTTTATTTTACACTGTAGATTCTTTAGTAAAATGCTAAACACAAAACTGTACTTACTGAGATGATCTCAAGTACTTCAACTTTGCTGACTTCACCGTTCCTGTCCACATCAAACAAAGAAAATGCCCATTCTAGCTTAAGGCTGGTTTTCCCTGAAGAGGTTAGATGAAGTGCAATGATGTACTCTCGGAAGTCCAGGGTGCCATCATCATTTGTGTCGAAGCTACGGAAAACATGCCTGGCGTATGTCTTCGGGTCCGAATTGGGGAAGAAATTGGCGTAGATCTTCTCAAAGTCTGGGCGTGTTATCTTTCCATCTGGACATTGTTTCTTAAAACTTTCATACCAGTTGAAAAGCTCTTCCTCTGAATACTTTGTGTTCATTTTTAGGTCTTCAAGGATTTCTTTTGAAAGGGCTCCACTTTTTGTGTTCCCCATGGTTGTTGTCACAACTTACTGTAGGTTTCACCAGTGGCTGCCGTAAGAAAATAAATATCTTCAAACTTCTGCTACTTCTGCTTGGCTTACATGAAGTAGAGATGTCAAGAATGCCTCATTCTCCTTTTATAGATTCTTAAGTGACTTATTACATCAGAGATTGAAAATCCAGCCCCTTCTTCTACACCTTTCAGAAGTGCCTGGGTAAAGGGCTTAGTGATACCTATATCTTTTTAATGAAGGGAGATTTCAGCCCTGAGCAGATTTAGTCATGTCTTTAATTTCCGCCATATGCTCTCTGTCTATATCCTTTCCTCCTCTCCGTAGCTAAACGAAATTGTAGGCCACAACAAGTCATCATTTTTTTTTCAGTATGGGTATATCTGGAACTTTTCTTTATCTTGCTTTGTATCTGTATTCATTAACCTACATATATGCATAGTACAGCTCGTAGATGTTTGTATGTACCAGCCTAATTGAACAGGACTGTAGCTGAAAGTATTTACCAATACAGTCTTTACACTGAACAGAAAGTTCAACTTCAGCTTAAAGGGTACATCTTCCCATAACTGTTATTGTTTTTAAGTAAATGTTGGGAGGTTTATTCATTTAACAAGTTCTAACACATTTCTGTGACTCCTGTGTAGCCTTTGCACCTGGACCCTTGTCTTTACCCACATGGTGCTGGCATCAAAGATGGGTCTGACTCTCACGGCTGGTTGGGTACAAAAGAAGCATGGAGACTTCCTTACTTGTCTTTTTCATGACTGGAGAGAGGAGAAGGCAGAGCTTTTAATTCTGCTATGCCCCATACACATGAGCAGATTTTCCGTCGGAAAAAACTTGGATGGTTTTTCCAACAGAATTACGCTCAAGCTTGGCTTGCATACACACGGTCACACAAAAGTTCTCTGAACTTTCGACCATCAAGAATGCGGTGACGTAAAACACTACAACGAGCTGAGAAAATTAAGTTCAGTGCTTCCGAGCATGCGTAGGAATTTTGCGCGTCGGAATTTGTACAGATGATCGGAATTTCCAATCTGAACTTTTTCCAACCGACAAATAGAGAACCTGCTCTCAATCTTTTGCTGGCTGGAATTCTGCCAGCAAAAATCCGATGGAGCATACACACGGTCGGAATTTCTGACCTAAAGCTCACATCCGACTTTTGCTGGCAGAATTTCTGATCGTGTGTATTGGGCTTTAGTATAATTAAACTAAATCAAAAGCCAACATTTTTTGATAAAGTTGGGAATGATTATTAGGCTGGAGCCTAAAACTGCAGTTTCAGCCTGCTACAGTGGAAGCGGCAATAGTGAATACATTTAGGCCTCATGCACACTGAACATTTTTACAGATGCTTCTAGGGGCATCGGGCGTGTTTTTTTTATTCTGGCCAATTAAATGAATTAATGCCCAAGAGGTTGACATGTAAAAGCTCCTAAAAGCGTAAATGCATCAGCCATTATTCTGCTGGCTTGTATGTGTTCAACATACTGCTACATTGCTGTGATTTTGGCACATTTCTAAGAGGTTATGTCCATCAGAATATACTTTGTACCTGGATCATTGTTTTTTTTTTAAATAAATCAGTTTTTACATAGTTCACTATGGGCATGCACCATTTTTTATTTATTTATTTATTTTTTCAAATATAAGTTTTATTTAAACACCAAACCAGGGAAGATCTCGACAGTACAATCAAATATAAGGTACAATCATGCATAATTATCAGATTCCTCAGAGTAAATTTGCATATATTACCCAAACGGTACACATCGCCTAACTAGTATCTAATAAACCGGTAACATACAGTGGTGTGAAAAAGTGTTTGCCCCCTTCCTCATTTCCTGTTCCTTTGCATGTTTGTCACACTTAAGTGTTTCGGACCATCAAACCAATTTAAACAATAGTCAAGGACAACACAAGTAAACACAAAATGCAATTTGTAAATGAAGGTGTTTATTATTAAAGGTGAAAAAAAATCCAAACCATCATGGCCCTGTATGAAAAAGTGATTCGCCAGAGGATCTGTACCTGTGCAGTACTCTTCAAAGGATGTACCGTCTTCCAAAAAGGGAGGCAGTACGTGCCTTTAATGTCAGTCAGTTCCGGCAGGGTGGGCCATCGTCCCGTCGCTGCAAACTAGGCAGCATGATCAAAAGCCGCACTCCTCAATGACCCGAACCCAGTAGGATGAAGGCCCGTCGTAAAGTCTGGGTGTCTCAGTATTGGATAGAGAGGAAACCTGTTGGAGGTGAGAGAATATTGTGTAGTGGTTAGTTTTCCGTGACGTATTTTGGTTCCCAGGAGGGAGTGGGATTTCAGTGTCGAAGGGAGGGAGTCATAACACCACAACGCACTCTTAAGTGGGATACTCGTCTGCGCTTGTTCTACCCATACCCACAGCTTAGTTGTTTCGTTACGTCTCCAGTCTAGTATTCTGCCTAATTAAGTGGCCTGGAAGTATTGTCGAACATCCAGTATCACTAAGCCTCCCTGGTCCTTGGGAAACGCGCCTTTTTGTTGGCCCAAATAAAACACGTAAAGAGGGCTTGTATTTGTTTGAAGAATGAAAGTGGTATGTGGATGGGAAGGGCTTGATGTAAATAAAGAATTTTGGGACGGATGCACATTTTTATGAGGTTGCATCTGCTGAACCAGGAGTGTAAGCCACTGTTCCACTTCTCCAGCAGGGAGCGAACCCTGGCCAGAATGGGAGGGAAATTCAGCTTATATGTGTGTTTAATATTCTTTGGGATGAAGGTCCCCAAGTATTTTAGAGCCACCTTGGTCCATTTAAAGTGGAAGTGGGTTTGCATGGAGTTCATAGCTAAGGGAAGTATGTTTATTCTCATGGCTGCTGACTTAGAGAAGTTGATTTTTAAGTTCCACAGCGCACCGTATGTGTCAAAGAGATTAGGCAGGGAGATCATGGGATTAGTCAGGGAGAACAGCAGGTCGTCCGCATATGCCGATATTTTACAATCAATGTCCCCTATGTGGAGGCCCTGAACGTCTGGGTTCCCTCTGATTTTGCATAAGAAAGGCTCTAGCGAGAGTGAAAAAAGCAAGGGTGATAGTGGACACCCTTGTCTTGTACCATTTGAGATGGGGAAAGGCGGCGACAAGAGGCCGTTTGCCTTTACTTGTGCTGTAGGGCTAGAGTAGATTTTGTTAATCCAGGTAAGCATCCTGTCCCTTAGACCAATATGATGGAGTACTCAAAGCATGAAGTTCCAATCCACTCTGTCAAATGCTTTTTCAGCGTCACTGCTTAATAATACGCACGGGGAGCCCTTGGTGCTGGCGACGTGAAGGAGATTAAAAACTTTGATGGTATTGTCACGTGCCTCCCTAGTGGGTATAAAACTCACCTGGTCTAGGTGGACTAAAGACTGGAGATGGTGTGCTAGTCGGGTGGAAAGTATTTTGGTAAATATTTTTAGATCTGTGTTCAACAGAGAAATAGGTCTATAGCTTCTGCAGCTGGCAGGGTCCTTACCCTCTTTGGGAATCAAGGAGACGTGAGCTTTCAACATCTCCCTGGGAAGATGTTCCACTCTGACAGCGTTGAAAAACGCCACCATACGTGGGCCAACTATGAGGAGAAACGTTTTGTAATATTGGATGGTGTATCCATCTGGGCCTGGGCCTTTACCTAGTTTCATGGTTCCGATGGCCGACTGGAGCTCAATTAGAGTTATCGGTGCCTCTAGCTCATCTGAAACATCTGTGGGGAAGGTTGGCATTTGAGAAGTTCTGATGTAGTCGTCTACAACTGTTTGGGGGGGCCGTTTGTGTGGTAAATTATACAGCTTAGTATAAAAGTCGCTGAATTCTTGCAAAATTTGTTTCGGGAGAGTCACTCTCTGTCCATTTGGGTCTGTAATATGGGGGATGTAGGCGGCCTGTCTTTGTTCTCGGACCGCTCTAGCTAACGTTTTTCTGCATTGGTCACCAGATTCGTAAGTAATTTGTCGACTGCGTTGTATTGCCCCCTTAGCTCTATAGTGCAATAAGTCTGTAATCTGTTTGCGTATGGTTCCTAATTCTAACTCCAGAGTTTGAGAAGGGGCGTGTTTGTGCCTTGCCTCTATGGATGTCAAAGCAGCCAAAAGCAGCCAAAAGCTGGGAGAGCTGTGCAGCCCGCTCTCTCTTGATACATGCTCCATGGCTGATCAAGAGTCCCCTAAGAACTACCTTGTGAGCCTCCCAAAGTGATCCAGGATCACAATCTGGGGTATCATTCCCCTGAAAGTATAGATTTAGCATTTTAGTCACTTCTGCCAGTATTTCAGGCCTCTGAAGGAGACCCTCATTTAACCGCTGTGTGCTAGCTGTGGACCTCCCCGTGAGTGTGTATGTAATGCCGCGTACACACGTAGAGGACTATCCGGCGGACTTAGTCCGGCGGACTTCCCGCCGGACTGTCTGCCGAACTTTGCGAACAGGCTACTTGACCACACACGGCACTTTTTCAGCAGGCTAATACGGCGTACTAAGTCCGCCGGACTATCCACCGTACTTTTGAAATGAATGGACTCGCCCACACACGCGGAGGAAAGTCCGCTCATTTTGAGCACGTCTCCAGGTATGCGGGGCCCGCGAAGGAGACGTTGCTGGCCCCGCCACCTGGTATGGACTTAAAGGGGAACCCCAACGCCGAAAAAAATCAGCGTGGGGGTCCCCCCCAGGTCCACATCCGACCCTTGTCCGAGCACGCTACCTGGACCGGCCAGGAAAGGGGTGGACGAGCGAGCGGCCCCCCTGAGCTGCCCCCCCTCCTGAGCCGTACCAGCCCCCCCACCCCAAAGCACCTTGTCCCCATGTTGATGAGGACAAGGGCCCCTTCCCGACAACCCTGGCCGTTGGTTGTCGGGGTCTGCGGGCGGGGGGCTTATCGGAATCCGGGAGCCCCCTTTAATAAGGGGGCCCCCGGATACCGCCCCCACCCTATGTGAATGAGTATGGGGTACAATGTACCCCTACCCATTCACCTGTGGAAAAAAGTTAAAATAAAACACAACACACAAGGGTTAAAATAGTTTATTGCACAGCTCCGGGGGTCTTCGTCTTCGGGGGTCTTCTCGCTGGACTTTCTTCTTCGACGCCGCCCTCTTCTTCCGACTTCGGGGGTCTTGTCCCCCTCTTTGGTTCTTCTTGCCGGGCCACCGCGCCTTCTTCTAGCTCTTTTACAGGCCGGTCTTCTGTCGCTGCTGTCGCCGCTGTCGCCTCTGTCGCCGCCTTCTGTTCTTCTCTTCAGATGTTGCCCCGTCGCTCTCTCTGCTCACAATGACGGGGACAAGGCGCGCGGCCACTTATATAGGGACATCACCGGATGATGTCCCCGCCTATTATGATGTCACAGTCCCAGCATCCTCTGGGACTGTGACACCATAATGGGCGGGGACATCATCCGGTGATGTCCCTATATAAGTCGCCGCACGTCGCGTCCGTGCCATTGTGAGCAGAGGATGCGACGAGGCAACATCTGAAGAGAAGAACAGAAGAACAGAAGAACAGAAGGCGGCAACAGCGGCAACAGAAAACTGCCTGTAAAAGAGCTAGAAGAAGGCGTGGTGGCCTGGCAAGAAGAACCGAAGAGGGGGACAAGACCCCGGAAGTCGGAAGAAGAGGGCGGCAGCGAGGAAGAAAGCCGGGCTCCTCCGCTAGCAAAAGAGCTAGAAGAAGATAGCGGAGGAGTCCGGCGAGAAGACCCCCGAAGACGGAAGACCCCCGGAGCTGTGCAATAAACTATTTTAACCCTTGTGTGTTGTGTTTTTTTTTTACAACTGAATGGGTAGGGGTACATTGTACCCCATACTCATTCACATAGGGCTGGGGGCCGGTATCCGGGGGCCCCCTTATTAAAGGGGGCTCCCGGATTCCGATAAGCCCCCCACCCGCAGACCACGCCAACCAACGGGCAGGGTTGTCGGGAAGAGGCCCTTGTCCTCATCAACATGGGGACAAGGTGCTTTGAGGTGGGGGGGCCGCCCATGTTGAGGGCACGCGGCCTGGTACGGCTCAGGAGGGGGGGGCGCTCGCTCGCCCCCCCCCCTTTCCTGGCCGGCCGGGTAGCGTGCTCAGAAAAGGGTCTGATGTGGACCTAGGGGGGACCCCCACGCCGATTTTTTCGGCGTTGGGGTTCCCCTTCAAGTCCATACCAGGTGGCGGGGCTAGCGACGCCTCCTTCGCTGGCCCCGTCTACCTGGAGACGCGCTCAAAATGAGCAGACTTTTCTCCGCACTGGAAAAGTCCTCTCATTTCAAAAGTACGGCAGACTGTGTATGAGTGTATAAAAGTATGGCATACCAACGGCCGGATTGTCCGCCGAAATGCAAGTCCGGCGGGAAGATTGGAATGCAAAAATACTTTCTAAGTCCGCCGTACTTTCGGGTAAAAAAAATCCACCCGATTGTTTGATCGTGTGTACGTGGCATAAGGGATATAGGTGCATGATCTGACCATGTAATATGTCCTATTGAGGAATCTATTATCAAGTGTAGCTGATTGTGGGGCATAAGGAAGAAGTCAATTCTAGTGTAGAGTTTATGAATTTGCGAGTAAAAGGTATAATCGTGCTCTCCAGAGTGAGAGAGTTAGCTACCTGTTTCCTGTGAGACGGAGGTACTGACGAATGTCCTAAAGAGGTGTCTGAGGAAGGTATAAGAGGAATGTTGAAGTCTCCCCCCAGAATCAAGTGGCCCGCCGCAAACTCTCCCAGTTTATCCAGGGTGTGCACAATGAAAATATTCTGGCGTTCGTTAGGGGCATACACCATCGCAAACGTGACCGGGACTTCGCCAACCAGCCCTTTAAGGAACAGGTAACGGCCATCTGGGTCTCCAAGTACTGTCTGGCACTTCCAGGGAAGCCTACTAGAAATCAGTATAGAAACCCCCTTGGTTTTGGCTGATGGGTTGGTAGCGTGGTACGTTGTGGGGTAGAATCTGTTTTTAAGTAGTGGGAGTTTAGCATGTTGGAAGTAAGTTTCCTGTATAAAGGCGATATCCGCCCGAGATTTCTGGAGGTCATTTAACCGGTTCCTGACCGGCGCACGCCAATGTACGTCGGCAGAATGGCACGGCAGGCATATTGACATGCCGGTCGGGACCCCAGCGAGTCCGGTCGCGGATCCCGCAGACTCGATCGCCGTGAGCATACCCGCGATCGTCTCACGGGGCGGCTGAACGGAGAAATGCCGTTGAAAACAGCATTTCCCCGTTCTGCCTAGCAACTAGTGACGCTGATCTCTGCTCCGTGTGATTGGAGCAGAGATCAGTGTTCACTAAATGAAAGCCCAGCCCCCCACAGTTAGTAACACACCCCTAGGAACACTTAACCCCTACACTGCCATCCACTGGTTAACCCCTTCAATGCCAGTGTCATTTACACAGGAATCACTGCATTTATATAGCAGTGATTGCTGTATAAATGACAATGGTCCCAAAAATGTGTCAAAAATGTCCATAATGTCGCAGTCACAATAAAAATCGCTGATCGCCGCCATTACTAGTAAAAAAAAAAATTATTAATAAAAATGCCATAAAACTATTGCCTATTTTGTAAACGCTATAACTTTTGCGCAAACCAATCAATAATTGCTTATTGCAATTTTTTTTACCAAAAATATGTAGAAGAATACGTGTCGGCCTCAACTGAGGGAAAAAAAATTTTTTTATATATTTTTGGGGATATTTATTATAACAAAAAGTTCCCCCCCTTTTTGCGTAAAAAATAATGTGTTTTTTTCAAAATTGTCGCTCTATTTTTGTTTATAGCGTAAAAAATAAAAACCGCAGGGGTGATCAAATACCACCAAAAGAAAGCTCTACTTGTGGGAAAAAAAAAAGGATGCCAATTTTGTTTGGGAGTAGGGATGAGCCGAACACCCCCCGGTTCGGTTCGCACCAGAACTTGCGAACGACCCCCGCGTTCGGTACGAACGTTAGAACCCCATTGAAGTCTATGGGACTCGAACGTTCGAATTGGAAAGTGCTCATTTTAACGGCTAATATGCAAGATAGTGTCCTAAAAAGGGTTTGGCGACCTGCCTCCTGCCTCAGGGGACATGGATCACTGCAAAAAAAAGTTTTAAAAACTACCGTTTTGGCGGGAGCACTGATTTTAATGACGATTAAAGTGAAAAAAAAAAAGTAAAATATTCCTTTAAATATGGTGCCTGCGGGGTGTCTGTAGTATGCCTGTGAAGTGCCACGTGTTTCCCGTGTTTAGAACAGTCCCTGCACAAAATTACATTAAACGGAAATAACACCATTTAAAACTGCTTGCGGTTTTAATGTTATATCTGGTTCCTGCAATATGGTTGAAAATCATTGAGAAACATGGCATGGGTAGCCCTCCCTGCCCATTACCAGCCTATTTGGGTCTTGTACGCATATTAAGGGGAACCCCGTACCCATATTAAAAAAAGGAAATGCGTGTGGCCCCCAGGCCCTATATACTCAGAACAGCAGTATACAGGCGGTGCAAACAAGACAGGGACTGTGTAGGTTTGTTGTGTTAAGTTGAATCTGTTTGTCATTTTCAACCGGTACATTTTTAAAGTGTAGCTCCAGTCAAAAAAACTATCTTTAAGCTTTTTGGAAAACATAGGGAAGGGTTATCACCCCTGTATAATTTGTTTTGTCGTCCATCTTTTTTCATCTCACTTGCTGCTGTCTCCTTGCGTTTGCAAGTAGGAGATGTTTGTAAGTTGGATGTTTGAAAGTAGGGGCCTGCCCTATATTATAGCGGTATGTACTGGGTACACTAACACTACTGACTGCAAGCTCTATTATTAACCACTTGTTAGCCCAATGTTTGCATAAAGTGAAAGATGAAGTTACGCTGAGTAAATAGATATCAAACATGTCACTCTTCAAAATTGCACATGCCCGTGGAATGGCGCCAAACGTCGCTACTTAAAAAATCCCCATAGGCGACGCTTTAAATATTTTTTTACTGGTTACATGTTTTGAGTTGCAGAGGAGGTCTAGGACTAGAATTATTGCTCTCGCTCTAACATTCTCGGCGATACCTCACATGTGTGGCACATGCGAGCACATGGGGACATGGGCGCTTTAATTTTTATTTTATTTTTTTATTGTTCATTTTACTTTATTTATTTTAGTTTGACATTTTTTTTCCCAAAAATATATTTTTGATCACTTTTATTCCTATTACAAGAAATGTAAACATCCCTTGTAATAGGAATATGGGGTGACAGGTCCTCTTTACAGTGAAATCTGGGGGGTCAATATGACCCCACATCTCACCTCTAGGCTGGGAAGCCTGAAATAAAAAATAAAAAAAAGATTCTGGCTTTGATCGTACTGGCGAGTTGGTAGAAGCACCGGAGGGCGGTGAGGGGTGGGGGGCGTCTATGGCTGGGTATTTCAGGGTATCACCGAGTATGGCTGGGTATCTCTGAGTATGGCTGGGTATGGCAATTTATGGCAGGGTATTACAGAGTATTGGCGGGGTATTGGCGGGGTACTACAGAGTAATAGCAGGGTACTGCACTGCAGAGTAATGGCAGGGTACTGCACTGCAGAGTAATGGCGGGGTACTGCACTGCAGAGTAATGGCGGGGTACTGCAGAGTAATGGCGGGGTACTGCACTGCAGAGTAATGGCAGGGTACTGCACTGCAGAGTAATGGCGGGGTACTGCACTGCAGAGTAATGGCGGGGTACTACAGAGTAATGGCAGGGTACTGCACTGCAGAGTAATGGCAGGGTACTGCACTGCAGAGTAATAGCGGGGTACTGCAGAGTAATGGCGGGGTACTGCAGAGTAATGGCAGGGTACTGCAGAGTATGCACTGGTATTGCAGAGTATTGGCAGGGAATTGAGGGGTTAAATTCGGTGAGCAGCGATGTGGGCACTGCAGATGCAGCCCACATCGCTGCTGACACCGATCTCTTTCCCCTCCGCTGTACCGATCGGTACAGAAAGGGGAGGGAGGAACAGGCGTCATAACATGACGCCGGTTTGTTTCCAAGTGATCACTCCGTCATTTGACGGAGCAATCACGTGGTAAACGGCCGCTATGAGCGGCCGTTTACCGTGATGCGCCGGGTCCTATGGACCCGGCGGTCACGGATGCTCTCGAGTGCGCACACCTCGGGGCACGCGAGAGCAGAATTCTGGGAGGCCGTTAATTAACGGCCTCTCTGAGTTAAACAACCGCCCTGAAGCCGTTAATCGGCAATGGGCAGTTGTTAAGTGGTTAAAGCTAGATCACTAGCTATATAGGTGAGGTGAATATAGTGGTGTATACTGCAGTCAGGGCACAGACAACAACCACTACACAGCAGCAAGATAGGAAATCAGCCAAAAACGATTGGTGTGTACTGTGTTGAAGGTACACAGAACACCCACTGCTTCAGATGCAAAGTAACACACTACAGGAGGCCGCCTTAAAGGCGGCCTTATATAGTGTGGGGCGTGCACTACACAGCCTGAGCTATGATTGGCCACAGGCAGGATGCCTGTGGCCAATCATGGCTCTCCTCGCTGCCGGCGCTGCGATTGGCCAAGCATGCAGGGTCACAGTGCATGCTTGGCCAATCATCGGGCAGCAATGCACTGCGCCAACGCAGTGCATTGTGGTCCGCGCGCGCGTCACTCGAATTTTGACGCGAACGGCCAAAACGTTCGGAATTCGCCGAACGGCCGAACGGCCAATGTTCGAGTCGAACGTACGTTCGACTCGAACACGAAGCTTATCCCTATTTGGGAGCCACACCCACGGCCGCGCAATTGTCAGTTAAAGCGAGGCAGTGCTGAATCGCAAAAAGTGGTCTGGTCTTTGACCAGCAAAATGGTCCAGGGCTGAAGTGGTTAATAACATGCACCTTTTTTCTGGGATGTTTAGGCCCTTAGCATTGAGCGAAATTATTCTTATGGAGTCCATCGCTCTGGCTGAGGGCAGGGACGTTTTTTTTTTCCTGACACACATGTGATGCTGGGGGATTATACCAGATGGTGGTCATGTTTAAAGCCAAGCACTCATTACCATCTATAATTTGATGGGGCATCACCTGGTGGCGAAAGTGCACACTTTCCAACAGGAAGTGGGAATGTGGAGACACTAAAGCCTTGTACACATCAAATTGTTGGCCAAACAAGCATCTGATTTTTGTCCAAAGGGCTTGTGCCATGAACTTGTCTTGCATACTAACGGTACACAATTGTCGGCCAACAAACACGAACGTAGTGTCGTACCACGAGGAATTTCAGCTCTTGAGCACCACCCTTTGGGCCCCTTCTGCTAATTTCATGTTCGGTGAGCATTGATTCCGAGCATGAGTGTTTGTACTTTCGACTTTTGTGTGACAGACTTGTGTACTGACGATGCGAAAATCAGACAACAGACTATTGTCCGCCGAAAATTTAGTAGCCTGCCATCCAACATTTGTTGGCCAAAAGTTGGACAACAATTGTCAGAAGGAGCATACTAACGGTCAGATTTTAGGACAACAGTCTGTCAACAGACAATCCCCTGCCAACAATCGGATCGTGTGTACGAGGTTTTAGACGTGTTTTATGGATGCCCACAGTTACATTAATCATCACAAACTTTGATTGGGACTTTGTTTATAAATTATTTCCTTGTTTTGATTTATATTTTCACACTTTGTGATATTGTCACACTTATCATTTAGTTATTCACATATGCACATTATATTTATATTGTCGTGTTTTAAAAGTTTTTTATTATTATTATTTTTGGATTTAGTGTTGCTTTATTATTATTTATATGCTTGCTGTTAGTACCACCATTGCTGAGTAGCTGCTTTTGATTTTGTACGTATTCCCAGCGCAGATTCTATTTATTTATTTTTTATTTAATGATTAAAATCCATCAGTTATTTTTTTTTTGTCTATCAGTGTCTCATTGGGGAAATTTTGTTTTACTTGCTGTTCCAGAGACACGAGAGGAAGTAAAAATAGAGTGAGGAAAAAATTTCCCCTTACCTGCTCTTTAGCTGATAATCATAAAATGTTGAATTTCCTCTTATTGTTTGTCCTGGGGTAAGGTGAATCTCCCTAGTAGGCGACACAGACTGTAAAAAAAAAAAACAGAAAGGGGTTTCAGCACCTTCCCATTCCCAGGTTTAAAACTAAAAGAAATATTTTGGCTTTAGAAATACTTTAATATGTATATATGTATAGGCAGAAACTTTTCATGTTTTAATAAGAGCAGGGTTAGTTTTGCTTTTTTAAGCTATTTTTTTTTTATTTACTTTCTTTCCTGTTCTAAGGATGCAACAGAAAGTGTGAGAAAATCTCCCCAAAGTGAGAGTGATTTTTTCCTTCAGATTTACCAAAACCATATAATATGTGATCAAACCTTAGGAGTTTCAATTTGTATGAAATCAGGCAGGCCCTTGCACTACATGGTTTTGGTAAATCTGAAGACAAAAATCAGCAGAAAATCTGATAGTGTGTATGGGGCTTTAGGCAGCTTTCACCAGAACCAGTGGCGGCTGGTGAAGTTTTTGGATGGGGGGGCGCCAGACCCCGCCCATCATGACCCCGCCCACCATTTTGGCCCCTCCCACTTCTCATAAAACACACCCCTTATGTAATCGGAAAAAAAATTTGACGTGGGTTCCCCCTCCGAGAGCATACCAGGCCCTTAGGTCTGGTATGGATTCCAAGGGGAACCCCCTACGCCGAAAAAACGGCGTGGGGGTCCCCCCCAGATCCACACCAGACCCTTATCCGAGCACGCTACCCGGCAGGCCAGGAAAGGGGGTGGGGACGAGCGGGCGGCCCCCCCCTCCTGAGCCGTACCAGGCCGCGTGCCCTCAACATGGGGGGGTGTCTTGGGGGAGGGGAGCGTGCGGCCCCCCCACCCCAAAGCACCTTGTCCCCATGTTGATGAGGACAAGGGCCTCTTCCCGACAACCCTGGCCGTTGGTTGTCGGGGTCTGCGGGCGGGGGGCTTATCGGAATCCGGGAGCCCCCTTTAATAAGGGGGCCCCGGATACCGGCCCCCCACCCTATGTGAATGAGTATGGGGTACAATGTACCCCTACCCATTCACCTGTGAAAAAAAGTACAAAAAAAAACACAACACAGGGTTAAAATATTTTATTGCACAGCTCCGGGGGTCTTCCGTCTTCGGGGGTCTTCTCGCCGGACTCCTCCGCTATCTTCTTGTAGCTCTTTTGCTAGCGGAGGAGTCCGGCTTTCTTCCTCGCCGCCGGCCTCTTCTCCCGACTTCGGGGGTCTTGTCCCCCTCTTCGGTTCTTCTGCCGGGCCACCGCGCCTTCTTATAGCTCTTTTAGAGGCGGTGGCCCGGTCTTCTGCTGCTGCCGCCGCCGCCGCCGCCGCCGCCGCCGCCGCCGCCGCCGCCCGTTCTTCTTCTTCTTCTTCTTCTCCTTCTTCTCCAGGAGATGTTGCCTCGACGATCTCCCTGGCCGGAATGCCAGGGACGCGCTGCGCTGCTACTTATATAGGGACAATGGGGCGGTGTCACATGGGTTGATGTCACATGGGTTGGTCACATGGGTTGATGTCACAGTCGCCATGCTCGGATAAGGGTCTGGTGTGGATCTGGGGGGGACCCCCACGCCATTTTTTCGGCGTAGGGGGTTCCCCTTGGAATCCATACCAGACCTAAGGGCCTGGTATGCTCTCGGAGGGGGAACCCACGTCAATTTTTTTTTCAGAAATTTGGCGTGGAGTTCCCCCTTCAGAGCTCATTCTCTGATTGGCCACGGCAAAAGTTGCCTGGCCTGGGGAAACCTTTCTGGCTGTGAAAGCTTTTTGCATTCATTCAGCTAAATGCACGAACATTCTCCACAAAGTAGAGGCTAGAAAGCCTTTATGCGGTGACTCACCTCTCACTGTCTGGCAGCTCCGCTCGGGCTAAGGAACGGAGCTGCCTACGTCACTTCCGGGTTTCGTGAAGCAGCCGAAAGCCGGAAGTGACTGCCTGTCTAAGAATGACAATGCTCTTGCCCGTAGAATCACAGTGATTTTACGGGCGGAAGCTAGTCGGCGTTCTGCAGTGCGCCGCAAGGCGGGTTTTTAACCCGCAAATGAAGCACCATGGATGCAATTTTGTGATTGCATGGACATGGCGCTTCTCATAGTGCACTGTGACCGGCGCCACAGTACACTATGTTAAATTGTTAAATGACATTTTTTTTTTTTTTAAATGTCTTAAAGGGCCCGTTTTTTTTTTTTTTTACTTTTTTTTTACTTTTTTTTCTTTTTTACACCTAGGGAGAGGGGGGCGGCACCCGGGCGCCCCCTATGGGCGGGCCGCCACTGTAGGAGAGATACGTTCATCAGTCTGGTACAATATGGTCCACAAAGGGAAGGGGAAATGGTGAGAAGCACCGGGGCTTTGTGACACCCAGATATTTTAAATAGTCATGCACGGTGATGAAAATATAAAACAAATCTTTATGCTGACAGTTGGTGTGTTACTGCAAGTAGGGACTGTCTCCTGGACCCACTGATTCATTTAACTATTACCACAGTGATTTGTCTTTTTGACATTGACATTTTCGAAAATAAATAATTTTTTGTGACAATTTACTACTGCTTGCTGAGTCACGTTATTACCACCCCATCTTTCTATGAAGGTATACTGCTTTTACTTTCTGGCTGTTATCTCTTGTGTCTGGAAAAAAATGGGCTGCTAGTATTTTTCTTGCATCTTGCGTCTTTCTTCCATCTTGTGATCTTCCTATTGTCACGGTCTAGTCTGCAGATTTCTCTTGTGAAATTCTTACCTCCTTGCTGCAGATCTGTGACTCTATTTCACATATGGTGTTTGGCTTCTCTGTTCACCTTTGGGGCTCACCTGGTCCACTGTAGGTTTATATCTTTTTCCCTTCTATTACTTTATGGGTCATCTCCTTGTTTGCTTCCCTATATATACACATGCTCAGTGCAATGCTCCTTGCCTTGGCAACTTCACAGTTCTATAAGCTCCCGTTCTCTTGTCTCTTGTGTATCCTGTATCAGACTACCCATGTATCGACCCCGGCTCTGTTTACCATCTATGCTTGTTCGCTACCCGCCCTGACTTCATCTAGTCTCCTGGATTTCTGGTTGTCTTCTGCTGCTTGCACTCTGCACACGTGTTTGGTCTCCGCACCTTCAGCTGGGCATACCACGGGGTCGCGACCTGGTTTCAGATTGCTGCAAGTCCACCCCCACCATCAGGGGCTCTGGTGAAGAAGCAGGCTGGGGCTTAGACTCCACGCCCTGGGGAACCCCAAGTTGGCGATCTACAAAGGACCTATTACAGACTCTTTTCAGTTTGCTCAGGTCATGAGCTCCTCTGAGACACCACAGCCTCTACTGGAACAACTTCAACATTTGGCGCAGAGAGTTGATGTCCAGTAGGCTTATCCAGAGCAGATCATGCGGTGTCTACAAGAACTTTCCTCCCGTTTGGACCAGCTGCAGGTTGTGTTCACTTCCTCACCTTCCGATCCAGCTCCTACCCCAGTTCCTGCTTCTCCAGTTTCCGTGGCTCCTCCTGTATCGCATGGTTCTTCGACTCCAGCTGTCTCCACCACCTCGCTTTTCTGGTGATCCAAAACTTGTCGGGGCTTCATCAACCAGTGTTCAATTAATTTTGAGCTAGCGGCCCGCCATTTCCCTACTGATCCTTTCAAGGTGGTGTACATGGTATCATTCCTTTCTGGGGAGGCTCTGGCTTGGCCTCCACCACTGTGGGAGCATCAAGACCCTATGATTTTCTGTTCTCCTGCCTTCAAGCAAGCTTTCCATAAGACCTTTGATGTGCCTGGCACTGTGGGAGAATCAAGATCCACTATTTTTTGTCTTCCTGCCCTCCAGCAAGCTTTCTGTAAGACCTTTGATGTGCCTGGCAGGGCCTCATCCGCTTCTGGAGCACTTCTTCGGCTTTGTCAAGGATGCATGACTGTTGGTCAGTACGCAGTTCAGTTTTGCACCGTGGCCTCGTAACTAGCATGGAATGATGAGGCCCTTACCGCAACTTTTTGGCAAGTTTTAGCAGATTGTATTAAAGGATGCCTGAAACCTTTGCCTTTTTGCGGAACTGATGGCCACATATTAAAGTCCTGTCCTGTTTGCCCCAGACAACTCACAGGTCTAGGTCCCTCGGAGGGAGGTAATCTAGACCAGAACCTGAATTCCATCACTTTCCCTCGATCTGTCTTACCTGTCTCCATTCATTGGGCCCTGAACTCATATTAGGTAGCTGCATATGTAGACTCTGGGGCAGCCGGGAACTTGATGGAGCAGTCCTTGGCCGATGGTTTGGGCATTTCTCTCATTCCCTTGGCAAAGCCCATCTCAGTATCTGCAGTCGATGGCTCTATTTTAGCCTTAGGACCCCTACGATTCAAAACTACCCCATAACTATGCATGTTCGTGTTCTTCATCATGACAAAATCTCCTTCCCGATTCTTACCAAGTCTTCTAATCTCATCAATCTTGGACTGCCGTGGTTGCAAAAAATTTTTCCATCTTTAGATTGGAACTCTGGTCAGGTGTTGGTGTTGTCATAGGGCACACAATGCCACCAGACCTGTCTCCCTAAGGTGCTTCTACCTCTCTCTGTACCCGTGGCCAAGGTCACCACCTCTCTGATGCTCACTCAACATTATCAGACCTTCCCAGATGTCTTTTATAAAAAAGCTGCTCCCCTGCCTACTCCTACTGCAGGTCCTCTTCCAATGCTCTTCAACTCTAGTTCCTTACCCTCTTTTATGCCTAAACCACCAGGCCTTTTACTTACTGTACAGCTCAAAGCGCCAACTCTGCTACCTTCTGGATGGGTAGAGGCCCCAACATCTGTGACCTCTGTACTACCTGAGGTCTCAGTTTCCTGTACCCTGTCTGCTGAGACCCCAGTGCCCTTACTCCTTTCAGCTGCTTTGGGCCCTGCCATGGTTCCCACATTAGTAGCTTGAATGCCTACCCCAGGTTCCTATTCAGCACAGCCTGTCATGCCCACTGTACAAACTAAAGCCTCAACTCATATTCTCTCACCTTTGTTAACAGCCCCCACTCCCAGTCGTGTGTCCTCTCTGCCAGCCACCTCACCAGACCCTTCATTTTGGCTACCAGTGTCTGCTCCTGCCTAAGCACCTGATTTATCTTTTCCCATTCCTGCTCCTTTAGGGGCAGATGTTCCCAAGAACTCATATCTGTGTGGAGGACTCGTAAGGGGGGGGGGGGGGGGGGGTACTGTCACGGTCTAGCCTACAGATTTCTGTCGTGAAGTTATTACCTCCTTGCTGCAGATCTGTGACTCCATTTCACATGTGGTGCTTGGCTTGTCTGTTCACCTTTGGGCATCATCTGCTCCACTGTGGGTTTATATCCTTTTCCCTTTCTATTACTTCCTGGGTCATCTCCTTGTTTGCTTCCCTATATATACACATGCTCAGTGCAATGCTCCTTGCCTGAGGAATTTCACAGCTCTCTAAGCTCCCATTCGCTTGTCTCTTGTGTATCCTGTATCAGACTACCTGTGTACCGACCTGGCTTTGTTTACTGTCTATGCTTGTTCACTACCCACCCTGACTTCGGCTTGTCTCCTAGATTTCTGGTTGTCTCCTGCTGCTTGTGCTCTGCACACGTGTTTGGTCTCCACACCGTCAGCTGGGCATACCTGGGGGTCACGACCTGGTTCCAGTTTGCTGCAAGTCCATCCCCACCATCAGGGGCTCTGGTGAAGAAGCAGGCTGGGGCTTGGACTCGACGCCCTGGGGAACCCCAAGTTGGCGATCTACAAAGAGCCTACTATTACAGACTCTTTTCAGTTTTCTCAGGTCATGAGCTCCTCGGAGACACCACAGCCTCTACTGGAACAACTTCAACATTTGGCACAGAGTTGATGTCCAGTAGGCTTATCAAGAGCAGATCATGCGGTGTCTACAAGAACTTTCCTCCCATTTGGACCAGCTGCAGGTTGTGTAGAGGAAGCAGGCTGGGGTTGGACTCTGTGCCCTGGGGAACCCTGAGTTGGCCATCTATAAAGGGCTTACTATTACAGACTCTTGACACGTATGCTCCATCTCCACTCTAGATGAATTCCGGCATCACCATTTAATTTGCAGTGTGTATATTTTATCGGCTATAGAATCCTCTATTGTGTTAACCAAGGGCTTTGATGTATTCTATCACTTTGTACATGCTTAATGCTATTTGTATTTTTAATGTTCAGTGACCTCTACTCTGATAGAGGTGACATTTTAGCTTTTTCAAAAAATGTTTGTTTTATATTTCCATCACTGTGTATGACTATTTAAAATATCTGGGTGTCACAAAGCCCCGGAGCTTCTCACCATTTCCCCTTCCCTTTGTGGACCATGTTGTACATGAATTGGGGCTGACACCCACCATTGGTTATTGTTTGCTGTATATGGGCTATTGAGCTATAGTTCATCAGTCCGGTACTTCATCACTGCCCAGTGACAGGGAGAGGGACAAGACCTATTACTGTTAATTAACTGCAGCAAAGAAAAATCACACCTTCCTTCCCTGCCAGACACATCTGTGCTGGGTAGCAGACCTGTCTTAATCTCCAGACTGGATGCGCAGAAATACAAATCCCTCGGTAACTTATACAGCAATGTATATTATTTGTGTGTTTAGTTGTTTGCCTGGAGTTTGGCTTTACTTTTCAATATTTTTATTGAAGTGACAATGTTATTTAAGGCACAATCAATAAACAGTGACAAAAACAGAAGTGAAAATCGAGCACCCTCAGAGAGTGCCTTTCTTTCAAATGATCATAAACATAGGACCTTTGAATAAAAGACAGAGCAATCTTAACATAAAATGTGTTTGGCGGGGTGATAATTAACATAACCATATAACATAAACAAAAAAATAAGAAATTAAGTCTTCAACTGTAGAGTCAAGAAATACATCTCCAAGCAACTAGGGACTGGTTGCAGATTGTCCCATCAAGCTACTTTAACTTATAACATTAGTGTAGCCATGGTGTTGCAGCTACTAACAAACAATCCACCAATTCCCCCCACTGCTGGACTTCATACATCACTTCCAGAGTCAATGAAGTCTTTTCCTGGTTTTGTTTTAGTTGTTTTATTGGAGGGTGCAACTTGGATAGGGTGTGGGATTATGGGATGTCCATAGAACATATCATTGCCATCATATTTTAGAATTGAAGCAAAACAGCACAAAGTTAGAGCCAGAAGATTAGATGTGCATTTAAAACTGAGTGTGAATCTCCTCCTGCATTTACCTATATGCAGGACATGGGCGTCCGCAGTTAGGAACAAGAGGGGTCAAGTGCTTCCCCCCCCTGGAATCAGGGATTGGATTTTAAATTCAGCACAGTTGCGTTGCTATCGGGGTGCGAGCAGCCCTCACCCCGGTGCCAGCCGCCAGTGGGTTGACACCATCAAGGTACTGTCAAGCCCCCCCCATCAGTGTAGTGTGACTTTGGCTCTTTTCCCTGCTCAGTCCAGCAGAGAACTCTGTGGCATTGTGACAGGAGAAAGGCGAGCTGCGGACTGTCAGAGGTTCCCACCACTTGCCCCTCTTTTCTCCTGTCAGGGAGAAGAGACGACGGCTCTCACCAGGTTCCACGCCCAGCTTCCTGCCCGCTCCTTCCCTGCTGGCCATAACTGAGGGCCAATCAAAGGAGACTAGGAGAGGACAGCATCGTGAGACATATAGTCCCAAAGATTGACGGCCCCATTTTCCACAGGGAGGAAGCTACGGCTCCATCAAGAGAGAGATTGAGAGACTGTAGCCTTGAAAAAAGCTGAGGCAGAGAGTGCTACAGGACAAAGAACGAGGAGTGTGCTGGATGGAAGGCAGAGAGAGAGCCACGCTGCCCAGAGCCACCAGAGAGAGAGCCACGCTGCCCAGCGCCACCAGAGAGAGAGACACACTGCCCAGCACCACCAGAGAGAGAGACACACTGCCCAGTACCACCAGAGAGAGAGACACACTGCCTAGCGCCACCAGAGAGAGAGCCACACTGCCCAGCGTCACCAGAGAGAACCACGCTGCCCAGCACCACCAGAGAGAGAAAGGCTGTGCCACTACCAGGGTACAGACATACTAAACTACTGACCAGAGTCGCCCCCGGGGAACCAAGAGTGAGCGACCATCCAGCCAGAGGGATCACTGCTGTAGTTTCGCTGGGTCTGGTAAGAGGGCCTGTTGGCCATTTTCAATTTCTTATCCTAGGGACTGTACTATGTTTGCAGACTCTGACTATGATAATGTGATAATGACATTGTCGAAAAGTGGCGGTGCATGAGTGACCCTAAAATGATGCCCCCCCTGAAAAAAATTCTGTGGATGCTCATGATGCAGGAGGATATAAGTAATATATATTTTACCTAATAATTAAACAATACGCTTAGAGGGAGAACCCAACCCTTGAACATTATGGGAAAGCAGTTGTATGGTTCCAACGTAGTCGGTTAACGTAGACATGGATAAGGATAAAAATAACTGTAAACTGGTGAACTCACCCACCAATGTACAGACGTCATGGAAGTCCAGGTAAAATTCCAGCTGACCCTCAGGAAGGAAAAGGAGAAAAAGTTAAAAACAGAGAAGGGAGTAAAAAGAAGGATAAAATCATACATGGGCTTAGAAACACCCAGTATCAAAAGTTGCTACATAGAGAAATAATTGAACAATGGAAAACACAAGATAACCTAACTGTGTAGTCCAGAACCCAAGTTCTGGCAATGTGGGAGTCTCCACCAAAGGTAACCAGTGGGAAGAGTCCGACAAATTAGGAGTGCATAGTCTCCTCCTGGCACAAAAATAAAGTAGCATGTAAAATGCCCTCCCAGACATACCCCAAAAAAAAAAATTAAAGTCCCAATATCAACAAGGCCAATGTGTCCCAGAGAACAAAAAGCACCAGGTTCAAAGACACATGAAATAGTAACAAAACGTAGGCAAAAAAGCTAAAGTCCCCAAAAGGACCACTGAGAAGCCACTGCTACAAGGAAATTTTTTTTTTTTAAATTAACTGGTGCCCGGGAGTTCTCAGGTCACTCGGCGTGAAGTCGTGGCTTTCCGTGATGATGGGGAAGAGGTGAAGGCAGAGGGCCGCTGGATCTTGATTGGTTCTGAGATGAGGGATTATGGGAGATAAATCCCAATTTCAGCAGGATCTTTTTACCTTCAGCAAACGTAGAAAAGGAATATGATTTGTTGCTGTAGGTAAATTTTAAACGGAAAGGATAGTTCCATTGGTAGCAAATGTCACGCTGAACCAAAGATGAAAGCAAAGGTTTAAATGCTCTCTCTGTTTTTGAAAGGTAGCTTGGGAGATGTCTGCAAAGATCTGAATTTTGTAGCCTTCAATTTCAAGGTCCGGGTGTTCAAGGTGAGGGCGGCACCAGATTGTGGGACAATAGCAAATGAATATTCGCTATTGTCACACTGATTCTGCCTCTTGGCCAATCAGGAAGGGGGTCCTGAGACCCGTTTCCCAATTGGCTGAAAGGAGAAGCTACCCTATTAGCTGAGGAAGGAGGAGGGAGGAAACGCACGGTGGACACCACTGCAGTCCCAAGGAATAGATGCACTGCGAGGACACCACTGTGATGCCAAGAAGTAGACGCAGGGGAAACCGGTTGTCCAGAGGGAAGCGCTGCCCAGGATAAGTGTTGCGGGTGACGGACCAACTCGGGGGAGGGGGGAGCGGGGTGACCCGACCGGGGGGGTCACTGTGCACGGTTTGCCCTCCCCACACAAATATACCACTGGCCACCATTGCTATACCTCCTGTAGAGGCAGACATTTACTGAACTGCAGGAAGAATCAATAAGCTACAAGAGCACTCACCAGCACCCTTGCAGTTCATTGAGAACTACAAGCTGTCTGCAACAATGATCAATGGCACTTGTAGTTCATTCACTCACATTACTCTGTGATATGGGTGTAACATGTTACAAAGGTGAACTTATCCTTAAAACCATGAATGGCCCTTCAAGCACTGACTAAGTCGGGTGGAAAATTATCATGTCAGCTAAAAAAACATCTACAGAAAAATGAGGACTACTTCATCAACAAAAAAGTTAGAGATATATACATAACTTTTGAACAAATAAGATATTTAATTGAAGAAAACACCCATGCCTTCTGATGATTAGCCTAGTTTTGATGATTAGATTTCCAGCAGTCAAGTTAATAAAAACAGAAATAAAAATTAAGAAAAACACCCATAAATATATAAAACTAAACATATGGAATAGTGTGGAACATCATGTAAGAGATAAATAAACAGATAAATCTAATAAAGTTAAAAGTGCTCATCTAAAGGTTCATTATAAAAACAATTATAAAAATGAATACAACTGATACTGATGAAAATTATATTAGGTGGACCTAGATATGTAAATTTTTGGGAAATGTTGAAGCCATGTTTTTTTCTGGAAAAATTCGAAATTTTGGAAAAATTAAAAAAAAAAAAATATCGGTGTGGAGTCGTTTTTATAAATTGAAAGTAATTTTGTTACACTGGGAATGTGAAATGCAGTGTATTATTCTTGAAAGAAAAGTACAGCTTATTCAGAAAATAAACTAAACTTCCTTTTTAAAATTTAATTTTTTTATTACAAATTGACAAACAAGAACTGTATATGTTATAGTATAACTAAAGGCAAGACTTTTTTTTAGTTTTGTATAGAGTGGAGAGGGATATTTATTGCTGTCTACGTCCCTGTTAAGTAGAATCCCCATTATCATTGAAAGTGAAAGTAAAAGAAAATCACAAATTTTGGGGTAATGTAATAGAGTAGAAATCTTCCAATGGGGACACTAGTTCTGGTAACCTGGGGTCCCCAAAGAAATTCCCTTAATTTTGCAGGGATTTTCTCTCAATTCCTGTTTGGCTATGGAACAGGAAGTAATGGGAAATCTCTGTAATAGGACACAGATGGCTATAAAAAATCCAACAGAGGTTATAGCCCTCCCTTGCTATATCCAAAATGAAAAAAAAAGTTTTGCCTTTAGTTCTACTTTAAGAACATTTCAACTGTACATGAGAACAGGTACCCATCCCACTTTCCCTTATAATAATTGAAAAGCTTCCTGCCAATAGGCATTTTCAGTTATTGATAATGTTAATCCAGAAGTATATAGTATATTGCAAGGTTAATCAACGTTCCTCTGATTTCAGGTGTCATTTTAACTATAAATGAAGGGATTGTCTATTTTTTGAGGGCCATTTGAGGGCCATTTTCTTACTTGAAATGCTGCTGGTGAAGAAATACTTTGTGATTATCCAGATGGAGCAGACAGAGTGTTTCTGGAGTGAGAACTTAGGAGGGAAAAGCTACTTGCACTTATATTATGGTCCTCATCATTTCATTCCATAAATTATTTTTTAATGTCTTTAGGGAACATCTGGCATGAGAGGATGTGTTTTATCATCCTTGTAGCATTTGGAAAAGCAGCTTTGATCTCGGCAGAAATTGTAATGTGCAAATGTTTCCAAACTCTAGATGTTGGTCTCACCATTTTACTGAGAAGAAAAACAGAAAAAAATATTTACTGACCAGGCTATAGTTATGCTGTGGTGGTGGAGAACATTAATAGGAACCATTTAAAGGTTAAAAAAGATAAACTTATCTGTAAGACAAATTGACCCACTTACCTGTCAATTAAGGCCTGAGAGGTGAGAAACTATCATCTACTGTATCCCAACAACCACCCAACTGTAGGAGGTGCAAGATGGAACCCACAAGCAAACTAAACTGGAGCCATAAGGACTGTCAGGGTCGCCTCAGCCGAATGATTTGCTGCCTTTCAGGTACCAGGTTTCGGCATGTGGTGGATCGGGTTGATAAATTACTGGGAGTGATGTATCAAAGACAGAATACAAAGAAGATGTAGGCGCCTCAAAAATTTAATTTAAAGAACTAAGCTGCAATTTGAAAGGAAGGACCTCCAAGGTGATATTCTCTGGAATATTGCCTGTGCCACGCAATGTGGCCAAGGCAGGGGTAGATTAGAGGACCGAATGTATGGCTAAAGACATTGTGTAAGAGGGAACACCAGGCTGACTTTTCATTGGGCTATAACCTCTAATGTGCTAGGAGTGATAGTGCCTTTTGCGAGAGTAGGTACATTTTTGTGATCTGAGAAGGGAGTGACTCAGAATAGAACTGGATGACTCTCAGGTGGTGTCACTGGGACCTTCCACTTCTTTCCTGAATCTTCTGGTGTTTTTTGGAAGAGAGGGGAGGTGGAGCCACCTGGGGTATTCTGAGGGGCCCTGACCAATCCCCAATCTGGATTGGCAAGGGGCAGGCCTCCCTAAATACTATAATAATAATTGTGTTTGAGGCAAAATTCGCCTTGAAAATTAATTCCACCTGTCTCACATTTATAAGGGGGTCTTGGGCCAGGAAATGCTCAACAGCCCAAAGGCCCACCTCGTGGGGGATTGACGTATACAGAGATGTTACATCACGTAATACCCATGTGTAGGTGGGCTCCCAAGTGTAAGAAGATAGTGTGTCTAACAAATGTATACAATCTCGAATGTACGATGGTAACTGTTGTGCGAGTGGCTGGAGGAACTGCTCTATTTATACGGAGAAGCCGCTAGTTACATTATCCATAGCTGCTTCAAACGGACGGCCATGTGGATTGTGGATTTTCAGAAGATGATAAAAGTATGGAGTTTTATAGAATTTTTTCTTTATAAAAACAGCCTCCGCTTTATTGATATTATTTTCTACTGCTAGATTAGCAAGGGATAAAGCTTCAACTGAAAAGGCCAGGAGGGGGTCATGGGAGAGTTTTTTTGATATGTGTGTGGATCAGACAGCAACCTGACAGTTTCTGACACATACTCATCCCTGTTCTGTATAACTATTCCCCCTCCTTTATCAGTGGGTTTGATGATGCTATTAATGTTTTCAGTGAGTGTATTCAGGGCAGTTTTTAAGGCAGGGCAAAAGGGGCAGCTGCCCTGGGCCCTGTCATTATTGTGGGGCCCAAAGCAGCTGCCTCATACTTGACAACTATCCTGGTTTAAATTCCCTTGTCCCTTGAGGTTTTAGTCCTGTGCTGTGTCCCAATATCTCAGTGTGAAGTGTTGCTACTAATGCTGCCCAGCTCTGCCCTATTGTGGTGTACAGATGACTCACATGCAGACCCTGTGTTTACATGTAAATTACTGAAATTCATATGTAAATCGTGGGGACATTCATATGTAAATTGCAGCGGCTGCACAGTAATCTCTAGCAACCAATCAACAAGCAGAAATCATGTGCTGTACCTCTAGCAACTAATCAGTGAGTCGTAATGTGTGCTGTACCTTTGGCAACCAGTCAGTGAGCGGTAATGATACACTGTAACCACTGGCAACCAATCGCAATAGGTGCCTGATCTAATTTAGTAAACTGAATTTGACTCTAGCAGCTATTTATTGTATGTCTCAGAGCAGGTGGAGAGTGAAACTGCATGGGGGGGAGGGGGGCCCCAAGAAAAGTTTTGCCCAGGGTCCAATCAATATTAAAGATGGCCCTGAGTGTATTGAGTGCTTTATGTGCAGAAAAATTGAGGTTGGGATGTCCATGGGTTTTGGTATGGGTTGGCATGACACATCCTAAGGATGTCAGCATATACCACTTATATGATAAAATCACTTGACTGTTAGATCCCTGATACTGAACTTTTTAAGATCCTTGAAAAGAGTAAAAGGATTGGGTTGACATGTGGGAGCAAAGGTTAGGCTCTTACTTACTATAGAAATCTCCTCACTAGACAGGATAGGTTAAAAATCTTTACTGTATCTATATATTTTTTTTGGGGGGGGGGGTCTGGTTCCTCTCCCCCTCCTACCTCGTCTATGAGTTTTTGTTTTGCGAGGCTTGGTGGGGGACTCATCCCTAAAGCAAATACTCCGGAACTGGGGTTGACATGATGACTGAATTGATAGGTTGAGGAGTAGGATTGGGCATGGAGACTGGATGAGATGGGCATGATATTGTTGGTGTAATGTGTGTGAACAACTGCAGTAATGTGTGATGCCATTTTTAGAGGGGGACTTCATTCCCTTTTAATACGTGCAGGCTTTGGAGTAAGTGAGGCAATGTTAGCACCTACTGATGGTATAAGTGCAGAAGCAGATGTCATTGGAACACATGAAGACTTGGGTAAGGGCCATTTGTAGAAAGGCCGTATGGACATGAGGGATACGGAGAGTGGGTTGGGTTGAACTGTAGATTGGTTCGTTTTTTTCCAACTGAACACTATGTTGCGCTGGCGGATGTCAGAGGGAGCGGACGTGTGAGGTGAGAGCTCCTCACACATCTGGACCATGTAAGGAAAGCAGCACCTGAAGCTCCTTGCATGCTGATCACAGCCTGCTGGCCGACACGCAGACACGCCGACTGAACGCTGAGCGCTGACCGAACCCAGTGTGAGGAAGGAGAGAGGAGCGAATAGCGGAGGAGTGGAGAATGGCCACCTGCAGATGAGCCGCTCTGCAGCCGATGGGAGGAGGGAGTAGGAGCGCTGCTGGCGGGCTGAAACCATACATGACGCCGCACAGAAGGGAGGTCGACGGAGCACCGGCATACTGCCACGGAACCCCGGAAGCTGGAGGAGCACAGGGGAAAGCCGGCTGTGGATCTGCCTTGTGAAAAAACAGGACAAAACTCTGGATAGCCATACTCCGGATTGAGTAAAAAATAAAGTGCCTTTATTTCTTCAAATGCAAATGCAAAAACTCCATTGAACAACACATCACAGCAAAGGGGAACAAAAAAGTTTTTTGTTTTCTTTTTTTGTTTTGTTTTACTTTACATCAACAATTTTATATGTCATATGTGTGTTTTTCATTTTTTGAAAATATGATAGTAATTGCGAATATATTTTTATGATTATGTATTGATTGATGTATTACTTAAATATCAACATTTATTCACACCGACAAAAGCATGAGATCGGTTGGTGTATGTATAACCTTATAAATATTTGGTGATTATGGTCTGTTCTGAGTCCTGGATTCTCCATGCATGCATACTACTTGTCATCTGAATAATTCTACCAATTGTATGGCTCTATACTGGTTTTTACGTTTATTCACTGACAGTTTACATAAACATGGCCACTAAATTGATGCGGCTTTGTTCAATGTATGTTCATTCCTGTTACTCTTAGATCACAGTTTTCTCTAAATATTTGAGTTTATTTACAAATACATAAACATTTAACACTGTTTTTTACTCTAAATTGCATAATATTCATTCACCCTTCCCTTGTTTACACATTTATAGTTTATTTTGCACAAACGTATAATTACTATTACATTGCATTATATTCATACTAATATATTTATACACATACATTTACATATATATATATTTTTTCTTTTACTTCATACACTGTCACTTTCACCCACATATTCTTGTATGTTTACATTTTGTATTAAATCCATATAATCACGCTCTCGTACACGGATATTTTCACCCCAATTTTTCTTTTCCCAGTCATCCTTATTGATTAACAACTGGGTGTGGAATGCATGTGTGGAGAATCTATGATGATAGCTTCACCAGCTGTCATGGTTTTACCTCTGATTTCACTATGGTGTGTTTATACGTGAATAGTATATATTTGTTTCTTATTCAGAACAAAAGTCAGCTATGAGTAAGCGCTGTTTGTAGCGTGAAACGCGTTAGCAACCTTGTTCAAAAAACTTTTTTGTTCCCCTTTGCTGTGATGTGTTGTTCAATGGAGTTTTTGCACTTGCATTTGAAGAAATAAAGGCACTTTATTTTTTACTCAATCCGGAGTGCGGCTATCCAGAGTTTTGTCCTGTTTTTTCACATTTGGCTTATGCAATCAGCCTGCACCTGGAACCCCTACCTACTTGGAGAGCTAGCAGCCTGTGAGTGGTTTGACCTGGAGCGGTGAAATTTCTGTTTGTTTCGTGGATCCCCCTTGCCGCTGATGTGTGACACAAAGAACCGGAGCCCATCAACAAGTGAAAGGGGGGAGGCAGCTGCTGTGTGGAGGAGGAGAGGAGCGGAATGGAGGTACTTGCAGTGATACATATTGCAGAGACATATTGAAAACGGCGGTGGAGCAGAACCCTAAAGGTACAGGGGAGCCATGGGAGGGGGGAGACTTGGAGATTGGCAAAAAGGGCCACCCTGAGCTGAGCAATACTCCCATAGATCAAGGGTTGGACATGTCATCATTCCCAAAGGACAAAATAATCTAATCTAAATCTAATGGCAAATAAATTGGGAAGCCCTCCATTACCCCAACCCCCTTCCCACTTATCACAGAGGAAAGTGAAGAGGTTGCAATGGGCCGAATAGATATACCCCTTACAGATACGAGGGGTGACGATCCAGGGAATACTGATATAGCAGCACTGGTGAAAGAGCAAAATAAGGAGGGAGTAACATCAGGCATATCCCTCATAGTACCACCAGCAGAGCCCAGTAAGGAATATGATGCATAATGGACATTAATTGGGACTTTTAACGAAGCTCTGGCATGGTAAGGTCATGTGTTTCCATCCCACGGGACTTTAAATGAAACCATGGCCTGGTAAGGTCATGCGTTTCCATCCCTATTATATTCAAAAAAAAGGGGGGAACAAGGGGGACATTGGGACTTTACATGAAGTATGTGGTAGCAAAAAAGTATAAGGTGAACTACTAGGAATTTTATTAATCGTTACAGTTGGATTTACAAGAAATAAATACAATGATAAACAGAGTAATAAACAATACATGGTAATGGTAATAATAATAATAATACAACATGATAATAACATGGATATCACAAAGTATCATAATAAAACTCCAAAAGTTCACCGCAGCAGAATGAAATAAAGGCATATGTAGCATAATGCCTGCAGGACCAAGGTCTTTGTGCACCAATTAGGGTCATATATAGTAACGTCAGAATCTGAATATATTCAAAAGAAGCACGGCATATGATAGCTCTACGCACGTTTCGTGGCCTTTGTACCACTCATCAGGAGCAGAGCACGTGTTCAATTTCGGTGAGTGTACTAGTGGTCTAGTAGGTGGGTGCCGCAAGCCGTCCAGTATACACCCCCAACCGGTATCGCTAACAGGCACCACTGCACTTCCATTTACCGGCTTCATTGGCTTTTTTATTTCACTTAGCGTTTATTTACGGTGGTTCACTTATTATCCCACCCTCATATTCACAGTTATGTTTGGTCCCCTCACTTTTTTGCTCGAAGTGCCCCATGGTGACTCCATGCCTGCTTGTGCTGCGGCCTTTGTGGCTATCTGCATTGAGTCACCCACCACGGCTCCCGGTTGGGGGTGTATACTGGACGGCTTGCGGCACCCACCTACTAGACCACTAGTACACTCACCGAAATTGAACACGTGCTCTGCTCCTGATGAGTGGTACAAAGGCCACGAAACGTGCGTAGAGCTATCATATGCCGTGCTTCTTTTGAATATATTCAGATTCTGACGTTACTATATATGACCCTAATTGGTGCACAAAGACCTTGGTCCTGCAGGCATTATGCTACATATGCCTTTATTTCATTCTGCTGCGGTGAACTTTTGGAGTTTTATTATGATACTTTGTGATATCCATGTTATTATCATGTTGTATTATTATTATTATTACCATTACCATGTATTGTTTATTACTCTGTTTATCATTGTATTTATTTCTTGTAAATCCAACTGTAACGATTAATAAAATTCCTAGTAGTTCACCTTATACTTTTTTGCTACCACATACTTCATGTAAAGTCCCAATGTCCCCCTTGTTCCCCCTTTTTTTTCCAGTAAGGAATATACTGTATCTTATATACTGAGGAAAATAAAAGAGAGACTGAAACAGTGAGAGACAGGAAGGATCAGGACTTTAAAGATATTAGAGAACTGATTACAGCACTACCCAAGAAGGCAGACATACAATACTTAATCTCTACAGTAGAGAGATCATGCAAACAAGCAGTGGCAGACCTCAAGGAAGAGATAGGGGTGGTGGGATATAGAGTGGAAGCATTGGAGGACGGCCAGGATGAGATCAAGCAGGTAGTGGGTGAGGTCCAGGATATTATTAAAAAACAAGAGGAGATGCTGAACATGTACAGAGATCATCTGGCTGATTTTGAGCAGAGATTGCCGCCAAAATATAAGGATATGGGATTTACCTGAGAAATATAATAACAAAGACCTATTAGCGACAGTACAAAAGCTTTTCTCACAAATCTTGGGTCCAAGTAACACTGATCTGGTAGAAATAGACAGAGTCCATCGTATTAATCCCTTGGTTAAACACAATAAAGAGAAACCAAGAGATGTGATTTGTAAAGTCCACAAATATGCTATAAAAGAGACCATAATGAGGACTGCGCGAGATATACCCACAATCAAATTCGAAGAGACAGAAATTACATTGTTTCCTGATATAGAACTGTAATGCAACGCAGATCGGTGCATCCGCTACTGTAAGTAATGAGGAAAATGGAGATCAGGTATCAATGGGGATTCCTCTTCGCCTTGATAGCGTCACAAAATGGGAAGACGGCGGTGCTCTGCACAAAAGATGATTTGAAAATGTTTAGAGAGATACTGGACCTCCCCCAAGTTGATTTTATAGACTGGAGATTAACCACTTCCCGACCGGTGCACGCTGATGTACGTCGGCAGAATGGCACGGGCAGGCATATTGGCGTACAGGTATGTCCATTTTTATAGGCATCCCTGTCATCGTGTGCACGCTGCCGCCGGTGCGCTTGTGTGCTGGTCGGGACCCCTGTGAGTCTGGTCGCGAGTCCCGTGGACTTGATCGATGCGGGCATAACCGCAATCGTCTCACGGGGCGGCTGAACGAGGAGATGGCGTTGTAAACAGCATCTCCCCATTCTGCCTAGCAACATGTGATGCTGATCTCTGCTCCATGTGATTGGAGCAGAGATCAGTGTTCACTAAAACAAAGCCCAGCCCCTCACAGTTAGTAACACACCCCTAGGAACATTTAACCCCTACACTGCCACCCACTGGTTAACCCCTTCACTGCCAGTGTCATTTACACAGGAATCACTGCATTTGTATAGCAGTAATTGCTGTATAAATGACAATGGTCCCAAAAATGTGTCAAAAATGTCCGATGTGTCCGCCATAATGTCGTAGTCACAATAATAATTGCTGATCGCTGCCATTACTAGTAAAAAAAAAAATTATTAATAAAAATGCCATAAACTATCCCCTATTTTGTAAACGCTATAACTTTTGCGCAAACCAATCAATAATCGCTTATTGCAACTTTTTTTTACCAAAAATATGTAGAAGAATACGTATTGGGCCTAAACTGAGGGGAAAAAAATGTTTTTTACATATTTTTGAGGGATATTTATTATAACAAAAAGTAAAAAATAATGCGTTTTTTTCAAAATTGTCGCTCTATTTTTGTTTATAGCGCAAAAAATAAAAAACGCAGAGGTGATCAAATACCACCAAAACAAAGCTCTATTTGTTGGAAAAAAAGGACGTCAATTTTGTTTCAATTTTGCACGACCGCGCAATTGTCATTTAAAGGGACGCAGTGCCGAATCGCTAAAAGTGGTCTGGTCTTAAGCCAGCAAAATGGTCCGGTCTGAAAGTGGTTAAACAGTGTAAAGACGGTAATACAATGTCCTGAGCGTCAGGTCACAGGGAGGACCTGATGAAACTTGGGAGGGGGGATGGGGAAAATTATTTATATTTTCTTTTTTTTTCCCCTTTTTTCTTCTCTCTCCGGGTACCCCCTCCCCACCCCCTCTTTTTGGTATTAAAAGGAAAACGTTATTATTAGAATGCACATTATATAAAGGTGACAGTATTACAAGAGAAGGTAGAAAGTGGTCCGGGGGAGAGGGGAAGGAGGAAAAAGAGCTCACTTATTATAAATAGGCGGGTCCCGATGAGGGACTGGAGAATCCGCACTGAGCGGAGAGGAGGGAGGGGGAAGGGAAGGCATGGGAGGCCCACATGGGTTAAACCCTCTGGTAGATGGCCCTCTTTAGGGAAAAGAGAGTCTGTGGACAGGGAATTTGAGGTTACAGGTTGTGGAACAGACTTCCTAATAAAGGGAAAAAAAGTAATAGAAGGCAATGATTTTAAAATATATAGATGGGGCATACCTGAAAAATAGAAGGAAAAGGGAGGGGAGGAGAGGAAAGAAGAATTGCTGATGGATAAATATTTGAAAATTATGATGTACAATGTGAGAGGTTTAACCACTTCCCGACCAGCGCACGACGATGTATGTCGACAGAATGGCACGGGCAGGCATATTGGCATACAGGTACGTCCAATATTCAATGCCGCCCTGCCATCGGGAGCGCGCCGCCAGCGGCTCGCTCCCGCACTGGTCGGGACTCGATCGCCGCAGGCATCCCCGCGATCGTCTCACGGAGCGTCCGAATGGAGGAAATGCCGTGTAAACAGCATTTCTCCATTCTGCCTAGCAACTAGTGACGCTGATCTCTGCTCTATGTGATTGGAGCAGAGATCAGTGTTCACTAAATGAAAGCCCAACCCCCCCACAGTTAGTAACACACCCCTAGGAACACTTAACCCCTACACTGCCACCCACTGGTTAACCCCTTCACTGCCAGTGTCATTTACACAGGAATCACTGCATTTATATAGCAGTGATTACTGTATAAATGACAATGGTCCCAAAAATGTCCGATGGGTCCCCCACAATGTCGCAGTCACAATAAATATCGCTGATCGCCGCCATTACTAGTAAAAAAATAAATAATAAAAAATTATTAATAAAAATGCTATAAAACTATCCCTATTTTGTAAACGCTATAACTTTTGCGCAAACCAATCAATAATCGCTTATTGCGATTTTTTTACCAAAAATATGTAGAAGAATACGTATCGGCCTAAACTGAGGGAAAAATTTTTTTTTATATATTTTTGGGGGAAATTTATTATAACAAAAAGTAAAAAATAATGCATTTTTTTCAAAATTGTCGCTCTATTTTTGTTTATAGCGCAAAAAATAAAAACCGCAGGGGTGATCAAATACCACCAAAAGAAAGCTCTATTTGTGGGAAAAAAAGGACGTCAATTTTGTTTGGGAGCCACGTCGCACGACCGCGCAATTGTCAGTTAAAGCGACGCAGTGCCGAATCGCAAAAAGTGGTCTGGTCTTTGACCAGCAAAATGGTCCGGTCTGCAAGTGGTTAAGCTCGCCTCAAAAGAGGGGCCGCTTGTGGCAGGAGATGCGTCATCAGGCCGCAGATATAATCTACAGAATCGGCACCAAAATTACCAACATCAATATACAACCAATGGTTCCATGCGTATTCTCCAATAGCTAGAGCAAGAGGGGTATCTATAGCATTTGGGAAAACATGTCTTATGAGGTACAAACAGACCCTGAGGGAAGGTTCCTGTTTATTAAAGGAACACTGCAGGGATCTTGTTATACGTTTGCTACTATATATGCACCAAATAATGGCACGGTAGACTTTTTATTGAAAACTGTGAGAAAGTTAGAAAAATTTAAAGAAGGATGTGTAGTTTTGGGGGGGGGGGGGGATTTAATATTATTATGGATCCTAAACTAGACTCTACATCCCAGAGAAAATGGGAATTTCATTTAAAGCATTGAAACAAGTGAAAAAAGATTTGAGAGGAGCCCATTTGGTAGATAGTTGGCAAGCCTATAATGAGGGAGGGAAGGACTAATAGTTACTATTCGAAAACCGACAATGTGTACTCAAGGCTGGACCTATTTATAGTGGACCAGTATTATCTGGAACATGTAAAGGAGGTGACAATAGGACCAATAACAATCTTGGATCATGCACCAGTAATAATGAAGTTTCTTCCGGTACGTGGGGGCCAACAGGAGTGGACATGGCGTTTGAATGAATCACCGCTGGATGATGAACAAACAGCGGAAGATATATAAAATAAAATAATAAATTATTTTAACAAAAACATATCAGGAGAAGTATCTGAGCAATCATTATGGGAAGCTCATAAATCAGTTATTAGAGGGGCATTGATAGCGCATGGCTCAAGAATCAAAAGAGAAAAGAGAAATGAGTTAGAAGATCTACCGTATATACTCGAGTATAGGCCGACCCGAATATAAGCCGAGGCCCCCAATTTACCCCCAAAAAACTGGGAAACTTATTGACTCGTGTATAAGCTGAGGGTGAGACATGCCTGTCCATCCCTGTGTGTCCGTCCATCCCTGTGTGTCCGTCCATCCCTGTGTGTGTGTCCGTCCATCCCTGTGTGTGTGTCCGTCCATCCCTGTGTGTGTGTCCGTCCATCCCTGTGTGTGTGTCCGTCCATCCCTGTGTGTGTGTCCGTCCATCCCTGTGTGTGTGTCCATCCATGCCTGTGTGTGTGTCCATCCATGCCTGTGTGTGTGTCCATCCATGCCTGTGTGTGTGTCCATCCATGCCTGTGTGTGTGTCCATCCATGCCTGTGTGTGTGTCCATCCATGCCTGTGTGTGTGTCCATCCATGCCTGTGTGTGTGTCCATCCATGCCTGTGTGTGTGTCCGTGCAGCCGTGTGTGTCCGTGCAGCCGTGTGTGTCCGTGCAGCCTTGTGTGTCCGTGCAGCCTTGTGTGTCCGTGCAGCCTTGTGTGTCCAGCCTACCTGTGTCCCGAGCCTCCGTCCCGTCCCGAGCTTCCGTCCCGTCCCGAGCCGAGCCTCCGTTCCGTCCCGTCCCGAGCCTCCGTCCTTCTGCCATGCCAGGATCGCCGCTCTTCGTCGGCGCCTCGACGGCCATTCCACTGTTCAAAAAGCCCCGCCTCCGTCTGTGATAGGCGGAACACTCAATTTCCCAGCAGTCTGTGTTCCGCCTATCACGGACATCCTCTCATCCTCGTCCGTAGTATAAGGGATGAGCGGATGTCCGTGATAGGCGGACCACTGACTGCTGGGAAATTGAGTGTTCCGCCTATCACAGACGGAGGCGCGGCTTTTGAATAGTAGAATGGCCGCCGTCTGTCTGCTCGACACGCTGATCGAGCAGGCAGACGGCGATGACTCGAGTATAAGCCGAGGGGGGCACTTTCAGCCTCAAAAAAGAGGCTGAAAATCTCGGCTTATACTCGAGTATATACGGTATTAAGAAGGATACACGAACTAGAGATGAAACATAAGAACAGCTTAGACCCCGAGGAAGCTGGGCAACTGGATGGGCTTCGAGGAGAGCTTACAATATATTTAGATAGAAAAACGAAAGATAAATACAGATTCTTCGTACATAGATTCTATGAAAATGGGAATAAATGTGGTAAATTGCTAGCTAATCAATTGAAAAAGCAGCAAGAATCCTCCCACGTCCATAGCATTCAATCAAACAATAAATTGATAATGGATACAAAATCCATAGCAAGAGAATTCAAAAATGTTTACAGGAACTTATATAATGTAAAAAAAATAATACCACCAGAAGTAGAAGAAGGGGATCAAATAGGAGAAATAAGAGATTATATCAAAGAATCCGTACTACCACCACTTTCTTTGGAGGTGGTGGAGAGATTGGAGGAACAGATAACGAAAGAAGAAATAAAGAAAGTAATAGAAAATCTACCGAAAGGGAAAAGCCCTGGACCGGATGGTCTAACAAATGCATACTATAAAAAGTATATTAATATTTTGACAACACCACTATGTAAGTACTTTAACCAAATAACAGTTGGAATCCGTTACCTCCAGAAGCATTACTGCCCAGTGATACTGACAGTGATTCCAAAACCAGGGAAAGACCCAAAATATTGCGCAAATTATAGACCCATTTCCCTCTTAAACTCAGACACCAAACTCTAGCAAAAATATTGGCCACAAGGCTACAAGATGAAATAATACAGGGGGTACACACTGACCAGACAGGGTTTATGTTGGGTAGGGAAACTAAAGATAACACCATTAGAGCCCTCCATACATTATATTGGATGCAGAACGGACCTAACAAGAGCCCAAGAGTAGTTCTATCGATGGACGCCGAAAAGGCATTTGATAGAGTAAATATGAGGTGTTAAGGGGAATAGGCCTGGGGAGCGGATGATGGGGTGGGTTATAGCACTTTATGCAGGACCGAAGGCAAGAGTTAATGGAGCCCTGTCAGGGAGATTTGAAATAAGGAACGGTACAAGACAGGGCTGTCCATTGTCCCCCATACTATTTGCATTAGTGCTAGAACCATTCCTATGCAGAATAAGGGAAAATAAAGGGATAACGGGAGTAGGAATTGGAGCAAAAGAATATAAAGTCTCAGCATATGCAGACGATTTCACGTTTTTCCTATCAAACCCCCAAGATTCTTTAAAAGAAGTGATAAGGGAGGTGAAGAGATATGGGGGAATATTGAGTTTTAAAATCAATATAGAAAAATCTATATTATCACCTATTCATGTACCATCATCACTAGCTGCAGATATACAAAAAAGCTATCCATTTGTATGCAGTAAGAGGTCCTTGCCTTATTTAGGAGTGCACATTTCAGTAGATGCAAAAGTACTGTATGAACAAAATTATAACCCTTTACTAGTCAAAATAGAAGAGGATTTTCAGAGATGGAAAGGACAGACATTAACATTGTTTGGGAGAGTAAATACCCTTAAAATGAATATAATACCTAGACTTCTATTTGTGCTGTACACAGTAACCATCCCGCTTCCCCAGAAATTCTTTAAAAAGGTCCTTAAATGTTTATACCTTTTATATGGGAAAATGGAAGAGCAAGAATAGCCCATAAAATCCTATGTAAAAGTAAAGGAGGGGGGGGGGATTGGATTACCAGATGTAGCGCAATATTACAGATTGACGACGCTGGTCCGAATACTAAATTGGTGCCATGACTCCGATAATAAAATATGGATGAAAATGGAGAAAGACATGGCAGGAAGAGTTCTAGCGGGAGCACTATGGATACCGGTTAACGACAGAGGATTGTCCAAAAGGACATCTCCCCTAACAGGGAATACACTGGAAGTATGGGATAGAATTAACAAAACAGGTAAATACGCTCCAAGCATATTCCCTCCAGCACCCTTGGGAGGGTATCCATGGTTCCCCCCTGGAGAGTAGAAGGGAGCATTGGGTCCGTAGGAGTCAGAGGGAAACACAATATGCTTAAGGACTTATTCCCCAAGAGGAACTAGAATTACAACAAGGAGGTATGAAGATGGCAGGATGGAGATATAATCAGATGAAATCCTTTTTCCAAAAGATAAGACCTGAGGTAAGATCGCAGGACACATTAACCATATTTGAGAAGATGTGCATGAAAATATCCAGACCCAACCATTTATTATCTCAAATGTACAAACTTATTCTTAGCGAGGATAAATATACAATACCTTATTTTTTTTTTAGGAATGGGAAAAGGAATTAAAGTGTACATTTACATCAACACAGGTAAAAAAATTCATGGAATCAATGTATTAATTGTCAATAAGTGTATAGATCCAGGAAATGTCATTTAAGTTCTTAACCAGATGGCATAGGACCCCAGCACGATTATCTCAAATATATCCAATGGTAGATAATCGGTGCTGGAGAAGATGTGAGGAAAAGGGAACTTTTCTTCACATCTGGTGGACATGCCCTAGGATTAAGGTATTCTGGGAGGAAATAGCCCCATGGATCAAGAGAATGTCAAAGGAACAAATAAAAGTAGAACCAGGGCACTTTCTGTTCCATGGGGATATGGACAATATAAAAACATACAAAAATAGCATAACTCCACATTTACTAAATGCAGCCAAGAAGTTAACACCTAGAAACTGGAAATTGGCTATAAGTCCAACACTATGAGAATGGAAAAAAGAGGTAGATGGAATCAGAGAGGCGGAAAGATGGATTTATAGAACAAGAAATAAACAGGATAAATTTGAGAAAATATGGGAAGATTGGGGGAAGTATGCCCAAGAGATAGAAATAGAAATCATTGCAAAAAAAAAAAGGAATAGAGTTTAAAGAGAAAGTTGATAAGGAAAAGAAATGAAGGAAGGACCACAACATTTCCCTCATATTTTTAAACTGTAGTATATTTATGTAGTAATTGTTAATATTAAAGTAGTATTACATGATGTGGGATGGTGATAGGGGATGGCTCCACTGAGGACTAATGTATGAACTAACAAGCATTTTACTAGCTCTGATGAAAAAGAAAATAAAACAAGTTATTATAAATTTAAATTTTTCTTTTTTTCTTTTTTTTCTCTCTTTTCTTTTCTTCCCGCACACATACTTATTAGATCACAAAAGAAAGACATGAGCACAGAAGGCACAATTAAAGGAGAACATAAATTGGGAGAGGGAGGAAGTATTTCCTCCCCCTCCCTATTTTTATTTCTTCTTTTCTTTTTTTGAATATTTATTATAAGTAAGACACGAGCACAGATAACACAACTAAAAGAGAGTTGTTTTTTTCTACTTAAAAGAGCACAAAAGAAAGACACGAGCACAGAAGACACAACAAAAAAAGAATATAAATAAGGAAAAAGAGGAAGGATATTATATATTTTATTATGTATATATATATATATATATATATATATATATATATATATATATATATATATATATATATATATATATACATATACATATATATATATGTATATGTATATATATATGTATATACATATACATATATATATTTTATTTTTTTCCCTCTTTCCTATTTCCCTCCCTGATAATTCTCGGAGAGGGCAAAGTTAGGGAGCATCTGAGGAGCCAAACTCTAGAACAGATAAAAGGGGGAGGAGAATAGATATTATTATCTCTTGTCTCTCCTTTTAATGCAAATATATAATGTAAATGGAAATTGTAATAATTCAGAAAATGTTTAATAAAATTTGAATTATAAAAAAAAAGAACACTATGTTGTCATTATAGTCGTCAAGATCTCTCTTTTTAAATCTTTTCTCATGTAAATGTTCTTAATCTGTACTGTACTGTACTCTTCTATTAAAACTCTTGGAATACTGCATTTTGATTGGCGCGTCCTTCTCTTTCTCTTGCTTTTACCTATATATAGAGCCTTTACAACTCTGAGGTCAGCAGCCATAAGTACTACTACCAACTCATCACAGCCCTGTGATCACAATAGACATTGATTTCTCAAGCTGGCTGGACCTTTTTGAACATTAACATTGCCAATTGTCTTCTCCTCGTAACTGAATATATGTGTTCCGTCTGAGCTGCTGGGACAGTGTTGATCAGTCCATTACATTTTTAACTGTTTTTATTGTTATTTTCTTGTACCACTATTGTCATTATTGTTTTTTGGCAGTACAGGCGGTCCTCTAGCTACAAACAACCGACTTACAAACAACTCCTACTTACTAATGGAGGAAGACAACAGGAAGTGAGATGAAATCTACCCCTAGGAAGGGAAATTCACTCCTGTGAGAGTAATTATGGGAAAAAGGTACCTCCACTGATGCTTTATCACCAAGGCTTGTTTCTACAATAACCCATAATTTTCAAAAACCAACGGTGGTTGAGACAGAAAGTGAGGTAAAACAGGGGCACAGACAGAAAAACAAACATTACAGGGGTGTTTACCCTTCCCTATGCTATATAAAAAAACTTAAAAATTGTTTGCCTGGAACTACAATTAAAAAATGTACCTGTTCCGACTTAAAATCAGATTCAACTTAAGAACAAATCTACAGACTCTATCTTGTTTTTAACCCAGGGACCACCTGTACTGTACTCATCCACAATGCAATATTGTGTATCCATTTTTATGTTTACCCCCCTTGTCCTTTTTTCACCATCAGATACCATGGAACTCATTCTCAAAATAGAACAGGCCAAACACAGTATTTTAGATGAATTTTATACCTTTTTTGATGCAAACTTTTTTAACCCTACATACAGGGTTCCTGGCCCACATTTTACATCCCACTTTTAAGAAATTAGAAGACCTTACGTCTACAGCCAACCAACAGTAGTGGAAAGTTTCTTTTTGGAACAATATTTTTCACAAAATCTCTCCCAGAGGTTTGAGAATTGCCAAACAGTGTTCATTCTTAGACCCAGACCTTCAAAAAGAATGGAACTATATTTCTAGATTTTGTACAGGAAAATGGAAAAATATAGTTATCCAGCAAAGGAGCAAAAAATACCATAGTCTCACTAGTAAAATACAGGCTCTATGTGAGAGTGCCACTAAATCTATTCCAAACCTACTCACCTCCTGGCTCAATACTCTAAAAAAAATGCACAAAAAGACGTGAAGATGAGCTACTCCAGTATGAAATTAGATAAATTCTTGACGACTATAATCACAACATAGTGTTCAGTTGGAAAAAAATGAAACAAGCTACAGTTCAACCCAACCAATCCCCCGTACCCCTCATGTCCCTACATCCTCTCTCTAAATGGCCCTTACCCAAGTCTTCACGTGTTTCATTGACATCTGCTTCTGCACGCAGACGTCCTCTAAAAACACCATCACACATTTCTACAGTTGATAACATTCATCCTCCAGTGAGTGACCCTGACTGCCCATTATTGGAGGTTGGAAATAAAAGCCTACTTCTTGATGACCAAAATTTCCCGGTCACACACATTACACCAACAATATCATGCCCATCCCATCCAGTCTCCATGCCCAATCCTACTCCTCTACCTATCGATTCAGTCACCATGTCCACCCCAGTTACGGTGATTTTTTTTAGGGATGAGTCCCCCACCAAGCCTCACCAAATGAAAACTCATAGACGAGGTAGAAGGGGGAGAGGAGCCAGACCCCAAAAAATTAAAAATATAGATACAGTAAAGATTTTTAACCTATCCCGTTTAGTGAGGAGATTTCTATACTAAGCAAGGCCCTAACCTTTGCTCCCACATCTCAATCCAATCCTTTTACTCTTTTCAAGGATCTTAATAAGTTTATCAGAGATCTAACAGTCAAGAGATTTTATCATATAAAATCTACTAAGGAGCAGATCACCTTAGATATCTCTCCATCTGGGACTCCACCTGAACCCACAGTTTTTAGTGTTCTGGAATTACCCATCTTAGCTGATCTTGAGAAGCTTTATGCAGATAACCACTATGCTGATATAGACTGGTTTACGAAACATTGTCCTACTTCCCCACCAGTTCAAAACACTCAGTTAAGGCCCAAATCCATCTTCAATACCACACAAAAGAAAGGTCCTTACGTGCAAACATTTTACCAAGTTGTATATGCTGACCTCCTTAGGATGTGTCATGCCAACCCGCCCAAAACCCATGGACATCCCAACCTTAATTTTTCTGAATATAAAGCATTCGATAAACTCACTGAAAACATTAATAGCTTCATCAAACTCGCTGATAAAGGAGGGGGAAAAGTTATACAGAACAGGGATGAGTATGTGTCAGAAGCCATCAGGTTGCTGTCTGAACCGCACACATATAAGAAACTATTCCATGACCCCCTCCCGGCCTTTTCAGTTGAAGCTTTATCCCTTGCTAATCTAGCAGTAGAAAATAATATTATCAATAAAGCGAAGGCTGCTTTTATAAAGAAAATATTCTATAAAACTCCATACTTTTATCATCTTCCGAAAATACACAATCCACATGGCCGTCTGATTGAAGCAGCTATGGATAGTGTAACTACCGGCTTCTCCATATACATAGGGAAGTTCCTCCAGCCACTCGCACAACAGTTACCTTCATACATTTGAGATGGTATACATTTGTTAAATACGACATCTTCGTACACTTGGGAACCCACCTACACATGGGTATAACTTGATGTAACATCTCTGTATATGTCAATCCCCCACGAGGTGGGCCTTTGGGCTGTTGAGCATTTCCTGGCCCAAGACCCCCTTATGAATGTGAGACAGGCAGAATTCATTCTCAAGGTGACTGAATTTTGCCTCAAACACAATTATTTTGAATGTGATGGGACCTTCTATTGCCAAAACAATGGCACAGCTATGGGGGCACATTTTGCACCCAGCTATGCCAACCTTACTATGGGTCTGTGGGAAGAACTCTATACCACCACCAACAGCCCCTTTGCTGCTCACATAATTTTTTATGGTTGTTACATTGACAACATCGTTATTATCTGGGATGGTACCACTGACACAGTTGCTGCCTTCGTCAATCACTGTATTAACAACTCACTTGACTGTCCTTCACACTTGTGCAAGAAAAGGAAAAACTTACCTTCCTAAATTTGGAGTTGCCTCTGTCAAGGCTGGGCTCAGCCCTTCCTTCTCTAAGCTGACTGCTCAGCTGTTGGCTAATTGCAAGTTCCTATCTCTCCACAGTGACTCACCTGTTGATGATGTTCTGCTCGTCAGTCCTGCCCCCTTAAAGGGGTTGTAAACCCTCGCTGTTTTTCACCTTAATGCATTCTATGCATTAAGGTGAAAAACATTTTTTAATGCAGCAGCACCCCCGCGCACCCCTTATACTTACCTATGCCCCGAAATTTGCCAGACAGAAGGAGCACATCAGCTCTAGCTGGTGTCATGTGTCCTGATTGGAAATATTGATAGCAGCACAGCCATTGGCTTTCGCTTCTGTCAATCAAATCCAATGATGCAAGGTGCCAGAGGGCGGGGCCGATTCCGCATTCATGTCTATGGACACATGGAGGAGCCGTGGAAGAGGATGTTTGGGGCCACTCTGTGCAAAACAAGCTGCACATTGGAGGTAAGTATGATATGTTTGTTATTTAAAAAAAAAAAATAATCCTACCAGAGTCCGCCAGACAATCCGCCCGTGTGTGGACTTAGAAAGAAGTTTTGGCAGGATCGAGTTGTGCAGCGACTTTTATAGGGGAAAGGGGCGGGGTCACCGGGTGATGTCACATGGTGACCCCAGCCCTTATGATGTCACAGTCCCAGCATCCTCCGGGCCTGGTACGGCTCAGGAAGGGGGGGTGCTTGCTTGTCCCCACCCCCTTTCCTGACTGGCTGGTCTACGTGCTCGGGTAAGGGTCTGTAATGGACTTAGGGGGGACCCCACGCCATTTTTTCGGCGTAGGGCTTCCACTTTAAGTCCATACCAGGTGACGGGGCTAGCAAGGTGTCAATCTCGCCGATGGAGGCGGCGACATTGAATTCCTTCGCTAGTTCCGTCTACCTGGAGTCACATTCAAAATGAACGGACTTTTCTCCGTGTGTGGGCAAGTCTATTAATTTCAAAAAGTCTGGCGGACTACCGGCCTAGTCCACCGTGTGTGGGCAGGTCCGATCGGAAAAGTCCGGCAGACCTCCGCTGCAAAGTCCGACGGGTTGTCCGCCGGACTAAGTCCACCGTACTAAGTCCGCTGGATAGTCCGATCATGTGTACGAGGCATTACAATCACTTTAAGATGTCCAGCCCAGATATTCTCTGCCATAGCCTTGGTCACATCTCTATGGGCACTCTCCTGTGTTCCTGTTAAAGACTTGCTTAACTGACATTCCTTCTGGCTCCAGATCCTGCTTGCTGTTCTGATCCTGCTTGCTGTTCTACTACTCTCATCTCTGGCTCCCTGACATTTTGGCTTGTCTGACTATCCGTTCTGGTTCCTGAACACTCTGGCTATGTTTTGACTACATTTACTCTGTTTACTTTTTATTATTATTAAACAAGTGTGATTTAACTGTACTTCTGTTTCAGTCTGATTCATGGTTTCTGACAGGCTCATGACAACTCCAATATCTTTGCTCATAATTACACCAAGCCTACAGCTGGTAATTTCTATATGCATTTCAAGAGCTGTCACCACCCCAAAACATCCCAAAGAGTCAATACTATCGCCTCTGAAATAACTACTCATGAGGCAGACTATATCACACATGGTAATCTCCTTACAGATACATTTCTTGAAAAGGGTTATCCTGTACCTCTTGTTCACAAGGCTTTTCAGTTCTACCTAAAAAAATACCCCCGCAAAAATAAAAAGACCTCAGTATCTAATGCCACACAACCACTTTGCTTTTCTACGCAATACCATGACAAGCATAGAAAAAAGGAAAACATCTTTTAGAGGACCCCTGTCTATCATCTTCAATTTACACATATCCTCAGGTATCATATTGTAAGGCTAAAAACATAAAAAGCAAACTTGCTCCCAGCAAATTAAAAATACCTCAGGCTTCTTGCATTCTTAAGACCCTCACTCTCATTCCTTCGCACCGGTATGTATCAGTGTAAAAAAAGCACTATGTCTCACATGCAAATTTGTTCAACATGGGCAAAAATAATTTACAGTAAAAGGAAAAACGTATCCCGTTGTTTACTGTCTCACATGTCCATGTGGCTTTTTTTTACATAGGGACAATTAGGCCCCTTACGTCAACGCTTTGGAGAAGATAGGCGTTTTATTGAGGGTGGTTCTGACCTACACAGCGTCCCCAGACACTATCTAGAGCACCACCAACAGTCAACTGTAGGACTAAGGATTTGGGCTATCAAAGCTATTCCTGTCACATATCGCATTTTTATTAATTTTTTTTATACTAGTAATGGAGGCAATCTGCGATTTTTATAGAGACTGCGACATTATGGCGGACAGATCGGACACTTTTGGCTCTATTTTGGGACCATTAACATTTATACAGCGATTAAAAATGCACTGATTACTGTCTAAATGTGACTAGCAGTGAATGAGTTAACCACTAGGGGGCGCTGCAGGGGTTAAGTGTGTCCTAGGGAGTGATTCTAACTGTGGGGGGGCTGGGCTACATGTGACAAGACACTGATCACTGCTCCCGATCACAGACTGTCAGAACTTCTGTTCATCTGGATCTGCCAGTCACACAGCCCACCACCAATAGCGCCATCGGCACCGCCACCAGTACCGCCACTAGTACCGACATCGCTACCGCCAACAGTACTGCCATCGGTACTGCCATCAGGCCCGCCACTAGTACTGCCACACAGGCCCGCCACAAGTACTGCCATTAGTACTGCCACACAGACTCGCTAGTACAGCCATCGGTACAGGTACTAATACCAATATCGATATATATCTACACAGGCACGCCACTAGTATCGACACTAGTACTGCCAACGGAACCGCCACACAGGCACGCCACCAGTACCACCAGCAGTACCATCACACAGGCCCGCCAATAAGTACCCCCATAATGTCTCAAAGGGTTTACACACCTGAGGAGGTATATGCCATCCTTACCAGCTCAGATGATTAGAGCAGCGGGAGCTCCCATCATCTTATTCTGGTTCGGAATACGAGCCAGTGGAGGATAGTGGATCAGAGTCCGAGTCAGCGGAGGAAACCGTCCTTCCTAAAAGAAAAAGGTGATCAGGACCAAGATCAGAAGATCTGCCTACCACCTGCAACGCCAGACCCCAGGAAGAGGAGAACAGTGCAAGTACTGGAATTACAAGCCCAAAGAATCCAGCCCCAGTCCTACTTTCATGATGCCCTCTCAGGATCTGCTATAATCCCCCTTTCACCACACAGCCAGTTGTGTAGCCCAACACAGAAATTTTTCTAAATTAGATTATTTTTATTTTTGTCACAAGATTTTCTGCAGAATATGGTGGACCAAACAATCTGTATGCATCGCAATTTATTGCTGCCAACCCCAATTCATCCTACTCCTGCATGTTCCATTGGCGACATCTCACACTGGAAGAATTTAAATTGCTTTTGGCCTTACGTTCAATATGGGGCTTACAAAAAAGAATGAACTCCATGCCTATTGGTCCACCAAACCATCCACCACATGGCGATATATTCTGCTGTCATGTCCAGGACACGCTACGACATGATTATGCATTTTCTACACTTTAATGATAATTTGCAGTGCCCTCCCCAAGATCATCCCAACCATGACGAATTGTAAAATGTACGCACCCTAATCAATTCCTTTTCCCAGCGTTTTGCTGAAGTTTTTATCCCAGACCAAAACATTTGTGTGGACAAATCCCGTATACATTTTACTGGCTGACTGCACTTCAGTGTATACCAAGTAAGAGAGCCAGGCATGGGTTGAAATTAAATAAATTGTGTGATCGAGCCACTGAATACATGTAAACATTCCGTATTTATGAAGGCAAAGACTCCCAGCTTCAGCTCGTGAGTGTCCCACATATATTGGAACCAATGGGGGAAATTGTCTGGGAGCTGGCCTACTCCTTGTTTGAAAAAGGATACCACTTACATGTAGACAACTATTATACCAGCCCGCCCCTTTTTCGTCACCTTTACAATAAACAAACCCTGGCCAGCGGTACCTTAAAAAAAATGTAAGGGCTCTCCACAAAATCTGTGCTGGCCATGACGTGGAGGACAAGACAGATGACCACATCCTCTCTACCATCCACAATTACACCTTGGTGGAATTCCAGAGAAGACATTTTATCTATTTTATATGGTCCTGTTTAATTTGTTTGTCTGCTTACAAAAATCAACTGAAAACCAACAAATCACTTACCTCAAGTATATTGAAGACATCGTCACTGCCCTAATTTACCAACAAGAACCCCCAGGAAGCATTCACTCAGATTGTGTGAGTCGACTTCACAAGCAACATTTTCCCTATGACACCCCCCCCCCCCCCCCAGAATCTGGAAGAAGACACCAAAAGGGATGTTGTGTATGCAGCAGAGGAGGTGTTAGAAGAGATACCAGCTATTATTGTCCCCAATGTCCCTCCCAACCTGGCCTGTGCATTGAAGATTGCTTCAAAAATGGTCACACATCCATCAGATATTAATTCCCCTTATTATTAACAGACTGCCATCTCCCCATCTCAAATATCTGTGTGGATCATTTGCCTGCTACCATGTTTCTACATTCTGTGTTAATTAACAGACTCTGGCCTGTTTACTGACGATGTCTTTGCCTGGCGATTTAAACAAGTAGATTGTTGTAACCACTTGCCAACCAGGCGCAACAGTTTACTGTGGCAGAATGGCATGGTTGGGCGAAACAATGTAACGTTGCTTCACCCTGTGGCCATTAGGGGCGCGCGTGCCCGCTGCTCGCCCCCAGAGTCAATGCAAGTGCCCGGCGGTCGCGATGACTGCCGGGCTCCTGTGATCGCTCGTGACACACTGAGAAATGGGATCTGTGTGTGTAAATACACAGATCCCAGTTCTCTGAGGGGAGAAGAGACTGATTGTCTGTTCATACAAAGTATGAACAGCGATCTGTCATCTCCCCTAGACAGTCCCATCCCCCCTACAGTTAGAACACAGTGAGGTAACACAGTTAACCCTTTGATCGCCCCTAGTGTTAACCCCTTACCTGCCAGTGACATTTTTACAGTAATCAGTGCATTTTTATAGCACTGATTGCTGTATAAATGCCAATGGTCCCAAAAATGTGTCGAAAGTGTCTGATGTGTCCATCATAATGTCGCAGTCCCGATAAAAAAGGCAGATCGCCCACCATTACTAGTAATAAATAAATAAATAAATAAATATGCTATAAATCTTTTGCGTAAACCAATCAATATATGCTTATTTCAATTTTTATTACCCAATATATATATATATATATATATATATATATATATATATATATAAGAATACATATCAGCCTAAACTGTGAAAAAATTAGCTTTTTTAAAAAAATTGTCGCTCTTTTTTTGTTTATAGCGCAAAAAATAAAAACCACAGAGACAATCAAATACCACCAAAAGAAAGCTCTATTTGTGGAGAAAAAAGGACATCGATTTTGTTTGGGTGCAGCGCTGCGCGACTGCACACTTGTCAGTTAAAGCGATGCAGTGCTGAATCTCAAAAATAAAAACCTGGTCATTCAGCAGCCAAATCTGCTGAAAAAGAGCTGGTTCATTCCTAAATGCACGCAATATATCTGTATACTAATAACGTCAGGGGTATTTGATCCAGAGAATATCCAATTGCCTCCTGGGGATCAGGAAGGAATTTTTTCCCACTGGAATGAATTGGATCATGCTTTATTGGGGTGATAATATGCGATCCAGCACTTCTGGGTATGGGCCGCAGCACTGTTAAGCAAACATTTAACCCCTTGATCGCTCCTGATGTTAACAGCTTCCTAGCTAGTGTCATTAGTACAGTGACAGTGTATATTTTTAGCACTGATCACTGTATTAGTGTCATTGGTTCCCGCAAAGTGTCAAAAGTGTCAGATAGTGTCAGATTGTCCCCTATACTATCACACTCCTGCTTTAACTCACCGATCACTGCCATGACTAGTATAAAAAAAAATCCAATATATATATATGCCATAATTTGTAAACACTATTACATTCACGCAAAGCAAACAATATACGCTTATTGGGATTTTTTTTATCAAAAATATGTAGCACAATACAGTTGCCCTAATATTATGGAGAAATTATTTTTTTTCATTTCATTTTTTACTGGATATTTTTATAGCAGAAATTAAAAAATATAATATATTTTTTCAATTTTCAAATCTTCCTTTCATTTATATGCGCAAAAAACAAAACAAAAAAAACAGGGTGATCAAATACCACCAAAAGAAATCTCTATTTGTGTGGAAAAAATTATATAAATTTATTTTGGGTACAGCGTTGCATGACTGTGCAATTGCCAGTTAAAGTAAAGCAGTGCCAAAAAGCAAAAAAATGACCTGGTCATGAAGAGGGGGTAAATCTTCGGAGGTTCTCGTGGGTAAAATTAGTAATAATGAGGTTATATGAGTTAAAAAAAAAAAAATAATTAGCAGGTTAATCTGCTTATTTTTTTAAACTGGGGCAGAGGGAAGATCTATAGCTCAGTAAACACCTCCTGCCTATAAATTGCAATTTTTAAACATGTCAGACAGACAAAATATGAACATTAGGCTAATTTTTCAAAATGTGGTCCCCATGGCTAAAATATAGCTGCCATATGAACTTGGAATATTTTCTTTCCTTGCTCTGAAACTGCTCTCCACAAAACCAATGTTGCTATGCACCTGGTCTGACACCATGTTTTCTTCTATTCTCCGCCACTCCTCCCTCCCCCTCCACCCTTTATTTTTTTTCTTCCCTCCATTCCCTTTCCTTTTTCTCTCTCCCTTTCTCCTTTGTTGTTTTTCTTTCTTCTCTTCCACTACTCTTCCACTTCTTCCATTCCCTTTTCTCTGGCTGGATTCCTCTTGCTCCATGATTCTTCCTATTTTTCTTTCACCTGCTACTAGAAACAGGAACAAATACCATATGCTATGCAATCCCACAACATAACAATTACTCACAACTCTATGACCTCCAGCACATATAATCCACACACTGACATTATCTTTGCCATTTGACGTACTCTCAAGTTTTCTTGTCCAGCGTCGTTCCTCTATATCCTCCAGCTGGAAGAGAGTAGAAGAGAAATCCTTGTGTAATGTTCCACCATATTCATGAAAGTCTATAATGGTAATGATATCGTTCATAGTACGTTCCAATTTTTCAGTGGGGAGCCTGATTTCCTGATTTCCCACATAAGGTTAACTCCTGTTTAGCAGTAACTGCTATGAGTTCTTTCTAGACATGGATCTGAATTTCTCCAAAAATGTTGCATCTCTGTGGTCTTCAGGTAACCAAACACAAGATTATGGGGCCCTATACACCGAGGAAGAGTTGAGTACCTACAGAAAAAATTGTGATCACGTTCATTGTCACAAGGTGCTACCACCTTTGATTTGAGGGATGCAGCAGAAGTTTTCTTTGGGTAAAGAAAAGTATGCCTAAGTAAGATAAAAATGAGCTAAGGTATCTCAGTGTTGTGGAGTCAAGCTTAGCTATGACCATCTTGTTTGGCTGTTCACCTTTGAAATTTGATTTCAATGGCTTTACCTTAAGCTCATACTGCTTTCTAGTCTATAGTCCTTCAGTAATTTAACTCCAACTGGATTTTATTATTAAATGTACTAATACTATATGTGACACACAAGCAGATTTGGAGGAACAGTAAATCATTACTGGCAGAAAACTCTATTGAACCTTTGATGGACGTTTTTTTTTTGAAAGCAGGAGAAGGCATTGTGGGAAACCCGACATTTGTGGGACTCTCAAAGGGGAATTCTAGCTTACAAAACAAATGCTGTCCACATCTGGTGTTTATTCTTAAAATAATAAACCAGTATGTGATAACAGAGCAATATATATGTAAATTTAAAATGATCAAATGTATTTTGGAGTTCTGTATACCAGATCAATTATATGTTATATAGATCACGCGATAAGTACATCGCATGAAACTTAAATCTGTATTATATCATTTTCTAGAACAGCCAGATCAACACAGTTTGTTGCTTAAGTTGCAGGGCAGAGTGTATTATGTATTCACAAAGCAAACTAGGCTATGCAGATGGACATCCAGAGCAGAGTGTACAGTACTATTTAGCAATAGGCTATGAAGATGGTGATATATAAAAATAAATACAATGTACCATATACGTATATGTATACCACAATGTATATAAGAATAAAATTATTGTTAAAAGTGAATTTGAAATTAAAAGATGTTTTCAAAAACACATTAAGGGCTAGTTTACACTTGCTTAAAAACAAGGCTTTTTTTTAAAGCTCTCTGAATGACAGTCAAAGCTCCTGACACTAAACTAACTAACTAACTAACTAAATAAAATGGCTATATTACAGTCCAGTTTACACTTGCTTTTGCTTTGCTTTGCTTTGTCTTCACTTCACAAAAGATACCCCATGTCGCTTTAGTGGTGCTTCAAAGCGTCTTCAAAGCCTCCATAGAAATCTGTGACAAAACTCGCTTAAAGCTCGCTTGAAGCACCTGCGGCTTTTGAGAGGCTTTAATTCAGCTTTAGCTTTGCTTTGGAGAAATTGCAAGTATGAGATATCCACACACACACAGACACACACACACATACAGGGCATCTGACTAGCTTAAAAAAACGCTTCAAAAGAGCATCACCTACGCTTCACCAAAGCATCACCAAAGCTTCATCGCAGCACCACCAAAGCATCAAAAACACATTATAAAAGCATGTTGAAGCGGTATGTGCTTTAACCACTTGCTTACTGGGCACTCAAACCCCCCTCCTATCCAGACCAATTTTCAGCTTTCAGCATGGTCACACTTTGAATGACAATTGCGTGGTCATACAACACTGTACCCAAATGAAAACATTTTTTTTCCCCCAAATAGAGCTTTCTTTTGGTGGTATTTGATCACCTGTGCGATTTTTATTTTTATTTTTTTAAACGTAAGAAGACCGAATTAAAAAAAAAGTTTTATTTATTTTTTTATTTTGTTTTAAAATTTTATAACGGGTAATTTTTGTCTGTCATTGATGTACACTGATGAGGTGGCACTGATGGGCACCGATAGGTGGCACAGATGGACACTGATGGGTGGCAGTGATGGGCACTGATGGGCGGCACTTCTAGGTGGCACTGATTGACACCACTGGTGGGCATTGATAGGTGGCACTTGTGGGCACTGTTAGACTCTATAAATGAGCCATAATCGCCTCTTCCATTTCTGGACCGATGTCCCTTTAAGATAAGTCTGTGATCGGCTTTTTTTTCTCCTCCGCTGTCAGCGTGAGGAGAAAAAATAAACGATCACCAAGCTTTTGTTTTGATCTTGTGATCAGCTGTCATTGGCATGGTACCGGCTCCTTACTCGGATCGGTGATCACCTGAGTCTCATTGACTTGATGATCACAGCGTGCTCCGCGCGCTCTGTAGGGCACGTACAGGGAGCATGCACAGGGGAGGGCGTCATATGACGGCCTCCCAGGAATTCACAGCGTCAGGTGGTTAATGTGTGCTGAAGCCAAAGTGTAAATGAGCCCTAACAATATTTATCCACACTTTATGTAGCCTACCATCCATCAATCATATTATCATATTGTACATACAGCAAAGTATGATAATACATCAGTCATACGGTATCAACTTGTCATGGAGAGACTGTAATTATTTTCTTTATCTTTAACACAAGGTTTATTGAAAGTCATCCCATTACACAGATATAGGTTGTCAAATCAGGGGAAAGTAAAGTACACAATGTGATAGATTCAAATTTTTTCTATCCAGACCTTTTCATCCTTTATATTCTCAATGTATTACAATCCCCATTAGAGGCATGTGGTTAGGAAAAAGGTCCCTTCATAATGTTTAGCTAACATAAAGGTGTTTTCACTTGCTTGAGTCTGTATGTATTTCTGTAATATATTTCTCAATGTTTAGTTTATGAAGGATCTTTTTTCATATATTGTGTCTTTTATTTTGCAGGGGTACATCATTTTATATGCATAGATACAATAAATTAATAATTAGTTAAATATAAGATCTAGATGGAAGATTGCAAATGTGATCACTGAGGCAGCCGGCCTTGGGGAGAGTGCATTCTTTTGTTTCCAAACCAGTGTGCTAGCCAATTGGGCTGTATATGGGAGACATTCCATTTATAAGTGGGTACTAGTGGCATTTTACATGACACTTTGAGGAATTTGATAACTTTTGTAACTCTTATTTTACTTATGGTGTAGGCTCGGAAGGTATATCTCCACCAGTATAGGCAACATAGAGATGATACTTTTGGCTATGCAGAGGACCCTTTGGAAGACAGGTAAAACACATTTTGACTCTTCCACCTACAGTGCTTTGCAAAAGTATTCACCCCCTTGACATTTTTCGTGTTTTATTGCCTCACACCCTGGGATTAACATGGATTGTCTGAGGATTTGCATCATTTAATTTACAGAACATGCCCACAACTTTGAAGATTTTTTTTTATTGTGATGCAAACAACAAATAGGACAACATAACAGAAAAAGTCAATGTTCATGACTATTCACCCCCCCCCCCCCCCCCCCCTAAAGTCAATATTTTTTAGAGCCACCTTTTGCAGCTATCACAGCTCCAAGTCTCTTTTCTATAAGTCTCTATGAGTTTGACACATCTTACTACTGGGATTTTTGCCCATTCCTCCTTGCAAAACTGCTACAGCTCCTTCAAGTTGGATGGTTTGTGCTTGTGAACTGCAATCTTTGGGCTTTGACTAGGCCATTCCAATACATTTACATGTTTCCCCTTAAACCACTCAAGTGTTGCTTTAGCAGTATATTTGGGATCATTGTCCTGCTGGAAGGTGAACCTCTATCCTAGCCTCAAATCACACACAGAGTGGTACAGGTTTTGCTCAAGAATATCTCTGTATTTAGCACCATTCATCTATCCCTCAACTCTGACCAGTTTCCCAGTCTCGACTGCTGAAAAACATCCCCACAGCATATTATTTTACATTTTTGACTCTAACCTCTATCAACGCCCATACTTACAGACAGCACCTCATCCCAATTAAAAATTTATTTGAAAATGGAGGAAAAGGAAGGGGGATTTTTACAGTGCTAGTGTACTTAAAGGAGAGCAGCAAGGAGAATTAATACATAAAACAGTTAGTTTTATTATAAAATATTAAAATGTACACCTTTGCAATCATTGCATAAATACAAGATAACAAAAAAAGCCGGTCCACATAATAAGGAAGGTGAAAAGAGCTTGCAGTCATCTATCACGACATGTTTTGCAATTGCTTCCTCAGGGGATATGCAAGCTAATAACAAATAATAACAAAAACAAAATTGCAATTAATATAATTATCCAAGCTTATTAATACATTCAATATAGAAAACAGCTTAGTAATTTTACTGCCACATCTAGAACCTCATGGGGGCTTACCCTCCCTTCAAATCCACCGTCCGATAAAGAGACGCCTCTCAAGATGTAAGAAGTGTGCAGTACTACCCTTCCAGCCGGTGGAGCGAAACTGCTTAAGAGGGCATAGGCGGGAACCAGTCTGGGCGGTAACAAAAAATGTATAATAAGAAACTTAAAGGTGCTACCAAAATACAAAATATATTTGAAAACATAAATTTAATAAAGGAGAAGAAAAAAAGGGAGGGCTAGGGAGGGCATCCAAAGAGCCTCTAATAATCAAGGTCATTTCAAATGACCCTAACAATTAAGGGAAGTTTGATTCATAGCAATTATGGTGAAGATCAAAAGCGCACCTTAAATAGCAAGTAATAATATGGTAAGGATTAAAAGCGCCCCTTAAATAGCAAGTAATAGTTAGGTGGAATATAGGGTAGTTGATCAAAATATATACTTACTGGTGTTAAAGGTAATATCAAACTGGGGATAGGTAGTAAACCAACCAATAATGAAGATAAATGAATTCCTAGATTATAGAAAGTCACTGCAGCAATGAACAATAGCACTTTTAAGCTGAACACTCTTTCGCTGAATGCCTACAAATATGTGGGAAAAAGGTACTTTTTACTTTATAAAAACCACTGTGAATAAAAATCTGGAGCACATGGAGTCTATATTTATAACTTACATGCAGCGTTTGGTAGTATCTGGGATAAGCCTAGCGTATCTGCCAGTAGCTTCCCCCTAATAGCGCCCAGCTTATAAGCTCCCGCCCATCGAGCCTGCGTCTGACGTCACCGGCTCGATGCGGACATTTTAGGTGGCACTGTGCATGTCCAGGAGAGGGGGGAAGACAGGACGGACTACGTTTCCCATAAGGCCACTGTAACCACAGTGAGCCTTACGTAATCCACCGATCAATGATCACTGGTTACCAGGGAAACGTTTAGCTAGATGGAAAAGACAGGTCCGACATGTCATTTCCCCACACATGGTATTCTCCCGGAACATAAGGCGGAGTGTCGCCATACCAACGGGCACCTCAATGGGAAAATTCCCAATTAAATAGGCGCCCTGGGTGTCCGTATGACCTCCTATATTAAAGCCACTCTCCACCCCCTAAAGAAGGCAAAAAACCGCACCCCAGGGGGGAGTCTTAAGACGGAATAGAAAAGAACGAAAAGGGGGCATCATACCCTATAGAGGTAAACCACGGACCCAGACATGGACCAAGAGAGACTGGGAACCCGGGACACCCTACTGAGGATCGAGATGTAGAAGATCAAAACAAATAGATCATTTATAAAATATCTAATACAACAAATTTACTTCTTTGAATAAATGAAAACAAAAGAGAACACAATGCATAAACCATAATTAGCAAAAAAAAAAAAAAAACCCCCACAATTAACCAAACCCCCCCCTCCCCAATTAGAACCAGGGACAATCAAACGGGTTACATAGGGAAGATAGGCCTACTATTTTCCAAGATTCATAAAAAGGATCTGTAACTAAGACTTTCATTAAAGCCCAGAGGGCTTGTTGCCTTTAAATTAAATATCCATCTTGCCTCCAGCTAAAGCAGCGTTTTATCAACACTGCCTCCTCTGGAGGACAATGGAAGATGCTCAAAGGCAAAAAATTTAACCATATTAGAGTCGAATGCATGGTAAATACCTACATGTCTATCAACTGCAGTACCATGTTTTTATTTAGAATGGGTTTAATATGATCCCTCATGCGGACACAGAAAGGTCTTTTAGTTTTCCCCACGTAGAATCCCCCACAGCAGCAACGTACCAAATAGACGACGCCTAATGTGGAGCACGTAGTTGAGTGAGTACCATTTACCATTGGGTAGTTTGATTTTAGATGAATTCACCATATACTGACACATGTCGCAATGTCCACAGGAATAAGTACCAGATCTTTTACTATCAAGAATAGTTTCAGAATTAGAAAAATGACTGCGAACTAAACAATCTTTACTCCCACTTTGGTCACATCTAGCACTACTAATACCACTTACGTTTCTGGTCACTCTGCAGTAAGAAAACTGGATAATGTTATTATTTCACCTTCTGGCACTTCTTTACCGGCTGATCTACGTCTGGCCCCAATTTTTTTTAGGGAAAGAACCCTCTCCGGGGTCAACATAGATGGTAATATGTTTCCTAAATTTGAAACCTGTGAGAACTCTGAGTTTTCTATAATTAATTTGTCTAGTTACTTTTTATCTCATTCAGAACAAGAAGTTCTAAAATTAGGTTTATCATTTTGTCCTAATGTTGATGTAGACAAATTTGAATTAATCAAAGATGTACATCTATATGCCCGTAGGTTATTATTTAAAACCATCTTTCACAAACCCAGTCAAGATTCTCTCACAAGCCCTTCTCATCTTCTATCCAAAGACCAAATAGCTGAACACCCAGCCATACAAGATTTGATGGATCTTTGGGAGGAGGGACATGACACCCCTGATGAGCCTGGGATTCTTGAACCCATAGGCCTATCTGTGGCTGACATGTCCTTCCCCCCTCCATCAACGTACAAACCCAAATCTACACTGTTCCCCTTTTTGAATTCTAATCCCAATATTTGGGCCTTTACTGAACAGGTCTGTAAAACTATAGAACAATTTCCATTTACCCCCAATAAATTGTTCAATCTCACTAAACAGCAAAGAGATGCTTTACATTCCCTGCAAAAAAACCCTGATATAGTGATAAAACCTGCTGACAAGGGTGGAAATTTGGTTATTATGAATGTTTCACAGTACACTGACATGTGCCTTAATATCCTAAAAAATCGGGAGTGGTACCGTCCGATCTCTACCACAGTAATCTCCAACTTTGACGTACAATATCGTCGCATAATTTTTAAGGCCTATAAATCGGCCATTATAGACAAAGACACCTGGGACTTTCTTAACACCAAAGACCCTAAAATTCCAACATTTTATGCACTCCCCAAAGTTCATAAATCTTTAACTACACCGCCTGGACGACCGATCATCTCCAGTTGTCAAAGTCTCACAGAAAACGCTAGTTCTTTAATTGACAATTTTTTACGTCCCCATGTTACCTCTCTGTTTTCATACATCAAAGATACTATTGATCTGCTTAGAACGATTGAAGACATATCCTTATCCCCCAATTCGTGGCTTGTATCAATTGACGTTGAATGCCTATACAACGCGATTCCACACTCTAAGCCCTTGTACACAAGATCGGAGATTCCGACGGAATGTGTCCGATCGGAGCGTTTTGTCGGATATTCCGACTGTGTGTGGTCTGCATCGGACTGTTTCCGTCGGAATATCCGTCGGACCAAATTTTCCAACTTGCCGGAAATATTTTCCGACAAAATGCTCCGATCGGACATACTCCGATCATGTGTAGAGAATTCCGATCGGACAAAGTGCCACGCATGCTCAGATCAAATTCCTACATCAAAGCTATTGGCTACTAGCCTGAACATAGTCCCATCGTAACGAAATAATGTCATCACGTTCTGAACGATCGGATTTTCCGACAACTTCATCCGACCGTGTGTGTGCAACAGTTTTGGACAAAATCCGTCGGACAAAATCAGACGGATTTGGTTGTCGGAATCTCCGACCGTGTGTAGAAGGGCTTAGGGAGTTGAGGTTGTGCGTTCATATCTAAACCAAAGAGGCCCACTTCTTATTAAATACTGTGACTCTGTAATTGAACTCTTGGACTATGTCCTTAGACATAACATTTTTCAGTTTGATCAGACCCATTACCTCCAGGTGCAGGGGGTTGCGATGGGGACTAAATGTGCCCCATCGTATGCCAACCTGTACCTGGGGGGATGGGAAAAAGACGTTTTTGCACGTGACGATCTTGCTCTCTTTCTTGATCACATTGAGGCATGGTACAGATATTTGGACGATATTTAGATTTTTTGGTCTGTTACCGAACTTGAACTTAAACAATTTTTTCATTTAATTTCTACAAATGACTTCAACCTTCATTTTACGCTTAAATATAGTCAAGAAGAAATTGAGTTCCTTGACCTAAAGATCAAAATTAATACTGATGGTACTCTTGCCTCCTCCCTTTATAGAAAGCCATCAGCTGGTAACACAATATTGCATGCTAATAGTTTTCATCCTGAGCCTCTGGTACGGAGTATCCCGTACAGTCAATACTTAAGAATAAAACGAAACTTTAGCAACGAAAGTGATTATCAGACAGCAGCTAGGGATTTGTACAATAGACTCGAGGATATAGCCATTAGGGCTTGAGGATATAGTCATTTCTGTCTAAAAAAGGCATACAACAAAGTGAAAGTCAAAAATAGAAATACCTTGATTTTTCCACCCCAATCACATGAGGGTAGTAACACTGTCAAAATAATAACTAGATGTTCTAAGCAATATAACATTTTTAGGGATATATTACATAGATTTTGGCCTCTTTTACTGGCAGACCTATAAACGGGCACCATCATTAAAAGATCGTTTAGTTCGCAGTCATTTTTCTAATTCTGAAACTATTCTTGATAGTAAAAGATCTGGTACTTATTCCTGTGGACATTGCGACATGTGTCAGTGTATGGTGAATTCATCTAAAATCAAACTACCCAATGGTAAATTGTACTCACTCAAAGCCCAAGCTACGTGCTCCACATTAGGCGTCGTCTATTTGGTACGTTGCCGCTGTGGGGGATTCTATGTGGGGAAAACTAAAAGACCTTTCTGTGTCCGCATGAGGGATCATATTAAACCCATACTAAATAAAAAGATGGTCAAGACAGTTGGTAGACATGTAGGTATTAACCATGCATTCGACTCTAATATGGTTCAATTTTTTGCCCTTGAGCATCTTCCATTGTCCTCCAGAGGAGGCAGTGTTGATAAAACGCTGCTTTAGCTGGAGGCAAGATGGATATTTAATTTAAAGGCAACAAGCCCTCCGGGCTTTAATGAAAGTCTTAGTTACAGATCCTTTTTATGAATCTTGGAAAATAGTAGGCCCATCTTCCCTATGTAACCCGTTTGATTGTCCCTGGTTCTAATGGGGGGGGGGGGGAGGGGTTTGGTTAATTGTGTTTTTTTTTGTTTTTGTTTTTTTTGTTGCTAATTATGGTTTATGCATTGTGTTCTCTTTTGTTTTCATTTATTCAAAGAAGTAAATTTGTTGTATTAGATATTTTATAAATGATCTATTTGTTTTGATCTTCCACATCTCGATCCTCAGTAGGGGTGTCCCGGGTTCCCAGTCTCTCTTGGTCCACGTCCGTTGGTATGTCGACACTCCGCCTTATGTTCTGGGAGAATACCATGTGTGGGGAAATGACATGTCGGACCTATCTTTTCCATCTAGCTAAACGTTTCCCTGGTAACCAGTGATCATTGATCGGTGGATTACGTAAGGCTCACTGTGGTTACAGTGGCCTTATGGGAAACGTAGTCCGTCCTGTCTTCTCCCCTCTGCTGGACATGCGCAGTGCCGTCTAAAATGTTTGCATCGAGCCCGTGATGTCAGATGTCGGCTCGATGGGCGGGAGCTTATAAGCTGGGCACTATTAGGGGGAAGCTACTGGCAGATACACAAGGCTTATCCCAGATACTACCAAATGCTGCATGTAAGTTATAAATATAGACTCCATGTGCTCCAGATTTTGATTCACTGTGGTTTTTATAAAGTAAAAAGTACCTTTTTCCCACATATTTGTAGGCATTCAGCGAAAGAGTGTTCAGCTTAAAAGTGCTATTGTGCACTGCTGCAGTGACTTTCTATAATCTAGGAATTCATTTATCTTTGTTATTTGATTGGTTTACTGCCTATCCCCAGTTTGATATTACCTTTAACACCAGTAAGTATATATTTTGATCAACTACCCTATATTCCACCTAACTATTACTTGCTATTTAATCCTTACCATATTATTACTTGCTATTTAAGGTGTGCTTTTGATCTTTACCATACTTGCTATGAATCAAACTTCCCTTAATTGTTAGGGTCATTTGAAATGACCTTGATTATTAGAGGCTCTTTGGATGCCATCTCTAGCCCCCCCTTTTTTTCTTCCCCTTTATTAAATTTATGTTTTCAAATATATTTTGTATTTTGGTAGCACCTTTAAGGTTCTTATTATACATTTTTTGTAACCGCCCAGACTGGTTCCCGCCTATGCCCTCTTAAGCCGTTTCGCTCCACCGGCTGGAAGGGTAGTCCTGCACACTTCTTACATCTTAAGAGGCATCTCTTTATCAGACGGTGGATTTGAAGGGAGGGTAAGCCCCCATGAGGTTCTAGATGTGGCAGTAAAATTACTACGGTAAGCTGTTTTTCTATATTGAATGTATTAATAAGCTTGGATAATTATATTAATCACAATTTTGTTTTTGTTATTATTTGTTATTAGCTTGTATATCCCCTGAGGAAGCTATTGCGAAACATGTCGGGATAGATGACTGCAAGCTCTTTTCACCTTCCTTATTATGTGGACCGGTTTTTCTTGTTATCTTGTATTTATGCAATGATTGCAAATGTGTAAATTTTAATATTTGATAATAAAACTAACTGTTTTATGTATTAATTCTCCTTGCTGCTTTACTTTAAGTACACTAGCACTATAAAATTCCCCTTTCCCTTTCCTCCATTTTCAAATAAATCCCCACAGCATGATGCTGCCACCACCATATTTCACTGGAGGGATAGTGTTTTTTGGGTTATGTGATGTGTTGGGTTTGCGCCAGACATAGCGTTTTAGTCTCAGCAGATCAGGGCACCTTCCTCCAGACATTGTGGGAGTCTCCCACATGCCTTTTCGCATTCTCAAAACTTGCCATTTTGTTTTTTGCTGAAAGTAATGGCTTTCTTCTGGCCACTCTGCCATAATGTCCAACTCTATGGAGTGTATGGCTTATTGTTGTCCTATGTACAGATACTCCAGTCTCTGCTGTGGAACTCTGCAGCTCCTCCGGGGTTACCTTAGGTCTCTGTGCTGCCTCTCTGATTAATGCCCAACTTGCCCAGTCTGTGAGTTTTTGTGTGTTGCCGTCTCTTGGCAGGTTTGCTGTTGTGCCATGTTCTTTCCATTTGTTTATGATAGATTTGATGGTGCTCCTAGGGATCATCAAAGATTTGGATATTTTTTTTATAACCTAACCCTGACTTGTACTTCTCAGCAACATTGTCCCTTACTTGTTTGGAGAGTTCCTTGGTCTTCATGGCAGTGTTTGGTTAGTGGTGCCTCTTGCTTAGGTGTTGCACCCCCTGGGACCTTTCAAAAAGGTGTGTATATGTAATGACAGATCATGTGACACTTAGATTAAACACAGGTGGACATCATTTCACTAATTATGTGACTTCTGAAGGCAATTGGTTGCACCAGAGCTTTTTAAGGGCGTGAATACATACGCACATGCCAATTATTTTTTTATTTCTGAAAAATTGTTTTATGTATATATTTCTCTAACTTTACTTCACCAACTTAGACTATTGTGTTATGATCTATCACATATAATTCAGATTAAAAAAACATTGAACTAAGGGCTGTAATGTAACAAAATAGGTAAAAAGCCAAGGGGGGTGAATACTTTTGCAAGGCACTGTAGATATTATATTGAATCCATAGTCTATTGCATCTAAGCTTACATAATGATGTAGCTGCAAAATTAAAGACACAATATTTAGAAAGGACCTTCTTAAACAAGACATTGAGAAATGTCAAGACACAATAGCTACTCTTAATGAATATTACAGATCTACATAAAGTGGGTGACTTCCCCACCCACTTTATGGGGAGAAGAAGCAGCACCCACTAAGTGTAGTATTAAAGCACAACACGATTATTCAGGAGGAAAATAACTCCCATGTTAAAGTGGTTGTAAAGCCTCAAGTTTTTTCACTCCACTCCATTGGCTCCCGCTGCTATCAATCAAATCCAGTGACACGGGAGTGGGGGGCAGGGCCATGCCCCTCTGTCTGTGTTAATGGAAGCAGCGGGACTCAGGAGCGAGCCTGTGTGGGTGCCCCCAGGAAAAGCGGCTTTCCATGAGTGGGACCTGATGAAGAGGAGGGGCCTGGAGTATCGGTGTGGCACCCCAGAAGAGGAGGGTTTACAAGCCCCTTTAAAGATCTTGAGTATAGCATGTCATAATAAGCGGGATGATATTATTATGACATGCTATACTCAACATCTTTAACCACTTAAGCCCCGGACCATTTGGCTGGCCAAAGACCAGACCACTTTTTGCGATTCGGCACTATGTCGTTTTAACTGATAATTGCACGGTTGTGCGACGTTGCTCCCAAACAAAATTTACATCCTTTTTTTCCCACAAATAGAGCTTTCTTTTGGTGGTATTTGATCACCTCTGCGATTTTTATTTTTTGCGCTATAAACAAAAAAAGAGCAACAATTTTGAATAAAAAAAACATTATTTTTAACTTTTTGTTATAATAAATATCCCCCAAAAATATATAAAAAACATTTTTTTTCCTCAGTTTAGGCCAATACATATTCTTCTACATATTTTTGGTAAAAAAGAATCGCAATAAGCGTATATTGATTGTTTGCGCGAACCAACTTGGTTCCAGATACTACAGTATACCTTCAGAGGTATAGAGGAGCACATGCCTCGATTGATTATGGTGTGTATATATAGCTGATTGGTGTATATACATTATGTGTATGTATTGTAATTAACTCCATCTCTTTATTTGTCTACGTATCACAGATACCCACCTCTGTCCTAAAAAAGTAAAAATGTCACTATATGCGTTAGGAATAATTACAGCCTCTCCATCATAAGTTGAAACTTTATGAATGATGTATTATTATTATCTTGCTGTGAGAATAATTACAGCTTCCCTATCATAAGCTGATACCGTACATTATGATTAATAAATGGTAAGCTAAACGATGAATGCTAAATAGAATTTTAAGACTTTTTTGGAGACGTGTTTGATTGAATTTTCATTAAAATCAATAGAGGTTTTTTTAACACGGATTTTATTCTTCCATACAATTTGTACTTCAAAAGTCCCACTATTTTGTTTTGGCTTTAATTAGGCTATGAATATGGACATGCAGTGCAGAGTATACTATGTAGCTATTGGCACATTAGGCTATGGAGATGGACATGCAGAGTGTACCACAAGTTTTAGGGCAAACTAGACTGGAGATAGACATATAAGGTATCTTAAATTGTGTACTTATAGGGCACACTAGGCTATGGAAATGGACATGCAGGGCAGATTATATTACGTAGTTATAGGGCACACTAGGCTATGGAAATGGACATGCAGGGCAAATTATATTATGTAGTTATAGGGCACACTAGGCTATGGAAATGGACATGCAGGGCAGATTATATTATGAATCTAAAGAGCACACTAGGCTATGGAGGTGGACATACAGGGAAGATGATATCATGTAGTTATAGGGCACACTAGGTTTTGTAGATTGACATGCAGGGTAGATTTTATTATGTAGTTATAGGGCACACTAGGCTATGGAGATGGACATACAGGGTAGATTAAGTTATAGGGTACACTATGCAATGGAGATGGACATGCAGGGCTAATTAAATTATTTACTTATAAAGCACACTAGGCTATGGAGATGGACATGCAGGCAGATTATATTATGCATTTGTAGAGCACACTAGGCTATGGAGATATATATGCATGGCAGATTATATTATGTAGTTATAATGCACACTAGGCTATGGAGATGAACATGCAGGGCAGATGCACATGTAGTGGAGCTTTGTGTTGCATGCTGGTTATTGGAGGCAGCTTACCCCAAATAGTATCATGATGTCGGTTTTGCAAACACTACCCAATGCTACAAATACTTACAATACAGTGAGCATTTAACACACCTGTTTATTATCATATAAAATTAATATGCATTTGATAATGAATAATCTAAATCTATGAGCGATAAAACACAGTTTATTATTTACTGTGTTATTAAACAGGGGATACATACAATTCTAAGATTTGTATATAGAAGCTTTATGACTATTAACTAATTACAATAAGAACTAATTACACTTTAAGGTGTCTGCGGTCTTGTAAATCTAAGCTTCAGAAGTTCATTCCACTCAGGAATATGGCATCATGATATAGCTACTCCAGAGTCCAGAATAGCAGGTGGAGCATTTACGTAGAGAAAATGAATTACCCATGTTTTTAGAGTAAACATACTTTAGGCAGCTGGCAGTCTCACATCCTGATAAATGCAATTACAAAAGTCCTGCTTTAGTTTTAATTTCCACTAGCACATGCTTAATCTTCTTGTCCTTATTGATCTGTCACTAAAGAGGAATTAATGTCACTCCTTATCCATCGGTCACACTAAGGTGAAGAGTTCACTACTTCTCCACTCTTCTTTATGTTTAAAGCATGTGCAAGGTGAAAAATTAAACTGTATACCATGAGGCTAGGAAATTCCTTACCTTGGGCTCCTGTGTGGATAACAGTATAGGTATAGCTTAAAGGAAACCTGCACTGAAAGGAATGTGAAGGCCGCTATTATTGACCTTCTTCTGAAAATGCTTGATACCGAGAGCCAATGACCAAGAATGTTCATGCAGCTAGTGAAGTCAGAACTTCTGATTAGACTACTTTAAACTTTTGGACTAAAGCCAGGCATCTAGATTTTTTTCTGTGAGTCCAGCAATGTCAAGATATAATAACAATATTAATAATAGTAATTTCATAATAGATGCTTCCTTCAACAAATTGTAAAATAAACCACTAGAAGATTTTTGCTAAATAAGATTACACTTTGCTTAAGCCTACAAGTAAAGCAAAGAGCATTTCGGAAAGAGCAGTAATCCATAGAAACCAATCACAAGGAATGTTTCACTGATCACTTTAATCTGCTGATATCTAATTTGCTGTTGTGGCATCCTGTACTTTACACTAGGTTTTTAGAAGGTTAGATTTCTCCATATACACATTTGGCGGTCGGCCAAATTTCTGTCTGTAACTTGAAATGATCGGGGAATCAATATAATAGACCTCCCACTATTTACTTTAAAATCATATTTTTACATTTTCACATTTTATGGTTACATAGAACAGTAAAAAGTAAAGTAACTCAGGAACTGTATAGATATGGTGGCAAAGTAAGCAGCTTTGTTAGTATAAAGTTATCCACAGGAAGACTCAGTCCAATTGTTTAGGCTTTAGACTAATGAGGAAGCCTGTTTGGATCCTCTGTAGTTTGGGAGTGATCTGGCCTGTATTCTTTTCCTGCTGCCTAATGGATTTGACGCACACATCCTTTATTAGGTTTGATCATGGTAGTGCTCTTTGCCGGCATGGGCTGAGGTCTACAAAGAGGCTTTGCTGGGATTTGTAGCAGAGGGCAGTTACATTAGTGTGTGCTGTAAATGAACACAGAGGTGCTTAACGTCCGCAGAGGTCTTCCAAGGGCTCTTAGTTGGAAGGAATTAGGTCAGCTCAGGTACAGCCAAGATTTATGGCCTCCAGCAAGTGCTGCTGAGAACTAAAATGAACTACATGCTCTATTGCTTATTTCATAAATTTATCTAACAACCATTGTATACAAGACAGCACTAAAACTGAAGGTTTAGGTCTAAATTTGTTCCACCTAGAATTATAACATTTTTAAAAACAAAGGAATTAATTTCATGTTTAAAGAGTACCTGTAATCACTTAATCCTATGTAAAGCAAAAGCATGTGATGTTATGTTTGCCTGTTAAACTTTGGAGCACCATAAATTCAGGATACCCTTGTACACAAATATAGATTTTTGCAGTCAAAGGTGCTACTTGGCTTTCCCCCCTACTGTCTGTATCAGCCCTTTATTGGTCAGTGAGACAGTCTATCAAATTGATGGATATGATGAGACTGATTTACTAATGTCAAATAGGCTTTTCACTTTGCAAGGGAATTTTCCCTTAGCTTAGTAAATGCGGTGAACTTTTGCTAACGTCCATCATCCAATCATGTGCAAAAAAAAAACGAGGGTAAATATATATGTATAAAGGAGGGTAAAAAAAAAGATATATATATATATATATATTTACCCTCCTTTTATGTGATTGGGTATTCTTTGTAGAGTGAAGTTTCACTGTATTCACTTGCAAAGTATACATCCTTTTCGCCTTTAGTAAATCAACCCCGATGTGTACTCTTTGGAGTTTGACACCATCTGTAGCCCTTGGAGTCTGCCATCTACTATACCTCTTGAAGTATGACGTAATTTATACTCCTTGAAGTCTGACATCATTTGTACCCCTTGGAGTCGGACATCATTGTGAATTTCCAACCTATCGTTTTCAAGTAGACAACTTGTAACAAGTAACACATTGATTGATTGTTTTCCTAGACATTTTAAAGTGGAACCCTAGCCAATATTTTTTTATTTGGATGGAATAGCAATTTCATATTTTTATGACAAATATTTTCTCCATCTGGGTGATTTCCAGTCATTTCCTGTTCAGGGAGCATGAGAAAAAGAATCTCTCCAATGTAAAGAGAAATCTAAACAGTTGTCACTGGAACAGATGTTCCCGCTGGAAGGTAGCCATGTATTTTTGTTCTGGTGACAACTGTAAAATGTTTGATTTCCCCTCTTCTTCTGTTTCACTAACAGCAGACATAATAAAAAAAATACTGATGACAGATCAAACCAAGAGGAAGACATGCATGGATTCTAACCCTTCCCTAATCTATGCAAAACTAAAAAAAAGTTTTGTAGATTTAAAGGGTTCATAGAGTTTCCCTTACTTTTAGTCCTGGTGACAATGGCCACCAGTACAAATAGAGATGTGTTGAATCTCCCCAAGAGGAAACAAAATAAAAACCGGGTAGGGTTTAAAAAAACATAATATAATTAATTGAAATCAAAATGATTTGCTACATTTTCCCACTGTAGCAATACTAAATAAATAATATCTAGCTTTAGATACACTTTTTTTTAAATAGAACCATAAAGCCCATCCCTTCCTCTACAGCAACATTCACCTTGTAAAGCAACAGTCAATTTTATCACTGTCCTAGTCATCGGTTCTTTTATAGGATACACACATGATGTCATAAGCTCCAGGACTCTGGGTCATGTGCCCTCATACAAATCTCACTCTGGTCTTACCTCACCTCACCTGCTTCTCCTAACTTCTAGGGATATTTTCCTTAACCCTCCACCATCCAAGGTTTAACCCTACAACCGATACCCTTCTTCCTCTGGTAATTCTCACACTCTATTTTCTATTTTAATTTACTTACTTCCAAAAAACAGCCACCCCTTTCTTGTGCCCTCTAGAATACCCCCTGTTTCTGTTTTGTTTACCTCTGGAACAATCTTTTTTATCTCAACCCTATAACCTACTTGCTTTTACTGAAATCTGGTATCAGAAATCTACCTCTCCAGCTGGCCTCTCCCATGGTGACCTCCACTGAACTTACTCACACAGACCCAAAGGATGAAAGCAAGGTGGAGTTGGGCTCCTTCTATTCCTACAAATTACTTTTTACAACCTCTCTGTACCTCTCTTTTGAAGCTTAGAGTACTCATTGTTTTCCTTCAGTTTCTTTTCTGTGCTTTATCAGCTTTCTTTACCAATATTAGGCTTTCTTGATGCTTTCTCTGCCTGCTACCCTATTTTCTCAGTGGTGAAGTACCCACTATCAATCAAGGTGACTTTAACATCCTGGTTAATGCTAACACTCCAGCTACCAGTTGGAACAATTTAAGATCAATCTCCTTGTTCTTATTTACCTCCAAATATATTGTAACAGTCTGGCTTCTACCCACAACAGTTCACCTGAAACTATCAACTTACTATCAATGGGCAATACTCCACATTCATACTCTAAGGTTCTGCTGCCTTTGACAAGTTGACTACTAGCACGTTTCCAAAAAATTCCACTTCTTGGACCTCCAAGATTCTGCTATCTCCTGGTTCTCTTCCTACTCATCTCAGGCCACCTTTAGTGTCCCCCACAACTCTACACCCTCTCCTCTTTCCCTTCTTCTAGGGATCCCCCAGGCTCTGTCCACTGACCTCTTCTATTTTCAATCTACATCTCCTCCCTGGGTAAGTAGATAACCTCCTATGGCTTCTGATACCATCTCTATGTTCACAACACCCAAATCTATCTCTCCACTTCTCAGCATATTCCCTTCAGTTTCCTCACTTGTAACTAATTTACTAAATGACATATCAGTATGGATGTCATACCACTTCAACAGCTTAGCTCATAGTATTTCCCACCCTTTCACCAACTTTGAGATCAATAGCACAGCTATCAGTCCCTCCACCCATGCGGGGGTGCTAAGTTTATTCCTGGACTCTGACCTATCCTTCGGGCCCTACATCCAATCGTTGTATAAATTGTGCCCCCCTTAACATCTATAACACTTCCAAAATTCAACCCTTCTTGGCAAACAATACCACAAAGCTACTAATTCACTTCCTTAGTTATCCCTTACCTTGACTTTTGCAACTCATTTGTCTACTTTTGCGACTTGTTGTTATACCTTTACACAGGCTTTCCATCCTTCAATCCATCATGGATGCTGCTGCTATACTTATCCACTTTACCCACCATTCAGTGGCTGCTGCACCTCTCTGTTAATCCCTCCACTGGCCGCCACCAACCCAATGTATAAAATTAAATTACTAACAACAACATACAAAGCTATCTGAAATTCTGCTACCAGCTTTATCTTCAACCTCATCTCAAAATACCACCTAAATTGTCCATTCGACTCCTCCCAAAACCTCCTGCTCTCTAGCTCCCTTGTCACCTCTCCCATACTCACCCACAATTCTTTTCCAAAGCCTCTTAGCGCTTGTTCCATGAGAGGCTAAACTCACCGGCAAGACGGCGACTCCTTCCCATCACCCTCTCCTAAGCTTTGCACAGTAACCCATTCAACCCTTCTCAATAAAGCTAAACCCACCATATGACATGCTCAATAGTTTTGTCAGAGTAGACAAGAAGGATAAGTCAAAGAGGATCTTTATAAATAAGTGACAAAATCTGCGCTGTCTAAAATAAATATATGGTACGGTAAATAAATAGTGGAGCGCCAAAAAAATCTCTGATAATAATTAAATCATAGTCTTATTAATGTGACAATAATAAATATGGAAAACTCAAAAAATTATTTCAGTAGATATTGTGGCAGACCGTTGTCCTGCCACAGTCTAGAAGGAGGTTGTGACCTAGAATTCTCAACCAAACGGGTTGAGGGGCTCCAGGGAGCTTGTGACATGAAGAGGAACTCTTTCAGTTTCCTCAGTGTTTTTTAAAGTTCGTTTTGGGTTGGCACTTGGAGCCTGGGGATTTCAAAGTGATTCGGGTGGGATGAAACCTCCAATCCTGGGTCCAGGTATCCTGAACAGCCAGCATACTGATTGGGCCGGTGTGTGCTGGGCTTTTAGCAATAACCTGACCATAGTTCTGGGCTCCACCCCAGCAGACAGGACGTCTGACCCAGGAGTCAGGAGGGCACCATGTGGGAGCTAATGCACCAGGAGGCTGCTAACTGTGTGCACCAAGTTGGTCGGTGAACAGTCTGTAGGAGACAGACAAGGCCCTGGAATGTAAGGCCAGAGCAGCAGTGCTGCAAGTGAGAGCCAAAAGGGCTGAATGTTGTTTATGTTGAAAGAGAAGGAATGCTGAAAACCCTTGCGAGGGAAACCTGTGTTTAGGTTTGCTGAACTTTCTTTTAAGAAAAATGGGCAAACAAAGCCCTTAACCACTTCCCGACTGGCGCGCGCCGATGTACGTCAGCAGAATGGCACGAGCAGGCTTTCTATATGCTGCCCTGCCATTGCATGCGCGTCGCCGGCGGCACACTTGCGCGCCGGTCGGCACCCCCGTGAGTCCGGTCGCGGGTCCCGCAGACTCGATCGTGTGGGGATACCCGCGATCGTCTCACGGGGAGGCTGAACTGCCTAGCAACAAGTGACCTTGATCTCTGCTCCATGTGATTGGAGCAGAGATCAGTGTTCACTAACACAAAGCCCAGCCCCCCATAGTTAGTAACACGCCCCTAGGAACACTTAACCCCTACACTGCCACCCCCTGGTTAACCCCTTCAATGCCAGTGTCATTTACACAGGAATCAGTGCATTTGTATAGCACTGATTACTGTAAAAATGACAATGGTCCCAAAAATGTGTCAAAAATGTCCGATGTGTCCGCCATAATGTTGCAGTCACAATAAAAATCGCTGATCGCCGCCATTACTAGTAAAAAAAAAAAAATATTAATAAAAATGCCATAAAACTATTCCCTATTTTGTAAACGCTCTAACTTTTGCGCAAACCAATCAATAATCGCTTATTGCGATTTTTTTTAACCAAAAAAATATAGAGAAGAATACGTATCGGCCTAAACTGAGGGAAAAAACGATATTTTTTTATATATTTTTGGGGGATATTTATTATAACAAAAAGTAAAAAATAATGCGTTTTTTTCAAAATTGTCGCTGTATTTATGTTTATAGTGCAAAAAATAAAAACCGCAGGGGTGATCAAATACCACCAAAGGAAAGCTCTATTTGTGCGAAAAAAAGGACGTCAATTTTGTTTGGGAGCCACGTCGCACGACCGCGCAATTGTCAGTTAAAGCGACGCAGTGGCGATTCGCAAAAAGTGGTCTGGTCTTAAGCCAGCAAAATGGTCCGGTCTGAAAGTGGTTAAAAGAAGAAATAGTGAGTGGTGGTGTCCTTAACCGCTTCCGGACCAGCCACCGCAGTTATACTGCGGCAGGTTAGTTCCCCTGGGTGGGCCTTCTCAGCTGTATGTCGGCTCTTTAAGATGCCTCCAGTGGCGCATGCCCGAAGCACAATTGCTCCTTACAGAACGAGAACAGGGATCTGTGTGTGTAAACACACAAATCCCGGTTCTCTCAGGGGAGAGGAGGCAGATCGTTTGTTCATACTAAGTATGAATACCGATCTCTCTCTTCCCCTAGTCAGTCCCATCACCCCTACAGTTAGAACACACCTAAGGAACACAGTAAACCCCTTGATCGCCTCCTAGTATTAACCCCTAGTATTAACCCCTTCCCTGCCAGTGTCATTTATACAGTAATCAGTGTATTTTTATAACACTGAGCGCAGTATAAATGCCACTGGTCTCAAAAATGTGTCAAAAGTGTCCAATTTATCTGCCGCAATATTGCAGTCCCGATAAAAAAATCGCTGATCGCCACCATTACTGGTAAAAAAAAAAAATAATACTAAAAATGTCATAAATCTATCCCCTATTTTGTAGACGCTATAACTTTTGCGCAAACCAATCAATATACACTTACTGCAACTTTTTTTGACCAAAAATATGTAGAAGAATACATATTGGCGTAAACTGAGGAAAAAAATTAGTTAAAAAAAAAATAATTGGGATATTTATTATAGCAAAAAGTAAAGGATACATTTTTTTTTTCAAAAATTGTCTGTTGTTTATAGCGCAAAAAATAAAAAACCACAGAGGTGATACAATACCACCAAAAGAAAGCTTTATTTGCGGGAAAAAAAAGACGTCAATTTTGTTTGGGTACAGCGTCCCACGACCGCGCAATTGTCAGTTAAACACAACGCAGTGTCGTATCGCAAAAAATGGTCTGGTCATTGAGCAGCCAAATCTTCCAGGGCTGAAGTGGTTAAAGTCCTACATTTGATACTAGTCCTTACCATACTGATAAATGTAATCCAGGCAATGTCCAAAAAATATATATCAGTGCATTACGTAGTCCAAAGGCATATATAAAATAATGAAGAAAATCAATCTGATGCAACCACTCCAGTGAACATGAAGGTGTTATTCAAACTGTGTCCAGATAGCTAACCACACTCGTCGGAACAAAGCATAAACAGAAATCCTCCTGGATATGTTGCAACAACAAACTGCCACTGGCACCTCTAAGCGAAATCCAACTAAGGATGAATAAAGCTCACCTATTCCGTAGCGGTGTCATTATCTAGCCCTTATGACAGCACAGACCTGGCTCCCTATTCCGGGCTCTCCGCTCCCTCACCAGACAACCAACACAACAAAGATGAGGCCTGACATATATATATATATATATATATATATATATATATACTGTATATACATATAACGAAGAGAGGATTGCTGCACTTAAAACTGAATGTATAAAAACGACATACAAAAGAAAAATCTTATTCAGTGTTCAATATAACAGTTTCGGGTTGTGTAGTTAGCGCTCGTCTTCAAAATAGAACACATGTACATACATAATGTATAAGATGAGGGTTCCTTCTGTGCTTTCAGGGAGAGGTTTGGGCACCGAGACGATACTGTAAGTTGATTGTCAGTTAATAAATTAATTTGTCAATCACTTTACCAAAATGTCCAATGAATATTTAGTGGGAGGCTAATAAACAAAAAGCAGCTTAAGGAGCAGCTAAAAAGCTCTCAGCAGTGTTTTCAACTAGAGGATAACCAATTTCTGACAACAGCTGCCAAAAAAGCCATGGAGCTGATTTAATAAAGGGGTTGTTTTCAGGCTTGCCTGTGATAATTTCAAGCGCCTAAACAAGCTCAGGGAAAATTTCTGTTTTTTTTAATTCCTAAGAAGCTGACTGGGTATTTAAAAATAACACAGCCTAGAATGAAATAGACTGTTTAGGAGGCGCATGCGCGGAACTCTGGAAGATGGTCTCATAGTCACGGAGCTCCATCCCACTCCGGCCCTTCAGCACTCCTAACAGCTGGCAGCACTGCACCATTCCTCCCAGTATAAGCACCAGAAGGTGGGGAGACCCAGGAGATCATCCCATGTCAGCAGGGAAGGCCAAACAGGACTTGCGGGCCCAATTCAGCACGATCTAGGCGCCTGACTAAAATCCCAAGATGGCAGCGGCACAATTGCTTCATGAGGAAGCACATGCAGGGATCCCTGTTCACTCTCCCTGGCAGGACCCGTAACAGGCAGAGGTAGGTGGATGCAACTCTCACTGCACTCCACTCAGGGGCACAGTATCTCCGGCATCCACAGAGTCCCTGATTAACCAAATCCTGGATTATCTTTTAATGTCTCCTATGGCTGCAGCCTCTCCAATGCCTGATGAGCCCTGGCACAACACAGGCCAGATCCCCTCACAGCCACAGGACTTAACATTTATCTTCACTAAATTTGCAGAGATGCTAGACAGAGGATTGTCCCAGACAGCTGCCAAAATCAGGTCAGATATAAAACTTGACCTTCAATCCCTGGGCTCTCGCATCGAGACCAAAATGGACACCACAAATCCCCCTACACAACCAGCTGCACGTTGCTATGGCCAAAATTGTTGACCTTGAGAACAGGTCAAGACGTTATCATTTTAGGATTAGGGGGTTACCTGAATCTATCACGGATATTCCTGAGGCAGTCAGCTCCCTCATCAAGCACCTTATTCTAGATATTCGTTCTCATAGACTGGAAGCAATGTGTAAGGAAGGGACTTGATCAAGCTCAAAGGGCCTCGGCTATGGAATGCTCTACCAATCAACAATCACCTGTCTTTTAGGAAAAAACTCAAGACCTTCCTCTTTTAGCAGATGATCAAAGCTCGCCACAGCGCCTAGAGGCGATTCAGTTCGCATTGTGCGCTATACAAGTATTTCATTCATTCATTCAAAGAGCTCTGGGTCCCCCCCCCGATCAGATTGGCCTCCCCCGAGACGTCATGGCCAAGCCACACTTGTACACAGTCAAAGAGGAGATAATGAACAGCGCCGCTCCACCACAGAACTGCAGCTTAAGGGGCACCCAATTCATATTTTGGCCGGCATCTCCCCCTCTGCGATTCGGAGAAGGGCACTTAAACCATTACTAATGGCGCTGACCCAGAAGAACATTAAATATTGGTGGCTCTTTCTGAAATTTGAACTCAACAACAAGCCAGATTCTCCACCTTTCCCGAAGGTGAGCACCTACAGAAATTGGTCATAATGTCCAAGAATCCCCCTTTTCTGATACAAACTTCCTCTGCCAGCTCCTCTAAGCGAAACCCCCCCCCCCCCCCCCAGCTAGTCCACTCATCTCCATTTGGCAACAATCCAGAACCAAAAAGGCCAAAGAAGGCCTTCCACCCTGAAACGGTCCTTTGCTACCTTATCCACTTCATTTCCACTTCTAAATTGACCATGTTTCCTACAGGTCCCGTTACACCTATACCAAATGACTCTTGTTCCATTCATCATTATGGAACTTCTCCTCCACTCTGATGGGAGACCACTTCCCCTGTCCCTCCTCAACGCCTTCCAGAAACACCTGTTAAATTACTCTGTATTCAAGGACACAAACTACCCGGAACCTTTCTTCAACTTTTCCTCAAATCTACAAGTGAACTGAACTGGACTGCAATGTGTCTCTGTATACCTTTGCGCTACTAACTGACTGAATTTATCACAGCTATACACTGCACTGGAGGATACATTACTCTGCCAAAGTGCCTGAGTCTCATTGGAGTTCCTCTGGCCACTCTCACCTCGGGTTGGGGATAGATAACCAATCAGCTTAATGTTCCCTTTTCATGTCCTTCATGGTTTTGACATGCACAGCTCCCTTTATCCTCTCTATACTCCTACCCCTGCCCTCCCTCCCATACCCCCCCCCCCCACCCTGATACCTTTGTCTTACATATTATTTGCCTCACCTTGGCTGGATTTGTTTGTACTTTATTTACAGGTGTTGGCGATGTTGCTGAAGTTTAAACTCTTGCACCTCTTGCACCTCCTCCTGCCCTCGGAGAGGCGGATTTTCCCCTCTCTTGGTCAGGATTTCCCCTCTGGCTAGAGGGGAAATGTTCTTATATTTAAGGGTATGGTGGATTTATCCTACCTATGCCCTTTGTGTTCTGTTTTGTTCCTCCTCTTTTTTCTATTCCTTCTAGATCTCTTCTACTGTACTAACCTTTCCTTCTTCCTAGTGACCTGGGTGACCTTGCTTCCCTTCTGGACTCAACAACCAGGTGAATGGGCTCCTTATATTCCTCTTCGGACCTCACACCAGGTTGGGGGTAAGTGACTGGTACTTGCTAGCATTCTATACCAGGTTGTTCCATGGCTGATACGTCCACACCAAACCCTTCCTTACACATTGCTTCACACAATGTTCAAGGAATGAATTCATCAGTTAAATGCCATAAAATTTTCCAGTATTACTTTACCCAGAAAATGTATATACTTTTTCTACAGGAGACACATCTTCCCCGCTCCTACTCCCCCTCATATATTCACCCCAAATTCCACCTCGCTAACGCGGAAACCAAAGCTTAAGGGGTGGAGATATTTTTTTCCTGTTCTTGTAATTTCTCTCTTATTTCTAAATACAAGGATCCAGAAGGTAGATTCCTACTTGTCAAGGGCCTCATAGGCGGCCAACTCTATTCTCTGGTCTCCTATTATGCCCCATGGGGGGGGGGGGTATGGAAAGTGATGTTCTGGGTAATAGTGAGTGTGAAATTGGCAGCGAAGTGAAGTGTCAGCGTTTAGGTCTCTTTCACATTTGCAGTGATGCATACCACCCTCCGAAAAGCAATCTGTGGTGGATTGCTTTTCAAAGAGTGGTATAGCAGCTGACAGGTTATCAGGAGGAAGTTTTTTTTTTTTGTTTAAATTGCTGAAAAGAAATTTGACATTGTGAGACCACACCACAACGGTGAGCCAAGTGTTTTATTCGCAGTTGCAGAGGGGATCCATTAAACTCAATGGGTAAGTTTGACAGGCAGTTCTGCCAATCAAACTTGGCTGACTCAGGTCAAAATGCCACAGCTGTGGCTGGATGGGTAGGATTTGGGTGCATAAGCAGGGAGCAGTAAAAAGCACACGACAGTCTTCCCACTATTCACTTGTGAAATAGCCCTTAGAAGTAGAGGGTGGAATATAAAATGTCAGGTGATATATGTCAAGTGGGGTAGGGGTGGTCTCACTGGCCCCTCAACTCTAGCAATGCAGTGACATATACAGTGGAAATAATTGCAGCTGGCTACAATGGCACATAGCAGAGCTCCAGGCTGGCTCTTCCTCCATTCCTAAACATTCTGCAGGTTCACTCCACCATGCCCCTGCACACTCACCCCCTTCCGCAGTAGCAATCCTTCTGCAGCAGCCACGGGACTTTACAGTTTACTTAGTATGGAGGGGGTGGAGCTGGGGGTGGGACAGAGGCAGATGAGGTGGATGAGGTGGATGAGGTGGAGCAAGCAGTGCACTTTATACTTGTAATGCAGAACACTGCTGACTGCTGTGGGGGAGACTGAGGTGGTGGGAGGAGCTTCATGACCCGACACATATTGAATGTCATCAGCAGGCAATCTGCAGCTGTTCACGCTGCTCGAAAAATTGGGACACAGGCTGGGACAAAATCAACATGGGCAGATGAGTCACACTCGGCACACCTCGTGGGCACACCTATCTGGAAGATCATCTGGCACTAGCGGGTGTCTGTGAGGCTGCAGGCAAATGCGGGAGTCTCCCGCGATTCACGGGGACTTGAGACGTCTGGTCATTTATGAAGGAGACTCCAATGTTGCCTTCGATACAGGACTAGACAAAACCCACCCTTTAGCTAGGGACCTGATACAGCCCACCAGACAGAGCCTTAAGGTAGCTAGACAGATCTTTCAACAGGGATTAGTTGACATCTGGAGAGAGGTCAACCCGACGTTGCGAGATTATACTCAATTCTCTAGCCTGCATAATTTCTTTGCAAGAATTGACTACTTCTTCCTTTCGGCAACTAATATCCCATTAGTGACTAGATTCTACATAAAATACCCTGTTTGGTCGGATCACTCTGTACTCTTCCTGATATTGGGGAAACTGACAGGACCGAAAAGGGGGGTAAATTGGAGACTGAATACCTCAATCCTTAGTAATCCAGTCCATGAATGAGAATTTCGTACTGATGTGACTAATGTCTCCCCGATTTTGTTATAGGCAGCTCATAAGGCTACTATTAGGGGGAAACTTATCCAAATGGCGTAAATTTCAGCTCCTTAACAAAGGCAGAAAAGTAACCCTACATTAGTACCAATTGCACAACTGGATACAACACGTACAGCCCTAAACATAGCACTTACCGCTATTGCAGAAAAATGCTTATGCTGGAGTGGGGCCCGCTACTACCACCAGAGGGATAAAACAGGATCTCTATTGGCAGCCAGATTGACCCCTAAAATTAGGTCACATGCCTTACCCAAGATCAAACTAGGGAGTGGGACTCTCTCTCAAAACCCCCAAAAATTATGGAAGCTTTCCATGACTTCTACAGGAAATTGTATAGTGAGGGAAAATTGCCCCCTGATGACTCATTGGCATCCTTTCTTAACTCACTCACTCCCCAAGCTCAAGGATCACCACAGGGACAGATTAGAAACACTGATATCTGCAGAAGAAGTGTTACAGGTCATTAAAAATGTGAAAAATCGCTCCTGGGCCGGGTGGCTTTTCGACTCCCTACTATAAACACTTTGCCCCCACCCTTGCCCCTATTTGGCCCGCATTTTTTAACGAGCTTCGTAAAGGATCCCAATTGGATAAGACCTTAAACTCTGTCTTCATCTCAGTGATCCCCAAGCCGGGTAAATATCCTAGCTCAGTTGGCAACTACCACCCCATATCTGTAATAAATAATGATCTTAAAATCCTAACCAAGATCCTAGCAGACCGTATCTCCTCTTTTATTAACCTTTATGTCCATAAGGACCAGGTCGGCTTCATTCCAGGAGGACAAGGTCTTGATTAAATCAGAAGAGCACTTGACATTATATACCTTCTGAGGTCCGGTTGGGATGGTATCAGGGAAGTAATTTGGATCAAACTCCCCATCTCCCTGCGCAAAGATGCACACAAATTCGCCATGGATCGGCGCACGCACATTCGCGGCCCTACTGAGAGGCGTGCGCACAAGCACACGCATAACGTGAATTCCCTGTCCAGCCTATAAAAGGATCCTTAGCACACAGACAAGTTGCTGGTTTGTCTCAGCTCACCTGTGTGCCTCTGCTTCCTGTTCCTGTTTGCCACTTCCTGTTGTGACCCGGAGTGCCTGAAGACTATGCTGATTCTCTCCTGACCTGACCCCTGGCTTGTTTAACAGACTTCCTGCTCTTAGCCTTGCTGCCTACCGGACTGATACCTGTGTTTGACCCTCGGCCTGCCTCTGAATTAACCTTTGTCTGCTGCACTTAGCCTTGCTGGCTCTCGGACTGATACCTGTGTTTGACCCTCGGCCTGCCTCTGGATTATACTCTGTCTGCTGCACTTAGCCTTGCTGGCTCCCGTACTGATACCTGTGTTTGACCCTCGGCCTGCCTCTGGATTATCCTCTGCACTCAGCCTTGCTGGCTCCTGGACTGATTACTTGTGTTTGACCCTCGGCCTGTTTCTGCACTTTTCTTACCTGTTTTACACACTTGTTGGCTACTTACCTTCTGGTCTGGTCCATCCTGCACAAGCCCTCTTCCAGACTTTTACACAAGTCAGGTATCCCGCTGGAGGCTTGTGCCTCTTGGTGCAACCCACTACCTGTATCACCTCCAGGGGTGGTGTGCGCTGAGTCGCAACAGCCACCGCTCTCTGCATCTTGGCCTCGGTGAGTACCTCTTTGCTGATAGTAGTACAAACCAGCCATGTCAGAGGGCAACAGAGCGGGTTCACCTTTGGAGATGTTGTGCCAGCAAGTTACAACCCTTTTGCAGACGCTGTGCAGAAATTGCAAGAAGTGTATACCCAAATCGACAGCCATTAGCAGGAACACCTGCACCAACGCAACGTTAACGCAGCACCAGCGCCTCCCGGTGGGGCCTCCATACCACAGGCCCATTTACCGCCTGCCCTGATGATGGTGACTCCTGAACCAAGGGACCTACGCCTGAACAATTTTGGGGCGATTTAAAAATGCCTGCTCCTTATATCTGGCCCTGCAACCAAGGACTTTTTCTTCTGAAATAATGAAAGTTGTATTTATCATCTCCCTACTATCCGAAGAACCCCAGGCATGGGCACATAGCCTTATGGAGCAAAGAAATCCTCTCCTGAACTCCGTGGAAACCTTCTTTAACTCTATGGGTCAGTTATATGATGACCCAAAACGTACTGCTACAGCTGAAGCCACTCTGCACACCTTAACACAAGGAAAGAGACCAGTGGAGGACTATACCATGACTCCGGAGCATGCAGTTGTTTCCTGGACATCTCTGTGGCTCAAAAACTTCACATCCCTCTCCAAGACAAAAAACTAAATCTTCTTGTCCCCTTGGCTGATGGGTCTTTACCTTGCTCTGGACTAGTTACACAAGAGACCTAGCCGATTCTCACCATCACGGACTCGGGCCACCAGGAGTTCCTATGCTTTGATTTGATTTCTTCTCCCATGTTCCCTATTATTTTAGGAATCCCTTGGTTGCAGGCGCATGACCCCCAAATTAACTGGGGCAAGAAGAAGGTCTCCTTTACATCCTCTTACTGTTCTCAACACTGTTTTCCTCCAGTTCCAGCTAATTGTATGGCAGTCGTTCCTGCATCCGACAGTCTTCAGCATGTCCCTCCAGTATATCTTGAGTTTAAGGATGTTTTTGATAAGAAGAAGGCCGATTGTCTACCACCTCATCGGTTTTACGACTGCCCCATCGAATTGTTACCTGGATCTGAAATTCCTTTTGGGCGCATATTCCCTCTATCCGAGACTGAACTAAAGGCTCTCAAAGCCTACATCGATGAGAACCTGGAAAAAGGCTTAATTCGGCCCTCTTCATCTCCAGCCGGGGCGGGTATTTTCTTTGTTGAGAAAAAAGATGGCTCCCTCAGACCCTGCATCGATTATAGAGAACTCAATAAAATAACTATCAAAAACGGATACCCGCTCCCGCTCATCCCAGAACTATTTCAGCGCTTCCGGACTGCCAAGATCTTCTCCAAACTTGACCTATGAGGTGCTTATAACCTTGTCCGGATTCGTACCAATGGCGAATGGAAAACAGCCTTCAGGTCCAGGTTTGGGCATTTTGAGTATTTAGTGATGCCCTTCGGTCTGTGCAACGCCCCGGCCACCTTTCAACACCTGGTGAATGACATTTTCAGAGACTACCTTGACGACTTTGTAGTCGTATATTTAGACGACATTCTCATTTTTTCTGCCACCATCGAACTACACAGAGACCATGTAAGAAAGGTCCTTACCATTCTTAGGAAACAAACTATACCTTAAGGTAGAAAAATGTGAATTTGAGAAGATCGTTGTCCAATTTCTCGGATTCATCATTTCCACTAAGGGGATCGCCATGGACCCCCAAAAGGTCAAGGCGATTCTTGATTGGCCCACTCCAGGGGACAAAAAAGCTGTGCAAAGATTCATAGGCTTTGCTAACTTCTATCGAAGATTCATTGCCGGCTTCTTATCCATTGTTTCTCTGATTACGCAGCTAACCCGTCAACATGGGCGCTTACAGTGGTCCCAGGAAGCTCAGGAAGCCTTCATTAAACTGAAATCTTTGTTCACTTCAGCACCCATTCTACAACATCCAGACCCACTTTTGCTATTCGTGTTGGAAGTTGACGCTTCTGAAACCGCCACTGGAGCCATTCTTTCACAAAGACGGGGCCCCAAGGCCCTTTTGCATCCAGTAGCTTTTGCCTCCCGAAAGCTAAATCCTCCAGAAAAGAATTATGATGTCGGTGACCGAGAGCTATTGGCCATTAAGTTTGCCTTAGAAGAATGGAGGTATCTCTTAGAGGGTGCAACTCATCCTATTACAATTTTTACGGACCACAAGAACCTAGAATATCTCAGAACAGCCAAGCGCTTAAGACCACGACAAGCCCGTTGGGCACTTTTTTTTTTCTAGGTTCAACTTCCACATTTCCTACTGTCCCGGGCCCAAAAATGGCAAAGCGGATGCACTCTCCCGGATGTTCCCTGATTCCCCCCAGTTTAATGAGCCCAGCACCATTCTGTCACCGCAAAATTTCCTCCTGCTTACACAATCCGACCTAGCAACTGCCATTAAAACAGCCTTAAGCCACTGTACCGATCCCGTAGTGTCTTTCTTGAAGAAACGCAATGATCTACTTTGGGCACAGGATAAGATCTTTGTCCCTCAGGAAGTAAGGCCAGCAATCTTAAAGACTTTTCATGACCACAAGATGGCCGGTCACTTCGAAATACAGAAGATGTCAGAATTGATTTCCCGTTCCTTCTGGTGGCCTGGTTGGAGGCGGGACTGTCAGAAATTTGTCTCCTCATGCATTCCGTGCCAACGCAACAAAGGATTTAAAGCCAAACCTTGGGGATTACTGAGACCCCTACCTATCCCTGAACGGCCATGGGCAGACATCTCTATGGACTTTATTGTGGACCTGCCACCCTCAGAAAGGTTCACCACCATCCTGGTCGTGGTTGACCATCTTTCAAAAATTGCCCACTTCTTGCCCATGATTGTTACTCCCTCTGCCTTGGACACTGCCAATGCCTTTATTAAGGAAATAGTCAGACTCCACGGAGTACCTAACAGTATCGTCTCAGATAGGGGCGCTCAGTTTACTTCTAAATTCTGGAAAGAACTCTGTAAGGCCCTGGAAATCAAGCTCTGTCTCTCATCCGCATATCATCCTCAGAGCAACGGTCAGACAGAAAGGACAAATCAATCTCTAGAACAATATCTCCGCTGTTTCTGTTCCGGCTCCCAGGATGACTGGTCTTCCCTCCTGTCTTATGCAGAATTTGCATACAAAAATTCTGTACACACGGCTACTAACCAAACACCGTTTTGGTAGAATTTTGGATTCCATCCCTCCTTCCTCCCCAACTCCATCCCTGAAACGTCAGTCCCTGCTGTTCAGGATCGGATAGTCTCTATCCAATCAAATTTTCAAAAGATTAGAGAAACCATGCAAAGAGCTCAAGACAACTACAGGAAGTACTATGACAAAGGGAGAAAGGAGAATCAAGCTTTTGGAATTGGCGAGAAGGTCTGGCTAGCCTCTACTCATCTCAAACTACCCTGCCCTTCACGTAAGTTAGGTCCTAGGTTCATAGGCCCATTCACAATCAAGGGAATGGTAAATCCTGTTGCCTTTGAGTTAGACTTACCCAGATCATACAGAATACATCCGGTTTTTCACGTATCTCTCTTAAAACCAGTGGTTCCTAGTCCATTTCCCGGAAGAGAGGAGCCTCCCCCGCCTCCAGTTGTAATAGATGGGGAGGATGAATTTGAAGTGGAAGCCATACTTAGCTGCAGAAAGTCGGGCAGACAACGTCAGTACCTAGTAAAATGGAAAGGGTACCCATCAGAAGACAACTCCTGGGAACCTTCTGGTAATCTTCATGCTCCAAGATTGATTAAAGCTTTTCATCAGGAACATCCGGAGTTGATGGTCAGTAATTTGGATCAAACTCACCATCTCCCTGTGCAAAGACGCATACATATTCGCCATGGATCGGCGCACGCACATTCGCGGCCCTATTGAGAGGTGTGCGCACAAGCACACGCATAAGTTAAATTTCCTGACCAGCCTCTAAAAGGATCCTTAGCCCACAGACAAGTTGCTGCTTTGTCTCAGCTCACCGGTGTGCCTCTGTTTCATGTTCCTGTTTGCCACTTTCTGTTGTGACCCGGAGTGCCTGAAGACTATGCTGATTCTCTCCTGACCTGACCCCTGGCTTGTTTAACGGACTTCCTGCTCTTAGCCTTGCTGCCTACCGGACTGATACCTGTGTTTGACCCTCGGCCTGCCTCTGAATTAACCTTTGTCTGCTGCACTTAGCCTTGCTGGCTCTCGGACTGATACCTGTGTTTGACCCTCGGCCTGCCTCTGGATTATACTCTGCTTCACTTAGCCTTGCTGGCTCCCGGACTGATACCTGTGTTTGACCCTCGGCCTGCCTCTGGATTATACTCTGCTTCACTTAGCCTTGCTGGCTCCTGGACTGATTACTTGTGTTTGACCCTCGGCCTGTTTCTGCACTTTTCTTACCTGTTTTACAGACTTGCTGGCTACTTACCTTCTGGTCCGGTCCATCCTGCACAAGCCCTCTTCCAGACCTTCACACAAGTCAGGTATCCCGCTGGAGGCTTGTGCCTCTTGGTGCAAATGACTCCCTGTATCACCTTCAGGGGTGGTGTGCGCTGAGTCGCAACAGCCACCGCTCTCTGCATCTTGGCCTCGGTGAGTACCTCTTTGCTGATAGATAGCAACTCCCCCAAACAGGTTTCCTACTGTCCCTGGACCTCCAGAAGGCATTTGATTCTGTCTCCCGGTCCTTCCTGGTCACAATTCTACACCAATGGGGCTTTGGCCACTCCTGTGATTGGGGCCCTCTACTCCAACCCTGAAGCTAAAATAAGATTACAGGGATACCATTCAGACTCCTTTGTGATCTTTAGAGGGACTAGGCAGGGATGCCCTTTATCTCCATAAATTTTTGCTATTGTAATCAAAACACTTGCTATAGTCATTATGCATCACCCGGATATACACGGGGTCAGGTGTGGGCCACAAACCCACAAATGTGCCCTTTTTGAAGATGATATTCTGTTATAACCTCACCACTTACCTCACTCCCCAACATTTGCAAATTGTTGGACAACTGAGTTTGACTCAAACATTGGCCGTTCGCCCGTTCGCCGAATAGCGAACAATTTGGGGTGTTCGCGGCAAATTCGAAAAGCCACGGAACACCCTTTAAAAGTCTATGAGAAATCAAAATAGCTAATTTTAAAGGTTAATTTGCAAGTTATTGTTATAAAAAGTGTTTGAGGGCCTGGTCCTGCCCCAGGGGACATGTATCAATGCAAAAAAAAGTTTTAAAAACTAACGTTTTTTCGGGAGCAGTGGTTTTAATAATGCTTAAAGTGAAACAATAAAAGTGTAATATTCCTTTAAATTTTGTACCTGGGGTGTGTCTATAGTATGCCTGTAAATTGGCGCATGTTTCCCATGTTTAGAACAGCAAAATTACATTTCTAAAGGAAAAAAAAGTCATTTAAAACTACTCGCAGCTATAATGAATTGTCGGTCCCGGCAATACACATAAAAGTTCATATTGCTGGACCGACAATTCATTATAGCCGCGAGTAGTTTTAAATTACTTTTTCCTTTAGAAATGTAATTTTGCAGTCAGACTGTTCACTACTTTACGGGCATACTATAGACACCCCCAGGTACGAAATTTAAAGGAATATTACACTTTTAGTGTTTCACTTTAAGCATTATTAAAATCACTGCTACCGAAAAAACTTTAATTTTTAAAACTTTTTTTTACATTGATACATGTACCCAGGTCCCCAAACACTTTTTAAGACAATATCATGCATATAAGCCTTTAAAATTAGCACTTTTGATTTTTCATGTTTGTGTCCCAGACTTTAACGGTGTTTGCGTGTTCGAACAAATTTTTTGCCTGTTCGCATGTTCTGCTGTGAACCGAACAGGGGGTGTTCAGCCCAGCCCCGCTGTATACTACTGATGAAAAGTGGTATTTAGAAGTTTATACAACTAGCAACTAGAAAGAATGCCCTGCTAGATTTATTAATTACGAACAATCCTAGTCTGATCTCAGATGTGGAAATACAGGATAACTTGCGCTCTAGCGATCGTAGGATGATCTCATTTAATGTAAAACATAGAAAAGGCAGGCACAAGGGTAGCACAAGAACACTACATTTCAAACAAGTAAATTTTTCTGAATTGTGGTCATTACTACATGACATCAATTAGGACCAAATCCTAGATATATTGAACACAGAAGAAAAATGGGAATGCTTTAGGAGCATATTAAACAAAGGTATCACACAGTACATACCAATGGGCAATAAATATAGAAGAGCGAAGGTGAAACCTGGGTGGCTAAACTGTACTGTAATGTAAAAAGCCTCATTAAAGAGAAAAAAATTGAGCTTTAACCAGTTAAAGACCAGCCGCCGCAGTTATACTGTGGCAGGTTGGCTCTCCTGGGCGAATCGCCATCACGGTATCGTTGGGCACTCAGCCGCCTAAGGGACGTGCGCGCACACGCACTGGGCGCACCCACAGCAATCGGATTCGCTTCAGAACCGATCAATCTCCAGGCCAATGATTTCTAGCCTGGATCTGGTGATTGGTTCTGGAGAATGAAATGCTTCCTCTGCCTGTGAATTGTAAACACAGGCAGAGAAAGTGATGTCAACTCCCCTCGTGGAGCCCTTTTCGGTTCCAGAGAGAGGAAAGAGGACAATTAAAAATGAGAGTCCCACCAACACTACACTGACACAGTGCACATAGGCATGCTTTTCACCCCCTGATTACTTCTAAATCGCACCCCCCCCCCAGTTAGCCTTGTGGCTAACAGAGGACAGAATTAGAAATAGACTTGGGAAACTTATCATTAATAAATCACTGGGACCAGATGGCTTTTATCCGAGGGTACTTAGGGAACTCAGTCAAGTAATTGCCAGACTATTGTTCCTAATTTTTACTGAAAGTCTACTGACTAGAATGGTACAAGCTGATTGGAGAAAAGCCAATGTAGCACCAATAGGGCAGTTAGTAGTAGGCCCAGGTAGCTTAAGGGTACTCCCCATTACCCCTAATAAAGGTTTAATCCTCTGATTACCCCCCAGTTAGCACTTTCACCCCGTCACCAGTGTCACTAATATAGTGTACAGACCTCTTTTCTGATCACTGTATTTAGTGTCACAGGTGGCGCTAGTTAGCCATTTAGCTAGTTACTGTCATCGTCAGTTTTTTTATAGCATCAGGGTACCTGCCATATATTACCAAATAAAGATTTAACCCCCTCATCACCTCCCCAGTACAGGTTTTAGTATCAGTTATGCCGCGTACACACGATCGGACTATCCGGCGGACTTAATCCGCCGGACAAACCGCCGGACTTTGCAGCTGAGGTCCGCCGGACTTTGCGAATGAGCGGACCTGCCCACACACGACCGGACTTTTCCAGCAGGCTAAGTCTGGCGAACAATCCACCAGACTATGGCGGGAGGACTTTTGAAATGAACGGACTTGCCCACACACGGGGAAAAGTCCATTCATTTTAAACGTGGCTCCAGATAGCTGGGACTATGGAAGGAAGAGAATGTCGCCGCCTCCATCGGCGAGATTGACACCTCACTAGTCTCGTCACCTGGTATGGATTTAAAGGGGAACCCCTAAGCCAAAAAAATGGTGTGGGGTTCCCCCAAAGTCCATAGCAGACCCTTATCAGAGCACACAGCCCGGCAGGTCAGTAAAGGTCAGTAAAGGGGGGAACATCGGGGCCCCCTGATACCGGCCTCCACTCTATGTGAGTGAGTATGGGGTACATGGTACCTCTACCCATTCACCTGGTGAAAAAAAGTGTAAATAAAAAAACACAACACAAGTTTTTAAAATCATTTATTAGACAGCTCCAGTGGTCTTCTCTTCTTCCGTCTTGGGGAGTCTTCTCGCTGGACTCCTCCGCTATCTTCTGCTCTTTTGCTAGCTCTTTTACTAGCGGAGGAGCCCGGCTTTCGTCTTCGTTGTTGCCGCCGCCATCCGGGGTCCTCTTCCGACTTCGGGGTCTTGTCCCGCTCTTTGGTGGTCTTGTCCCGCTCTTCGGTTCTTCTTCCCGGGCCTCCGCTATCTTCTTATAGCTCTTTTACTAGCGTTGGCCCGGTCTTCTGCCACCCCCGCCGCCTTCTTTTCTTCTCTTCTTCCTTGCCATGTTGACACAACTCTCTGTTGCCCCACAATGGCATGGACGCGATGTGCAGCGACTTATATAGGGACAAGGGGCGGGGTCACCGGGTGACCTCACCCCTTATGATGTCACAGGTCCGCCGTATAGTCCGATCATGTGCATGAGGATCAGCATCAATCGGAGGCAGTGTCAGATTAGTGCCAGTAGCGCTAACACCCACGCACACACCATACATCTTCCCTATTAGTATAGTGTCTGAATGGATCAATATCTTAAATTTGATCAGAACTATATTAGTATCCCCAGTAGTTTAGTGTTCCCAAAAACTCTGCGTTATCGATATCAGCCCAGATACCAGCTAGCACCTGTGTTTAGCCCCTCCGCCCAGCCCTGCTCATCCGAGTGCAGTATCAATCGATCACAGTCACTTACAAAACACAATACACATAACTGCAGCATTCGCAGAGTCAGGCCTGATCCCTGCAAATGCTAACTCACACTAGTTGTACCTGTAAATTTAAAGGCCAAAATGTCCAGACAGTGGTACACTAGTGAAGAGGCCTACATATTGTTGAGCATGACAGCTGAGAGCGATGGGGAAGCCTCCTCACTGTCAGATTCAGGCTCAGTATACAAACCGGTAGAGGGCAGCGACACCCTGACAGATCAGTCTGTAGTAGTGGTCCCTGCTATGGTCAGGTATACCTGACCCTGCTCTCCTGTTGTTGAGGTACAAGAACCACAGGGCTCTCAAATGGAGCAGAGAGCCAGTACTAGTGCCACTCATCCTTCTGGTGAACTGGCAAGCAACAGCGGCCTAGTACATCCTGGTCGTAGACAAATCAGGACTGCAGTATCATGTCCCACAAGTGCAGTTCAAGCTGGTATGATGGCTAGCAGAAGTAGTGTCCCGCAGCCACCAAGAGTTCAAACACAGGCCCGTAGAGCCCATAGAGCCCAGCGCCCGTACTTCCTCCATTCACTGGCCAACCCGGAGTTCATTTGGAAACCGTTGATTTTACGTTACTTGATTTTTATTCGCTGTTTTTCACAGAAGATCTCTATAGATCTATTGTGGACCAAAGCAATTTGTATGCTGGTCAATTCAATGCCGCTAATCCCCAGTTGACCCTTGCCAGAGAATGGAAACCTGTTACACTTTCCGAATTTAAGACCTTTCTGGGCCTATTCCTCCTCATGGGCATTACTAAAAAGTGTGTTGCGGTCATATTGGTCCACTGACCCAATTCACCGTATGCCCATATTCTCTGTTTCCACGACCAGGATGCAATACGAGCAGATCTTGCAGTTCATGCATTTCAATGACAATGAACTCTGTCGTCCTTGGGGTGACCCTGGATATGATCAGCTCCACAAAATTCGGCCCCTCATTAACCACTTCAACCAACAATTTGCAGCCTTGCTTATTCCTGTTAAACTTGTCTGTGTTGATGAGTCCCTGATTAAATTTTCTGGCCGCTTGTCTTTCAAACAGTATCTCCCTAGCGAGCTTGCCAGAAATGGGGTCAAGTTGTATAAGCTCTGTGATAGGGCAACAGGCTATACATACAGTTTTATGGTTTACGAGGGAAAATACAGTCACGTGGAGCCCCACAACTGCCCAGAGTACATAGGGAGCTCTGGCCAGATTGTTTGGGCCTTGGTGTCACCCTTATTCGGAAAGGGGTACCACTGCATGCGAGAAGAAGATTATATCACCCAAGCCAAACAAATTGGAGCAAGATTTGCAGTGAAAGGATACGATGAATCTTGGATAGAGAGACAGATACAACATGTGAGTGAAATGGCTAGGACAGAGATGTTACAGAATAAGCCCAAAAAAGTATTTCAACAAGAAGCACCATGTTTGATATTGGATTACAATGCCCAACATAAAGAGGTAGCAAAACTGATCCAACGACATTGGCACATTCTGAAAAATGATAAAGATCTAAAGAAGATTCTCCCAGACCGATCTAACATCATTTACAAAAGAGCACCTATGATTAGAGATTTGATTGTAAAGTCCGTAGTGGAACCACTCCCCAAAGCAACACCTTTACTGGTAAGGGATTTTACCCCTGCAGGAATTGTTATGCCTGCCGACACCCACAAAAATTCCAGAAAAAGAGAACAGAATTTGTAGCTACAATACTACAAATACTGGCCAATCTTTGGTGGTCTATGAGACTTTATTGGAGGGAGTGGTCTATGTATTAAAGTATAGCTGTAATCTGAAGTATGTTGGCAGGACTAAGAGAGCCCTTAAAGTTAGGGTACAAGAGCATGTTCAAAATATCGTAAATGGTTTTCCTAAGCATAATGTAACAAGGCATTTTGCATTAGCAAATAATAAAGATCCTTCACAACTTCAATTTTGGGGGATTGAAAAGTATAATAAGTCATGGAGCGGAAGTCACAAGGTCAGGACAATTAGTCAAAAAGAGTCCAAATGGATAAATACTTTGCAAACACTCACACCTGGAGGAATGAACATAGAGTTCAACCTCAATTGTTTTCTCAGTAATTTTTTATTTGGTTTATATGTATCCATTCTGATGATTGGTTTTACATGTTTTATTATTCAGATTACATGTATCATTAGTATTTTTTCATATGTAGATATGGGCGCTCTTTCGCTTTTCCTCTGTTGTATGACTGATTCCATTTGGCCTAATTTATCCCTTAGGGATATTACATTTAATTGATGCACCATTTTTTAGCTTTTATTCTCTTTTTTACCATTTCTGAACCAGAACATATACAGATTTATATTACTTTTACTAATATTTTGCATTATGCCTATGTTCTCTTTGTACTAATATTCACAAAGGGATTGGTTCAGCGTTTTTATACTAGCACACTATTCCATTGAAGGTTAGATGTCCATTATATAAAAATTGCCTTTTGAATTGTTTTAAGCCATGTCACTACAAGAAAATGGCCGCCATGCATGTCGCATGGATAACCAACAAAATGGCCGCAATGTAAACATAGAGCAGACCACAAGAAAATGGCCACGCTAACACTTCCGTTTTTTATTATATATAAGCAATGCCTCTACAGTCAATCCAGTTCCCCGGATGAAGTCATGTGACGTGATGCAACGCATAGGGAGTGGCTGGAATCAGACGTACACCGGAAATGACATGAGAAGGCGCTGAGAACGCCACTTTTATTGTTCTTGCCTGTTTTTTATGTAAGAGTCCGTTTTGGCATCTTAATAAACGCACCTATATTCTTTTAACATACTACACCATTGGAGGAATTCTGTTCTTCTCTTTCCCCCACTGTTGCTGTGACAATATACTGGAGTGCATTGGGATGGCTTAGTGGAGGATTTGTACAGTTGGAGAAGTTACCCTTGGCCCCATTATTGGTGTATGAGAGCTGCAAAAGGACCTAATAGGATGCAGCGAAGAGTCCCACCTACTCTGTGATGCGATTTACTCTATTACATGAGGTGAGAACGTGAGACTGTTGTTTCAGAAAGCAATTTGCAAAGTTATTTATGGACACTATATGGTCACTGTTTACTCCTTCTTTCATCGGTCGTGTCTACCATTTTATGAATTCTAGATTCTCCCATAGCACCTTATTCTCCTTTGAGGACTGGAACAAATTGATTGTTTTTTTTTTTTTTGGAGAATTTCCATTTGCACGTGTTCATTAACTATTACCTTATTGCAGGTTTTGGAATGTTAATTGGACATACGTGAAAATATTTTTTTCACAATTTTTTGCACCTTTTGGTGGAGGTATTATCATTTGCACTTTAAGACTTTGGCACTTCAATCACTCCTTTGTGGATTGAACTTTATTAATCCCTCTGTGGACTGCACTTTAGTGCGTTCTGTTAGTTTGTTCTGACCAGCCGACCATTTTAAAGCCATGTTGCGGGTAAGTACTCATCGTAGATTTCGTGCTGTGCAGGGGCCTGGTGTTGGGGTTCTTACTTTGACCCAAGCCCAGTCCATTAACAGGGCGAGGAGGAGTTCATGGACAAAGAATTTCTTTTGGTGGTATTTGATCATCTCTGCTGTTTTTATTTTTTTGTGCTATAAACAAAAAGAAACTGACCATTTTGAAAAAGAATAAAACAATATAGTTTACTTGTTGCTATAATAAATACAACATTGCTGTGGACAGATCAGACACTTTTGACACTTTTTTGGGACCATTGACATTTATACAGTGATCAGTGCTATAAAAATGCACTCATTACTGTATAAATGTCACTGGCAGGCACACTAGCTGTGATCAAGGGATTAAACTTGTTCCCTGGGAGGTGTTTCTAGCTGTGGGGCGAGGGGACTGACTGGGAGTACAGAGAGGTTGCTATTTCTAATCATTAGGAACAGATAATCACTTTGAACTTCCCTGTCAGAATGGGAATCTGTTCTGAGAGGGGACTGGAGGCCAGCGTGAGAGAAGGTGATAGGGGAGCTACAGAGCCAGAAGTCTTAGAAGAAGAATGAATGGTGTGGATGTTATTTTGAGAGGAGTTGGCTCTGTATGTTTTTAATATTTTGAATTTTATTAGATGGGTGAGTGGAAGCCAGTGGAGGGATTGGCAGAGAGGTGTCACCTAAAAGCAAAAGAGTAGGAGACAATGGGACGGACTGAGGTATGGAGTTCCAAATGATGGGGAAGGATCTGGAAAAATCTTGTGGGTGAACATGGGAGGAGGTGACAAGGGAGCTAGAGAGCAGGAGATCTTGGTAGGAGGACGGTTTGGGTGTTATTTTGGCAATGTAGCTGGGGCAGAGTTGTATGTTGTTGTATGTTGTTAGTATTTGAGGGGGGGATAGACTGTGTAGAGGTAGGTCAACGTCATAGAAAAGGATTACATGGTTACATAGTAGGTGAGGTTGAAAAAAGACACAAGTCCATCAAGTCCAATCTGTGTGTGTGATTATATGTCAGTATTACATTGTATATCCCTGTATGTTGAGGTCGTTCAGGTGCTTATCTAATAGTTTCTTGAAACTATCAATGCCCCCAGCTGAGACCACCACCTGTGGAAGGGAATTCCACATCCTTGCCGCTCTTACAGTAAAGAACCCTCTATGTAGTTTATGGTTAAACCTCTTTTCTTCTCTATTTAATGAGTGGCCACAAGTCTTGTTAAACTCCCTTCTGAGAAAAAGTTTTATCCCTATTGGGGGGTCACCAGTATGGTATTTATAAATTGAAATCATATCCCCTGTCAAGAGTCTCTTCTCCAACCTTTCTTCATAACCAATATCCTCCATATCCTTTATTAGCTTTGTTGCCCTTCTTTGTCGCTCCATTTCCAATACATCCTTCCTGAGGACTGGTGCCCAGAACTGGACAGCATACTTCAGGTGAGGCCGGACCAGAGTCTTGTAGAGCCGAAGAATTATCGTTTTATCTCTGGAGTTGATCCCCTTTTTAATACATGCTTGTTAGCAGCAGCTTGGCATTGCATGCCATTGCTGAGCCTATCATCTACTAGGACCGCCAAGTCTTTTCCATTCTAGATTCCCCCAGAGGTTCTCCCCCCCAAGTGTGCTATTAGTAATCTTGTTGCTGGGAAGCTGTTGCCAGCAAGATGATTACTCATCACCCCCTGCAGGCTGAATCAGAAAAAAATCTATTTATTACTGCTTCCATGCTAAACAATGTGGATGGAAGAATCCCTCTTGCTGGCTATTGCATTTTGACTGCCAGTACCCACCAGTATGAGAATACCTGAACAGTGGCTGAAACCAAAGTGTATACAGTCATTGTTTGGCCATCAATTTTATATCCAGCTTTTTTGATTTCAAGGACAAAGGATGTCAGGCAAGAGGGTGCTGAAAGGGCCACCCACCACTTGTTTTTAAAACTGGTCTAAATTCTCTCTGTGTATGGCCAGCTGTAGACTGTAAGCTCTTTTTGGGGAAAAGAGCAGATTTTGAGAGTTGTAAAGTACCGCAAAAGGTGTATACTGTTGTGTTCTAAAGTTTGCATATCCTTGGAGAATTGGCGATCTACAGTATGCACCATTTTTAAATAAAACACGAGTGAGCAGGCAAAACACATTTCTTTTATTTCTTATGGGATTTATATTCAACTGTAGGTCATAACAGAATGGCACAAACATAAAACAAAACATGGCAACAAGTAAACAAATGAAATGCCTTTTCAAAAGTCTGCATACCCTTAGTTCTTAATCACTTGCCGACCGGGCCATAGCCAAAAGACAGCTACAGCGTGGTCATGTTTTTTGGGGTGGACATCCTCCCAGAATCTTGCTCTCACACGCCCCCTTGGGCATGCTCCCGCAAAGATCCGTGACCGCGGGGTCCGGAAGACCCGCCGCATCACAGATCTCGGTAAACGCCCACTGATAGCAGCCGTTTATCACTTGATCGCTCCATCAAATGACGGAGCGATCACTTGTAAACAAACTGGCGTCATGTCATGACACTGGTTCCTCCCTCCCCTCTCTGTACCGAGCAGTACAGTAAGAGGGGAGAGGGGGAGAGATTGCATCAGGGCTGTGGGTTGGATCACAGCGCTGCTCAGTGCCAATAATCTGCAGTACTCTGCTCATACTGTGCAATACTCTGCCAATACTCTGCCAATACTCTGCAACACTGTAATACTCTGCCAATACTCTGCAACACTGCAATACTCTGTAATACTCTGCCAATACTCTGCCAATACTCTGAAACACTGCAATACTCTGCCAATACTCTGAAACACTGCAATACTCTGCCAATACTCTGTCAATACTCTGCAACACTGCAATACTCTGTCAATACTCTGCAACACTGCAATACTCTGCCAATACTCTGCCAATACTCACCAATACTCTGCCAATACTCTGCAATAAATTTTAACAGAAACAAAGAATTTTTATTTTTTTATCGAGTCTTTTTTGATTTATAGCGGAAAAAATAAAAAAAACAGCAGTGATTAAATACCACCAAAAGAAAGCTCTATTTGTTTGAAAAAAAGGACAAAAATTTCATATAGGTACAGTGTTGCATGACTTGTCATTCAAAGTGTGAGAGCACTGAAAGCTGAAAATTGGTCTGGTTAGGAAGGGGGTTTAAGTGCCCAGTGGTCAAGTGGTTAAAGCAGAGTTCCACCCAAAAATGGAACTTCTGCTTTAAGTGCTGGTGACCCCCTGACATGCCATATCATTTTTTGGGAGGTGGAGTGGGTACCTAGTTTTACAGGCACCCAGCTCCCACTTCCTCCCCTGGCGCCGGAAGGAAGTTCACCTCTCCCCCCTCCATTTCTGCAATCTTTTGGGACACGTCACAGGTCCCAGAAGATTGCCTGGCCATTCACAGTGCGCAGTGTGACATGCTCATGCGCAGAATCCACAGCTGGGGCACCCACAGCTAGAATGCCAGCACCACATCACGGAGAGGAGGGGAAGAGGAGCAAGGCTTTGTGTGCCCGCATCACTGGACTGTGGGACAGGTGAGTGTCTGATTATTAAAAGTCAGCAGCTACACTTTTTGTAACTGCTGACTTTTAAATGGGTGGAACTCCAATTTAATACTGTGTATTGACCCCTTTAGTATCAATGACAGCATGCAGTCTTTTGTAATAGTTGTCTATGAGGCCCTGAATTCTTGCAGGTGGTGTAGCTGCCCATTCATCTTGGCAAAATGCTTCCATATCATGCAAATTCTTTAGTCATCTTGCATGAATTGCATGTTTGAGATCTCCCCAGAGTGGCTCGATGATATTAAGGTCAAGAGACTGTGATGACCACTCCAGAACCTTCACCTTTTTCGGCTGTAACAACTGGAAGGTCAACTTGGCCTTGTGCTTACAGTCATTGTCATGCTGGAAAGCCCAAGACCATCCCATGCACAGCTTTCGTGCAGAAGAATGCAAATTGTCTGCCAGTATTTTCTGATAACATACTGCATTCATCTTGTCATCAATTTTTACAAGACTCTTCGAGCCTTTAGCGCTCCCCCAACACATCAGAGAGCCACCACCATGCTTCACAGTGGGGATGGTATTCTTGTCGCTATAGGCCATGTAAACCCCTGTCCAAACATAGTGCTTATGGTTGTGACCATAAAGCTCTATTTTTGTCTCGTCACTCCAGATTAGTATGCCAGAAGTGGAGATCGGCAAAAAGTTTGAGCTGAGCATAAGTTTGGCCCAAACTTCACCCGTTCAGCAAACATCCGAATTTACAGCCAACATTGGCTCCAAAATGGGCTCCTTGAGGGTAGGGACCGACGTGAGTGTGCAATGTACAGGGATAGGGACAACTGTAGACACTCACTCAGGTTGAACTGGATGGACTGGTGTCTTTATTCAACCTTACTAACTATGTACAGGTAGGTCGGCAGGATGTTCACCTGCCGACCACCCCACAATGCACTGCACGCTTTATAGTGCATTCTAGGGCCCTAATTGGATGAAGCTTTGCATCTGACCAGCTTTGCCAGTTAGCACTGTCAGAGCCCTGACTGGACAAAGTGCAGATTAACTTCTTTAATCACGGCTCAGTGCTCATTGTGACATCCCACACTATAAAAGGTAACTTCCCATAGCCAGCTCTTGTAGTATGTGGGAGTAGAGATAGAGTAGGGCTTGTTTTGCTACTAGCAGTTAGTGTGTTCATTTATTGTGACTCTTGAGTGTAGAGTGTCAGTTTAGTGTTAGTATAGTGTGTGAGAATAGTGAGTTAGTGTAGTGTGCTAGTTTAGTGTGTTAGTGTAGTGCAGAGTTGAACATAGCATTAAATAACATTTAATGTTGTAAACAGTGCTGTATACCCTTTTTTTTTTTGGTTGCTGCCTGTCTCTTTTTTTTGTTTTAAATTGTCAGGCGCATTCTGACTGCAATGTGGTATTCCCCCTTTCTAATTTCTCTGCCCCAGCTGCTGCAGTGCAAACCCCCCCCTCAAAAAAAAACACACACTTCCTGCCACCCTCATGCCCAGCACCTAAATTCCAGCTTGTCAAAATTGCTGCCTTTACAACTCCGGCCTTTCTGTCAGGTGGATTCTGCCCCCTTCCCTGAATTTGCAGAATGTGCTGTACGACAATTGCAGGTTCCCAGTCACATTTCTTTTCAGGTAAGGCCATTCCAGCTTTGTACCATCACATGGAAGGCAATGTTTTGGCATCATTGGGCAAGGCAGTCAGCCGCAAGGTCTACCATACTGCTGACTCGTGGTCCAGCAAGCATGGTCAGGGAAGATATATTTAGTTCACAGCACACTGGGTAATTCTGCTTGCAACTAGGAAGGATGCAGGACAGGGCTTAGTGCTGGAGCTTGATTGCCGCCACGTCTCTATACAGCTGGTGGTGATGATGCAAGATCTGTCAGCTCCACCCCTTCCTCCTCAATGCCGTACTCTGCTTGATTGTGCTACTAACCACCAGTACCCCCTATGTATTTAAGGAGCCATTCAATGAGTCAAGCTAAAAGATGCCATGCAGTGCTTCAGCTGGTCTGTCCAGGGAACAAGAGCCACACCGGAGCAGATATTCTTTCAGCTCTGCAGTAGCAGGCCCAGAGGGGGTTCATGCCATGGAAGCATGAGTCAGGACCGGTGGTGTGCGATAACGGCACTAACCTGTCTGCCCTTAAACAGGGAAAGTTGACATATGTGTCAGGCCTGGCACATGTCCTCAATTTGGTGGTAAAGCATTTCTTAAACAGGTACCCAGGTTTACAAGATCTTCTAAAGCAGGCCAGAAGAACCTGTAGCCATTTCAGGTGGTCATATACAGGCAGTGTTCGGTTGGCTAAAATTCTGTGGGAATTCCACCTGTCCATAAACCATATGATTTGTGGCAATGCTGCAGTGGCTGCACATGCAGCAGAGGGCCGTCAATGAGTACCTGTGTGAGTATGGCACAAGGACAAGCTCAGGGCACCTTGGCTTTTTTCCCCATGCCAATGGCTGCTGATAAAGGATACATGTACTCTACTGTCATCATTTGAGGAAGCAAAAAGGATGGTGAGCCATGGCAATACATGCATCGGTGACGCAATCCCTCTTGTGTTCCTGCTGGAGCATACTCGACATGGCATTATGGACAGGGCACTCGAGGCAAAGCAGCAGGACAAAGAAGAGGCCTTCTATTCCTCTCAAGGACCGCTTTATGCAGACACCATTTTTGCAACGCCACAGAACACACAAAAGGAGAGAGAGGAGAAGGAGGACGAAGATTACGGTAGTTTTTGAGGCATTGAAGCAGAGGAAGACATACGTCAAACCTTAAGAGATGGCTTTCAGTCCCCAGAAACCTTGAGAGTAGTACGTAGATGGGAGGAGGCAGTTCCAGGTATTGTAATCTTCAGTGACCCGGAGGTCTCTTTTTCTCATGCCTCCGCAAACTTGTGGTACATGGCCTCCCTTATTCTATAAAGCCTGAAAAAGGACCAGAGAATTTGTGGCATCAAGGATAAGGATCATTATTGGTTGGCAACCCTCCTTGACCACCATTACAAGGGGAGTTTATGTAACACCTTTCCAGACTCTGGTAGATTACAGTCGCATGGAAAAGCTACTTTTGAGGCTTCTGTTGGTCAAAGAAGGAGCGGAGGAGTGGGCAAAATTTTAAAATGTAAAAGTTGAAAGTTATTGTTGTCAAAAAGGCACCAACATCCCTGGATAGAAAGTAGATACAGAGACGTTTTTGGGGGGGATTTTTAACGTGCCATAAACACAATAGAACCAGAAGGTATATATATAAAAACACATTTTTTTATTTGTACAAAGTTAAAGGTTGAAAGTTGTTAGTTGACAGAAAAAAGAACCAAAAACAACTTGTCTTTTGGTGTGTCGCACATAGAATTGTTTTTGTTTTCTTTTCACAAAGGTGGTGAAGGTTAAGTGTCTATCCCAACAGGTTTTAAAGCCTTTGTCTTTGTATGGCATTATTATATACCATTATAGTATATTATGGTATGCTTTGTTTTCTAAACAGTGAGGCCGCGTACACACGCGGGGACTGTTCGCTCAACTTTGTCCGTCAAACAGTTTCAGCAAACAGTCCGCTCAAAATTAGCATGGACGGACTTGCCCACACACGACGAACGAACAGTTTGCTGAAACCGTGCGCGATGACGTGAACGGCACGTACGACGGGACGGAAAATACAACGTCCTATACACTGCATTACAACTTTCGGCGTGTAAATCCTTTCTGAGCATGCGCGGAACTTAGTTTGACGAACAAGCCTACACACGAGGGGACTGTTCGCTGAAACCAAGTTTCAGCGGACAGTTTTTCGGAAATTCCGAAAAACCTTGTTCAGCAAACTGTTCGCTGAAACTGTTCGCTGAAAGCCCACACACGGGCGGACTGTCCGCCGAAACACTGTTCAGCGGACAGTCCCCGCGTGTGTACGCGGCCTGACTGTTAAAAAATCCCCCGAGGAAGCCCTTAGTGGCAAAACATGTTAGGATAGAAACTTAACCATCATCGCCTTGAAAAGAAAAGGAAAACAATTCTATGTGCGACACACCAAAAGACAAGTTGTTTTTGGTTCTTTTTTCTGTCAACTAACAACTTTCCACTTTTAACTTCGTACAAATTAAAATGTGTTTTTATATATAAACCTTCTGGTTCGATTGTGTCTATGGCACCTTAACCCCCCCCCCCCCCCCCCAAAAAAAAAAACTTCTCTATATCTACTTTCTATCCAGGGATGTTGGTGCCTTTTTGAGTTTGCCACTAACCCACATTACAACCTATTACTTTTAATTTTTATTGTTTCATTTTAACCACTTTAATACTGGGCACTTTCGCCCCTTTCCTTCCCAGGCCAATTTACAGCTTTCAGAGCTGTACAGAGCTTTACAGCTTGCACTTTCAATAAGAATTGCGCGGTCATTGCGCGGAACACTGTACCCAAATGAAATTTTTATCATTTTGTTCACACAAATAGAGCTTTCTTTTGGTAGTATTTATTTACAAATCAGTTTTTTATTTTTTGCAATATAAGCAAAGAAAATTGCGGAAATTTGAATAAAAAATTTTTTTGTCAGGAACCATGAAACAGACTGAGACAGAAATACAATCAAATCACACTTGTTTATTAATAATAAAAATAAAAAGGTAAATAGAAAAAAGCGTATTCAAGTATAGCCAGAGTCCAGTAGCCAGATCGGGTAGTCAGCCAGTCCAAAGTTCATAAACCAGATCGGGTAATCAGCCAGTCCAGAAATCAGGGATCCAAGGAGAGCAACTTCAAGCAGGATCGAAGCCAGGAGGGATGTTAGCAAGCCAGTCTTGAAACAACAGCAGGAGATGGTTCCTAGTGATGTGACCAACGCGAAGGCAAAGGAAAGAGTGAGCTGGAAAGCTTTAAATAGGCAGGTCAGACCAGCATCATCGGGAACAGCTGGTAACTGTGGAAAGAGAAGAGAGCTGGCAATTAGATGACAGCTGAGCGGCCAGCCCAGAGGAGGAAGGGCTAAGCCAGCCCTGACAATTTTCTACTTTCTGTTTTAAAAGAAATCCAATAAAATCTAATTTTGTCATAAATTTAAGCCAGAATGTATTCTGCTACATGTCTTTGGTAAATAAAATCCCGTTAAGTGTATAATAATTGGTTCGTGTGATCAGGGACATATGTACGCAGATGATCATGTACAGATGTGCGCAGATGATCACGGACATATGTGCGCAGATGATTGTTGGGACATATGATTTTACTGTTACATATGTGGGGAACAGGTTTTTTTACTGTGTGGGGACATGTCTGGGGACATGTGTGTGGGGACAGTGTTTTGGGGACACTATTTTGGGGACATTGTGTGGGGACACTGGGCTGGTGATCAGTGTGTAAAAAGTTGTAAAAAACAACTCATACTCACTGATCACCGGTTGGCTTCAGCGCACTCTCCTCACTGACAACTTTCGTGTGAGGAGAGGAGAGCCAATCACCTAGCAACCGACTCTATATTTACATCACATGATGGCTGTGATTGGACACAGCTGTCATGTGATCAGGAGGGCCAATCACAGAGCCCTCCTGCCGATCAGACGCGGCACAACATGATCGTGCCACTGCACAAGCAGTCGCGCGATCCCCCTCCTTCTGAGGGATGTCCCTGAACGTCCACTCAGAAGGAAGAAGCGCCCACCCGGCCTTATATGTGCAGTGGCTGGGTGGGAGGTGGTTAAGCATCATTAAAATCACTGCTTCTTTAAAAACAATCTTTTTAAAAGTTTTTTTGCATTGGTACATGTTCCCCAGGGCAGTACCCAGGCCCCATGTCATTATTATGGGCATTAACTTGCATATAAGCCTTCAAAACGGGCACTTTTGATTTTCCCTGCTGGGGTCTCATTGACTTCAATGGAGTTCATCATTCGGGTCCGAACTTTTGCGATGTTTGAGAGTTTTGGTATGAACCGAACTGAGGGATCTCTAGCCAGAAGCTGTGAGGCATGTCAGGGTATTGTTGGGCATATTGTAACCAAGCTTTTTTGCGGCATTGGCACATGTGAAGGCTTTTTTCTGTTCTTTACTGCTCCCCATGGCTCAGTATTTAGCCTGCTTAGTGCATCCACGTGAGAGCTAACAAACTCATTGACTATTTATAACAGACACTAATTGCAATTTAAGAAGTCACAGATTGCCATTGTAACCGGTGTGTCACCTTGTGTGGCTGTACCAAGGCCAAACATTCCAATGATTTCTGTTATTATGATTTAAAAAGTAACCAAACATAATACATGGCTTCATATGATCATTATCCTTAAATAAAAGACAGTTGTTTGGCATGACCAGTCATATTTTTAATACCAATGTCCAAATTTCTCAATTTCTGCAGGGTATGCAAACTTTTGAGCATGACTGTAAAATGAATGAAATAAACATATAAACACTCAAGTAATGGAAATAAAATAAAGATTTGCAATTTTTTATTTTTTCAGAATATCTCTGCTTTCTTTATTCTCTACGGGCACTGTTTTACTCAATATTCAATTAAAATGATGTCTTAAGAGTGCCTTTTGTTTATACTTGGTTACAAAATTTGACTACAATTGCTGGAATCCAGTGCCATTCTCCCATATTATTTATTTTCTTTCCTCCAGCTTGATGACTGCTCTTTCTATCAGATCCTGCTTGGGAGGAAAGGCTGTAAAAGCCTGTGCAGCTCAAACAGCTGTCTACACGCAGCTAAAGGAACTGGCTAATTTGTTCTTTTATCATTTTCATCTCGGTCTGGACTGTAACTGAAATGGGAGGGAACTGGTAATGAGTGATGTGTATATAATTAAAAAAAACTTGGGGAAACTTTTAAAGCTGAGAAAATACGGAGCAAGATACAGATTCTTTCTAGAAGGCATAAGCGACGCAACACGCTGCCGAGAGGCTACAGAACTGTCATTGGTAAATGTAAAAGAATACATTCATAAAACAAAAGATCAATATATATGATAATCATTATGAGAAACTGAAGAGCTTTCTAATTAATATAGACATTTCCAAGAAAATATAAAGTTCAAGTCATACATATTCATGTGATTCTGGAGAAAACTATTATTTGGCGTGGATATAGAAGTGCACAGAGGATAAGACCACCGTGGCGACTTATTGCAATAACCACACTTTCAACGTTAAATCAGGTGAGAATATTTTAGTTATTAGTGCTATTAGTCATTGTTATCTTGGTACTCTTTTTTTTTCTTTTGTCTATTTTAGCTTTTTTTTTTTACATATTTGTAAGTGTTTTATATATATATATATATATATATATATATATATATATATATATATATATATATATAGTTTTGCATGTGTCTTTGGGGTAATCAGTGTATTCAAAATGTGAAAATTCAATCGATATACTATCTATAATATATACTGTGTGAAAGAATTGATAAGCAGGATAGTCGCCCATAGTAGCAGTCAATCAAATCGTATCTCTATTTTGCACTGAGTAAAAGAAACAAGCAATGTAATAGGTTACTTAAGCTGGCCATACACTAGTAGATTTTCTAAATTTACATTCAGATGAACATTCTCAGCACATTCAATGACTTGATCAATGTTGTTAGAAAATATGTCAAAACTGAATTTGCTTTTAACAGTCAATTCAGGAATAAATGTACTTTCCTGAATACAAAGAACATACACTGTTCGAGGTTTGTTCAAGAAAAAATTTCCATCCTGCTCCTTCAAATTATTCATTGCTGCATTAAAAAAAGAGCGCCAGTGTAACCCCACTGATGATTAGAAAATTGAATAAATGTCCAAAAAACTAAATATTTTGACCAAAATTCTAATAGTGTACTGCTTAAGGCTAACAGGTGCACATGTCCTTGCTTGAACTCAGCAATGCTTATCACTACGTCGGAATATCTCTTAGGGCTCATTCAGATGGGTGAATAATCTTTCTCGGTTCAGAGCAGCTGGCAGGTGTGTGTGCGTGCAGGCAGCCCATAGAAATAGACGTGCATGCAGCACCGGCATGGATTAAAATACATGTTAAAGTTTTACAATGTGGGCAAGAGTGAGTATAACTTTTTCACACAATTTTATCCATGCAGCTGCTGCATGTGCATCCACTTCTGTGGGCTGCCTGCAAGTATCTCCAAGGTGGATGTACATGCATCTCTCCAGCGGCTCCACATAGAGGATAGGATTAATCACCCATCTGAATGAGTCCTTATATGTATGACAGTTCAATAGATCCAGAGCCAGCAAACACATTGACACTTTTTCCAATGCAGCTTGGTGTCTGATGGGTTTGCTGTAGCTTAGAACAGTTCTTAGAGCAAATGATAGATAAAGCTAAATATCGTACACAGAGAAAACTGTAAGGACCCTATTTCTAGCCTCGGCTCAACAACAGATGGAGGTTTCCTGTGGACACTTGTCTTGATAGCAATAAACTAAATTTGATGATGTAAGGCCTGATTCACATCTATGCAGATTGCAGTTTGCATATTCCAGGTGCGTTTTGCATTTTTCAATACACATTTTTGATCCATTGAAGTCTATGGAACCAAAAGCCAGAAACAAATCCCAGGCCCTTTCCATAAAATGCATAGATGTGAAATACATCCATTGGAAACCATGCTAAATGGACTGTAGTGTGTTTCTGAAAAACTGAAAACTCACTAAAAAATGCATAGGTGTGAATCAGGCCTAATACCAAATTCCACTATAGAGACAATTCAGTCAAAAAGGAAAGAATTCTGTTCAAGCAGTTATGGTGGCCATTGTCTACCAGTATGATCTGTTGAAATGTGGTCAGTCCCTATCTGTTTTATCATTACAATAAATCTGCTTTGGTCTGAAGTGAGCATCACATTGTATGGTGCTGTTTTAGGCTACATTTACTAGCAATGAAACTCCCTGACTTGTCTATAAAAGAGGTTAACACAAACCTAAAAATTGACCCCAAACCATTAGTGCTTCATAGTTTCCCTTTAGGTATACTATGTAATCTTCCAGAGTATGCACACTGATTGGGAAGCATTCCTCTATATGCCAGTCTGCACTTGTAATGTGCTTGTACTGTGCTTGCTGTGCAATCCCCATAGAAATTATTATTCTCTGCAGCCCTTATTTTCTTAGCGCTAAGTAACTGTAGCAGTATGAGCTGTAAGTGCTATATTGCCTGCCATATTTATAGTTGGAAATTATCTGCTAAACCAGGGGTAGGCAACCCCCGGCATTTGTGACGCAAGCAGCCTCTTTTGCCGGCACTTGACTCCGTCCCCATCAACAGAGCAGCACAGGGAAGTGTCAGTGAGACACTAATGCTTTCCAATTTCAGAGATCCCCACACCGCACTTGCACTGAGGGGGAGGCACTGTGCCCCCCCACATTGTAAAAGATGGGAAACATTGTTTGGTTCTCTAACTTTGCTGTAGCTGCGATTGTCAGCTTTTGTGATGGGGAAGAGATTGGGTGCAGTTCTACTAGGGGGGCCCTGTTTCCAGGAGGAGAAGGACTGTCTTGGCCACTGCTAAAGCTCGTCCACCATCTGCTGATGACTCGCTTGGTTGCCACTACCAATCTAAGAAAGAAGGGATTTCACTGTCATTGAGAAAACCACAACCAGGTGACAGTTTGTAGAATTACTGTTGAGCTTCTGGGAACTTTGTTGAAATGATTCCTAAAACTTTTCGTCACTTACTACCGAACCCCTGCACTCTGTTTCCTGCACACAGGCCCACTGCTTTCAGAAAATACCCCTGACCTGAGCTCATAATTGCGCATTCATTCCGGATGCTTGAATGTGACATCACATACATCACATACAAGCATGTGGGTTGGATGCGAGAGGTGGATCAGCAGGATGAGTGTGCCAGGACAGGTAGATGTGTCTCATCTCTGCTTCCTTTCACCACTCTGCATTTCACACATATCATAGATTAGAAGAGGGTACAGCGGTGGAGCAGATGAGCAGGAGGGTACAGCGGTGGGGAAAGTGAGCAGGAAGGGTTCAGAGGTGGGACAGATGAGCAGTGAGGTACAGTGATGGAAGAGATGAGAAGGAAGTTCAGCAGTGGCACAGAAGAGCAGGGGAGTACAGTGTTGGGGCAGATGAGCAGGGGGGTTCAGTGTTGGGCCAGATGAGCAGATGGGTTCAGTGTTAGGGCAGATGAGAAGGTGATTCAGTAGTGAAACAGAAGAGCATGGGGATACGGCAGTGGAGCAGATCTGCAGGGAGGTACAGTGGTAGGGCAGATGAGAAATGGGGATACATTGATGGGGCAGATGAGCAGGGGAGTTACAGTGGTGGGACAGAAGAGCAAGGGGGTACAGGGACAGTGGTGGGGCAGATGTGCAGGAGGTACAGGGGTGGGAGGGATGAGAAGGAGGTTCAGCGGTGGGACAGAAAAGCAGAGGGGTACAGTTATGGGGCAGATGAGCAAGGGGGGTTACAGTGGTGGGGAAGATGAAAGATTTTTTTGGTACACTGTGCTCAAAAGGTTGCCTACCCCTGTGCTAAATGGTTAAAAAAGCTGGCTGACTTCAAGGCACACATATAAAAGACAGCAACAAATGCAGATTGGGATTGCCACATAGACTACTATACTAAGTGCCGGGACAAGGTCATCTAGTACCCAGGTCAAACATGCCAAACTGTATCCATCCCCTCTAAGATGTAAAAAGAAAAGTCACCCCTCCTTGCACAAATCCTCTAACCCTCAAAGTTTCCCTCCGATCACAAAACCTTTCCCTCTCCTAAACCCCCTCCCTGCACAAATCTCTCCCCCACCCTACTAGCACAAATCTCCCCCTCTCCAACCCACCCTACTAGCACAAATCCCCCCCTCTCCAAATTTCCACTCTTAGCACAAATACTCCCTAATCATCCCTACTAATACAGTAGAAAACCTCCCCATCCAAAAAAGAAAACACTTCGACCTCCCCCCTCTACCACACCACCTCTTCTATCACAAGCCCCCAAATCTTTCCTCCTAACACACATCCTCTTCCTTCCATCTCCCCTTCCAACAAAAATCCCATAGCACCCAAGGCAGCCACCCCTTATGCCCCCTTGTCATGGCCCTGACCATACTTGTATACTTTAAGATTCAAATGCTATATTTCAGTATGGTTTGAGGAAGCAGACAAGGTCTGGGAAACATGTAACAAGCAGCCAGTGACCACCTCAAAATCAAAACATTGATGCATTCTGCAGGATAAAGGTCAGTTTGACTTGAATTAGAGAATGTTCATATTGAATTTTGAATGGTACATAGATAATATATGAGAACATCATATTACTTGTATGGTTGTAGTGCTACTAGTGAACACAATAATCCATTATTTTATGCATGTTTTATGTAGCTTATGTATATGTTTTGTAAGTTTTACTTAACTGCACTATTGGACCTGGGACTATGGAGATGAGACTGATATTTGTTGTGGTGCATTGAATAAAAGCTGATTAATTATCCCACATGCACTGGAGAGTGTGTGCTAAAGTGTTAACGCACTAAGGGGATAATACACATGTATTGGAGATTGGTTGTTGAGAGATTAAAATACATTTGCTGGGGAATGAGTGGTTAAAGCACATGTCGGTGACTAAGTGTTGAGGGGTTAACACATATGAGCGGGTTAGTGAGATTTGAGAAATGAACACGCATAAACTTGACCTGAAAGGTTAAAGCACATAAACTGGACACTGAGGGGTTAAAATACAACAGTTAGAACTGGGTACTGAGGGGTTAAAAGACATGCAGTGGGTGTTTAGGGGCGAAGACTCATATTCATGGCTCTGAGTGTTTAGAGGCAAATACAGATCTGAAGGCTAGGTGCTGAGGAATTATAGCATACTGCATACACAAGAGCTAGGAACTGGTTGATAAGGACTTAATGCACTCATATGTAGGTAGTTGTAGGTAGTCATTGCAAATTCGTTATTGAGGGGCTAATGCATATTCTCTTGAAGCTGATCACTGATGGGAAAATGCACATAGACTACAGAGAAGTCACTGAAGGGTTAATACACATTAGCTGGGGATAGGTAACTGAGGGGTTAACACTCATTCTGAGGGGGCTGAGGTTAAGGCATATACATTGGAGACTGGTCACTGATGCAGCTCAATGCTAGCATGCATCCAAATGGGTGTCCTGCATTACCAGGGGAAGGCAGAAGGGGAAGCTGCCCTGGGCACAATAGTTTACTATAAGGATGGGGGCATCTTCCTTCTGTTACAAGGCTGACAGGAGTAGTGACAGAAACATTGATTGCAAGTGATTGCTGGGTGTCGGATCCTGTAAACTTGCACATCATGGAGTGGGGGAGGGTGCAGTTTGGGATTTTTGCCCTGGGCGATGGGTGACCTTGTTCCGGCACTGTACAATACACACACACGTTCATACACTATAGACTGGGGCAGACAGAGAGAGGGCAGAGACTGCTACTAAACTGAGCTTTACTATGATTGCTTAGCCACCCGTGCCCAGGATCCAGGATCAGTGAGAAAAGTGAGTGTGTGTGTGTGGGGGGGGGGGGGGGGGCGTCATGTACTGTGTTTATTATACAATTTGTGTGGGAGGAGTGTGGGAAGAATAGGAAGTTGCTGAAGAGAGCTATGGAGATTGTGTGTGCTGGATGAAGGACTCAAGAGAAAGCCCATTATGTGTGCAGAAGTGGAATTTCACTGGGGAATGACCAGTGTGTGTGTACTGGAGGTGGCATCTCACTGGGGAAAGACCAATGTGCGTGTACTGGAGGTGGAATCTTACTGGGGAAAGACCAATGTATGTGTGTGTACTGGGGGTAGGATCTCACTGGGGAAAGACCAGTGTGTGTGTGTGTACTGGGGGTGGGATCTCACTGGGGAATGATCAGTGTGTGTACTGAGAGTGGGATCTTACCGGGGAAAGACCAATGTGTGTTTACTAGGGTGGGATCTCACTGGAGAAAGACCAATGTGTGTGTACTGGAGGTGGAATCTCACTGGGGAAAGACCAGTGTGTCTACTGGGGGTGGGATCTCACTGGGGAAAGACCAGTGTGTGTACTGGGGGTGGGATCTCACTGGGGAAAGACCAGTGTGTATGTACTGGGGGTGGGATCTCACTGGGGAAAGACCAGTGTGTGTGTACTGGGGGTGGGATCTCACTGGGGAAAGACCAGTGTGTGTGTACTGGGGGTGGGATCTCACTGGGGAAAGACCAGTGTGTGTGTACTGGGGGTGTGATCTCACTGGGGAAAGAAAAGTGTGTGTGTACTGGGGTTGGGATCTCACTTTGGGAAAGACCAATGTGTGTGTACTGGGGGTGGGATATCACTGGGGAAAGAAGAGTGTGAGTGTACTGAGGGTGAGATCTCACTGGGATAAGACCCTTGTGTGTGTACTGAGGGAGGGGGGTGGGATCTCACTGGAGAAAGACCAGTGTGTATGTACTGGAGGTAGGGTAATTGGTTCTGTCCAAAATTGGCTCTAGTATATGAATGCGAGTTGGGGACCTTGGAATGTGGGCTCCTTGAGGGTAGGGACAGATGCGAGTGTGCGATGTATGTGTGGAGCACTGCGTAAATTGAAGGCGCTATATGGGTACCATAAATAAATAATAATATAATAAATGAGCATCTTAATGAGACACAATGTGCAGTGATAGGGACAATTGTGGACACGCACCCACACTCAGGTTGAACTGGTTGAACCTTGCTAACTATGTAAACTATGTAAACTATAGGCTGTCACTGGGGTAAGACACTTGTGTGTGTACTAGCCAGTGGGAAGAACCAGTGTGTATGTACTGGAGGTGGGATCGAACTGGGGAAAGACCAGTGTGTGTGTGTACTGAGGGTGGGATCTCACTGGGGGATGATCAGTGTGTGTGTACTGAAGGTGGGATCTCACTGGGGGATGATCAGTGTGTGTGTACTGGAGGTGGGATCTCACTGGGGGATGATCAATGTGCGTGTACTGGAGGTGGGATCTCACTGGGGAAAGACCAGTGTGTGTACTAAGCGTGGGATCTCACTGGGGAAAGACCAGTGTGTGTGTACTGGAGATGGGATCTCACTGGGGGATGATCAGTGTGTGTGTACTGGAGATGGGATCTCACTGGGGAATGATCAGTGTGTGTGTACTGGAGGTGGGATCTCACTGGGGGATGATCAGTGTGTGTGTACTGGAGGTGGGATCTCACTGGGGGATGATCAGTGTGTGTGTACTGGAGGTGGGATCTCACTGGGGGATGATCAGTGTGCGTGTACTGGAGGTGGGATCTCACTGGGGAAAGACCAGTGTGTGTACTGAGGGTGGGATCTCACTGGGGAAAGACCAGTGTGTGTGTACTGGAGAGGGGATCTCACTGAGAAGAGACCTGTGTGTGTGTACTGGAGGTAGGATCTCACTGGGGAAAGATCAGTGTGTGTACTGGGGGTGGGATCTCACTGGAGAAAGACCAGTGTGTCTACTGAGGGTGGAATCTCAATGGGGAAAGACCAGTGTGTGGACTGGGGGTGGGATCTCATGGGGAAAGATCAATGTGTGTGTACTGGGGGTAGGCTCTCACTGAGGAAGACCCGTGTAGAGGTGTTAGGCGGGCAATAGATGGATAGAATTTTGAGAAAAAATTTAGGGAGAATCTTAGGAAAACCTATCCAAAAATTCTCACTGAAAAAAGACCAGTGTGTGTGTACTGGAGGTTGGATCTCACTGGGGAAAGACCAGTGTGTGGACTGGGGGTGGAATCTCACTGGGGAAAGACCAGTGTGTGTACTGAGGGTGGGATTGCAATGGGGAAAGATCAATGTGTGTGTACTGGGGGTAGGCTCTCACTGAGGAAGACCTGTGTGGAGATGTTAGGCTGGCAATAGATGGATAGAATTTTGAGAAAAAATTTAGGAACAGTCTTGGGAAAATCTATCCAAAAATTCTCAGTACATTTCGAATGTCGATCAAAAGATAGCATTTGCTTTTAACATTTGATTTTGGAATGAATGGACTTTACCGTATGAAAACCACATACACTGAGTTTAGTTTTTTCCAGAAACATTTTTCATACTGCTCCTTTGAATTTTTTCACCAATGCGGTCAAACACAAATGTTGCTTTGACCCACTCATTTCTTGAACAATGAACAAACTTTTTTAGAAGATTATTTTCCTAGGAGCTTTAGGCCTCATGCATACTGGTTTATTGTAAACACAGTTTTTCTTGACAGGATAAAATCAGCATTAACCACTTGACTTGCGGAAGGTTTTACCCTCTTTATGACCAGAGCATTTTTTGCTATTCAGCACTGGGCTATTTTAACTAGTGTAACGATTTGGGGTGATTATGCTCAAGTGGCGTATGCGTTTTCAGTCCAGACTGTATTTTTTAAGGGCGTGGCAGCCCAATTTGATTTAAATGAAACAAACTTCACAGAAAGTCTTCCCTCACAGGGTTCCACCATCATTGCTCACTCACTCTTACTTAGTCAAACTCTCTCCTGAAGCTTACTTGCTCAGCTGTGTGCTGCTTGGTCATGGGCCACAGCTGCCTCCTGCAGACATACACGCTCAGACTCCTAGAGACCGCCTGTCTCTCTTTCGTGGAGCCATCTCCACCTGAAAGCCCTCCCGACTCCTACACCAGACCACCTGCCTGTAGGGTGGAGCTATTCCCAAGTGTGAGCCCTGAGATCTCTTCCTGAGGGGAATATAAACCCAGTTCACAGGTGTGCGTTCATGCGTGTCTTTGCAAAAACCAGGCTGAAGGTGCTAATATACACCGTGACCTTGGGTCGCCTCTCCCCACTAGCAATTGCGCGGTCATGCAACATTGTACCCAAATTAAATAGACATAAATAGAGCCTTATTTTGGTGGTATTTCACCACTGGGGGTTTTTTTTTATATATAAACTAAAAAAGACTGAACATTTTTTATCCAATTACAAAAAAAAAAAAAAAAACTCACATTTCTTCATAATTTTAGTCCAAAATGTATTCTGATATAGGTCTTTGGTAAAAAAAAAAATGAAAAGTGTATATTACTTGGTTTGTGTGAATGTTATAGCATATACAAACTATGGTATACAGTATATACTGGAATTTACACAGCTATGACACGATTCCGGTAATGGTGGTGATCAGTGATTTATAATGGGACTGTGATAGTGTGGTGGACCATCTGGCACTAACAGACCCTTCCTAGCAAGTACACTAATGGGCTGACACTGACATCGGCAGTGACACTAATACAGTCATCAGATATAAAACTGTACCTTGTTATTGTGCTGTACGTGTTTTTGCTGCAGCTAGCATTTTTCTGCCAAAACTTCCCCGCTCCTGAATGCGAGGAGAGCTTTAGCAACAAAACTCTGTATGTGGCAAAAACATTTGTAAACATGTCCAAATACTTCTAAACACTCGTTAATGCTAGGCGTGTTTAGGGCTTTCACTTCAATGGCCAGAATAAATGATTATTCTAGCCAATGAAATGAATTAATGCCCAAATACTGGATGTTGCTAAACATGGGTGAAATGCAGCTAAACGCAGTCCACATGTTTACCAGTGTCCAGCGTTTTCCTGGTGTCAGGAGAAAGGTGTCTGGAACATCCACTGTGCATGAACCCTTACTGGGAAGAAAAACTATTTGTGTGTACTGAGGGTGGATCTCGCTGAGAAAAAGCCAATGTATGGGTGCTGGTCTGTGCTGGAGATGTGACCTCACTGGGCCGTTCAGGCCAATTCAAGACTAAAGGCAGAATCCTCAAGTGACCATGACAAAATTATAGTAGAGCGTATGCATTACAGCTGTGGCCAAAAGTTTTGAGAATGACACAAATATTAATTTTCATGACGTCTGCTGCCTCAGTTTTTAAGATGGCAATTTGCATATACTCCAGAATGTTATGAAGAGTGACCAGGTGAATTGCAATTAATTACAAAGTCCCTCTTTGCCATGAAAATGAACTTAATCCCATAAAAATAAAATTGCACTGCATTTCAGCCCTGCCACAAAAGGACCAGCTGATATCATGTCAGTGATTCTCTCATTAACACAGGTGTCAGTGTTGACGAAGACAATGCTGGAAATCACTCTGTAATGCTGATTGAGTTAGAATAATAGCTTAAAAAGGAGGGTGGTGCTTGAAATCATTGTTCTTTCTCTGTTAAAGCGGTGTTGTACTCACATTTTAAAAATCTCACAAGCCATAGTGTTTCTCCCATAGATGCCAAAACGAACCTTTATAAAAATTCGATCGCCGTAATTAACTTTTAATTTACATTTCAAAGGTGACTTCCGGGCTCTCCTCCCGTGGGAGTAGGCGTGGTTATCGCCTTTCCCCGGCTCCGCAAAGTCCCCTGGGAGGTTTCTCACATTGTTCCCATGAATCAGTGGGGAACGCTGTCCTGCCGAAATCTCGTGAGATTTCAGCGTCGCATGACGCCGGTCATGTGACGAGGATATGTCAGAAGGCACCATTGTTTATTTCTTTGCCATCACAACAGGGCGGGAACTTCCGAGGACGCCGCCCGTTGTGATGGCAACCCAAAGTTTTACGGCACTGCTCGCTGCTAACAATGAGCATGCGTGGGATCGAGCGGTGAATGCTGGGAGCACAGCATCACCGCATCCCGGAAGGAAATGCATAAATTTTTAAAACTGTTTCTTCCGCAAGAAATTGGCAAGCCGGGGAGTAAAAAGCCACAAGTAGTGAGTAGAAAAACACATTAGTAAACGCATAACAAAGACACAGAAAAAAAAATAAAGATTCGGCAGCGGAATCCCGCTTTAACTATGGTTACCTGCAAGGAAACATGTGCGGTCATCATTGCTTTGCACAAAAAGGGATTCACAGGCAAGGATTTTGCTGCTACTAAGATTGCACCTAAATCAACTATTTATTGAATCAAAAAAACAAACAAATTCTTGCGAGATACCATGTAAAGATCAAATAGATATTAAAAACAGCTGCTAGCATTGATGGTGTCCCATATGCTCGTGCCAACCCAGTGAATAAACAAATAAAATGCTGCGCTATCCAAATGCAGTCATGCAATTATCTTATTAAGGCCTCATGCACACTAGACTTTTTTTGACATTTTTACAGCAGCTGTTTTTGGCTGTAGACGTTTTTTTTTCTACAGTCATTAAACTCTCCATCATGTTATCCTATGTGTCTATGCACACATAGGCTGTTATCAGCAGTTTGGGCAGTAGTGTTTTGAGAAGTAAAAAAACACCAAAACTAATGGGTTCTAAGTGAAGTTTTTCAGCTGTAAAAAACGATCTAACGCCGATAAATGCTGACTCTCAAAAATGTTGCTCATCAGCCTTTTTTTTAAACCTTTTTGATTCATTGAAAAAATATATATATTTATTTAAAAAAAAAAAATAGAAAAATGCTAAAAAACGCCAACGCGGAATAACAGTAATACGCGCTAAAAAACGCTATTGCAAAAACGTTGAAAAAAGTTGAAAAACTCACTGAGCAAAGCTACTGGCATTTTTATAAAGTTATTTTAATGTCCAGTGTGCATGAGGCCTCAATATTACCACTGTTAAGTCCAAACAATAGCATTATGATATGTTGCAATCATATGCAGTTAAATATTATACATGTATTGTGATCCTATGCAGTTAAAAATTGCAATCTTTATGCAATAATTCCAATGGCAATCCAATGCAATTAAAAATTGCACTTTAAGCAGGATACATGTGTTATTTATAGTGATTAATCAATGTGGATGCACTTTATTTAGAGCTGTGTATAGACACATATAGTTGTCACTGGAATTATCGCATATGATTGGAATTATTGCATATCGCATTGGATTGCCATTGGAATTACTGCATAAGGATTGCAATTTTTAACTGCATAGGATCACAATACATGTATAATATGTAACTGCATATGATTGCAACATTTCATAATGCTATTGTTTGGAGTTAACAGTGGTAATATTTAATATGATAGTTGCATGACTGCATTTGGATAGCACAGCATCTCATTAGTTTATTTATCGGATCAACAAGAACTTCAAGGAGAGAGGTTCAATTGCTGTGACAAAGGCTTCAGGGTGCCCAAGAAAGTCCAGCAAGCGCCAGGACCTACAGCTGTCTCCTATAGTTGATTCAGCTGTGGGATTGGGGCACCACCAGTGCAGAGCTTGCTCAGGAATGGCAGCAGGCAAGTGTGGGTGCATCTGCACGCACACTGAGGCGAAGACTTTTGGAAGATGTCCTGGTGTCAAGAAGGGCAGTAAAGAAGCAACTTCTCTTCAGGAACATTTTAGGGACAGGCTGATATTCTACAAAAGGCAGGGGTGTAGCGTGGGTTGTCAGTGCCCAGACAAGGCAAGTAATTTGTGCCCCCTAACCCAGGGACTTTTAGGACTCCCTGAGTCCCTTCCACTAATACTGACCTACCTGATTTCAACGCAGACCCCTACACTGACCTACCTGATTCATACACTGACCACTACACTGACCTACCTGGTTCATACACTGACCCACCTGATTCCTACACTGACTACTGCTCTGACCCACCTGATTTCGACACTGACCATTACCCTGACCCACCAGATTCCTACACTGACCACTACACTGAGGCACCAGATTGCTACAATGGCCACTAAACTGACCCACTTGATTCCTACATTGACCACTACACTGACCTACCTGATTCCTAGACTGACCACTACACTGACCTACCTGATTCCTACACTGACCACTACACTGACCTACTTGATTCTTACAGTGACCTACCTGATTCCTACATTGGCTACTAAACTAACCCACTTGATTCCTACACTGACCACTACACTAGCCTACACTGACTACTACACTGACCCACCTGATTCCTACACTGACCACTACACTGGCCTACACTGACCACTACACTGATCCACCTGATTCCTACACTGACCTACCTGATTCCTACACTGACCACTACATTGAGCTATCTGATTCCTACAATGACCCACCTGATTCCTACACTGACCACTACACTGATCCACCTGATTCCTACACTGACCACTACACTGACCTACCTGATTCCTACACTGACCACTACACTGACCTACCTGATTCCTACACTGACTGACCTTATTCCTACAGTGACCTAATGGATTCCTACACTGACATACCTGATTCCTACAATGACCACTACACTGGCCTACCCGATTCCTACAGTGACCACTACACTGACCTACCTGATTCCTACACTGACCTACTTGATTCCTACAGTGACCTACCTGATCACTACACTGACCACTACGCTGGCCTACCTGATCACTAAACTGACCACTACAATGACCTACCTGGTTGTTACACTGACCAGTACACAAGCCTACCCGATTCCTACACCGACCACTACACTGACCTACCTGATTCGCACACTGGCCACTACACTGACCTACCTGATTCCCACACTGACCACTACACTGATGTACCTGCCCACTACTTACTGCAATACCCCCCCCCCCCACACACACACATATATACAGCACTAGGTTGATTGGTGGATCCTTCTTACCTCTCCATGGAAGCCATCATTCATCTGGTCAGGGCTTGCCCCAGCACCCAGGCAGGCATTATTATTCTGGATTCCCGCAACCCCCACCACTCCTCGGTATCTCTCTGGGAGATCAACCAACAGCCACTGCACCTCTTCCATCTGCACCAAGCAATGTCCCCCCCTCTCTCTCACACACACAGGCCACTCCAGGGGGACAGGCTGGATCAGAGGAGTCCCAGGGTGGGGGGAGAGGGAATCGGGTGTTGCGGTGGAATTCCCATAATATGCCTCATCTGAGGTGTAGGGTGCAGGGGAGGCAATAAGCTGCAACACAGACCCTCGGGACAGTGGAGGAATAATTGTGTGCCCCCCTAAATATCACACCCAGGGCAAGAGTGCTGGCTGTCCCCCCATGCTACGCCACTGGCAAAAGGTACAGAGATTGGACTGCTGAGGACTGGGGTAAAATAATTTTCTCGGATGAATCTCCTTTCCAATTGTTTGGGGCATCTGGAAAAAGGGAAGCGCTACCATCTGTCCTGTGTCATGCCAACAGTAAAACATCCTGAGACCATTCATGTGTGGGGGTGCTTCTCTACCAAGAGAGTGGGCTCACTTACAGTTTTGCTAAGAACACAGTCCTGAATGAAGAATAGTACAAAAACATCTTTCAAGAGCAGTTTCTCCCAACCATCCAAGAACGGTTTAGTGACTAACAATGCCTTTTCCAGCATGGACCACCTGGCCATAAGGCAAAGGAAATAACTAAGTGGCATTAGGGAACAAAACATCAACATTTTGGATCCATGGCCAGGAAACTCCCCAAACCTTAATCCCATTGAGAACTTGCGGTCAATCCTCAAGAGGCGGGTGAACAAAAAAACCCTAATTCTGATAAACTCCAAGCATTAATAATGTAAGAATGGGCTGCCATGAGTCAGGATGTGGCCCAGAAGTTGATTGACGGCAGGCCAGGGCGAATTGCAGAGGTCTTGAAGAAGGGTCAACACTGCAACTATTGAATCTTTGCATAAACTTAACGTAATTATCAAATTGCCTTTGACACTTATAAAATGCTTTTAATTATACATCAGTATACAACAGTAACATCTGACAGAAAGATTGAAAAACACTGAAACAGCAGACTTTGTAAAAATTTATATTTGTGTCATTCTCAAAACTTTTGGCCAGGGCTGTATATTATTAAAGAAGAAAAGATAGGGATAAGTTAAAGGTTTCTGTTATTTTTTTTTACAAGTTGTACATGTTTGTTTTCTCAGCAACTGTTTTACTACAAGCTCAATGGCATCATCCCTTTTACCTGGCGAGATAACCGTGGAGCTGGATGAACATGGGCTGGAGGACCAGAGTGATGACAAGGAACAGCCTAACAAAAGCACAGAAGATCCACATCTGATCAGCACTACCACTGGTGGGATGGAAAACTCCTGCCACAGCTGTATGTTGGGCTTTGGAATAGTGGCTCTATTGATTGGCATATCATCAACAAGTGTGTATTATGCAAACGACCAATCAGACCTTGCCCTCTCCATAGTAGGACACACAATCCTCTTCCTTGGGATTGCCTCTATTGTATTCAGCTGTGCATGGAGATACTACAGGAAGAGAAGGAAGGCAAAGATCATGGAAGACTTGGCAGAATTGGTTTATGAGAGCAAACTGAAAAAAATCAGAATCTAAAAATGCCTATAATGTTGAAAATGAAACTTGCAATGGGGATAAAATAATGGTAAAAAACTGTTTAAATATGATTGACTCCAGCAAGGATTAATCCACTGTTAGACTGTTACATGTCCTAAGTTGCTCAGTAGGGGTATCTCTTCTATAATGGCCACCTTTATGACAAATCTCAGTCACCATTATGCTGTGGTAGTGATTTGTTCTGGTTATCACATGTATCTCTAAATATAGGAGTATTCAATGAAAGAAGAAGAAAGACTATATATTGTAACTACAGAGCCTGTCCCACAGCATCAGATCAGAATAAAGGTATTCAAATAAGGATATATCCCTTGGAAAACAACTTTTTTATACACGTATCAACCTTGATTAAAATAAATTGAAATCAATTTTTTTTTTCGTAAACCTAGCTGTCACACAATATGTAACTGTATGTTAATCTACCAATACTGTACACATAATAAGCTGAGTGAGTAGGTGAGTATTAACAGCTAGATATGTATGGAGAGGCTAGCCTAGTTACCATATTTTTCATATTTCATTTAAGTAATTACTGTGCAATAACAAGAAATATGACCTTCGAGAACTAAATGACTATTTAACGAGACCACAAGCCACAGCAAGCTCATCCAATGAAGTCCAGAAATGTGAGAACTAGTCTTTCTATATATCTAGTGTTGAAACCCTAAGCCTATTATGTTGTATGGGTATATCAATACATTTATCAAGACTAGAATATATATAATTTTTACGTTACATATTGTATAGTAACAAGGAAGGACCCTATCCCCAGACTATTCACTTGATCAAAACCCATCCTATTAGATTATATTTGCATTGAACATATTTTATCAAAAATCCAAAAGTCCTGAGGCCATTGCTGGCCACCATCTTTAAATGTGATATCAGCAGCCTCAGCAGACTCAGAGCTATCACGGAAGTGACAATATATTGTACTCCCTTTGCTCCTTCTCTGGAAGCTACATGAAGGTTTATGTAGGAAGGTGAAAGGAGGAGTGGAGTAGCTGGGTCAGCACAGAGGGTAATTAAACACTTCTAGAAGGGGAGAGGGCTATGATATGCAAGGGGGAACGGGGCTGAGCTAAGAAACGTAATCTTCCTGGAGTAATTCAAGTTTCCAACAAGTTCAAAGGCACATTACAAGTACTGTATTTATTGGCGTATAACTCCGTTTTTCACCCTGAAAATCAGGTTCAAATAGTGTGTGCGTGTTATACTGCAATTTGGGCTTCCTATGAGGGAACGGGGAGGGTTCTGTCTATCATAGAACTTTGTATTAAAGAGGCTGCCGAGTAAACAGGAGATTTGCGCTGTATGTAATCTGACGGTGCTAGTCCCGCCCCCATCCCTATCCCCTTCAAGGTAGCAGTAATCTGAGGTGAGGCTGCAGATGGGCATTAATCAGGCTGCATTCATGGCAAAGGTGAGGCTGCATATGGGCATTGATCAAGCTGCAATAATGGGCAATTGTGAGGCTGCCGATGGCATTGATCAGGCTATAGGCAATGGTGAGGCTGCATTGATGGGCACTGACCCTTATTTTGCTTCAAAGTTCTTCATTCAAAATTTTATTTTCATTCAAATTTTATTTTCCCTGAAACTTCCCTCCTAAAATAAAGGTGTGTGTTATATGCCTGTACGTGTTATATGCCGTTAAATACAGTAAATTAAACAATCCCTCATGGAAATTAAAATAACTGCAACTAAGCATTCCTTTTTTGCAATTTTGATGTATGGGACACAGTGGCCTGAGCACCGTTATTCAGCTCATCATTCTATAAACATGCGGTAGAGCTTGGGTGAGTCTTTTTCTACATTATTAAGTATTTAAAATACATGATTTTTTGGTGCTTTTACCTGCCAATTATAGGGTTCTAGAAGCCATTATGCTTTTTATTTACTAGTCACTAGAGATAGGAGTATATAGAGTGGGGGTTTCCAAATTTTCTAAACAAAGGGCCGGTTTATTGTCCTTCAAACTTTAGCGGGGCTGGACTGTGGTCAGTGGGAGTGGAGATTTTCCAGGCATCAGTGGGAGTAAACATTACCACATTTGGTATTAGGGGGAGGAACAGTCACCCAATCGTTGGTATCATTGGGAGGAATAGTGCCCCATTGTTGATGTCTGTAGGAGAAATGATGCCCCATAGTTGATGTCAGTTGGCAGAATAGTGTCTTGTGTCAGTGGGAGGAATAGTACTCCAAGGGCTGGATAAAGGCAAGCAAAGGGCCACACCTAGCCCCGCAGTTTGGAGATCTCTGATATAGAGTATTGTAAAGAAGCTTTGTCCTTGGTATGGAACACAGCACGGTCTCTACAGCTGTGTCAGGGGTGAGAAAGCCATCCTTGTTAACCATCTGGATCCCTCATTCAATTCAGAGTGAAAATAAATCTTGTGTGAGTGTTCCAAAAATGTAATACATTGATGAAAGTTAGTCCTTGGTCATATTATATATTAATTAAAACAAATTCTGAATCAACAAGCTGCCTTAACCCCTTCCCGCCTGCTCTGGCATTGACTTTAAAAGTTTTTAACCCCCGGGGGGGCAGAAAGGATTGGCAACCATTTGACTACTGGGATTGGCTGTCACAGCGGTCACATGGTTGGAAGCTGGTCTCACTAGCTACTGTTGCTTGGGACGGAGATCTGTTTTCGGCAGTTTAGGGTCTTTGTGCTGGAGCGTGCTCCCAGCACATAAACATTGCCTGCCCAGAGATGCGTGTTGGTGTTAAAGCCCAGCTTTTTGCAATTGCATATATGGATAACATGGGATTTGAAGGGGCTAATATTTGGTTACAACCATTTGTTGGTTCTTTGCTTTAGATTGGAGCTGCAGAAAGCGATTTGCTGGACTTTAACTACTTGCTGACCACCGGCAGTCAAATGACGGCCAGGCGGTGCACCTATTGTGGCAGGAGGCCGTCATATGATGGCCTCCCGTTTAAACAAGGAATGCACGCGATCGTGCGTGCGCATCCCTGTTTCTTCTGTGGCGACGTGTCACGGAGACGCCGCTCGCCACCGAAGGGGGTGAACAGCCATTGGTTATGGTTGTTTACCACGTGATCAGCCGTGATGAAGTCACGGCCGATCACAGATGGTCACACTCCCACTGTGCACGGCGCATGCGCGCGATCGCGAGCTCGCTGCGCGTGCACGTCGGTGGCGGCGTGTTCCCTGGGAACACTGCTCGTCACCGACGCTGATATTACCGATCACTAAAATGTAAACAAACTGCTGTAACGAGATGTTACCGGGTTCTCCTCCTCACACACCGATCGTGTGTGAGGAGGAGATTGCGGTAACATCTCGTTACCGCCTACAGTGTACACCAATCACACTGATTGCCCCCCCCAATAAAGAGGACCTGTCACCACCCCTCATAGTACCTGTCAATCACAGTCCATCAGAGTACCTGTCACAGTCCATCAGATTATTTGAGTACCTGTCACAGCCCATCAGAGTATTTGAGTACCTGTCCCAGCCCATCTGAGTACCCGAGTACCTGTCACAGTTCATCTGAGTACCCGAGTACCTATCCCGGCCCATCAGAGTACCCGAGTACCTGTCACGGCACATCAGAGTACCCGAGTACCTGTCATGGCCCATCAGAATACCCGAGTACCTGTCACGGTCCATCAGAGTACCCGAGTACCTGTCACGGTCCATCAGAAGACCCGAGTACCTGTCACAGTCCATCAGAGTACCCAAGTACCTGTCACAGCCCACCAGAGTGCCCGAGTACCTGTCACGGCACATCAGCGTATCCGAGTACCTGTCACGGCCCATCAGAGTACCCAAGTACCTGTCACGGTCCATCAGAGTACCCGAGTACCTGTCACGGTCCATCAGAGTACCCGAGTACCTGTCACGGTCCATCAGAGTACCCGAGTACATGTCACGGTCCATCAGGGTACCCGAGTACCTGTCTCAGTCCATCAGAGAACCCGAGTACCTGTCACAGTCCATCAGAGTACCCGAGTACCTGTCACGGTCCATCAGGGTACCCGAGTACCTGTCACGGTCCATCAGGGTACCCGAGTATCTGTCACGGTCCATCAGAGTACCCGAGTATCTGTCACGGTCCATCAGAGTACCCGAGTAGCTGTCACAGCCCATCAAAGTACCCGAGTACCTGTCACGGTTCATCCGAGTACCCGAGTAGCTGTCACAGCCCATCAAAGTACCCGAGTACCTGTCACGGTTCATCCGAGTACCCGGGTACCTGTCACAGCCCATCAGAGTACCCGAGTACCTGTCACAGCCCATCTGAGTACCCGAATACCTGTCCCAGTCCATCTGAGTACCCGAGTACCTGTCACAGTTCATCTGAGTACCTGAGTACCTGTCACAGTTCATCTGAGTACCTGAGTACCTGTCACAGTTCATCTTAGTACCCGAGTACCTGTCACAGTCCATATGAGTACCTGTCACCGCCATTCAGAGTACCCAAATACCGGTCACCAAGCCATCAGAGTACCTGTCCCAGCCCATCAGAGTACCCGAGTACCTGTCACGGCACATCAGAATACTCGAGTACCTATCACGGCCCATCAGAATACCCGAGTACCTGTCACGGCCCATCAGAGTACCCGAGTACCTGTCACGGTCCATCAGAGTACCCGAGTACCTGTCACGGTCCATCAGAGTACCCGAGTACCTGTCACGTCCATCAGGGGTACCTGTCACGGTCCATCAGGGTACCCGAGTACCTGTCACGGTCCATCAGAGTACCCAAATACCTGTCACGGTCCATCAGCGTACCCGAGTACCTGTCACGGCCCATCAGAGTACCCAAGTACCTGTCAGGGTCCATCAGAGTACCCGAGTACCTGTCACGGTCCATCAGAGTACCCGAGTACCTGTCACGGTCCATCAGAGTACCCGAGTACCTGTCACGGTCCATCAGGGTACCCGGGTACCTGTCTCAGTCCATCAGAGTACCCGAGTACCTGTCACAGTCCATCAGAGTACCCGAGTACCTGTCACGGTCCATCAGGGTACCCGAGTACCTGTCATGGTCCATCATGGTACCCGAGTATCTGTCACGGTCCATCAGAGTACCCGAGTATCTGTCACGGTCCATCAGAGTACCCGAGTAGCTGTCACAGCCCATCAAAGTACCCGAGTACCTGTCACGGTTCATTCGAGTACTCGAGTACCTGTCACAGCCCATCTGAGTACCCGAATACCTGTCCCAGTCCATCTGAGTACCCGAGTACCTGTCACAGTTCATCTGAGTACCTGAGTACCTGTCCCAGTCCATCTCAGTACCCGTCACAGTTCATCTGAGTACCTGAGTACCTGTCACAGTTCATCTGAGTACCTGAGTACCTGTCACAGTTCATCTTAGTACCCGAGTACCTGTCACAGTCCATATGAGTACCTGTCACCGCCCTTCAGAGTACCCAAATACCGGTCACCAAGCCATCAGAGTACCTGTCCCAGCCCATCAGAGTACCCGAGTACCTGTCACGGCACATCAGAATACTCGAGTACCTGTCACGGCCCATCAGAATACCCGAGTACCTGTCACGGTCCATCAGAGTACCCGAGTACCTGCCACGGTCCATCAGAAGACCCGAGTACCTGTCACGGCCCATCAGAGTACCCGAGTACCTGTCACGGTCTATCAGAGTACCCAAGTACCTGTCACGGTCCATCAGAGTACCCGAGTACCTGTCACGTCCATCAGAGTACCCGAGTACCTGTCACGATCCATCAGGGTACCCGAGTACCTGTCACGGTCCATCATGGTACCCGAGTATCTGTCACGGTCCACCATCAGAGTACCCGAGTATCTGTCACGGTCCATCAGAGTACCTGAGTACCTGTCACAGCCCATCAAAGTAACCGAGTACCTGTCACGGTTCATCTGAGTACCCGAGTAGCTGTCACAGTCCATCAAAGTACCCGAGTACCTGTCACGGTTCATCCGAGTACCCGGGTACCTGTCCCAGTCCATCTGAGTACCCGAGTCCCTGTCACAGTTCATCTGAGTACCTGAGTACCTGTCCCAGTCCATCTGAGTACCCGTCACAGTTCATCTGAGTACCCAAGTAACTGTCGCAGTTCATCTTAGTACCCGAGTACCTGTCACAGTCCATATGAGTACCTGTCACCGCCCTTCAGAGTACCCAAATACCAGTCACCAAGCCATCAGAGTACCTGTCACCAGGCCATCAGAGTACCCGAGTACCTGTCACCAGGCCATCAGAGTACCCGAGTACCTGTCACCAGGCCATCAGAGTACCCGAGTACCTGTCACCAGGCCATCAGAGTACCCGATTACCTGTCACCAGGCCATCAGAGTACCAGAGTAGCCCATCAGAGTACCCGAGTACCTATTTGCAGCCCATGTCTCATAGAATATACGTTGGGGTGTTTGCTTTCCAAAATGGGGTCATTTTGTGGGTAATTTCACTGTCCTGGTGGTCCAGGACCTTCAAAGGTGTGATGGGTAGGAATAAAATGAGATGTGTCATTTATGCTCCTAGAACGCCTGAACGTACTACTTCAATGTTCGGCCTCTCTATGTGGCCAGGCTGTGTAAAAGTCCTACACATGTGGTATCGCCATACTCGGGAGGAGTAGCAGAATGTGTTTTGGGGTGTAATTTTTGCTATATACATGCTATGTGTTAGAAATATCTTATAAATTGACAACTTTGTGTAAAAAAAAATGCGTTAATTTTTTCCACATATTCCAAAAACTTCTGGAAAAAATGAACGTTCAAAAGACTCAATATGCCTCACAGATTATATGTTGGGGTGTTTGCTTTCCAAAATGGGGTCATTTTATGGGAAATTCCATTGTCCTGGTACTCCAGGGCCTTCAAAAGTGTAATAGGTGGTCGTAGAACGTCTGAAGGTAATACATCAGTGTTGGTGCTCTGTATGTGGTAGACATGTGCAGAGTAAAATATTTATTTTCGTAATTTAGTTTTCGTCCGAAAAATGTATTTATTTAGTTACTCCTGAAATTCGTTTTTATTTATTTTGTTTTTCGTTCAAAAATTAGTCTGAAAATCCACATGAATTATGGTCAAATCTGTCTTTGAAGGCTTATGGTGTCTGTCGAATGTATAAAGAAGATTCGACGGAGCTAGTATATAGCATACTTTGTGTGAACTTTAGAACCCTATTAAAGTCTATGGGACTCCAACATTCAAAATCTAAAGTGCTAATTTTAAAGGCTAATATGCAAGTTATTGTCCTAAAAAGTGTTTGGGGACCTGGCTCCTGCCCCAGGGGACATGTATCAATGCAAAAATAAGTTTTAAAAACGGCTGTTTTTTCGGGAGCAGTGATTTTAATAATGATTAAAGTGAAACAATAAAAGTGTAATATTCCTTTAAATTTCGTACCTGGGGGGTGTCTATAGTATGCCTGTGAAGGGGTGCATGTTTCCCGTGCTTAGAACTGTCCCTGCACAAAGTGTCATTTATGCAGGAAAAAAAGTCCTTTAAAATCACTCTCTGCTATTATGAATCCATAATACAGAGAACACTCATTGAAAGAAAATAAATAAATTAAAAAAAAGCGTGGGGGTCCCCCAAATTTAATTACCAGGCCCTTCTGGTCTGGTATGGATATTAAGGGGAAACCTGTGTCAAATAAAAAAAAAAAAATTTGACATGGGGTTCCCCCTAAATATCCATACCAGACCCTTTATCCGAGCACACAACCTGGCAGGCCGCAGGAAAAGAGGGGGGACGAGAGAGCGGCCCCCCTCCCTCCTGAACCGTACCAGGCCACGTGCCCTCAACATTGGGAGGATGCTTTGGGGGTCTGTGACCCCTCAAAGCACCTTGTCCCCATGTTGATGAGGACAAGGGCCTCATCCCCACAACCCTGGCCGGTAGTTGGTTGTGAGGGTCTGTTGTGAGATACACCTGATGTATTGAAGGCCTGATCAGATGTGATCAATTTTCAGCGATTGGCACCATAGTTTGTAGACTCTATAACTTTCACAAAGACCAAATAATATACACTAATGTGGGTTATTTTTACCAAAGATATGTAGCAGTATAAATTTTGGCCAAAATGTATGAAGAAAAATTAATAATTAGCAAAAATGTATGACAGAAATAAAGAAAAGTTTTATTTTATTTATAGCACAAAAAATAAAAAACCCACTAGTGATTAAATACTACTAAAAGAAAGCTCTATTTGTGTGGAAAAAGGACGCAAGTTTCATATGGGTACAGTGTTGCATGACTGAGTAATTGTCATTCAAACTGTGAGAGCGCTGAAAGCTGAAAATTGGTCTGGTCAGGAAGGGGGTGTAAGTTCACTGTATTGAGGTGGTTAAAGAGGAAGTAAACCCTGATGGGTTTACTTCATCTTTCATTCCCTGCAAAGGTAAAGCATAATAGACTACTATGCATCGCATAGTAGCCCATTATGTGTCACTTACCTGACACAGGAGCCAGCGATATCACCGCTGTCCCCTGCAGTCCATCTTCTCGGTGGGTCTCGCCGCTCCGCCGCTGTCATTTGGCGAAGCCGCGATGACGTCACTCCCGTGCATGCGCACGGGAGCCACCACGCGCGGCATATTCGGTGTTGACGGTGCCGCGCTCAGTGCGCCTGCACGCCGCTGTCTACGGCGCATGCACCGTAGACAGCGGTGCCTGTCTTTTGGCAAATATCTCCTAAACCATGTAGGTTTAGGAGATATTTCTTGGACCTACAGGTAAGCCTTAATCTAGGCTTACCTGTAGGTCAAAGTGCGTTGTAAGGGTTTACAACCACTTTAAAGCTCCAGCGCACCCAGTTATCACTTTCTGTACTGGTTTCCAATATTCCATTTGCTTTTTTTTTTTTGCACAAATCATGAAGTGGAGCAGAGTAAATTGTTGTAAATCATACATAGAAATCCAAGTATTGCAAACAGGTTTTGAGTCATAGCAGGCCAAAATCTGACCTCAAGGTGGAAATTCAGCCTAACGTTTCTTTTTTGGATAAAGTGAAATAGGGTTCAAAGCTCTATTTGTTCCTGTGTTCCCACTGAGGCTATCTCTATGTACTTCCTGTTATGGTAAGTGCTTTTACCAGTAAGTTAGGGGACTCTCCCTACTACTGGAATTATCATACAATAAAAAGAAAGCGGTATTATATTGCAGCTTACCAATTCTTATATGTGGTGGCTGTATTCATTTTGGGATCTGGCCAGTAAATCTATTGTTTTTCAAAAGAACAAACTCTCCAGCAAAATGTATTAGTTACAGAGATGAGACAAACAGTTTAACACTGGCAGGGGTGTTTACAATGATCAGCTTCTATTTATTTCCGTAAAACCTTTATTGAAAAAGGGAAAGACTGTTTGCTGTAAATACTTATGACGCATTAGCTGAAATTTGGCTTCAGTTTGTTAGTTTATTTAAATCTGATAGTACATCTAACACTCCCCTCCCTTGAGACTGACAATGCTGTTGTCTAAATGTGCCCCCTGTGCTCCTTCATCTAGAGTGAGGGCACTCTAATACACAAAGTGTGCTACTGGCTAGATTACCAGGTGAAAACAGAGGGGGAAAAGCCTAAAAAATAAAACCCCTGCAGCCATCACATCTAATGATTGGTAAGCTGCAATATATTACATTTTTGGTTTGGGGTTTAATACCACTTTAAGCCTTTCCTACTTTTCTCAAATAAAGTGTGCTTATTTCTATTTGTGTCCCTGATGAATAGATTTCCACTCAATTCCTGTTCAAGTGACAGAAGTTCTAAACCCTCCCTACTCTTTTTAAGAAAAGGCTTTGGCTAAAGTTCTTGTTTAAAATTATGTAGACAAAGGTAAATAGCTATAGTAAAGCCTTAAAGCAACAACTAGTATGCATACTTGAATTTGACTTGATCGCAGCCTCTGGCACTCCCCTGTACAGTAGAACTGGGAGAGGAAGGGGGCCCATCAGATGTCACTTTTTCTGACAAGGAACACGATTGTAGGTGGGGCCTAGGCCCAAAGTACCCACGAGCCACAGACACAGTTCTTGATGATTTAGTATCTCCTATTTTGTGGCATTATGAATAATGGCAATAATGAAAAGCACTGGGGAGAAGCAGAATAACAGATGTTTACACAATGTCACCAGACTTGGGCCTGTATGACCAGAGTATGGCTTCTGCTGGTAGGATGGCAGCTGGGTTGGCACAACAGTGCTGCTAGGAAGAACCCCATATTCCTGATCCAGATATCAGACTGTTTCCTGAAGGTAGGCATTATCCCTGCACTAACCCTATTCAGCAGGAACCTTTTCCTGTGCTATTTACTTTCCCTGGAAAGCAGGTTCTCTATCCCTGACCTACCCCTCCCTCCAGGTGTGCCTGAATGGCCAGGTACAGTGCCTTGAAAAAGTATTCATACCCCTTGAAATTTTCCACATTGTCACATTATAACCAAAACCTTAAATGTATTTGTAGCGAGAGTGGACTATATTCGTAATACAGTTTGTTTCCTCATCATTCCTACCTGTAGTTGTGTCTCTTTAATGCTGGGAGCCAGTGACTGTCAACATATTGGAGAGGCCAACACAATGGATTGTGAGATTAGTAGTCTTTCTGACCAGAAATTCCATTGCCTAACCATACACCGGGACTACACATCCCAGGGATCTTTGCTACCAGTCGACGAGACTTCTGGGAAAGCTTATAAAGGATACCGGAGATCTGCCACATGCTCTCTTCTTCCTGGGCCTTGCGGAATGCACACCTCTCTATGACGGGGAGAGAACGGTTGCGGCCTCCCACTCAGTGTCCAAGTGATTCCAGCTGACCTTGGAAGGCCTAACTGCTTGCTGTTCATCAGACACCTACGCGACACCAACTCAGCAGCTCAACATCATGTTCATTCATACGCGCTCCACACCCGTGGGTCATCGCTGGTGGTTACGGACGTCAAATTCCCAGGTCACTGTCTGCAAAGCATCTAATTCAGTTCAGTCATTGGTGAGAGGGCAATTGCCCAGCTTCTGCAATCTTTCCATGGTTACTTTATTTGAACACTGTGCACAGACACCTTTACCTTGGGAACACTTCTATTTGAACACTATACATAATCCCCTTTACCTACAGCCATTTCAAGGAGTACCATTAGCCTGTTTAAGCCAGTCAGTCTGTTAATGCATCACTGTGCTTTATTGGATATAATCTAATGAGCTCCATCTGCCGGTGAAGACTATCAGGCCTGCACCACCGTTGTTACTATTTAACCACTTGCCGACCGCCGCACGACGATATACGTCGGCAGAATGGCACGGGCAGGCATATTGGCGTATATATAAGTCCATGCCTGCCCGCGGGTGGGGGGCCCGATCGGGCCCCCCCCCGGTGCCTGCGGCGGTCGGCATTCGTTCGGGAGAGATCAGGGATGAGGGGACGGCCATTCATTCATGGCCACCCCCTCGCGATCGCTCTCGACGAATGGAAATCCCCCGTGACATCACTTCCTCTCCTGTAATGTAAACACAGGAGAGGAAGTGATGTATTCTCTCCTCCGTGTCGGTATTTTCCGTTCCGACACGGAGGAGAGCGGATCGGTGAGTTGCACCAACACTCTACACACACAGTAGAACATGCCAGGCACACTCACACCCCCCCTTTACCCCCCGATCACCCCCCCAATTACCCCTGCCCCCCAGTCACAGTGACACCAATGTCATTTTTTTTTTTTTTTTTTTGCATTGGTGTCATTTGTGACTGTAATAACTGTTAGGGCAGTTAGAGTTAGCCCCCTTTAGTTCTAATGTACCCCCCTAACCCCCCCAATAAAGGTTTAACCCCGTGATCACCCCCCGTCGCCAGTGTCACTAAGGCTGGGTTCACATTGCAGCGGTTTATGAGAACGAATGTGATTCGCACCGCACTGCAGTGCAAATCACATCCGATCTCTGTGCGATTCGAGTTCAGCCATTCGCCGCACCCGCCACACCCGCCGCACCCGCCGCAAATTCGCACGGGACCCTTTTTTTGGCCCGCAGCAGAATCGGATCGCATGGGTGTTCACACCATGCGATCCGAGTTTGCAGATCGCACTGCGATATGCGAACTGATCTGGGGGTGTCAGTAACATTTCACTGACACTCCCAGCAGTTCGCATAGGGCAGTGTGAACTGCCGCCGGGAGGCATGCGATGCGGGAACCCGCCGCGGATTCGCGGCGTTTCCGCATCGCTCCAGTGTGAACCCAGCCTAATAAGCGATCATTTTTCTGATCGCCGTATTAGTGTCACAGGTGACGCTAGTTAGGCAGGTAGGTATTTAGGTTCGCCGCAGCTTTTTATAGCGCCAGGGACCCCCATATACTACCGCATAAAGCCCCCTGATTGCCCCCTAGTTAACCCTTTCACCAGTGATCACCATATAACTGTTACAGGTGACGCTGGTTGGTTAGTTATTTTTTTATAGTTTCAGGGCACCCGCCATTTATTACCTAATAAAGGTTTAACCCCCTGATCACCCGGCGGGTGTCATTTGTGACTAATAACTGTTAGGGCAGTTAGGGTTAGCCCCCTTTAGTTCTAAGGTACCCCCCTAACCCCCCCAATAAAGGTTTAACCCCGTGATCACCCCCCGTCGCCAGTGTCACTAAGGCTGGGTTCAGATTGCAGCGGTTTGAGAACGGATGTGATTCGCACCGCACTGCAGTGCAAATCACATCCGATCTCTGTGCGATTCGAGTTCAGCCATTCGCCGCACCCGCCACACCCGCCGCACCCGCCGCAAATTCGCACGGGACCCTTTTTTTGGCCCGCAGCAGAATCGGATCGCATGGGTGTTCACACCATGCGATCCGAGTTTTCAGATCGCACTGCGATATGCGAACTGATCTGGGGGTGTCAGTAACATTTCACTGACACTCCCAGCAGTTCGCATAGGGCAGTGTGAACTGCCGCCGGGAGGCATGCGATGCGGGAACCCGCCGCGCATTCGTGGCGTTCCCGCATCGCTCCAGTGTGAACCCAGCCTAATAAGCGATCGTTTTTCTGATCGCTGTATTAGTGTCACAGGTGACGCTAGTTAGGCAAGTAGGTATTTAGGTTCGCCGCAGCTTTTTATAGCGCCAGGGACCCCCATATACTACCGCATAAAGCCCCCTGATTGCCCCCTAGTTAACCCTTTCACCAGTGATCACCATATAACTGTTACAGGTGACGCTGGTTGGTTAGTTATTTTTTTATAGTTTCAGGGCACCCGCCATTTATTACCTAGTCTCACTAGTGTACCCCTAAATTTAGGGGTGTCTACTTTCCAAAATGGGGTCATTTGGGGGGGGTTTGTGCCATCTTGGCATTTTATGGCCTTCAAAACTGTAACGCCCTTAGAAAGCCTGAAGGCGGTGCTTGGTTTTCGGGGCCCCGTACGCGGCTAGGCTCCCAAAAAGTCCCACATATGTGGTATCCCCGTACTCAGGAGAAGCAGCAGAATTTATTTTGGGGTGTCATTTCACATATGCCCATGGCATGCGTGAGCAATATATCATTTAGTGACAACTTTGTGAAAAAAAAAAAAAAAAAAAAAAAGTTTGTAATTTTCCCGCAACTTGTGGCAAAATATAAAATATTCCATGGACTCAACATGCCTCTCAGCAAATAGCTTGGGGTGTCTACTTTCTAAAATGGGGTCATTTGTGGGGGTTTTGTGCCATCTTGGCATTTTATGGCCTTCAAAACTGTAATAGGTAGTGAGGAGTGAAGTCAAATATTTACGCCCTTAGAAAGCCTGAAGGCGGTGCTTGGTTTTCGGGGCCCCGTACGCGGCTAGGCTCCCAAAAAGTCCCACATATGTGGTATCCCCGTACTCAGGAGAAGCAGCAGAATTTATTTTGGGGTGTCATTTCACATATGCCCATGGCATGTGTGAGCAATATATCATTTAGTGACAACTTTGTGAAAAAAAAAAAAAAAAAAAAAAAAAAAAAAAGTTTGTAATTTTCCCGCAACTTGTGGCAAAATATAAAATATTCCATGAACTCAACATGCCTCTCAGCAAATAGCTTGGGGTGTCTACTTTCTAAAATGGGGTCATTTGTGGGGGTTTTGTGCCATCTTGGCATTTTATGGCCTTCAAAACTGTAATAGGTAGTGAGAAGTGAACTCAAAAATTTACGCCCTTAGAAAGCCTGAAGGCGGTGCTTGGTTTTCGGGGCCCCGTACGCGGCTAGGCTCCCAAAAAGTCCCACATATGTGGTATCCCCGTACTCAGGAGAAGCAGCAGAATTTATTTTGGGGTGTCATTTCACATACGCCCATAGCATGTGTGAGCAATATATCATTTAGTGACAACTTTGTGTAAAAAAAAAAAAAAAATTTTTTTTTTGTCATTATTCAATCGCTTGAGGCAAAAAAATAAAATATTCAATGGGCTCAACATGCCTCTTATCAATTTCCTTAGGGGGTCTACTTTCCAAAATGGGGTCATTTGGGGGGGTTTTGTACTGCCCTGCCATTTTAGCACCTCAAGAAATGAGATAGGCAGTCGTAAACTAAAAGCTGCGTAAATTCCAGAAAACGTACCTTAGTTTGTAGATGTGACAACTTTTGCGCAAACCAATAAATATACAATTATTGACTTTTTTTTTACCAAAGACATGTGGCTGAATACATTTTGGCCTAAATGTATGACTAAAATTGAGTTTATTGGATTTTTCTAATAACAAAAAGTAGAAAATATCATTTTTTTTCAAAATTTGCGGTCTTTTTACGTTTATATCGCAAAAAATAAAAATCGCAGAGGCAATCAAATACCATCAAAAGAAAGCTCTATTTGTGGGAAGAAAAGGACGCAAATTTTGTTTGGGTACAACATTGCATGACCGCGCAATTACCAGTTAAAGCAGCGCAGTGCCAAAGTGTAAAAAGACCTCTGGTCATTTACCAGCAAAATGGTCCGGTCTTAAAGTGGTTAAAGGGCCCTACACTATTTTTATTCTGTCTGATCTCTCATTAGGTTCCAAAGGTTGAATAGGCTGGCCCGGGGTTCCCCTTTAGCGCATAACCAACTGCATTCAACATTTAACCCTTTATTGTCCTACAGGTCATGCTTCAGGTGGTATCTCATTGTACATATGTGTGTTTCATATCCTCCCATTGTTAAACCATTCTTAAGCTGTCTTTGGGGGAATTCCTCTACTGAATATGGGCTGTTATCCAGAACTCGGTTGATCTATTGCCCTTCTCTTTTGTAAATGAATACTTTTCTTATTCCAGTAAAAGCTGAGATAATACAAATATATTGACTTGTGGGACGTGTCATTTAAAGGTGCTTGTGAAAGATGTCTGAACCCAGAGTGTCAGGTGGGTTGCAAGGTTCACAGGGTCATGGCAATGCAGATGAGCAGGTACATCTAAGCAGTCCTCAAGGGGACAGTGCTACATATTTTATTTGGATTTTATGTGATAGACCAACACAAAGTGGCACATAATTGTGAAGTGGAAGGAAAATTATAAATGGTTTTCAATTTTTTTTACAAATAAATATCTCAAAAGTGTGGCGTGCATTTGTATTCAGCCCCTTTTACTTTGATACCCCTTACTAAAATCTAGTGGAACCAATTGCCTTCAGAAGTCACCTATTTAGTAAATAGAGTCCACCTGTGTTTAATTTAATCTCAGTATAAATACAGCTGTTCTGTGATGCCCTCAGAGGTTTGTTAGAGAACCTTAGTGAACAAACAGCATCATGAAGGCCAAGGAACACACCAGACAGGTCAGGGATAAAGTTGTGGAGAAGTTTAAAGCAGGGTTAGGTTATAAAAAAAACAAGCTTTGAACATCTCATGTAGCACTGTTCAATCCATCATCTGAAAATGGAAAGAGTATTTCACAACTGCAAACCTACCAAGACATGGCCGTCTACCTAAACTGACAAGCAAGGAAAGCATTAATCAAAGAAGCCAAGAGGCCCATGGTAATTCTGGATGAACTGCTGAGATTCACAACTCAGGTGGGACAAATCTGTCCACAGGACAAATATAAGTCGTGCACTCCACAAATCTTGCCTTCATGGAAGAGTGGCAAGAAGAAAGCAATTGTTGAAAGAAAGCCATAAGAAGTCCTATTTGGAGTTTGCAAGAAGCCATGTGGGGGACACAGCAAACATGTGGAAGAAGGTGCTCTGGTCAGATGAGACCAAAATTTAACTTTTTGGCCTAAAAGAAAAACAATATGTGGGGCGGAAAACTAACACTACACATCACCCTTAACTCATTATTCCCACCGTGAAACATGATGGTGGCAACATCATGTTGTGGGGATGCTTTTCTTCAGCAGGGACATGGAAGCTGGTTAAGTTGATGGAAAGCTGGATGGAGCCAAATACAGGGCAATCTAATGCTGCGTACACATGAGCGGATTTTCTGTCAGAAAAGGTCCAACGGAACGATGCCGTCAGACATTCCGCTCGTGTGTGGGCTTCATCTGACTTTTTTTCCCTAAAATTCTGATGGACCTAGAAATAGAACCTGTTTCAAATCTTTCTGCCACAACCAGTTCCTATCGAGAAAACCGCTCATCTGTATGCTGTTCCGATGGACCAAAAACGGCGCATGCTCTGAAGCAAGTACGAGACGGAAGCTGGTAAAACTAGTGCTCGTATTGGAGCTAGCACATTCCTCACGCTGCAAATTCTGTGATCGTTTAATGCAGCGCATTATTGTCTTCTTTATAATGCTAGAAGAACGAAGTTGTTTTGCTGCTCATATTCACACAGAGTTCTCACAAACTGATTTCTGGATTATTTCTCCTGATCTCATGAATAATATTGTATTTTTTAAAAGCCCGATCTCCATAATAATGTTTACAAATTTTTATAAGTTTTGATTTCATCAAGATCTTTCTTTAAAAATAATTTTCTAGTGATTTCCATATTTTTTGTAATTTTTGTGTGTGTCAAGTTACCACAATAACATTATATATTTCTTTTTTGGAACCTCAAGGAGGTTGGTGTCCCTTGTTAATTTGACATTGTCTTTTAGAAATGTATTTGAATAAAAACACATAGGCAAGTATTTTCAGAAATATAAATAATTTTCTCACAGAGGAGGCATTGGCCCTTCTCCAATTCGAGCAATCTGCTGGCTATATAGCAGCCATAGGCCTCTTCAGAGTCGAGGGGGTTCCTGAGGACTAGGGATGAGCCGAACACCCCTGGTTCGCACCAGAACTTTCGAACGGACCCCAAATTCGTACGAACTTTAGAACCCCATTGAAGTCTAGGGGACTCGAACATTCAAAATTAAAAGTGCTAATTTTAACGGCAAATATACAAGATACTGTCCTAAAAAGGGTTTGGGGACCTGGCTCCTACCCCAAGGGACATGGGTCAATGCCTAAAATGTTTTTAAAAATGGCCGTTTTGGCGGGAGCACTGATTTTAATGACGATTAAAGTGAAAAAAAAGTGAAATATTCCTTTAAATATCGTGCCTGGGGGGTGTCTGTAGTATTTCTGTGAAGTGCCACGTGTTTCCCGTGTTTAGAACAGTCCCTGCACAAAATGACATTAAACGGAAATAACATCATTTAAAACTGCTTGCGGTTTTAATGTTATATCTGGTTCCTGCAATATGGTTGAAAATCATTGAGAAAAATGGCATGGGTAGCCCTCCCTGCCCATTATCAGCCCCTTTGGGTCTTGTACGCATATTAAGGGGAACCCAGTACCCATATTAAAAAAAGGAAATGCGTGTGGCCCCTAGGCCCTATATACTCAGAACAGCAGTATACAGGCGGTGCAAACAGGACAGGGACTGTGTAGGTTTGTTTTGTTAAGTTGAATCTGTTTGTAATTTTCAACTGGTACATTTTTAAAGTGTAGCTCCAGTCAAAAAAACTATTTTTAAGCTTTTTGGAAAACATAGGGAAGGGTTATCACCCCTGTATAATTTGTTTTGTCGTACATCTTTTTTCATCTCACTTGCTGTTGTCTCCTTCCGTTTGCAAGTAGGAGATGTTTGTAAGTTGGAAGTTTGAAAGTAGGGGCCTGCCCTATATGCTCTGCAGAAATGGCGGAACAAGGTGTTGGTTTTGCCACAACATTGTAAGCCCTCAAAGTGACTCTTGGTGGGCGCTGGAGCACCCTGCTGTGAACGATTATATCAAGAATTGTAATTACATGCCATTGTTGAACAGTGGTAGAAAAATTGACCTTTGGTGGTTGTGGTGCTAGTGCCACAACACTATAAGTCCTCACAGTTACTCTGGGTGGGCACAGTTTCTCTGGGTGGGCACAGGAACGGGCCCTCCTGTGAAATATTATATCAAGAATTGTAATTACATGTCCCTGTTAAACAGGGGCAGAAAAATTGGGCCTTAGGCACTGGTGCTGGTGCCACGAGACTGCAACCTCTCACATATACTCTAGTTTTATTGCAGGAATTAGCCCTGCTGCAAAGCATTGCATCAAAAATTGTAATTAAACGCCCCTGTTAAACAGGGGCAGAAAAATTGGGCCTTAGGCACTGGTGCTGGTGCCACCACACTGCAACATCTCCCATATACTCTAGTTTTATTGCAGGAATTAGCCCTGCTGCAAAACATTGCATCAAAAATTGTAATTAAACGCCCCTGTTAAATAGGGGCAGAAAAATTGGGCCTTAGGCACTGGTGCTGGTGCCACGACACTGCAACCTCTCCCATATACTCTATTTTTATTGCAGGAATTAGCCCTGCTGCAAAGCATTGCATCAAAAATTGTAATTAAACGCCCCTGTTAAACAGGGGCAGAAAAATTGGGCCTTAGGCACTGGTGCTGGTGCTGGTGCCACGACACTGCAACCTCTCCCATATACTTTATTTTTATTGCAGGAATTAGCCCTGCTGCAAAGCATTGCATCAAAAATTGTAATTAAATGCCCCTGTTAAACAGGGGCAGAAAAATTGGGCTGATGGCAGAAATGTTCTTCCAACATATCAGCGGAGGAGGAAGAGGATAGACAATCAACATAACAGGACAGTCACTCAGTATCAGCATAGGCAGTCTTGAAGGGATGTGATATTTCAAAAAAAATTATTCGGTTACATCAGCTTCAGGTGCTTGGTAGCTGTGGGTGATCCAAGACTGATTCATCTTGATGAAGGTCAGTCGATCAACTAATTCGGTGGACAGGCGCACCCTGTGATTGGTAACAAAGCCACCAGCAGCACTGAAGGTGCGTTCCGAAAGAACGCTGGATGCAGGACAGGCCAGTAGCTCAATTGCATACTGTGCAAGCTCTGGCCAGTGATCCATCCTCAAGACCCAGTAAGCCAGAGGATTTTCGGTGGGAAAGGTGTCCAAGTCTGACCTTGCCCCTAGGTATTCCTGCACCATGTAAATCAGACGCTGGCGATGGTTGCTGGAACCGATCATACCTTGGGGCTGCGGACTAAAAAATTGTCTGAAAGCATTAGTCAGACCACCACCTTCTCCACCGCTCCTTCTGACCGATGCCTCAGCAACACGTTGTCCAGGACCAGGAGTTTGTAACCTCCCAGTCTCTGGGAACGCGTTGCACAGACCTTTCTGCAAGGCCTCCCGGAGATGTCTCATCCTCTGCTCCCTCTGCGATGGCAAGATAAGGTCGGCAACCTTACCCTTGTACCGTGGATCAAGGAGAGTGGCCAGCCAGTAATGGTCCCTCTCCTTGATCCGAAGAATACGAGGATCCTTCCGCAGGCTTTGCAGGATCAGGGAGGCCATGCAGCGTAGGTTAGCTGAAGCATTCGGTCTGGAGTCCTCTGGGTCACAACATGATCCGTAGCTACCTCCTCCCAGCCACGTACAAGTCCACGTGTTTCTTGGGACTGTAAATCATCCCTACAAGACTGCTGCTGATGCTGAGTGCCAGCCTCCACCTCCATGCTGGCACAATCATCCTCCTCCTCCTCTTCCTCCTCCTCATCCTCTTCCTGTGTGATGGGTGGCACAGCAGGAACACTGTCTGGATAAAGGGGGCCTTGAGAGGCAAGGAAGTCCTCCTCTTCCTGCCTCTGTTCTGCCTCAAGTGCCCTGTCCATTATTCCACGCAGCGTATGCTCCAAGAGGTGGACAAGAGGTACAGTGTCACTGATGCATGCACTGTCACTGCTCACCATCCTTGTGGCCTTCTCAAACTGTGACAGGACAGTGCATTCATCCCTGATCATGCCCCACTAGCGTGGTGAGAAAAAACTGAGCTCCCCTGACCCTGTCCTGGTGCCGTAATCACACAGGTACTCATTGATGGCCCTCTGCTGCGTGTGCAGCCGCTGCAGCATGGCCAATGTTGAGTTCCACCTGGTGGGCATGTCACATATAAGGCGGTTCTTGGGCATGTTCAACTCCTTTTGGAGCTCAGCCAGCCGAGCACAGGCATTGAATGATCGGCGAAAATGCACACAGACTTTCTTGGCCTGCTTCAGGTCATCCTGTAAGCCCGGGTACCTGCCCAAGAACCGCTGCACCACCAGGTTAAGGACGTGAGCTACACAGGGCACATGGGTCAGTTGTCCCTGTCGGAGGGCGGAGAGGAGGTTGGTGCCATTGTCGCAAACCACCATTCCTGGCTTAAGCTGGCGTGGCGTCAACCACCTCTCGGCCTGCCCCTGCAGAGCTGACAAAACATCCGCCCCAGTGTGGCTCCTGTCCCCCAAACAAACCAGCGCAAGCACGGCATGGCATCGTTTTGCCTGCGTACTTGCGTAGCCCCTGGAACGCCTACGGAGCACCGCTGGTTCTGAGGACAGAGCACTGGAAGAGGCCATGGAGGAAGAAGAAGAGGAGGGGGTGGAGGAGAGAGGTGTGTCACAACCAATAGTAGCATTTTGGAGGCGTGGTGGCGGAACAACCTCCAACACTACTGCACCTTGTCCTGCATCCTTCCCAGCTGCCAGAAGAGTGACCCAATGGGCCGTGAAAGACAGGTAACGTCCCTGTCCATGCCTGCTGGACCATGAGTCAGTGGTAATATGCACCTTACCGCTGACCGCCCTGTCCAGCGAGGCAAGGACATTGCCTTCCACATGCCGGTAGAGAGCCGGAATCGCCTTCCATGAGAAAAAGTGGCGTTTGGGGACCTGCCACTGAGAAACCGCACATTGTACAAACTCACGGAAGGGGGCCGAGTCTACCAACTGAAAAAGGCAGCTATAATCAGACGTGGGTGTACTGCTAGCAGAGTGCCCGGAAGCACTTGGCTGTGACACACCTAATTCTACACCTTCATTCCTCTCAGAGCAGTTTTCAGAGAGGACTGAAGGTCTAGTGGGTTTGGAGATGCCAGCTGATGAGGAGCAAGGAGAGGTCCGCTTTGTTCTTTGGTGTGAGTCTTTGAGGTACGCTTGCCAACGAGCTGCATGGCAAGTCAACATATATCTGGTCAAGCATGTGGTGCCCAAGCGGCTGATGTTTTGGCCACGCGAGATACGCTTGAGACATATGTTGCAAATAGCAGCGGTGTGATCTGATGCACTCGTCTCAAAAAAGGCCCACACAAAAGAACTTTTAGAATAACGCGCAGAGGCAGCGCCCTGCACAGGCGGAGCTCTGCGGTGTGATTCAGTCGGTGTGCTGCCCCTAAGCTGGCCCCTGGAGGGCATCCTGCCTCGTTGGACATGTGCCTCCTCCTCCTCCTCCTCTCTCCTACCAGGCACCCACGTGGAGTCAGTGCCCTCATCATCCTCTCCCTCTTCATCGCTGTAGCAAACCTGGCAGTATGCTGCAGCTTGTGGAACATGACTGCCAGATTGCTGTCCTTCTTGAGCATCCCCTCTCTCTGCGCTCACGCTACTGCCTTCCTCTAGCTGAGTGTCATCATCAGAGCCTACAAAACACTGGGCATCCTCCTGGAGCATGTGCCCAACACTGTGCTCAAAGAGTTCAGGAGACTCCTCAGGAGGACGTGGTGGGTCTAGGAAAGGAGTCACTGATAATGACATTGAGAGGAGGGAAGACGATGCGTTGGCAGCTGCTTTGCTAGTACCCTGAGACTGGGTGAGAGAGGATGAGGAGGATGAAGAGGGCTTGGTCATCCACTCTACCAAGTCGTTGGCATGTTGCGGTTCAACATGTCCAGCTGCCGAAAAGAAGGACAAGTGTGTCCCATGGCCACGTGCTGATGACAATGCACCGCGTCCACGACCAGCACTGTTGTCTCTAGACACAGAGCCTGCTTGCCCTCTTTTATCGGCTCGCGCCTGTCTGCCTCTCCTTGCTGGCCTTCCAGACATGGTAATGGCCTGAAGGGAGTTGGGTAAAACAGCTGTTGGGTAGTGTATATTGTGCTGGAGGCACACAACACCCACTAACTCCTGCAGATGCCTTTATTATAGAACACCAGAGATAAAGGAGTATACTGTAATTGAGTCACACAACACCCACTAAGCCCTGCAGATGGCTCTATTAGAGAACAGCAATAAAGGGTAGATACAGGTGTATATTGTGCTGGAGGCACAAAACACCCACTAACTCCTTCAGATGCCTTTATTATAGAACACCAGAGATAAAGGGGTATATACAGATGTATACTGTGCTGTGCTGGAGGCACACACAACTTCCAATAACTCCTGCAGATGGCAAGTGGGCTCAAATAGAGAAGAGCTATGTAGGTGGATATAGCGGTGTGTACTGGGTACAGAGCACGCAGACAGCACGCACAAGCTCCTAACACTACTGACTGCAAGCTCTATTATAAAAGATAGATCACTAGCTATATAGGTGAGGTGAATATAGCGGTGTATACTGCTGTCAGGGCACGCAGACAACAACCACTACAGAAGAGCAAGATCGAAAATCGGCCGATAACGATCGGTGTATACTGTGTTGAAGGTACACAGAACACCCACTAACTGCTTCAGATGCCAACACACTACACAAGGCCGCCACGCTGGCGGCCTTATATAGTGTGGGGCGTGTACTACACAGCCTGAGCTATGATTGGCCACAGGCATCCTGCCTGTGGCCAATCATGGCTCTCCTCGCTGCTGGCGCTGTGATTGGCCAAGCATGCGGGGTCACAATGCATGCTTGGCCAATCATGAGCCAGCAATGCACTGCGATGACGCAGTGCATTGTGGGCCATGAGCGCCACACGAACGGCCCATAATGTTCGGAATTCGCCGAACGGGCGAACAGCCGATGTTCGAGTCGAACGTATGTTCGACTTGAACTCGAAGCTCATCCCTACTGAGGACATTCGTAGCTTCCCTAATGAGGTGCAATGATGCCTCCTCTGTCACTGCCTTCTTCCTGGGACTTTTTGTTTGAATGCGGAGGGGAGGCACCTGTGATTGGGTGTGGCTCCAACTGGGCCCAGCCACCTCTTGGCTAACACAGGGCACAGCCTCCTCCTGGCTGTCACTGGGCCTGGCCTCCTCCTGCCTGCCACTTCCACACCTTCCTCCTGGCTGAGCTCATCCTGTGTATAAAAAAGGGATATAGTTTTAGTTTTTAGTTCATCAATCACACACAATTTGACTTCAATGTTAATACCTATAAAAGAGTATCATTCTGACACCAGCATTTTTTCAAGCTGGTGACAAACATTTTTGGCACTAATATTCTATGCATCTTTCTCTCTACGGTGCGCAGTTGATATGTATACATCATTTTTTGGATAAAATCATTAATATGTAATCATTTATAACATCTAGTTAACATCATTAATATTAGGACACTAAATATGTAGAAAAATATTATACCTGGCTCCAGCTGGGCGCATCCGCTTCTTCCTGGATGGAAGGCCCAGGTTGTTCCTCATCAGCCTTTGCTGGGGTGGAGGGAAGGCTGCAGGGAAGGGTGGAGGGAAGGGTCGAAAGAGATTCCCTGGCTTCAGTCTAGTCATGAAGAAAACGCAGTTTTTGAAAGTACCACAGCTTGGGTACATATACATCATTTGCTGATGCTCCTGATCTGCGGAAAGCCTGGATCTTATTGTGCTCCTTTCTGTACATGTTCCTCAAGATCCCAATTTTAGTTTCCAAAATCTTCATGGTTGCTTCTGGGATCCAAGTCTGCACACATGCCAGAAGTTCGCTCCAGCATTGCCTTCCTTACTTGTTTGTTGTAATAAAACCTGTGTTTCACCTCCCACAGATTTCTCATCTCCCTGTACTTGTCAATAAATTGGGACATAAATTCAGGGTCCTTAAACTTATTATTCATATTTTCTGTAAAAGACAATACACAAGACAAAAACACTAATGTTAGCCTAAACTCTCATAATCTTATCCCAACATAGGCCTCAAACTTTAAGCAGTATAGGCCACTGATGTTCGTAAATTGTTAAAAAATGACCTTAGTTTCGGATGCTCGCAACTTCCGTTCCTCTTTCCTCCGCGTACGCACGGCATTAGCTTTATATACACTGAGCATGCGTGTAACTATGCCTGCATCTCCCTCCCCTGATGTTCTTTTTCACTAATATTCTACGCTTCTCTCTACGGTGCGCAGTAAGAGCAACATGGCGAAGACATAGCAGGTTAATTATTCCAGTAACGAGGAAAGCCCAGAGTCCGAAACGTCCCTATCCGGGAAGAGGAGATTTAAGGCTTCCAATATGGCCTTTAAAGAAATGCTGGAGATGGTGGACATCTTGCAGAGGAAGTATTATGATGGGAAGGCCAAAATCATGTCATAAGTTGTGAAGACTCTGCATCCGCATTTTGGGGTACGACGTTCCAAAGACCAATTAAGGAAACGCTGGTCCGACCTTAAACTGAGGGAGCAGGATCAGTACAGAAGAATAAAAAAGTGCTTCAAAAAGTAAGTACTTGTGTGTTCCTATTCTGATTATTAACTTGCATGCTGCTCTATGTGCTTTTCTTTACTGTTGTACAGTTTTAAATGGCTAATTTCATGTTCGTATAGACAGTAATCGTTAGTAGGAAACATTGTTTAAAAATATATATACAGTGTATTTAGTTTATACAGGGTTTAAACAACATTTTTGTCTTGCTAATTTGTCTTATTAAAAGAAGTTTAGGACATTTTTGTCAAGATGTCTTTGAAACTAGAATGAATTGCAAACTTCATTCAGTGGAATGTAAGGAGAGGACACTCGGCAGCTGTTTACGCATCTGGACTCAGGAGCACTAGTGTGGGACACCAGAGCACATTTTTTAGGGTAACCCACACAGGGGCTCCAGGGGATACTTGGAGTGTCTCCATCTGTGAAACTTGGCCAAAAAAGGTAAGTATTGCAGTTTGGTAAAAAGGGAATTTTAATCATGTCTTCAACTTGGATCTCCTCCCAAAAAGACAATTGTACACCACTTCAAAGCAATGTTTTATATTCCTATTTCTGGACTCAAATATCTGTGTGCTAAGTATACCTTTTGTTTCAATCTCATAGGGGAGAAAAGACTCAGAGGACACCACTCAGAGGACACCAGGGACCCCCCACATCACCACGAAGGGGAAATCAGCCCTAGACCCCCCGAGAATCTTGAGGAAGGAGAAGTGGAGGAAGTGGGCGAGATTGACACCCAAACAGGTGAGTGTCTGACACCCCAGCTTCAGGTAATCTACGTAAGCGTGCATATTTATAATACATGTTTTTTAACCAATTTTTAGGTGATGTGCTGGTTGTTGAACAACCACAAGGCTCATCCACGACATCATGTTGTGGAATGGCGAAATAGACATTAAAGGGAAGAAATTTAATGTTATGGAACAACAAATGAAGAACACGATAGATGTGTTGGGGAGAATATAAATTACTTTCAAATCCCATCCATTTTCCCATTTGTTGGACTAAAAAATAAAAATATTTTTTTTTACAAAATTTGAAAGACAAATTTTGAAGATGCACACGGTGTGTCAACATGTTCTATATTCCATCTGGGGATCGCAATGTATGCGTTTTGTGGGTGCAACCCCTTCTTCATAACGCTAGTAGGTGAGAGGAAGGGATTGCACCCACAAAACATGTTCATTGATCCCCCATGATGGGAGATAGCACATGTTGACATTACCCATTTGGAATCCCAATTTGTGTGCATCTTCAAAATTTGGCTTTTACAGGGGTGACATCATCCCATATTATTTATGGCAATATCAAGACATTTTTGACACTATAATGTCTGATATTGCCTTCATTTTATAGATGTTGAACTTTGTAAGTTCCAGAGTTGTGTGAATGTTATATTTTAAAACATGCCTGTTTAAAAAAAAAAATATTTTAAATCCAAAAAAGTATATATTGTTATAAAAAATATATATATATATATATTTTTTTTTTAAATGTATGAATTCACATGTCAATGTACACAGATTAAAAGGTTTGCTACTCAACAATGTGTGGCTTCTTCTTTCAATGCTCAATACCAGTTTTGTAAGTAATTTGGTGGCTACAGTGACAATGGGGCTTATTTACTAAAGGAAAATACACTTGGCACTACAAGTGCACTAGGAGAACCTAGGAGAGAACCAAAAAGAAAAGCAAGCAAGAAATAAATTTCTAGATTTTATCTGATCGTTTTTTTTAATTAATAAAAATTAGACATTGTCTGGCATTGCGATGGCCCCCCTACCCAAAAAATAATTAACATATTTCTCCCTAACTTCACGGGCGCTTTTGGGGGCCAAGCCAGTATCCAGGCCCGTCAGAGGATTCTCGGGATTAAGTCTGGCCTCAGGCCCAACTGAGGCATTATCATTTCTAGAATTTTTTCTTAAAAAAAATGTCCAGGATGCAGCATGCTAGGACAATATGATTAAGTTTGTAGTCCGCCATATGTATTGCCGTCAGAAACAGGCAGAACCGGCTGGCCATTATCCCAAAGGCATTCTCCACAACCCGGTAGTTAAAAAAGCCTCCTCTCTGGGGTGAGGATCCTTTGGGGGAATGGCCTCATTAGGTGCTCGCCCAGACTGAAGGCTTTATGAAGACAAAGGGGAAGTCCTTCCATGCTATTCACATCAGGTGGCAATCCCAGGCCACCGCTCTGGAGATGCTGGTAGAACTTCATCTGGGTGAAGACTCCCTCCGACATCCGACCATTCTTCCCCATGACCACATACAGAAATTCATATTGTGCCGACACCGCCGCCATTAACACGATACTACGAAACCCCTTATAGTTAAAATATTATGACCCCGTATGGGGTGGTGGCACGATGTGGACGTGCTTCCCATCTATAGCCCCTCCATAGTTGGGAAAATCCCAACAGGTGGCAAAATGGGATGCCGCAGTCTGCCATTCCTGTGGTGTTGAAGGAAACTGGGAAGTCAAAAAGAAAAAAAAATATATAAGTTCTTTTGCACATAACATTTCAAGCACATTACACAAAAAACATTATTGCCCAACATCAGTAGAACATTTATTTTAAGTATTATTTAAAGACTAAAATAGTAAGGCCCACTTATCAGATTCCTCACCCCCTCTGATGGCCCATTGATACAATTTAAGGGGATTAAAAATTAATTTAAGGATACACATACCATTTGGACACATTTTAAGGGGAGGGGGCTTATAATTTTTATTTTTTTTGAAAATTCTGTTTATTCGTTTTAAAGATATGACATACAAACTTTGGACGCATCAACTGGACGTGTCCATACCAGGCCACGTGGCCATTTGTCTAGCTAACAGAGACATCCTAATTAGCCCCCAAACCCCTGCCCTGAGTCACAGCTCAGCATAATGCCCTGATCATTCTGTTTCCCTGTAGTACACTATCGGAGGTATCTATTCATAGAGTAATACTTATGATGTCTTAGCCCTTGTACACACGGTCGAAGAATCCGTCGGAATGTGTCCTATTGGACCGTGTTGTCGGATAATCCGACTGTGTGTGGTATACATCGGACTGATTCCGTCGGAATATCTGTCGGACCCAATTTTCCAACTTGTTGGAAATATTTTCCGACAAACTGGTCCGATCGGACATACTCCGATCATGTGTAGAGAATTCCAATCGGACAAAGTGCCACGCATGCTCAGATCAAATTCCTACACCAAAGCTATTGGCTACTAGCCTGAACGTAGTCCCATCGTAATTGAAATAACGTCATCACGTTCTGAACGATCGGAATTTCCGACAACTTGGTCCGACCGTGTGTATGCAACAGTTTCGGACACAATCCATCGGACAAACGGATTTGGTTGGCAGAATGTCCGACCGTGTGTACAGGGGCTTAAAGGAGAAAACCCACAGATTAGCTTCTAGATTGTTTGGAGTTCCTTGCAAAATATAATTACATCACTCTAGCATCTATAGTCGGTGTTTCAGATTATTACTCCACTGTGGAGCTAAAGTTAAACCATGAGTGCCATACTTTATGGAATTTCTTCATACAACCTCTGGCCTCATAAGTAGTGATGGACGAACTTCCGACGGGACGTTTCGCGAACGCGGACCGCGAACCGATAGTTCGCGAACCGGAACGTTTGCGGCGGGCCCCATTGACTTCAATGGGAGGCAAACCTCGCAAACCTACAGGTCAAATTTTCAGCCACAAAATAATTAATAGCTGTGCAAACATAGTCCCACCACATGGCCAATGACATAACACATGTATGAGGTGAATCTGGGATCGACAACTACAAGCATTCTTTTTTTATATGGGAAATTGTTGTGACAATTCAGGACTGTGGAGCGCATGAAGGCAATGGAGGAGAGGGAAGGTCAGGGTAGGCAAAGAAGAGGGTGCAGGAGATGATCACCAGCAGCGTGACATACAGCAATGACACCTGCACCGTGATAGAGTCATCTGACACCAGCACTGTGATAGAGAGCACTGACATCAGCAGCGTGACATACAGCAATGACACCTGCACCGTGATAGAGTCATCTGACAACAGCACCGTGATAGAGAGCACTGACATCAGCAGCGTGACATAAAGCACTAACACCAGCACCGTGATATACAGCACTGACAGCAGCACCATGGTAGAGAGCACTGACATCAGCAGCGTGACATAAAGCACTAACACCAGCACCGTGATATACAGCACTGACAGCAGCACCGTGATAGAGAGTACTGACATCAGCACCGTGATATACAGCACTGACACCTGCACCATAAGCAGCCCCAGGAGGAAGTCAGCATAGCACAGGGATGGTGGGAGCCCCTCATAATGAGCATAGCACAGGGATGGTGGGAGCCCCTCATAATGAGCATAGCACAGGGACGGTGGGAGCCCCTCATAATGAGCATAGCACAGGGATGGTGGGAGCCCCTCATAATAAGCAGCCCCAGGAGAATGTCAGCATAGCACAGGGATGGTGGGAGCCCCTCATAATAAGCAGCCCCAGGAGGATGTCAGCATAGCACAGGGATGGTGGGAGCCCCTCATAATAAGCAGCCCCAGGAGGAAGTCAGCACAGCACAGGGATGGTGGGAGCCCCTCATAATAAGCAGCCCCAGGAGGAAGTCAGCACAGCACAGGGATGGTGGGAGCCCCTCATAATGAGCATAGCACAGGGATGGTGGGAGCACCTTAAAATATGCACAGCAGAGGTACAGCCCCAGGAGGAAGTCAACACAGCACAGGGATGGTGGGAGCCCCTCATAATATGCACAGCAGAGGTACAGCCCCAGGAGGATGTCAGCACAGCACAGGGATGGTGGGAGCCCCTCATAATAAGCAGCCCCAGTAGAAATATGACACCTCTCAACCTCTTCAAAGAGGAGGGTAAGGGCATATAGTACGGTGTGCTTTTTTTGCACAAGGAAGTGAGCCAAATGAAGAAAGAAGGTCTCTGTGCTCGATTAAAATTTTTTTTATAGACATATACATGGTCTACTGGTCACATGTGTTGAATTCCTCCGAGATCCATGCTTCATTCATTTTTAGAAATGTGAGGTAGTTAACACTGTCGTGAGCTAGGCGAGTATGCTTATCGGTCACGATCCCCCCTGCTGCGCTGAACGTCCTTTCGGACAGGACACTGGATGAGGGGCAAGCCAACAGTTCGATTGCAAATTGGGCAAGCTCTGGCCAGAGGTCAAGCCTGCCCACCCAGTAGTCCAGGATAGAGTCATCTGACAACAGCACCGTGATAGAGAGCACTGACATCAGCAGCGTGAGATAAAGCACTAACACCAGCACCGTGATATACAGCACTGACAGCAGCACCATGATAGAGAGCACTGACATCAGCAGCGTGACATAAAGCACTAACACCAGCACCGTGATATACAGCACTGACAGCAGCACCGTGATATACAGCACTGACACCTGCACCATAAGCAGCCCCAGGAGGAAGTCAGCATAGCACAGGGATGGTGGGAGCCCCTCATAATGAGCATAGCACAGGGATGGTGGGAGCCCCTCATAATGAGCATAGCACAGGGACGGTGGGAGCCCCTCATAATGAGCATAGCACAGGGATGGTGGGAGCCCCTCATAATAAGCAGCCCCAGGAGAATGTCAGCATAGCACAGGGATGGTGGGAGCCCCTCATAATGAGCATAGCACAGGGATGGTGGGAGCACCTCAAAATATGCACAGCAGAGGTACAGCCCCAGGAGGAAGTCAGCACAGCACAGGGATGGTGGGAGCCCCTCATAATATGCACAGCAGAGGTACAGCCCCAGGAGGATGTCAGCACAGCACAGGGATGGTGGGAGCCCCTCATAATAAGCAGCCCCAGTAGAAATATGACACCGCTCAACCTCTTCAAAGAGGAGGGTAAGGGCATATAGTACGGTGTGCTTTTTTTGCACAAGGAAGTGAGCCAAATGAAGAAAGAAGGTCTCTGTGCTCGATTAAAAAATTTTTTATAGACATATACATGGTCTACTGGTCACATGTGTTGAATTCCTCCGAGATCCATGCTTCATTCATTTTTAGAAATGTGAGGTAGTTAACACTGTCGTGAGCTAGGCGAGTATGCTTATCGGTCACGATCCCCCCTGCTGCGCTGAACGTCCTTTCGGACAGGACACTGGATGAGGGGCAAGCCAACAGTTCGATTGCAAATTGGGCAAGCTCTGGCCAGAGGTCAAGCCTGCCCACCCAGTAGTCCAGGGGTTCATCACTCCTCAGAGCGTCCACATCGGCCGTTAACCCGATGTAGTCGGACACCTGACGGTCTAGGCGTTCCCTGATGCTGGATCCGGATGACACCTGTCGATGGGTCGGCTGAAAGAATGACCTCATATCCGAAGTCACCAACACATCTTCAAACCGGCCTCTTCTTGCAGGCGCTGTTGGATTGGTACCCGCAACTCCTTCTCTGGGAGTGGGAATTGCTCCTCTGCCAGCGCACGCAAAGGCAGAATGCAGCATTTCTCGAAGCAAGGCCTGGAAGTGCTCCATTCTGACAGCCCTCTGTGACGGCGGTAACATCTCCGCAATTTTGTGTTTGTACCGGGGGTCTAAGTACGTTGCCACCCAGTACTGGTCCTTGACCCTTATGCTTTTTATACGGGGGTCCCTATTAAAACACTGGAGCATGAAGGCCCCCATTTGCACTAAAGTGGAAGCGGCGTGGTGGCCTGGCTCCTGCTCATCATCCAGGATAATGTCATCCTCTTCATTCTCCTCTCCCCATCCACGCACAACAGGGATCCCAGAAAGGTTTAAAGCATGCTCTTCTTGCTCCTCCTCATCTGCCCCGGCACCATCCTCCTCTGACTCCTCTTCAGACTGGTAGACGCTAACTGCACGTTTCTGCTGGAGCAGCCTATCAAGCATATAGAAGGTTGAGTTCCATTGCGTCGGGCAATCGCAAATAAGACGTCTGACCGGCAGATTGTGTCGCCGCTGAATGTCAGCAAGGCGAGCCATGACTGTGTAAGATCTTCTGAAATGAGCCGAGATTTTCCTTGCCTGCCGCAAGATGTCCTGGACCCCAGGGTATTTGACAAGGAATCGCTGCGCGACCAAGTCAAAGACGTGTGCCATGCATGCGCTAAGCAGATTGGCACCGTTGTCACACACCACTTTACCAACTGTCAAATTGAGCGGTGTTAGCCACTGATCTGCCTGTGAACGCAAAGCTGAAAGGAGTGCCGAGCCAGTGTGGCTCTTGGCTTCCAGGCACAACAGACGCAGCACGGCATGGCAACGTCTCACCTGGCATGTCGAATAGGTTCTGGGGAGCTTGGGCGGCGCCATGATTAGCAGCGGAAAAGGAGGAGTCAGCCGAGGAGAAGAGGGAGGAGGATGGAGAAGGAGGAGGAGGAGAAGAAGAGTCAGGACTGCATGCAATCCGTGGCGGTAAAACCAAATTTACACGGGTGCCACGGGTTACATGCTTGACGGCCGTCAGAAGGTTCACCCAGTGGGCAGTAAAAGTGATATACCTTCCCTGCCCGTGTTTGCTAGACCACGTGTCTGTGGTCAGATGTATCTTGGCACCGACAGTGTGTGCCAGAGATACATTCACTTGCCGCTGAACATGGCCATATAGCTCTGGGATGCCCTTTTCTGAGAAATACTTCCTTCCTGGGACCTTCCATTGTGGTGTTCCAATGGCCACAAATTTGCGAAAGGCCTCCGAGTCCACCAGTTTATATGGCAGTAGTTGGCGGGCTATGAGTTCTGACAAGCCAGCCGTCAACCATTGGGCAAGAGGGTTATTCGGCATCATCATTTTTTTACGCTCGAACATTAGGCCCACGGAAGCCTGCCTTTTTGCAGAAAAACGTGAGCTTGGCGTGATGGAAGGTGGAGTGGAGGACAATTGTGAGGAGAGAGGAGAAGGAGAAGTAGAAGACGAGGTTGGACGGTGAGAGCCTGGAGTGTGGCTTTGTGTGTTCCGTTGCTCCCACTGGGCTCGGTGATGGCTGCTCATGTGCCTTCTTAAGGCGGTCGTCCCTAGGTGAGTGTTGGGCTTACCGCGACTAATGCGTTGACTGCAAAGATTGCAGATGGCAACGCTATTGTCAGCAGCGGACACGTTAAAAAAAGCCAACACTGCGGAGCCATGTGCTGGTGTCCTGGGAGCGCCAGATGTGACCGTACATGGTCGATGACTCGCTCCTGATACATTTGCAGTCTGCTTTGTCCCTCCTGTGCAATGTAAGTTATTCCTGCTTCTCCTCCCATCTGCTGGTCCATATCTCCCTCTGAACTCCCCTCCTCTTCCTCTCTTGTGGGCACCCACGTGAAATCACTAGACACATCATCATCGACGTCACCTTCCCCACCGCTATAAGTAGAGATCTCGGAGTAGGCAGCAACACCGGGGACCAACCTCCTCCTTGGGCTGATCTGGGTACTGTCGTCAGACTGCTGAGTAGCGGTTGTTGCTACCTCCTCTTCCTGATCCAATACCAAGAGTGGCTGCACATCAGAAATGTCTTGATATGGATGGGAAAATAATTCCTGTGACTCAAGCGGAAGGTATGTGGTGGTGGTGGTGTTGTTGGTGGTAGTGTCTTTGGGGGTGCACATAGCAGAGAGTGAAGAAGAAGGTGCAGATTGAGAGGATGAGAAGGGTGCAGAAGAGTAAGGCTGAGTGAGCCACTCAACCAAGTCTGGTGCGTCCTTTAAAGTAATTGAACGCACCTTCTGCAACTTCCCACTTTGGCTCAAGCCTGTTGCTCCTGCCCTCCCCCTACCACCCCTGTGGAAGGGCCTGCCTCTTCCTCTGCCTGTCATTTTTTAAATGACCCTGTGACAAAACTCTCAGTCCCTATACCATTGAAGGACTGCTGCAGTATAGGGCAGCGGTCAGCAGTAGTGCACCTCAACCCTATGTATTGTGGACCTATACCAGTCCTTATAGAATGGCAGACTGTACCTCACTCAACCCTATGTACTGCAGCACCCTAGACAGACCAAGTTACCAGTCCTTATAAGGACCTTTGTGGAACAAGTAGGTTGTGTGTGACTGATTAGCAGAATGTATGTCAGTCCCTATACCGATGAAGGACTGCTGCAGTATAGAGCAGCGGTCAGCAGTAGTGCACCTCAACCCTATGTATTGTGGACCTATACCAGTCCTTAAGGAATAGCAGACTGTACCTCACTCAACCCTATGTACTGTAGTACCCTATACCGTACCAGTCCTTATAAGGACCTTTGTGGAACAAGTAGGTTGTGTGTGACTGATTAGCAGACTGTACGTCAGTCCCTATACCGATGAAGGACTGCTGCAGCATAGGGCAGCGGTCAGCAGTAGTGTGCCTCAACCCTATGTATTGTGGACCTATACCAGTCCTTATAGAATAGCAGACTGTACCTCACTCAACCCTATGTACTATAGCACCCTACACCAGAAGGGCAGCAGTCAAGTATAATACTCTTTCTATATTTGGAAGAAAGAATATTATACGTGTACAAGCCTATTACCATACCACTGATACCAGTCCTGAAAAGAACCTTTGTGGACCTAATATAGTAACAGCTACTGATTAAACTGACCCTCACTGCCTCACACACTGCTTCCTGCCTGTCCCTATATAAACTGACAAAACAGAGGCTGCTGGAACAATAACTGGAATAGTACTTTTGTGGACCTGATAGTAACAGCTAATGACTAAACTGACTGTCCCTACAGCAGACACACTGTCCTGTCCCTTTCTCTAAACTGACAAAAGACACTCAGGCTGCTGCAACAATCAGTAGCACAGCAAACCTATATCCTGAACTACACATAACACCTATACCAGTCCTGAAAAGAACTTTTGTGTACCAAATAGCTAGCGATTTGGCTCACTGCAATCTCTCCCTGCTCCACACAGCAACCTCTCCCTATAGTGACAGAAGAAAGAATGTAAAATGGCCGCCGGATCGGGTCTATTTATAAGTTAGGGGGAATGTCCAAGTGTCCATGTGCTGTATTGTCTCAATTGGCTGGGGCAGAGATTCTGGAGTGTGGGGGGGGGGGGGGGGGGCTTATAAATTAATTTAAGGATACACATACCATTTGGACACATTTTAAGGGGGGGGGGGGGTTAGGGTAAAGCACCACAATGGAGCTGACAAAATACATTGCTAAGTGACTAGACTAGGTGGATATGGGCCCAGCATAGCATGCTGGCGAGTTTAGTGAAGGCAAATATGCATGAAAGACAAAAAAGGAGCATTAAAAGATTACAGCATGCATGAGGACAAAGGGGACATTCACAGCATTTTGTAATCATTGTAATTAGGGATTGAGGAAAGAAATACAATACATTAGCAAACAGTCAATACAATAAAATGTGATGTTAAAGGATAAATCTTACCTTAATATAGTCCTTCTGCAGGAACTGAATTATGGCAGAACAGGCCTCTGGGATAATGATCCCCATAGCCTGGGGGGAGATGCCTGTTGAGAACTTAAGGGTCCTGCAGGCTTTTTCCAGTCGCCAAATACCGCAAAGTGGCGCCTAGCCTCTGCTCCAGATTGATGACTTGCCACATGTAGGTATCCTGCCTGCTGATATAAGGGGTCAGCAAAGCCAACAGATGGTGAAAAACGGGGTCTGTCGTCCTGAGAAAGTTCCTGAAATTGTCAGGATTATTCTCACAGATCTCACAAAGCAAAGGCATGTGAGAGAATTGGTAACGCTGGAGCAACCAATTCTTCGTCTATGAACTCCTCCCCACCCTGTTCATGGACTGGGCTTGGGGCAAAGAATGAACCCCAACACCAAGCCCAAGCAAAGCACGAACTCTACGATGAGTACGTACACGCAACATGGCTTCAAAATGGTCATCCGGTCAGAATGAACTTAACAGAATGCACTGAAGAACAGCAAGGCTTGTGAAAATCAGCAAGGAGCGGACAAGAACGCACTGAATTAACAAATGCAAACTGACTACACACACTAAAACGCAGATACAAACCCCACAAGCACAAACTGAACAACAGTTAAACGATCTGAAAAAATGTGAGTGAGTGAAAAAAATAGTCTGAAAGCGCGAATCGTCTCTCACCAAACTTCTACTAACACAAAATAAACACGAGATTAGCAGAAGGGACCCAAAGGGTGGCGCACTCGCAATTGAACTTACGTTTTATAGTCTCGTCGGACCTGGTGTACGTCACCACACTCTAGACGGTTGGACTTTGGTGTGATCGTGTCAGTTTTGGCTCCTTCAGAACTCAGTTGAAAAGTCCTTCAGAGTTCATTCTGACAATAAGTCCTTTCCTGTATTAAGAGAGGTATGTACTCCAGAGAGAGAGATATAATTTTACCCCTGTTCAAATCATTAGTAAGACCTCATCTGGAATATGCCGTTCAGTTTTGGGCACCAGTTCTCAAAAAGGATATCGGGGAACTGGAGAAAGTGCAGAGAAGGGCAACCAAACTGATAAGAGGCACGGAGGAACTCAGCTATGAGGAAAGATTAGAAGAACTGAATTTATTCACTCTTGATAAGAGGAGATTAAGGGGGGATTTGATCAACATGTACAAATATATAAGGGGTCCATATAGGGAACTTGGTGTCGAGTTATTCACTTTACAGTCAACAAAGAGGACAAGGGAGCACTCTTTATGTCTAGAGGAGAAGAGATTTCATCTCCAAATACGGAAAGGTTTCTTCACAGTAAGAGCTGTGAAAATGTGGAATAGACTCCCTGCAGAGGAGGTTATGGCCAGCTCAGTGGATTGCTTTAAGAAAGGCCTGGATTATTTCCTAAGTGTACATAATATAACTGGGTACTAAAATTTATAGGTAAAGTTGATCCGGGGAAAACCCGATTGCCTCTCGGGGATCAGGAAGGAATTTTTTCCCCTGCTTCAGCAAATTGGATCATGCTCTGCTGGGTTTTTTGCCTTCCTCTGGATCAACTGTGGGTATAGAATTGGGTATATGGGCTGGTATTATATATATATATATATATATATATATTTATGGTTGGAGCCCTCCGCTGTAAGAGATATGAAAGAACACATAAACACGTCACAAGACTAACAACATAAAATAGACCTGAATTGTGCCCTTGGTCTGCTGTAAGGTAAGCCCTGGTGAGCTGGGCGGTGAGCCCTGCTCTGCTGGGCGATATGCCAAGAGAAGGCCGCATACCTTAAGAAAGTAAATGGATGTTTCTGTAGAGAAACGTGTTTTAAGTGAAGTACTCTAAGAAGGGAAATGGGTGGGTGGGTACCTTGCACTGGAACCGACACAGACCGTTGTGGGTGGTCTGATTATATACCCTCCGGGCTCCTCCCATAATTACGGGCCACCATACTGGCCCTCTTATTTATGGTTGGAGCCCTCCGCTGTAAGAGATATGAAAGAACACATAAACACGTCACAAGACTAACAACATAAAATAGACCTGAATTGTGCCCTTGGTCTGCTGTAAGGTAAGCCCTGGTGAGCTGGGCGGTGAGCCCTGCTCTGCTGGGCGATATGCCAAGAGAAGGCCGCAAAAGATTTGGTGTAGGGAGGTAATTATTAATTTATGTACAGCAAGACACTACGGGGCAAAGTTTCTGAAGGCTCAGGACATTTCCACTTGTGGATTGGAGATGTATTGAGTAAAGCAGGTGGATTCCCGCCTGCCCATCTTTGATCGCGTGGACTGGGCCCCCGTTTCGTGAGGCTGCTGATGCTGCTCCAATGCGAAAGAATGTCCAAGAAAATGACCAAGGTCCTGGCCTAATGTGCTCAAAAGGAACCTGACGTGACTAATGAACTGGTGGCTGCCTGGGGTACTAATCGAGAACGGTAGTAATGGGCTGTCCTGCGAGGGATCAAACATATGGGCCAAAAATTGATCTAGGATGGACACGGGGCACCAGGCTTTGAGAGCTTGGAAAGGTTTTAGGTCAACCCCTGGACCGGACTATTGTGTTTTGGACACGCTGAGGAGCAAGATGAAGTCTGATGGCGTGTGAGGTGGTGTCTATGTAACACTTTACAACTGGGATGGTGACAGTATTCACTGGGGCGTAAGAAGCTGTAGAAAGCCAGGTAGATGGCTGCTTGAAGGACCAGGCTGAATTTAGCCAAAAGGGGAATGTGACAGGACGAAAGACATGTCTCGGAATATGGCGCTGGTGACGGGTAGCCGTTTGATACTGATTTGGGGGTCATTGCCTGTGAATACCACACAACATGGTCTTGACCGTATGGGCGGCGAACAAGACGGTTTGTTAGGATCTCATAAGGGGATGAAATACTGGATGTCAGCTGAGTGGGATCTAAGGTATTGTGTGACAATGCCAACTGTGTGCGGTGGCATAATATGAAGACCGGGATGTGATGGAGAACTCTTGGTATTGCTCTGGGGTTTGAGGCTAGTAACCTGACATAGAACCTCTAGGCTGCCCGGTAGGCCTTCAGGGTGTTGTGAGATAGTGAAAGATTAATAAGGCAGGTAGCGTCGTGAAAGTGTTGTTTGAATCCGAGGTTAGCTACGACCAGTGTGGGATAAGAGACATGGTCGGATCGGTTCCAGGTTCCTACAAAAAATAACGAAGCAAAGTTAACGGGTAGTGCGTCGGCCAGATTATTGCATTTGTCTGGGATGTGGACGCATAGGACGTTAGATTGGTGCTGTGGGGATAGTGGCACCAGCCTGCACAGGAAGGCCACGATGGCCAGCTACTAGGACCTCCTTTATTGGTTTATTGGCTTGGTTGTCTGTGGCGAACGCCACTGTTTGTCCTGCCCAGTTGTTGCACCAGACTTGAGCTGCTGCGACAATGGGGTAGAGGTCGAACAAAGAGGAGGACTAACTGAACCCAGGAATCAAGAGGATTTCTGACGGCCATGGCCCTATAAACCCAATTTGACCAAAATTGAGGCGAGGACCTGTGGAGGCTGTGGTGACCATGACTACCTGAGATGAAGAGAGAGATGCTGAAGGAATACACATTGGCATGCCATTCCAATTTGTGAGAAATTCGACTCTCATGGGCAGATCTGCTATAGCTGGCACATCTTAATTTAAGGATTTAGTCAGGGTCTTTGCCTGGAAGAGAAACACTAAAAGATGGGAGGTAAAAGATCCCCTTGAGTCTGGCTGCTGCCTTGGCTGAAAATGAGCAGTGATAGTCAAAGGATGGGCACCCTGCGTACTTGTGACCTGCTGCGTGCAGATACGGGTCCAATTCTACCCTCCTGTTGGGGTTGCTCTGCCTAGCATGTCTCTGACTGTCCCCAAGGCCCGCACAAACTCTGTGACAGTGAGCTTGCGATTAAGTAAAGGGTCTCTGGTCTTCAGGATGACGGAGACATCTCCCTGCGAATATGATTTGTTCTAGGCCAAGTTGTGTGCTGCTATGAGGAGGGATGCTAAGTTAACGTCGTTGTCATCCAAGATGTCCTCCTAGATGCCCTGCTAGGACAAGGTGTGCAGGGAAGACGATGGTGCATCTGTAAGTGAAGGTACGGGAATGACGGTGGTGACTGGAGCTGGTAGGGGCATGGCTGGGCGTACCTCCAGGGCTGTCACTCTGCTTGGACTTCAGGGACTGCTGCTGACAGTGTGGTTACCCAGGAGTGCAGCTGAGTAGTCACAAAGAAGATAGACTGAAGTGGTGCCTGGAAGGGCTGCCACTGGTGGTGGAAACAGTAGCCTAAAGGCTTGGTTTCCTGGCTGCAGCAGGGTAGGATTTACTCCTGCGACACCGTTCTGTTATGAGTTTATATATTTTTTTTTTTTTGTTTTTGTTTTTTTTTTTGTTTTGTTTATTTGTTTTTTATTGGTCCAAGCTCTTGTGAGACTAAACCGCCGCTTGCTGAGCCCGTAAAGGGTGATGGCAGGGCTGAGGCAAAGTCCTCACTGTCTGCCTGCGACATGGCGTCAACTAAAAGCAAGGGGGGGTATGTTTGAGGTAAGTTGCAAAGGTAGGAGCGGATAGTTGCGTTGGGTAGATAAGATGAAAGGCGGAAGGAAACAAGAAGAATAGGACAAGGAACGACAGCCATAGTGACAGTTGGTTTGCGCTCGAGCGCTGTTGAGTGTGACTTTAGAAAACTCAAAAGAATGCGTAACAACCGAGGTGAGCCAGGAGGTGACTGGCTAGGTAACCGATAGCTCGGGTGTCAGTCTGTGCTCGGCACAGACTAATGAACCAGAGCGCCCCAGGGCGGACTGGGGTGGGTAGCTGAAGTCTGGTATACTAAGTAGGAATGTTGCGATCTGTAGTTAATTGACGTGGGTTCGGTCTACTAATGCTTGCACTGCCAGCAAGTATGGAGATTAGGCGACCTTGTCTGCGTATTGAAGGCTTGTGCTTCGAAAACAGAGTGAAGTGCACAGAAGTATGTGACAGTTGCTAACGCCTCAGGAGCAGGACAAATTCTGTATGTGAAGTAAAAATATGTAGTGAAAGAGTGTTTAAGAGAAAGGGGGAATCCCATTGAACTACACACCTGACTTTATGCCCTAGTTGTGAAGTCGACTGGTTGGTGGTCGAGAACTGAGTTGACTGGGAGCCTGTAGTAAGGTGACATGAGAATTTCGTTTTGACGATGGGGATTGCAAAGAGCTGTTTGGGGCAAAGCTGGCCCCCTGGTGAAGATGCAAGCCCTCGACAATGGTTTTTTTTTTTTTTTTTTTTTTTTTTTTTTTTTTTTTTTTTTTTTTTTTTGGGAGATACTGTCCAAACCTGGTGCAGGGTGGACTAACTGGTGTTCTAACTGGCCTAAAAGGGGAAAGCGACAGAGAAAACGATGAGCAGCCGTGTTGCTACTGGAGACGATGAGTGGCAGTTTGAGCCATTCGCTGAAATGCTTGCAGCGATTGCAAGGAAGCGGCCTTATTTGAATTATAAATTGAATTATGAGGTGAGAATGAATGAATGAATGAATGAATGAGGTGAACAGCTGTGTTGCTACTGGAGACGATGAGTGGCCGTATTAAGCTATTGCAGAGATGCTTGCAGCGATTTGCAAGAAAGCAGCTTTATTTGAATCTATAAATTTAATTATAAGTGTGTAGGAATGAGGAGAGCAGCCGTTTTGCTACTAGAGATGAGATTTGAAAGGTGAAAGCAATGTTTTGCGGATTTATAAGTGTGTAGGTATGAGGTGAACAGCAGTGTTGCTACTGGAAACGATTGGCAGTTTTGAGCCAAATGCAGAAAAGACTTGCAGCGATTGCAAGAACGCAGCTTTGTTGAAAGGCGAAAGAAAGGTTATAGAGGAAATGTGATTATGTAGGAATGACCGTGCGCAATACTGAGCAAATTGGTGGAGAGAATTGTGTACGATCATGTATGGATAGACTGAGAAGGTCAAATGTAAGTACTGCTGAATTCGTACAGTCGATGTGACTAGTTTGAACTGGGCTATAGCTATGGAATAGTCTGCGAAAGATTTGACTCATTTGAGTCGGTGATGCAACAGGATTCGGCTTGGTTGTTAGAGTTGCGTTTGGCAAGGACTGGAATCGTTGCGCCGACGCTGCGACTAAACTCGAATCCTCCGTAGATGCGACTGAGAGGCTCGTATATGGGATCCGACCGTATCGCTGAGGATATGGCTGGGTTCGGATTGATTGAATTGTGATGGTGGTTGAAGGGGCTGGTGATTGTCAATGATCCGAAACATAGAAGCGAAGTTGCGACTAGATTCGAAACGGCCGTAGATGCGAGGTGACTACGGGGCTCGTATGACAGATCTGCCCGTGTTGCAGATGATATGGCTGGGTTTGAATCGACTAAATGGTGATGGCGGTTGAAGGGGCTTGTGACTGCCGAGGATCCGAAACATAGAAGCGAAGTTGCGACTAGATTTCAAATCGGCCGTAGATATGAGGTGACTACGGGGCTCGTATTAACAGATCTGACCGTATTGCCGATGATATGGCTGGGTTCGAATCAACTAAATGGTGATGACGGTTGAAGGGGCTTGTGATTGCCGAGGATCCGAAACATAGAAGCGAAGTTGCGACTAGATTTCGAATCGGCCGTAGATGCGAGGTGAGTAAGGGGCTTGAATGTCGGATTTGACCGCATCGACCGTGAAGTGATCGGCTCGAGTAAACCCGCGTTGGGTAGAAAGGATGAAATACATGAAAGATGACATAGACTTACGGGGGCATAAGTGCGACTTTGCAAAACGAACATGATAAGGTAACTATTGGAGTTTAGAAGAGCGGTAACAACAAAGTCCTACCTGCGACAGCGAGTGTGTAGCGGTCCGAGCGTGGGACAATCAATGAAGATATACGACTCCAACTGGATGGACTTGTGTCTTTTTTCAACCTGACTAACTATGTAACTATGTAACGACCGATCTCGAAGGTACAACTACGTGGACATGCAGTGAGTTGGCAGAGTCAGCCTCTGCAATGCATTTGACACGAATCAGCTCAAAAAATGTATGAGATGAATCTGATATAAATTGGCAGTAAGGAGTATCTGATACGAATTGGTTGTAGAGTGTATGCCCTTCCTTACTGTGAAACCAAACACCTATCAACCACCCATCCCCCCAGGCTAGTCAAGTGCAGGTAAGACATCAGGTGGGTTTAATTACACCTCAATCAGCCACAGAAACCCATACAAACAATACCTGTTTATCTCAAAAAAGGATGAGAATAGTGAATTTTATAACCAGTGAAGCCTATGGCGAGTGATAACGAGGAACAACTGATAGCGACTCGGCTGTGCCGAACAACGTCGGGACATGAGTGTCAACAACTCAGAGGTAGGTTTTGCAAAAGGGGTGCAGGATAGTAAGCACGATAAGCCGCAAGTTTGCACATGATATGAAAAGATTCGGATACTACTTATCTGCGACCATGAGCGGGAACCGCCGACGAAGACCACGAATGAAGAAGCCGAAGTGCACCTACGATTGGACACACAGATAGACGACCGTGAGGGAGCTGAGAAGAGTCAGCCCCTTGATGTGCAGTACCTTGCACTGGAACCGACACAGACCGTTGTGGGTGGTCTGATTATATACCCTCCGGGCTCCTCCCATAATTACGGGCCACCATACTGGCCCTCTTATATATATATATATTTTTTTTTTTATTTATTTTTTTTTGGTTGAACTGGATGGACTTGTGTCTTTTTTCAACCTGACTAACTATGTAACTATGTAACTAAGTCCGCTTATGTGTACGCGGCATAAGAAGAAAACCTGCTGGAGTCTGCAAAAGCATATTCATGTGTTAGAATGGCCCAGTCAAAGTTCAGACCTAAATCCAATTGAGAATCTGTGACAAGAATTTAAAATTGCAGTCCACAGACGCTCTTCAACCAATCTGACAGAGCTTGAGCTATTTTGCAAAGTAGAATGGGCAAAAATGTCACTCTCTAGAAGTGCAAAGCTGGTAGAGACATACTCAAAAAGACTTGCAGCTGTAATTGCAGCGAAAGGTGGTTCTACAAAGTATTGACTCAGGGGGGCTGAATACAAATGCCACACTTTTCACATATTTATTTGTAAACAATGTTGAAAACCATTTATAATTTTCCTTCCACTCCACAATTATGTGCCACTTTATGTTGGTCTATCACATAAAATCCCAATAAAGTACATTTAAGTTTTTGGTTGTAACATGATAAAATGTGGAACATTTTAAGGGGTATGAATACTTTTTCAAGGCACTGTATGTGCCTGAATGAAGTGGGTACACTAATTCTGTGTTTCTCAACCCTTTTCACAACATTCACACATGTAGGGCACCCAACATTAGCGTTAATGTATTATTCCAAAGCAAACACACATTTTCACATTGGTACCGACTAATATACTAATGTTTCTCTTCTCTCTCACTCACCTAATGTGATCCCAGTGCTGAAGGAGAGGGACAGGGGAAGGGCAAACAAGGATGCTGCGCAGGCACTTGGCATCCTCTTTATCAACCAACAATGACATTGGTTGTTTGGATGCCAGCAGCTAGAAGCATGTAATGGTGCACAATGAAAACCTGTGGCTTAGTGTAAATTAAAGGCAGTCTTGGCTTGATTACAATTAGTGGGCTATTTATAGGCATTTTGCCAAGGCACCCCTGAAGAAACATGAAGGCCCCCCAAGCTGCCTGGGCTCCCTGGTTTCAAAAAGGCTGCTCTAATTTATAAAGGCCCTACTCCAACATAGCTACCAAGGTCACTAGAAAGTGCAGAGACCAATCAGACAGCTGATACTTCTGAGCCACCACCATATCCATGGGGGGACGTTTCACTAACAGACTCCACTCCATCTGTATAATGGCATAGTGCCACCTACTGGATGGAGGAAAACCTGTACCTGCCTACATAGTGGGAGGAAGGTACCGTAAGCCAGAGAGATCACCTAATCAGATTATTTTTGCCCCTTTCTGTTCAATCACAGGCTGGGGCATAGAGGTGGCCAAGGCAGGCCATACACTGTGCAAATTTCTTTCCTACAACCACAGGTTGCAGGAAAGAAATTCACACAATTCTCCCATTAAAAGAGACAGTGCTGACAGGGGAATCCCTCCTGCCAAGCAACTGTCTGCTCCCAGCGGGAGGATGGGGGAAGCCGTCCCCACCGGGAGAAGACCGTGATTATCGCTAGCAGCTATAGCAGCTGCTAACAATAATCACAAGAGAATCCAGCAGGCTGGTTGTACCCAAGTTGATCGATCAACTTGGTACATTCAGCCTGCCCATTAATGGTTCAAATCTCTGTAGGTTCCTGCTGAGATTCGAACCGTGTATGAAAATAGCTGTATTGCCTTACTGTAGTACAAAAAAATCAGGTGACCAGGCAGGTTGTGCTGTGTAGCAGAGCTGTATAAATCTCAGAAATGGACTGCCATCAATACAAATACTTTGCTCTCATACAATACACATATTCTAACACTGTATTTAGCTGTTTGCCTGCTTTAAAAGGCACAATCCCACACAATAATGGGTGAAGTTCAAAATATATATGAGTAATCTTAGGAGGCAACGATGAGTGCGGAGCATATTTGGCGTCATTATGAGTCCCGGGGCCTTTCTACTTACTGCATTGATGTGTGTCCCACCCCAGCATTACAATCAACTCTTTCCCTTCCAGGGACAATTACATGGCGCAGACCACAGAGATAACCCATTGGCATGAAACCTGTCAGCAGTTAAGACAGAATCCCAGATGTTAATTCATTTCAGACAGACTTGGGGGAAAAAAAAGGAAAAAACTGAGCAAAAGGGAGAGACAAACATAAGGAAACCTATTATAATGTGTTTTTTTTTCTGTAGTATTATAACTGAAAAATTTCTGGTGACAAGCAGATTAGACCTTTAAAGCATATGGTTGAAGCTTTAAAGCTAAGTTACACCCACATTTTTCACTCCTCACCATGCAGTACTAATGTGCATTATTAAAATGAACTGGCAATTTATTTTTATTTTTTCTGTTCACTTACCTATATCTAATTTCACTTCCTCCTTTAGCCGCCGCGGTGCCGTACGTAATTTCTAGTTTTGCATTGGCTCCTGGGAGATCTTGGTCAGCTTGGCATGGCACTGCTACTGTAACATTTAACATTGGCCTCTATGGAAATTCTTGGTCAGTTTGGCATGGCACAGCTCCAGTAACATTTAACATTGACATCTATAGAAAATCTTGGCATGGCAAGCTGACCAAGATTGCACTGCACTGCACATGCGCGAGATCGGTAAGTGCATGCTGGGTAGCCAACATGCATGGAATCCAGGAAGAATTACACTGTGGCTTCAGATGCTCACACTGGAGATGGCTGCGCTGTACAGGAACATCTCAAAGTAAGAAAACGATGCTGCACAAATAGAAAACTGGGTATAGTTGACAGCATACCTTTGTTACATTGCACAAGGCATGAGTATTCTAGGGGTATTTTTATCTTAAATGTCATATTTCGGCCAGAACTCCACTTTAAGGTCAAACAGTAGAATTCAACAAAGAACTTGTAAGCCATAATCTTCTGTTTTCCAACTTTGCAGAGTGAACATGCTTCCAAGGAGCTCAACCTGAAGCCTAACCCTGGACGTTTTTGAAAATCCTCCCTTGCAGTGGGGCTTTGCCTGCATTGCAACAGTTAACTGCTCAGTTAGTCTAGGGGAGAGTAAAAGCCCATAAAACGTACCCGATCCTCTTCTTTGTCAGCAGGCTGCGCTCCCCCAGGGTGGACTGGCCCTCAGCATCATCACATCTAATGCAGGGCTATAGACCTTGGTCTTGATGATGTCAGGACCTTAGACCACTGGAGCATGGGGGAGAAGATGCTGCGGGGACTGCTCTAGCAGTGGGGCAGAGTGGAGCAAGTGGTAAGTAGATTTGCATTTCTATATCCCCTAGACCTAAACAAGCAATTAACTCTTGCAGTGCAGACACACCCCCACTGCATAAGATAATGTTTAAGATTCCTGGAGTTGAGCTTTAACCAATGGCTACAGAGTGGTACTATAGTCCTAGAAGGGTGTCCATAGATGTCCTCCCAGAATCCTACCCCCTGTGGCTGCTTTTCTCTTAATAGGGAAACAGGCCCTTCAGATATGTAGTGTATGTACTGGTTCATGAGGAGCATTGTATTCTCAATTTTTATTGTGTTTCTGGACAAAAACTGTACTGATTAAATGAAAATCGTATGCTCTGGTATCATACGAGAATTTTTTTTGGCTTGTCCCTTCGGAAAATTTCAGACAACAGCTGTGTACTAATGATCATATTATTGTATGATCGCATCGAAAGCGGAATCTTTGGTCTGGTTTTCTCATCGTGTGTACGAGTCGTAAGACTCCAGCAGAGAGTAATACACCTATGACAGGTTGGGTTTTAAGCTGAGTTTCAGTCACCTTTTAAAATGTATTCCCTATGAATTCCTGTATAGTGATGGACGAACGTTTCGCCCGGCGGTCGTTTCGCGGCGAATTTCCGACATTCGCGGTCCGCACGTTCGAACGCCTTTTTCCGTCGTTCGCCGCGGCGGACTTACGTGTTTAATGTATACAAGAACTTTAACCTTTGGTGACACGTTTATCATGTGATACAGGACAGCCAATTGAGACATGACAGCACATGGACACTTGGACATTCCCCCTAACCTATAAATACACCCGATCCGGTGGCCATTTTACATTCTTTCTTCTGTTACGATAGGGACAGGTTCCTGTGTGGAGTAGGGAGAGATAAACCACTAGCTATTTGGTACACAAAAGTTCTTTTCAGGACTGGTATAGGTGTTAGGTGTTGATAGGTTTGCTGTGCTGCTGATTCTTGCAGCAGCCTGAGTGTCTTTTGTTAGTTTAGAGAAAGGGAAAGGACGGTGTATGCTACAGGGACAGCCAGATTAGTCTTTCATCATCATCATCATCATCATCATCATTAGCTGTTACTATCAAGGTCCACAAAAGAGCTGTTCCAGTAACCACTAATCGTTCTCTTTTTTTGCCAATTTGTATAGGGACAGGAAGGAAGCAGTGTTGTCAGGCAGTGAGGGTAATTTTAAAGACTTGCTGTTATTATTAGTTCCACAAAGGTTCTTTTCAGGACTGGTATCAGTGGTACAGTAATAGGCTTGTACATGTATAATATTCTTTCTTCCAAATATAGAAAGGATATTATACTTGACTGCTGCCCTTCTGCTGCAGTCTGCTAAACATTCACAACTCACTTGTTCCACAAAAGTTCTTATAAGGACTGGTAACTTGGTATAGGGTGCTACGGTACATAGGCTTGAGTGCGGTACAGTCTGCTGTTCTGTAAGGACCGCTATCGGTCCACAATAGATAGGGTTGACGTGCACCACTGCTGACCGCTGCCCTATACTGCAGCAGTCCTTCAGCGGTATAGGGACTGACGTACAGTCTGCTAATCACTAACACACAACCTGCTTGTTCCACAAAAGTTCTTATAAGGACTGGTAACTTGGTATAGGGTGCTACGGTACATAGGCTTGAGTGCGGTACAGTCTGCTGTTCTGTAAGGACCGCTATCGGTCCACAATAGATAGGGTTGACGTGCACCACTGCTGACCGCTGCCCTATACTGCAGCAGTCCTTCAGCGGTATAGGGACTGACGTACAGTCTGCTAATCACTAACACACAACCTGCTTGTTCCACAAAAGTTCTTATAAGGACTGGTAACTTGGTATAGGGTGCTACGGTACATAGGCTTGAGTGCGGTACAGTCTGCTGTTCTGTAAGGACCGCTATCGGTCCACAATAGATAGGGTTGACGTGCACCACTGCTGACCGCTGCCCTATACTGCAGCAGTCCTTCAGCGGTATAGGGACTGACGTACAGTCTGCTAATCACTAACACACAACCTGCTTGTTCCACAAAAGTTCTTATAAGGACTGGTAACTTGGTATAGGGTGCTACGGTACATAGGCTTGAGTGCGGTACAGTCTGCTGTTCTGTAAGGACCGCTATCGGTCCACAATAGATAGGGTTGACGTGCACCACTGCTGACCGCTGCCCTATACTGCAGCAGTCCTTCAGCGGTATAGGGACTGACGTACAGTCTGCTAATCACTAACACACAACCTGCTTGTTCCACAAAAGTTCTTATAAGGACTGGTAACTTGGTATAGGGTGCTACGGTACATAGGCTTGAGTGCGGTACAGTCTGCTGTTCTGTAAGGACCGCTATCGGTCCACAATAGATAGGGTTGACGTGCACCACTGCTGACCGCTGCCCTATACTGCAGCAGTCCTTCAGCGGTATAGGGACTGACGTACAGTCTGCTAATCACTAACACACAACCTGCTTGTTCCACAAAAGTTCTTATAAGGACTGGTAACTTGGTATAGGGTGCTACGGTACATAGGCTTGAGTGCGGTACAGTCTGCTGTTCTGTAAGGACCGCTATCGGTCCACAATAGATAGGGTTGACGTGCACCACTGCTGACCGCTGCCCTATACTGCAGCAGTCCTTCAGCGGTATAGGGACTGACGTACAGTCTGCTCACTTCCTTGACCCAAAAAAGCACACCGTACTATATGCCCCTACCCTCCTCTTTGAAGAGGTTGAGCGGTGTCATATTTCTACTGGGGCTGCTTATGATATCCCTGTGCTGTGCTGACTTCCTCCTGGGGGTTCTTATTATGAAGGGATCACACTATCCCTGTGCTGTGCTGACTTCCTCCTGGGGGTTCTTATTATGAGGGGATCACACCATCCCTGTGCTGTGCTGACTTCCTCCTGGGGCTGCTTACGGTGCTGCTGTCAGTGCTGTATGTCACGGTGCTGCTGTCAGCGCTGTATGTCACGGTGCTGCTGTCAGCGCTGTATGTCACGGTGCTGCTGTCAGCGCTGTATGTCACGGTGCTGCTGTCAGCGCTGTATGTCACGGTGCTGCTGTCAGCGCTGTATGTCACGGTGCTGCTGTCAGTGCTCTGTATTACGGTGCTGCTGTCAGATGCCTCTATCACGGTGCATGTGTCATTCCGGTATGTCACGCTGCTGGTGATCATCTCCTGCACCCTCTTCTTTGCCTACCCTGGTCCCTGACCTTCCCTCTCCTCCATTGCCTTCATTAGCTCCATAGTCCTGAATTGTTAGAACAATTTCCCAAATAAAATAAAAATGCTTGTAGTTATCGATCCCAAATTCACCTCATACATGTATTATGTCATTGTCCAGATGGTGGGACTACGTTTTACCCCCTAATAATTACCACGTGGCCGCAAATTCGACATGAAGGTTTGCAAAGTTCGCCTCCCATTGAAGTCAATGGGGCCCGCGGCGAACGTTCGGTTTCGCGAACGTTTGGGTCCGTTCGCATTTCGCTTTCGCGAAACGTCCCGTCGGAAGTTCGTCCATCACTATTCCTGTACAGACACTTTACTTAAATAATTAGGTGGTAAGAATATGCCACTGTGTATATCCCCTGTTTCTGTGCCTACTACTGAGTTGGATATTTTGGCCATATAATAATTTGACATCTTTGCCTGAAATAATTATGTCTGGTATTACAGTGGAAGTTCTAATTTATCAGGTTCATGATAGATCTATTAAGAGTTAGTCACATGCAGTATGACTTGCTCTGTTACTTGTTAAGATGTCTAAGATGTTTCTTAGAATATCCAAGCCACTTCTTCAGTTGGAAGCCACTTTTGCAGCCTAGGATGAGCTATTATACATTAAAGAGGAAGTAAAGGGAAAAAAAAAAAACACACCCTGCAAGGCAAAGGCATAATGAGCTAGTATGCATAGCATACTAGCTCTTTCTGAATAACTTACCTGAGAACGAAGCCCTCAAAACGGTCCTCTGTCTTCCTCTTCGCCGCTGCCATGGATCCCGGTGCGACTTCCGGGTCTCGCGACTCCGGCGCTGCAATTCGCCGGAGCTGTGATGACGTCACTCCCGGAGCCGACACACGCGGCATATCGCCACGATCTGCGACCTGCCCAGTGCAGCTGTGCGCCGCTGTCTACGGTGCATGCGCCGTAGACAGCGGTGGCTGTCTTTGGGTAAATATATCCTAAACCGTATAGGTTTTACAACCACTTTAGAGCAAGTCCAGTTGAATGGAACTAACTACTGCTAAACATATCTGGTTTAGGATGAGCTAAAGTTAGATGTGTGTTTCGAGGCATAATGTAGGCTCTGCTGGAGTGATTCAGTAAGGCATTTCTGGTGGTGTGGATGCTGTAAGGAAGCTGTGCAACACATTCATAAAGGCAGGGTGACACTTTCATTAGAAATACCAACAAGTGTGCCAAATTCAAGTACTTTACAACAGAGACAAATTTATTGTCTGTTGGTATAGCTGCAACAAATTCAGTAAATTATTTTGCCATATTGGTTCCAAGAAGAGTGGAGTACTGTATACTAAGTCCTCGTCCGTGTTGGTAATAATTGTGCAGACTTGTTCTTCTAAGGTTGTACAGTTCTACACATCTAGCATCTCTAGTATCTACACTTCTAATGTTATGCTAATGAACCAAAATATTATCTGAAGAAATAGATAATATACTGGACCTCTTATGAACAAAATGTGGCTTAAAAGAACATATTCTATGTAATATACTGGGACCTCTTATGTAAAAAGTGGCTTGACTTCCGGTTCCGGCGCCGCATGGAGTGACTGCTCTCCTCCTCAGCTCCCGCATCACGACCCCGAAATCGGCTTTTAAATCCCGCTGAGCGGCCGGGCTCCCAACGAAATACCCCCCGGAACCACCCCCCATAGCCATGGACCGGCTCGGGAGCGCATACGGCGCCGCCCGCAACCGCGGCGCGGCCGCAAATCGAGGCCCCGGCTTCGGCCTACTCGGCTCCCTTCTCATCACAGTGCGCAGCGGACATGGAGGTGAGCTGTGATACTGCTTCTCCCCCCTCTCCACAATCACTGCCAGCCTCTCCAGCCCCTCCAGTCCAGGGAAATCTCTCCACACAGCCTGCAGGGGACTCCACCACAGAGCGCATTGCCCAGGCCGTGGCCGCTCTATTATCCCCCATGATAACGGCATCTGTGGAAAAGGCTGTAAATGCAGGCATGCAGCAGCTCAAGGCCCAAATAGGCGAACACCACACCAGATTAAATGACCTGGAACACCGTCTGTCAGATATAGAAGAGGAAATTTACCAGGCCCAAGCCACGGAGCGCTCCCAGGACAGAACGAACCAATATATTCTACAGAAACTTGATGACCTGGAAAATAGGGCCAGACGGAGCAATCTGCGATTCGTAGGCATCCCCGAGTCGCTACAGTCCTCAGAGCTATCTGACTTCTGCGCAGTGCGCATCCCAGAAGCCCTGGGCCTTCCGGGCCCTTGCACGGTCGAACGCGCCCATCGTATGGGTCCACCTGCACCAGAACGCAAATCCCCTAGACCCATAATCGCAAAGTACCTCAACTACTCTGACAAGGCCCTGATCCTGCAGAAGTTCAGGCAAACGCGTTCTCTCCAATTGGATGGGATCAAGGTCCTAATCTTTGCTGATTACTCCATCGAGGTCTCCAAGAAAAGGAAAGCATTCCAGCAGGTGTGCTCGGAACTCTTCAAAATGCAACTCAAATTTTCCCTAGCCTTCCCGGCTATCCTTCGCCTGAAGGCTCCGAACGGTGACCAACTATCTTTCCAAGACTCCTCCGAAGCTGAGGCATTTCTACGCTCTCTTCACCAGGGTACACACCCTCACACCCCGTCCTAGTCCTCGTCGCTCAATCGCTCCCTGGACCAAAGGAGCCCCCGGAAGGACTCGCCCAAACGCTTCAGGCCTTCTGCCCCAGATCACCAACATTGGGGTACCCCTCGTTGATGACATATCGGTCCCCTTGGATCCTCCTCTCTTCACCTCACCGGTGACCCTCTCGCCAGGACCACCAGCCTGACTTGTCTCTGTGAGTTACTTTATTGTTTTCTGTTTCGATCAGGCTTGGTCACTGTTATGCCTGCTGATCCTAGTTTTTCTATCGGCCCTAAGCTCTGCTCCCATCTAGCAGACGCACCATCGGTGTTATTGGCCACCTCTGTTTTTGTTTGGTATCCTGGCTTCGGTTTCAGGAGTCCCCGCTGCTCTTGCTTTTGCGGCCACTTTATATTTTTATAGTTTTATATTTTTATAATTTTGTATCTTGTTTTTTTTGTATTTTATACACTATATTTTATACTTTCTAGTTTATATTTCTATATGCTATGCCTGTGGATTACTCCACTCTCTTGGGTCCTTATACTGAAATGTTTCACGCTACATGTGGGTTTGATACTCTTTGTTCACATGTCTATTAAATGTATTGTACTCCCCCTGGACTCACTGTGCATGTCTACTGCCGCACCATGACGCGTGCCCTCTTTGGCTCTTGATTTATGGCCGCACCCTTGTTCATATTCATGCTCACCGCCCAGACGCTCTTGTCCTATACCTCTGGGTCGTGCACTGGGGGCTGGTCTACACAGTGACTCCATGCGGAAAAAAGCGAAGTTCGCTCCAGTGTTTATGTTTTTGTATGTGTTTAAGTTTGCTCCCCACCTCACCTGCCCCCTCCCCCTACCCTCCTTCGGAGACAGCGTCTCCTTTCTGACCATCATGCTTAACGTGTCCCACAGCCCTACCGGGTCCCTCTCATTTAGACAAAAGCTTCCCCTGCCCTGCCCACCGGCTGGCGACAAATTTCTAAATTCGGCCCATTTCCTCTTCTCGACCCCCCTGACATGAGAATAGTCTCATGGAACGTGAAAGGCCTCAGATCTCCTAATAAGAGAATGAAAGTCCTCCGGCACCTAAAAAGATTGAAAATGGATATCGCCCTATTGCAGGAAACCCATTTATCCGCTCCAGATTTTCATCGCATGAAGAAACTCTGGGTCGGCAAAGTCCTAGGCTCCGATGCCGTTAGTCGTAAAGCGGATGTTCTCCTGCTGATCCACAAAAACCTCCCGTGCGAGGTACTGTCCACGCACTCAGACTCTCAGGGAAGGCTCCTCTCACTGCACGCCCGCCTGGGAACCAAAGAGCTAGTGATCACTAACGTTTATGCTCCCAATAACCCTAGCAAGTCTTTTTATAGCGACCTGACTTCATGGTTACTCCGCACCACCCAGATCCCCCATTTGGTTGGCGGTGACTTTAATGACATCTTGCACCATATGGACGACAGATCCCCTCCCCCACACTGCAGGGCGACAAGTGCTTCCTCTACTCCCTCCCACTTTGCATCCACCATGGAATCTCTTCGTCTTCGGGACCTGTGGCGCCTATCCCACCCGGCGGACAGGGAATATACCTTTTACTCACACCCTCATAATATGTTCTCGAGAATCGACTATTTTTTTGGCTCTGACGATCTCATACCCAATTTGTCTGAAGCTGAAGTGCTAGATATAGCTATCTCTGACCATGCCCCAATCTCAGTTAGTCTTGACAACCTAGATCTCCCACCTCACCCAAGACTGTGGCGCTTCCCCTCGTATCTCCATAACAACCCTGAGGCCGCGTACACACGCGCGGACTGTTCGCCCAACCTTGTTCGTCAAACAGTTTGACAAACAGTCCGCTCAAAATTATCATGAACGGACTTGACCACACACGATGAACGAACAGTCCGCTGAAACCGTGCGCGATGACGTGAACGGCACGTACGACGGGACTAGAAAACGACGTCCTATACACTGCAATGCAACCTTCGGCGTGTAAATCCTTTCTGAGTATGCGCGGAACTTAGTTTGACGAACAAGCCTACACACGAGCGGACTGTCCGCTCAAACCAAGTTTCAGCGGACAGTTTTACGGAAATTCCGAAAAACTTTGTTCGTCAGACTGTCCGCTGAAACTGTCCGCTGAAGCCCACACACGAGCGGACTGTCCGCTGAAACACTGTTCAGCGGACAAAGTTGGGCGAACAGTCCGCCCGTGTGTACGCGGCCTGACTTTCAACATTTTATGGCGAACTCCTGGCGTGAATACTCAGAGGCAAACTCCCCCCACTCGGACTCTCAGAACCTCTTCTGGGATGCCGGTAAGGCGTTCCTCAGGGGCCAGATCATTTCTTATGCATCCTCCTTTAAGAGAAATGCCCTGTCCCATTACAAACGGGCCAGTGCGCGACTACATCTAGCCCAAAGGTCCCTCTCCACTAATGATTCCCTTGACAATAGAGCCGAATGGCAGGCGGCCAAGAAAAGTTTCGACACTTGGGCGGATACACTCGAAAAAACTAAAAGATCCCAACTCGACGCAACGCTCCACAAGTTTGGTAACAAGGCGGGCAAGCTCCTAGCGAGGCTGTGCAAGGGCCCATTCCACCCGACGCACATCCCTTCCCTTAAAGACGCGAAGGGTGTTGTACAATCTACCCACAAGCAATTAATAAGGCGATGTTAAACTACTATACGGCCCTCTACGCCCCAGACCCCATAGATAATACTGCTGCTCGTTCCTTCCTAGATAGCGTGCTCCTATCTAAAGTTACCCCTGAACAACTAGAAGCTCTTAATGCCCCCATTTCCCTTGATGAAGTCTCCTCCACGATCCGCAAACTAACCCCGTCCAAAGCACCAGGCCCCGACGGGTTCACCAGTGAATTCTACAAAACCCTCTCCTCCATCACGGAACCCACTCTCCTTAAGGTGTCCAATGGCATCTGGTCAGGTGGTTCATATCTCCCTTCTGGAAACCAGGCCGTTATAAAACTCCTTTCCAAGAAAGGGAAAGACCCACTTGACCCAGGCTCATATAGGCCGATTTCCCTCCTCAATCTGGATGTCAAAATCCTGTCCAAAATCATAGCCACAAGACTAGCTGCCATTATACCCTCCCTTATCCATCCTGCCCAATCTGGCTTTGTGAAAGGCAGAACTGCCACCTTGAATATACGTAAAGTGATGCTCGCTCTGGAACATGCTAAAAATAATCCGGATGGGGATTTTGCCATTATAACTTTAGACGTGGAGAAGGCCTTCAACAATGTCAGCTTTGACTGGCTCTTTATGACTTTATCCGAAATGGGCTTCTCGGGGCACTTCTGCCATCTCATCAAAGCCATGTACTCTTCCCCGGCAGCTAAATTAGTCGCGGCTGGAGTTCTCTCAGATGAATTCCGCTTGCATAAAGGCACTCGCCGGGGCTGCCCACTTTCCCCGCTCCTCTTTAATATCGCCCTAGAACCCCTATCCAGATATCTGTCCCAATCAGCCCCTCTCCACGGTATCCGCATTGGCCACCATGACCTGCGCACCTCCCTTTTTGCTGATGATGTACTCATCTTCTCGTCGGACCCCGCTTCCGACATGCCCGTTATTAAAGAGGTCTTTGACGCCTTCAGATCATGCTCAGGGCTTCGTATAAATTATGGTAAAAGCGAAATTCTCCCGATAGGGTCTTCTCGCAAACCCCCCTGGACACAACATTCTATCTTTTCAACCGCCAACTCATATATCACCTACCTAGGTATTAAAATTGGAAAGTTGCCTTCCTCCCTTTACCACCTCAATTACCCCCCTCTGATCACGAAAATCTCTCAAGAAATGGTGAACTGGATGGATCTGCCTCTCTCGCTTCTGGGAAGATGCCACCTGCTAAAAATGGTTAGCTTTGCCAGGCTACTGTACCCGCTTCAAACCATTCCTCTGCTCCTCCTTCACAAGGACATTAAGATTCTGGAATCGGCTTTTTCTTCCTTTATATGGAAGGGCAAACGCCCACGTATAGCCTTAAAAAAGTTGCATCTTCCCAGACACGAGGGGGATATCAGCCTGCCTAATGTAAGACTGTATAATCTGTCATGTTTGTTACGAACTGGTCTGGACTGGATCTCTCAATCCTCCAGATACTCCAACTACTCCTTGGAAGCCGCTATGGTCTCCCCACTCTCACTGACAGCTCTCCTCCACTGCAGGTGGAAGACAGTACCATCTCTGCTTCAACATAACCTCCTACTCAGGGACACTGCCATAGCTTGGAGGGAAACCAGGAAATGCCTCAAGCTCCCCCCTTTTGTCTCCAGACACCTTCCAATACAGGGGAACCCCACTTTTTCCCCTGGCCTACTCCACAAGCCATTCCACATCTGGAAAGAGAAGGGCATCACCAGTTTTGCTGCACTCTGCGATCTGGACTCTGGGCGCCCTCTGCCCTTTTCCCTTCTAGCGGAAAGGTTCTCCCTCCCGCCAGCTCACGCTTTCCACTACAGGCAATGTGTCAATTACTTGAAGGATATCTGCAGCGATGAACGTAAACGTTTCCCCCTAACCTTTTTGGACCGACTGCTCAAGGACGATACTTATAAAATTTCAGACATCTACAAACCATTACTTCAGCAGATTACTCCTCAATTGACATCCTCATCAGTCGCCAACTGGGAGAAAGACTTCCCTGACCCGGATATAGTAGAAAAAATCTTGCAAGGACTTAACAAAGTTTACCGCCTAACCCCTAACGAGCTCTGGAGAGAAACGCAACTAAAAATTGCCCACAGGGCATACCTTCCCTTCCTTCCATCCAACTCCGATCAGGACAACACCAAGTGTCCCCTCTGTCTCCAGAACAGGCCCTGGCTGGCACACCGTTTCTGGTCCTGTTCCTTCATCTCATCCTTCTGGGATCGGATCCTCTCCTACATCTTCAAAGTAACCCTGCTGAAACTGCCAAAGGACCCCCTTCTTCTCATCTTTGGATACTGGGACCCTCTCCTGCTTCCATGGTCTTCCATCAACAGCCGAGTGCCCTTAAGCGGCACGCCGTACAAACCCTCCCATGTGGACTGGTCTCTGCTGTGTCTACTACTCGCCAGGAAATCCATTTTAAAGAGCTGGACTTCATCTCTTCCTCCCTCCGTCGCCCAGACGCAGAAAGAACTCCTTTCACTCCTATACAAAGATCGTTATAACACAAACTTCCGGGACGAAAAAGCGAAGTCTCGTTTCTATGCGCGGTGGCTTCCCTTCATATCTGCCACTCTCCCTCCGGTGGACATCATTAACTTGGACCACTTCACCTTCTCCTACTACGGCACTCGACAACCAATCTCGGGGTCAGATCCCCCCCCAATCTAATATCTAAGCCACGCCCAGCAACCTACTGACCTCCGGGACTACCCTTTGGAACCCCTTACCTTAGGGACTTTACATGAAAACCTCGTATCCCCCCTCCCCCCCCTCTTTTCACCCCTTTTATTTTCCTTTTTGTATGTGTTCCCCTCTTCCCCTCCCCTCCCTTTTTTTATTTCTCTTCTACATTCAGTCTAATACTCCTGATCCTATGATCTGTTATTTTTCTTAATCTTGGGAAATGCCATTATCCTGTTATAAATATATTACTTTTGCAACTATCTCTTACTCAGGATCCATCCAGTCACTGTCAGATTGCTACTTTGCTCTACTAGTTTCACTGCCTTCCTCTCAGTTTAAGTATTTCAGTTAATGGTCTTAGTTCAATATGATAAAGCTACAATCTGCTCTCATTCTTATGCACCTCATCTGCGATGATGGTTCCACAATATCGTACTTGTCATTGTTGCATCTGTACTGTTGTCTTTATTTATTTCTCAATAAATACTCTTTTAAAAAAAAAAAAAAAGTGGCTTAAAAGAACATTTTCTATATTTTCCATAGTCAACACTAAGGTGTTACTAAACCCAGGACCCTGCATTCACTACTGGTCTCCCACAGTACACAGAACATGGAAATGCAATTATTTTAGTAAATGTAAACTGCGAAATACCTTTTCTCATCAGCAGTATATACAAGTCTTGTGCCTTCTATCAGTGTACGGCCGAGCACTGGTTAACGATTGTAGGAGTTTTCATTCTCCTCTGACTATAGTATGAGGCTGCAGGAGCCCTGACCCTCAGTCTGCACATGCACCCTCCCAAGAGAAAAAAACTCTCTAGCAGTACACACCAAACTGAGCATGTGCATAGTGCCCCCAAGGCTCTGTACTATCAGGAGATGGATTGGGGAATGTGGAAGAAGGCGAGGACCAGAGAAGACAGAATCAAACAGCCTTACAAAATGTGCAGGTTTCACAGTGAGTATAATAAGTAGGGATGAGCTTCGTGTTCGAGTCGAACATACGTTCGACTCGAACATCGGCTGTTATGGGCCGTTCGCTCCAAATTCGTGTGGCGCTCACGGCCCACAATGCACTGCGTCATCGCTCTTCTGTAATAGAGCTTGCAGTCAGTTGTAGGAGATTGTGCGTGTTGTCTGCGTGCCCTGACCGCACTATACACCATTATATCCACCTATATAGCTAGCTATATTGCTCTTCTGTAATAGAGCTTGCAGTGAGTTGTAGGAGATTGTGCGTGTTGTCTGCGTGCCCTGACCGCACTATACACCGTTATATCCACCTATATAGCTAGCTATATTGTTCTTCTGTAATAGAGCTTGCAGTCAGTTGTAGGAGATTGTGCGTGTTGTCTGCGTGCCCTGACCGCACTATACACCATTATATCCACCTATATTGCTCTTCTCTAATTGAGCCATCTGCCATCTGCAGGAGTTAGTGGGTGTTGTGTGCCTCCAGCGCAATATACACTACCCAATTGCTGGTTTTCCCATCTCCCTTCAGGCCATTACCATGTCTGGAAGGCCAACAAGGAGAGGCAGACAGGCGCGAGACAATAAAAGAGGGCAAGCAGGCTCTGTGACTAGAGACAACAGTGCTGGTCGTGGATGTGGTGCATCGTCATCATCAGCACGTGGCCATGGGACACGCCTGTCCTTCTTTTCGGCAGCTGGACGTGTTGAGCCGCAATCTGCCGAAGACTTGGTAGAGTGGATGACCAAGCCCTCTTCATCCTCCTCATCCTCTCTCACCCAGTCTCAGGGTAGTAGCAAAGCAGCTGCCAACGCATCGTCTTCCCTCCTCTCAATGTCATCATCAGTGACTCCTTCCCTAGACCCACCACGTCCTCCTGAGGAGTCTCCTGAACTCTTTGAGCACAGTGTTGGGTACATGCTCCAGGAGGATGCCCAGTGTTTTGTGGGCTCTGATGATGACACTCAGCTAGAGGAAGGCAGTAGCGTGAGCGCAGAGAGAGGGGATGCTCAAGAAGGACAGCAATCTGGCAGTCATGTTCCACAAGCTGCAGCATACTGCCAGGTTTGCTCCAGCGATGAAGAGGAAGGGGATGATGAGGGCACTGACTCCACGTGGGTGCCTGGTAGGAGAGAGGAGGAGGAGGAGGCACATGTCCAATGAGGCAGGATGCCCTCCGGGGGCCAGCGTAGGGGCAGCACACCGACTGAATTACACCGCAGAGCTCCGCCTGTGCAGGGCACTGCCTCTGCGCGTTATTCTAAAAGTTCTTTGGTGTGGGCCTTTTTTGAGACGAGTCCATCAGTTTGCACCGCTGCTATTTGCAACATATGTCTCAAGCGTATGTCGCGTGGCCAAAACATCAGCCGCTTGGGCACCACATGCTTGACCAGACATATGTTGACCTGCCATGCAACTCGTTGGCAAGCGTACCTCAAAGACCTACACCAAAGTACAAAGCGGACCTCTCCTTGCTCCTCATCAGCTGGGATCTCCAACCCCACTAGACCTTCAGTCCTCTCTGAAACCTGCTCTGAGAGGAATGAAGAATGAATGAAGTGTAGAATTAGGTGTGTCACAGCCAAGTGCTTCTGGGCACTCTGCTAGCAGTACACCCACGTCCGATTATAGCAGGCAAATTTCCCTGCCCCAGCTGCTGGACCGTCGAAACAAGTTCACTCCCAGCCATCCACATGCCCAGCGGTTGAATTCTAGCTTGGCTAAATTGCTAGCACTTCAACTGCTGCAGTTCAGTTGGTAGACTCGGCCCCCTTCCTGAGTTTGTACAATGTGCGGTTCCTCAGTGGCAGGTCCCCAAACGCCACTTTTTCTCACAGAATGCGATTCCGGCTCTCTACCGGCATGTGGAAGGCAATGTCCTTGCTGGACAGGGCGGTCAGCGGTAAGGTGCATATTACCGCTGACTCATGGTCCAGCAGGCATGGACAGGGACGTTACCTGTCTTTCACGGCCCATTGGGTCACTCTTCTGGCAGCTGGGAAGGATGCAGGACAAGGTGCAGTAGTGTTGGAGGTTGTTCCGCCACCACGCCTCCAAAATTCTACTACTGGTTGTGACACACCTCTCTCCTCCACCCCTCCTCTTCTTCTTCCTCCATGGCCTCTTCCAGTGCTCTGTCCTCAGAACCAGCGGTGCTCCGTAGGCGTTCAAGGGCCATGCCGTGCTTGCGCTGGTTTGTTTGGGGGACAGGAGCCACACTGGGGCAGATATTTTGTCAGCTCTGCAGGGGCAGGCCGAGAGGTGGTTGATGCCATGCCAGCTTTAGCCAGGAATAGTGGTTTGCGACAATGGCACCAATCTTCTCTCCGCCCTCCGACAGGGACAACTGACCCATGTGCCCTGTGTGGCTCACATCCTTAACCTGGTGGTGCAGCGGTCCTTGGGCAGGTACCCGGGCTTACAGGATGTCCTGAAGCAGGCCAGGAAAGTCTGTGTGCATTTCCGCCGATCATTTAATGCCTGTGCTCGGCTGGCTGAGCTCCAAAAGGAGTTGAACCTGCCCAAGAACCGCCTTATATGTGACAATTCCCACCAGGTGGAACTCAACGTTGGCCATGCTGGGGGGAGCTCGGTTTTTTCTCACCATGCCAGTGGGGCATGATCAGGGATGCATGCACTGTCCTGTCACCGTTTGAGGAGGCCACAAGGATGGTGAGCAGTGACAGTGCATGCATCAGTGACACTGTACCTCTTGTCCACCTGTTGGAGCATATGCTGCATGGAATAATGGACAGGGCACTTGAGGGAGAACAGAGGCAGGAAGAGGAGGACTTCCTTGCCTCTCAAGGCCCCCTGTATCCAGACAGTGTTCCTGCTGTCCCACCCATCACACAGGAGGAGGAGGAGGAGGAGGATGATTGTGTCAGCATGGAGGTGGAGGCTGGCACTCAGCATCAGCAGCAGCAGTCTTGTAGGGATGATTTACAGTCCCAAGAAACCCGTGGAGTTGTACGTGGCTGGGAGGAGGTAGCTGCGGATCATGTTGTCCTTAGTGACCGAGAGGACTCCGGACCGAATGCCTCAGCTAACCTACGCTGCATGGCCTCCCTGATCCTGCAAAGCCTGCGGAAAGGATCCTCGTATTCTTCGGATCAAGGAGAGGGACCATTACTGGCTGGCCACTCTCCTTGATCCACGGTACAAGGGTAAGGTTGCCGACCTTATCTTGCCATCGCAGAGGGAGCAGAGGATGAGACATCTCCGGGAGGCCTTGCAGAAAGGTCTGTGCAACGCGTTCCCAGAGACTGGGAGGTTACAAACTCCTGGTCCTGGACAACGTGTTGCTGAGGCATCGGTCAGAAGGAGCGGTGGAGAAGGTGGCCGTCTGACCGATGCATTCAGACAATTTTGTAGTCCGCAGCCCCAAGGTATGATCGGTTCCAGCAACCAAAGCCAGCGTCTGATTTACATGGATTTACATGGTGCAGGAATTCCTAGGGGCAAGGTCAGACTTGGACACCTTTCCCACCGAAAATCCTCTGGCTTACAGGGCCTTGAGGATGGATCACTGGCCAGAGCTTGCACAGTATGCAATTGAGCTACTGGCCTGTCCTGCATCCAACGTTCTTTCGGAACGCACCTTCAGTGCTGCTGGTGGCTTTGTTACCGATCACAGGGTGCGCCTGTCCACCGACTCAGTTGATCAACTGACCTTCATCAAGATGAATCAGTCTTGGATCACCCGCAGCTACCAAGCACCTGTAACCGAATAATTTTTTTTTGAAATATCGCATCCCTTCAAGACTGCCTATGCTGATGCTGAGTGACTGTCCTGTTATGTTGATTGTCTATCCTCTTCCTCCGCTGATATGTTGGAAGAACATTTTTGGTTCTGGGTGATGCCACCAGCCCAATTTTTCAGCCCCTGTTTAACAGGGGCGTGTAATTAAAATTTTTGAGGCAATGCTTTGCAGCAGGGCTCATTCCTGCACTACAACTAGAGTATATGGGAGAGGTTGCAGTGTCGTGGCACCAGCACCAGTGCCTAAGGCCCAACTTTTCAGCCCCTGTTTAACAGGGGCATGTAATTACAATTCTTGATATAATATTTCACAGCAGGGCCTGTTCCTGTTCCCACCCAGAGTAACTGTGAGGACTTATAGTGTTGTGGCACCAGCACCAGCACCACAACCACCAAAGGTCAATTTTTCTACCACTGTTCAACAATGGCATGTAATTACAATTCTTGATATAATCGTTCACAGCAAGGCGCTCCAGCGCCCACCAAGAGTCACTTTGAGGGCTTACAATGTTGTGGCAACACCAACACCTTGTTCCGCCATTTCTGCAGAGCATATAGGGCAGGCCCCTACTTTCAAACATCCAACTTACAAACGTCTCCTACTTGCAAACGGAAAGAGACAACAGGAAGTGAGATGAAAAAGACGGACGGCAAAACAAATTATACAGGGGTGATAACCCTTCCCTATGTTTTCCAAAAAGCTTAAAAATAGATTTTTTGACTGCAGCTACACTTTAAAAATGTACCAGTTCAAAATTCCACACAGATTCTACTTACAACAAATCTACACAGTCCCTGTATTGTTTGCACCGCCTGTATACTGCTGTTCTGAGTATATAGGGCCTGGGGGCCCCACGTCTTTCCTTTTTTTAATATGGGTACGGGGTTCCCCTTAATATCCGTACAAGACAAGGGGCTGGTAGTGGGCAGGGGGGGCTACCCATGCCATTTTTCTCAATGATTTTCATCCATATTGCCGGAACCAGATATTACATTAAAAATGCAAGCAGTTTGAAATTACTTTTTTTCCGTTAAATGTCATTTTGTGCAGGGACTGTTCTAAACATGGGAAACACGTGGCACTTCACAGGCATACTATAGACACCCCCCAGGCACGATATTTAAAGGAATATTTGACTTTTTTTTCACTTTAATCGTCATTAAAATCAGTGCTCCCACCAAAACGGCCATTTTTAAAAACATTTTAGGCATTGACCCATGTCCCCTGGGGCAGCAGCCAGGTCCCCAAACCCTTTTTAGGACAGTATCTTGCATATTAGCCATTAAAATTAGCACTTTTTATTTCGACCGTTCGAGTCCCATAGACTTCAATGGGGTTCTAACATTTGTACGAATTTGCGGTCCGTTCGGAAGTTCTGGTGCGAACCGAACCGGGGGGTGTTCGGCTCATCCCTAATAATAAGCATGCTTATACAGACTGATTTTACTGTTGTGGGTTTGGTAATACTAGAATTTTTTTTCTATCTCAAATAGGAACAATGTCAGGTGGAATCTGTCAGGTCAGCATGTATTTATTTCAAAATCAAGTAGTCATTTATTTTGCCTTACAGAGAAACTTCACTTTGGCCAGTCATGCCACTTACTGCATTTTATTTATTTTTTTGTTGATCAAGGCCCACTATCTTGCCTTTTCCCCCTGTTTATTGGGATGCTATGAGTAATTGGGAATTGAAGTGCTACACTGCAACATTTAAGTCCAAACACAAGTATATTCCAAACCTAAAATCAGGGCTAACATGTGACATGAAAAAAAAAAATACAAGTTCTAACGTATAATACAGAAAGCTAAAAAAAAAATCTGAAACCAGTAAGGAAAACATAATTTAAAGTAGTAAAATGGTAATAATTATGATATTAAAATACTGGCAATATATGCAACATATTTTCTGTATTTTCATTACCACTATTTTTAATATCATTTTAATTACCTATTTAATACCTTTAAATCATGTTGTGCTTACTGGTTTCTGATGTTGTTGCTTTTTATTATTCTGAATTATGTGTTATAATTTTTATTTTTCATGTCACATGTTTACCCTGATGAAGGGAGTGGGAGAGCCCGCAAGATAGATTGGCTTTGCTAAAATGTTGTCATTGGAAAAGAATTGTGTTTGAATATTATGTGTGGCACTTCAGTTCCTTAAGGCTGGATTCACACCTATGCATTTTTAGTGCTTTTTGCATTTTGCAGATTTGCACTACAGTCCATTTACCATGGTTTCCTATGGAACACGTTCTGTAGTACAAATCTGGAAAATGCAAAAAGCACTAAAAATGCATAGGTGTGAATCCAGCCTAACACTCATCTTTAACACAAGCCAAGGTGATTTTGGAAGCCCTCCAATTTGTAGAAGCTGCCAGCTCAATATTCAGATTCTCTATGTCTACACTCTTAACCCTTGTACACACGGTCGGACATTCCGAAAACAAAATCAGTCGGATTTTTTCAGACGGATTTTGTCCGAAACTGGTGTTGCATACACAGTTGTCGGAAAATCCGATCGTGATGATGTTCATTCGTACGACGGGACTACGTTCAGGCTAGTAGCCAATAGCTTTGGTCTCGTAATATGATCTGAGCATGCGTGGCACTTTGTCCGATCGGAATTCTCTACAAACGATCAGACAAAGTCCAATTGGATCATGTTGTCGGAAAATTTTATATCCAGCTCTCAAACTTTGTTGGTCGGATATTGCGACGGAAAAAGTCAGATGTAGCCCACACATGGCCAGATTATCCGACAACATGGTCCGATCGGACCTTTTCTGTCGGAATTTCCAACCATGTGTACAGGGGCTTACACATGTTAATAACAATCAAAAAACAAAGTTATCATACAAAAGAATCCTCTGAGTTCCAGCGCCTTATCAACTTTCCTAAATACTAGGATATTATGTCAACTGGAGTGTGGGCCTGGTAATTGGCCAATCAAACCTGAGCACTGCCACACAGGGGAGGTTACATTCTTCCCTATACCTAGAAGCCCCACGCAGGAGGGTCTAGGTCAGTGTTGGGATGCAGAATAGGAAAGTTTCACAGTAAATATAACTGCCTGGGGGATGAGCATCTGTAGACCCTAAATGGGAAAGTAAGAGTGTCTCTTTAAATTTGATATGTCTGATAGTCAAACTGATGTGGTTAAAGTAGAACTAAACCCTACTATTCTTTACAGCCAAGGAACCTGCCATCTAATGCCGCACACACATGACCGGACTTTTTCACGGACTTGGTCCAGTGGACTGGAATCCGTCGGGCAATTCGATCATGTGTGGGCTCCAGTGGACTTTTTCTCAACCAAAAGTCTGGCGGACCTAGAAATAAAATTTGCTTCAAATCTTTCTGATGGACTCGAACCGAAGCTAGGGCAGCTAGTGGCTACTGGGTATGAACTTCCGTATTCTACGTCATCACATTCAAATCCGTCAGACTTTTGGAGTGATCGTGTGTGGTCAAGTCCATTCGTTTGAAAGTCAAGACCAGGTGGACCATAGCTGCAAAGTTCGTCGGATTGTCCACCGGACCAAGTCCGTCGAAGTCCGGTTGTGTGTACGTGACATTAGCCTCTCTTAATCTGTAGTACCATGGTGCTGCTTATGTGATCAGTTTAGACACTAGGCATTTGATGACTTGACAGTTCAGGCAAAAGCTCAAGCAAATGTGACAGTTAGCATTCACAGCATGCCTTGAATGTAACTGTTTTGGGAAACCATATTGATCGGTTTAGTTCCACTTTTTTTTATTCTGTTACATTTTGCTTTGGTTACACCTTGGAGAGTTTAGTGGAGTAAAAAAACATGGCAGGTGAACTGTTGAACCTACAGTCTGAATTAATAAGAAGTTATTTTTTTTGCAGAAAAAGACTTGGCCTTGAGCTTAAGCTGTCAGATTACATTATGCTTGTCAAAAACTCTGTTCTATGTATTTTTATAAGTTACCGCAAAAATTCCAAAAGTGCACAATAAAATGTTACAGTCCCCTGGTTAACTTTGCAGTGTGCAGTTTCTTTATAACATTTTCATAAATTTATCATCTATTCAGTTAAGAAGATGGTCTGGAAGAGTGACATGTAGGCAAAATTGATAAACAGTGAAAGAAAAACTACTTGTGAGAACAGCTGCTGATGGGCACAGAGAAAATATATTCATTATATTGCAGAATTTAAAACAATTTGCTTACCTTTTTTATATGGTGTGTCGTGGGTCTATGCTGCCTATATAAATCTCTAATACATAAAAAGTTTCTTTGTCAGCCTCATATTTTAACTGAGTCATCTGTGCAGGCTTAAAGTGGTTGTATACCCGCACAGAAAAACAAAACAAAAAGAAAACCTGTAAGGCAGGATGCAAGTGTACTCACTTTTGTGAGATACTGTATATTATTCACAAAAGAAAATAGAAAACATATCAAATGTTTAAACCAAGAAAATGTCCTTGTTATCTTGAAATTGGCAGCAACACATCTAAAAAAAAAAAAAGGTTATAAAAAAATCCAAATCTTTGATGATCCCTAGGAGACCCATCAAATCTATCATAACCAAATGGAAAGAACATGGCACAACAGCAAACCTGTCAAGAGACGGCCGCACACCAAAACTCACAGACCGGACAAGGAGGGCACTAATCAGAGAGGCAGCACAGAGACCTAAGGTAACCCTGGAGGAGCTTCAGCGTTCCACAATAGAGACTGGAGTATCTGTACATAGGACAGCAATAAGCCATACACTCCTTAGAGTTGGGCTTTATGGCAGAGTGGCCAGAAGAAAGCCATTACTTTCAGCAAAAAACAAAATGGCACGTTTTAAGTTTGAGAAAAGGCATGTGGGAGACTCCCAAAATGTATGGAGGAAGGTGCTCTGGTTTAATGAGACTAAAATTTAACTTTTTAACCATGCTAACCCATCACATCACCCAAAGAACCCCGGGACTGGGAAACTAGTCAGAGTTAAGGGAAAGATGGATATTGCTAAATACAGGAATATTCTTGAGCAAAACCTGTACGACTTTGTGTGCGATTTGAAGCTAGGACGAAGGTTCACCTTCCAGCAGCACAATGATCCCAAACACAGCTAAAGCAACACTTGAGTGGTTTAAGGGGAAAAATGTGTTGGAATGGCCTAGTCAAAGCCCAGACCTTAATCCAATAGAAAATCTGTGGTCAGACTTAAAGATTGCTGTTCACAAGCACAAACCATCCAACTTGAAGGAGCTGGAGCAGTTTTGCAAAGAGGAATGGCCAAAAATCCCAATGGTAAGATGTGGCAAGCTCATATAGACTTATCCAAAGCAACTTGGAGCCGTGATAGCCACAAAAGGTGGCTCTACAAAGTATTGACTTTAGGGGGGTGTCAGAAACCATGAATCAGACCGAGACAGAAGTACAATTAAATCACACTTGTTTATTAAATAAAAATAAAAAGGTAAATAGAAAAAGCATAGTCAAAGCATAGCATAGAGTCCAGTAACCGGATCGAGTAGTTAGCCAGGCCAGAGTTCAATAACCAGATCGGGTAATCAGCCAGGCCAGAAGTCAGTCAATCAAGTAGAGCAACAGCAAGCAGGATAAGGAGCCAGAAGGGATGTTAATAATCCAGTCTTTAAACAGAACCGCAGGAGATGGTTTCTTGTGATGTGACCAAGGCTAAGGCAGATCTGAAGTGAGCTGGACAGCTTTAAGTAGGCAGGTCAGACGAGCTGGATAATGAACAGCTGGTAACTGTGGAGAGAGATGAGTGCTGGCAATTAGCCGACAGCTGAGCAGCCAGCCCAGAAATGGAAGGGCTAAGCCAGCCCTGACAGTACCCCCTCCCCAATGAGCCCTCTCCCTCGGAGGGCCACCGGGCTTGAGGGGAAAACATCTATGGAACTCGCAGAGGAGGACAGGGGCATGTACGTCCAAGGATGAAACCCAGGCGCGTTCCTCTAGACCGTATCCCTTCCAATACACCAGGTACTGTATGCGCCCATGGAACCTACAGGAATCAACAATGGATTGTACCTCATACTCCTCATGGTTCTCAACCTGAATAGGGTGAGGACATGGCACCGAGGTGGTAAATCGGTTACAGACCAACAGTTTCAATAAGGAGACATGAAACACATTTGAGATGCGCATATTAGGAGGAAGGTCCAACGCGCAAGCCACTGGGTTAATCCTGCGAAGGATACGGAAAGGCCCAATAAACCGAGGTGCAAACTTCAGTGAGGGAACACGAAGTCGGAGGTTGTGAGATGACAGCCAGACCCTGTCCCCAACCTGGTAGGAAGGCGCAGGCAGGCATCTGCGGTCAGCATGGAGTCTGTACCTATCATTAGCATGACACAAAGCCTCCTGGACTTGTACTCAAGTGGAACGAAGACCACAGAGATGCTCCTCTAATGCAGAAATACTCCGCGGAACAAACGAGTCAGGCAACATGGAAGGTTGGAAACCATAATTCACCATAAATGGAGACAATCGTGAGGCAGAATTCAAGGTACTGTTGTGAGCAAACTCTGCCCATGGTAATAGGTCTGACCAGCTGTTATAGTGGTCAGAAATATAGTAACGTGGGAATTGCTCTAAGGACTGATTGGCTCGCTCTGCAGCCCCATTAGACTGCGGGTGATACGCAGAAGAGAACACAAGCTGGATTCCCAACTGTGCACAAAAGGCTTGCCAGAACCAGGAGACAAACTGACTGCCCCTGTCCGAGACAATCACCTTGGGTAGCCCATGTAAGCGACAGATCTCCCGAGCAAAAATGGAAGCCAGTTCCTTAGAGGTAGGCAACTTCTTAAGTGGAATACAATGACACATCTTTGAGAACCGGTCAACCACCAAGGATAACAGTGTTACCTTGGGAGTTCGGCAACTCCACAATGAAATCCATTGACAGGTGAGTCCAGGGCCTCTCACCATTGGGTATGGGTTGTAGAAGGCCCACTGGAAGGTGTCGTGGAGTCTTACTCTGAGCACACACAGGGCAGGCAGCTATGAAGGCAGTAACATCAGCCCATAGACTAGGCCACCAGAATTGTTGGGAAATGGCCCAAATGAGCTGATTCTTCCCAGGATGGCCAGATGCCTTGGGAGAATGGAAAGTCTGGAGCACAGCAGTACGGAGACTCTCTGGGACAAAGCAGCGGTCACAAGGTTTCTCAGGAGGAGCATGTACCTGAGCAGCAAGAATTTTGTCACCTAAAGGAGAAGTAAGACTGGTGCGAACCGTAGCCAAGATACGATCGGGAGGAATCATAGAAACCGGAACCGACTCCGACTTGGAAGTGGAGGAAAATTGTCGTGACAAAGCATCAGCCCTTACATTCTTGGTACCGGGTAAGAATGAGACAATGTAATTAAAGCTTGACAAGAAAAGAGCCCATCACGCCTTTCTGGGAGAGAGACGCTTAGCCTCAGACAAGAATGTAAGATTCTTATCAGTAAGAATAAGAACAGGCACAGTGGTACCTTCAAGGAGATGTCTCCATTCTTTCAGGGCTAAAAACATCTCCAACAGCTCTCTGTCACCAATCTCATAATTGCACTCAGCAGGTGACAATTTCTTGGAAAAGTAGCCACACCGATGCATAGCGCTCTCAGAGTTAGGACGTTGAGACAGAAGGGCACCAACTCCCGTCTCAGAAGCATCAACTTCTAGGATAAAAGGAAATATAGGATCAGGATGTGCCAACACAGGAGCAGAAACAAAGGCAGCCTTGAGAGTCTCAAAGGCCTTAATGGACTCCGGGGACCAACTCTGTGGGTTACCATCCTTTCTGGCCATATCAGTCAGGGGCTTGACCAGAGACGAGAAGTTACGAATAAACTTCCGATAGTAGTTGGCGAAACCCAGGAAACGCTGCAGAGGACGTAAACCCACGGGTCGAGGCCACTGTAGGACTGCTTTCTCTGGGTCCATCGAAAAACCAGCAGTGGAAATGACATAGCCCAGGAATGTAACCTGTTCACGATGGAACTCGCACTTCTCCAGTTTACAATAGAGATTGTTCTCTCTTAGTTTCTGAAGCACACGACAGACATCTGTGTGGTGGCTCTCCAGGGACTTGGAAAATATGAGGATATCATCGAGATAAACCACCACACATAACTGCAACAAATCTTGGAGGACATCGTTAATAAATTCCTGGAAAACTGCCGGAGCGTTACAAAGGCCAAAAGGCATTACCAGGTATTCATAATGGCCTGTTCTGGTATTAAATGCAGTTTTCCACTCATCGCCCTCCTTAATGTGCACGAGATTGTATGCCCCTCTCAAGTCAAACTTTGTGAAAACCGTTGCTCCCTTGAGGCGGTCAAATAACTCTGTAATCAATGGAATCGGGTAAGCATTCTTAATTGGGACACGATTGAGACCCCTATAATCTATACAAGGTCTCAGTTCACTGCTCTTCTTCTTCACAAAGTCACAAAGAAGAAACCAGCACCAGCAGGAGACGAGGATTTGCGGATGAAACCTTGAGAAAGTGCGTCAGCAACATACTCCTCCATGGCCTTATCCTCCAAGACCGACAAAGGGTAAACCCGGCCATGAGGAGGTATGGCACCAGGTTGAAAGTCAATCATAAGACCGGTGTGGAGGCAAACTACCGGCTTGACCTTTATCAAAGACATCGCTAAAATTGCGGTTCTCCTCTGGCAGGGAGGGGAGTGAAGAGGTGCCCAGGACCTTGGATACCTTCAGGAAGCATGTCTCACTGCATTGTGGTGACCAAGAGAAAACCCTAGCCCGGAGCCAATCAAAAGAGGGGTTGTGCCTCTGTAACCAAGGATAACCAATAACCAGCGGAAACCTGGGTGAGGAAATAACTTCCCAAGAAGAAGTGAAGAGCCCCTACGGCCATGGACAATGAAACCGTCTCATGAGTCATATGGGCAGGCTGTAAAGGACTCCCGTCAATAGCCTCAATGGCAAGTGGAGTGTCACGCAGCTGCTGCAGAATCGAGTGCTGCGAAACAAATGCAGCATCAATGAACAGGCCTGCAGCCCCAGAGTCGATTAGAGCCTGTATCTCAATGGACGACTCAGCCCAAGCAAGGGTGACCGAAACCAGGGGCTTATCATCCTGGATAACTGGGGATGAAACAACGCCACCTAAGGTCTGTCCATGACAGGACCTCAAGGTTCAGGCGTTCTTGGGTAGGACAAGACTTCAAAAAGTGACCTGCCTGGCCACAATAAAGGCACAATCTCTCCCTCCTCCTAAAGGCTCTCTCATCCGCAGAGAGATGCGTGAAGCCCAGGTGCATGGGTTCACCTTCACTGACAAGCAACCTCTGCTGCCAGAGTACGGAATTCAATGGCGTCGTCGGCAACAGTTCTCGTACTCTGTTTGATGGACATGAGGCACTTGGCAGCAGAAGCGGAGTGTGTAGAAACGTCAAAAACTCTTCTGAAGGAGGCCACAAACTCAGGGTAAGTCAAAACAACAGGTTTTTGCATCTACCATAGAGGGTTAGCCCAGGCCAAGGCTCTCTCAGAAAGCAAAGATATCATGAAACCTACTTTGCTTCTGTCTGTGGGAAACGCCTGGGGCAGAACCTCGAAGTATATCTCAACCTGATTGAGAAACCCTCTGCTTTGAACTAGATCGCCCCCAAATCGCTGGGGAAGTGGAGCGGAAACTTATAGAGGTAGTACTCGAGGTGGGTGCCTGCACAGAGACTGGCGCAGCAGCAGTGATGGCCTTCGACTCAGGTTGTACCGGAGCAGCCACAGTGGGGGATTCCAGGTGAGCCGTGCGACTCAGGAGCGTTTGTAATGCCAAAGCAAACGGATCCATGCGTGATCTTGCTCATTCAATCTGGAAAAAATATTACCAAAAAGCGGATTGTCTATATCTTCTGAATTAATGGCCTTCGCCTACTGTCAGAAACCATGAATCAGACCGATACAGAAGTCGCAGGGCCAATATGGTGCCTATATTTAAAAAGGGAACAAAGTCTTTATCAAGTAACTATAGACCTGTTAGTTTAACTTCTATAGTTGGGAAGATACTGGAGGGATTAATAAAAGACCACATAGACAAGTTCTTGCAGGATAAAAATATTTTGAGCAACAGACAGCATGGATTCATGAAAGACAGATGTTGTCAGACAAACCTGATTTCTTTTTATGAGGCGGTAAGTAAAACCTTAGACAGAGGGGTGGCGGTGGACGTGATATATTTGGATTTTGCAAAAGTGTTCGATACAGTTCCGCACACACGGCTCATGTGTAAGGTAAAGTCTACAGGTTTGGAAATATCAGTTTGTAAATGGATAGAAAACTGGCTAAAAGACAGAATTCAGAGAGTCGTGGTTAATGATTCTTACTCTGAATGGTCTAAGGTTATCAGTGGTGTACCCCAAGGTTCAGTGTTGGGACCCTTACTTTTTAATATCTTTATAAATGATATTGGGTCTGGGATCAAAAGTAACATTTCTGTGTTTGCAGATGACACCAAGCTATGCAGTGGAATAACGTCCTTACAGGATGTCTCCAATTTACAAGCCGACCTCAATGCTCTGTCTAATTGGGCAACTATGTGGCAGATGAGGTTTAATCTTGAGAAATGTAAAGTTATGCACTTCGGGGCTAAGAATATGCATGCATCATACATGCTAGGGGGAGTACAACTGGGGGAATCCATAGTGGAGAAGGATTTGGGGGTTTTGGTAGATCATAAGCTCAATAATAGCATGCAATGCCAAGCTTAGGTTTCCAAAGCGAGCAAAGTCCTTTCTTGTATTAAGAGAGGTATGTACTCCAGAGAGAGAGATATCATTTTGCCCCTGATCAAATCATTAATAAGACCTCATCTGGAATATGCAGTTCAGTTTTGGGCACCAGTTCTCAAAAAGGATATCGGTGAACTGGAGAAAGTGCAGAGAAGGGCAACCAAACTGATAAGAGGCATGGAGGAGCTCAGCTATGAGGAAAGATTAGAGGAACTGAATTTATTCACTCTTGATAAGAGGAGATTAAGGGGGATATTATCAACATGTACAAATATATAAGGGGTCCATATAGGGAACTTGGTGTCGAGTTATTCACTTTACAGTCAACAAAGAGGACAAGGGGGCACTCTTTACGTCTAGAGGAGAAGAGATTTCATCTCCAAATACGGAAAGGTTTCTTCACAGTAAGAGCTGTGAAAATGTGGAATAGACTCCCTGCAGAGGTGGTTATGGCCAGCTCAGTGGATTGCTTTAAGAAAGGCCTGGATTATTTCCTAAGTGTACATAATATAACTGGGTACTAACATTTATAGGTAAGGTTGATCCGGGGAAAATCCGATTGCCTCTCGGGGGATCAGGAAGGAATTTTTTCCCCTGCTTTAGCAAATTGGATCATGCTCTGCTGGTTTTTTTTTTGCCTTCCTCTGGATCAACTGTGGGTATAGAATTGGGTATATGGGCTGGTATAATATTTATTATATATATATATATATATATATATACATATATATATTTTTTTGGTTGAACTGGATGGACTTGTGTCTTTTTTCAACCTGATTAACTATGTAACTATGTAAGAAGTACAATTAAATCACACTTGTTTATTAAATAAAAATAAAAAGGTAAATAGAAAAAGTGTAGTCAAAGCATAGCCAGGGTCCAGTAACCGGATCGAGTAGTCAGCCAGGCCAGAGTTCAATAACCAGATTTGGTAATCAGCCAGGCCAGAAGTCAGGGATCCAAGTAGAGCAACAGCAAGCAGGATAAGGATCCAGAAGGGATGTCAGTAATCCAGTCTTTAAACAGAACTGCAGGAGATGGTTTCTTGTGATGTGACTAAGGCGAAGGCAGATCTGAAGTGAGCTGGACAGCTTTAAAGAGGGATTCCACCTACAAAAAAAAATATTAAAAGCCAGCAGCTATAAATACTACAGCTGCTGACTTTTAATAAATGGACACTCACCTGTCCCAGGTTCCAGCGATGCCGGCAGCCGAGGCCGATCGATCGCTCGGCTCTCGGCTGCTGCTGCCACCATTCTAGGTGAGGGAATCAGGAAGTGAAGCGAATCGGCTTCACTTCCCGGTTCCCTACTGCGCATGCGCGAGTCACGCAGCGCAATAGGAATTGTCCGCGCTGTCTCTGAGACCCGTGTGTGTCCCAGCAGACAGCGCGGCAGGACAGGAAATGGCGTAGACTCCCACGGGAGTCTATGCCCGGAAGTGGGTGTAAATACCTGTCTTTGACAGGTATCTCCACCCCCTCCCCCCTGAAAGGTGCCAATTGTGACACCGGAGGGGGGGAGGGTTCCGATCAGTGGAAGTTCCACTTTAGGGTGGAACCCCGCTTTAAGTAGGCAGGTCAGACACGCTGGATAAGGAACAGCTGGTAACTGTGGAGAGAGATGAGAGCTGGCATTTAGCCAACAGCTGAGCAGCCAGCCCAGAGAAGGAAGGGCTAAGCCATCCCTGACAGGGGGTGAATAGCTATGCACATTGACTTTTTATTTTGTCCTATTTGTTGTTTGCTTCACAATAAAAATCTTCAAAGTTGTGGGCATGTTATGTAAATTCAATTATGCAAATCCTCAAACAAGGTTGGAAAAGGACCTGGGGGTCCTAGTAGATGATAGGTTGAGCAATGGCTTGCAATGCCAAGCTGCTGCTAACAAAGCAAACAGAATATTATCATACATTAAGAAGTGGATTAATTCCAAAGATAAAACAATAATTCTCACGCTCTACAAGACTCTGGTCCGGCCGCACCTAGAGTATGCTGTCCAGTACTGGGCACCAGTCCTTGGGAAGGATGTACTGGAAACGGAGCAAGTACAAAGAAGGGGAACAAAGCTAATAAAGAATCTAGAGGATATTAGTTGCGAGGAAAGGTTGTGGGCACAGAACTTATTCTCTCTGGAGAAGAGACGCTTGAGAGGGGATATGATTTCAATATACAAATACCATACTGGTGACCCCACAATAGGGATAAAACTTTTTTGCAGAAGGGAGTTTAACAAGACTTGTGGCCACTCATTAAAATTAGAAGAAAATAGGTTTAACCTTAAACTATGTAGAGGGTTATTTACTGTAAGTGCGGCAAGGATGTGTAATTCCCTTCCACAGGCGGGGGTCTCAGCAGGGGGGGGGGGGCAAGGGAGATTTAAAGAGACTATTTGATAAGCACCTGAACGACCTGATATATAATCACACACATAGGTTGGACTTTATGGATTTGTGTCTTTTTTCAACCTCACCTACTATGTAACATTGCCCTGGCCTTGTATTTAAAGTAACCTCCAGCTTAAATCCCTGTAAAACTGTGTGGGCCAGTACCTGCACATAGAAAAACCCTTCCCTGCAATGTACACCTCCTCTCTGGCACTGCCCCCCAAAGAAAGTCCACTAGTGATGCCAAGCATTCAAGTTGAATGACACTTGGTATCATTTAACCCACTTTCTGTTAGCCCAAAGTGTCATGAACCGACCTCTTGGTGATGCATCCTCACAGCCTTCTCCGTGTCTGCACTTCATACATACCATATCATTACATACCAGTAATTTTCTGGATTCTAAAGGTGAAAGAGTCTCCGGACATTAAAGAGATGAAAAACACAGCCTGTGTTTGACAGCATCAGCTCTGCTTGTGTAGCTCTGACTGAGCCCTGTAGAGTGTAACTTCAGTTCCCCGCCCCTTGCTTTCACACAGCTCAGACAAGCTGTATACATTTTGCACTTTGAATGGCTGTAGAGTAGAGAGAACTGCAGATAAACAGGTGCAACTTATGTAGGAGGATTTATTTAATCTCTGCATATCACTTAAGGCCAGTCACTTGATTGGGTATATTGTAAGGATTTATAACCACTTTAAGATAATTGTGAAGTGTCATTTTAATAGGAGAAAAAAATATATGTCTTAGGTGATTGCTGGATCACCACTACATTGTATAAAAAGCAGGACCTTTTCCAAAGATTAACCAGTTAACAACCACCCACCACAGTTGTACCGCGGCAGGCTGGCTCTCCTGCGCAAATTGCCATCATTGTAAGTTTGCTCGCACAGGCGGCCCCGTGCCGACTCAATGTCCGCCGGTGACCTGCGGTCACCTAGTACAGAGGCAGAATGGGGATCTGCCTTTGTAAACAAGTAGGATCCCCATTCTGACAGGAGACATTACTGATCTACTGTTCCCAGTGATCAGGAACATTGATCTCTGTCATGTCCCAGGCAGCCCACCCCTCCTACAGTTAGAACACATCTAGAAAACACAGTTAACCCCTTCCCTGCATTTTTACATTGATCAGCAGGGCCGCATTGATCAGCAGGGGGTACAGCCCACACACTTGTAAGGGGCCCCAGAGTCTAGAAGGGTCTGGCTTTCTGGCGGGGATGAGAGAAGGCAGGGAGGGGTGTATGAAATCTCCATGGCTGCGGTGGCTTTCAGAATGTGTGCAAGTCAGCAGCTGCTGCTGTGTCACTGACATCAGGCTCTTTGCTGCCGCTTCTGGTCAATTCAAGCATGTGCACTCCTAGTGTGTTTTGAACAAGAGCTGGGACCAGGAATAGCACCTTCCAAGTAAGGACTAATGTACAACTGAAGAGGAACGAGGGTGGGGTGGTGTACATGTGTGTTTCTGTGTATATATGTGTGTGTGCCTATGTGCGTCTGTGTACATATGTGTGTGTGTGCATGTGTGTGCCTATGTGTGTCTGTGTACAGTGTGAGGGGGGCTTAGAGCGTACAGATGTGAGGGTGGTTGAGAGGGTACAGGTTTGTGGGGGCTGAGACCATACAGGTGTTAGGGGGCCTGAGAGTGTACAGGTGTTAGGAGGCTGAGAGCGTACAGGTGTTAGGGGGGCTGAGAGCGTACAGGTGTTGGGGGGCTGAGAGCACATGGGTGTTAGGGGGGCTGAGAGCGTACAGATGTGAGGGGGGCTGAGAGGGTACAGGTGTGTAGGGGCTGAGAGCATACAGGTGTTAGGGGGCCTGAGAGTGTACAGGTGTTAGGGGGCTGAGAGTGTACATGTGTTAGGGGGGCTGTGAGCATACAGGTGTTGGGGGGCTGAGAGCACATGGGTGTTAGGGGGGCTGAGAGCATACAGATGTCAGTGGGGCTGAGAGCGTACAGGTGTGAGGGGGGGCTGAGAGCGTACAGGTGTGAGGGGGGCTGAGAGCGTACAGGTGTTAGGGGGGCTGAGAGCATGCAGGTGTTAGGGAGGCTGAGAGCATACAGGTGTTAAGGGGGCTGAGAGCATACAGGTGTTAGGGGAGCTGAGAGCGTACAGGTGTTAGGGGGCTGAGAGTGTACAGGTGTTGGGGGGCTGAGAGCACATGGGTGTTAGGGGGGCTGAGAGCGTACAGATGTGAGGGGGGCTGAGAGCATACAGGTGTTAGGGGGACTGGGAGTGTACAGCTGCTGGTTTGGGATGTCTCTTTTGGGCAAAATATGAATATGAAAGCACTGATGACTTATAATACACAGTTCATTTTCATATATGACATTGATAGACGCGTTACCATTTGCGCAAACCAATGAATATATGCCTATTGTGATTTTTTTTAACAAAAATATGTAGAAGAATGTATATCAGCCTAAAGGGATGAATACATTTTTTTAAAATATTTTTTTGGATATGTATTATAGCAAAAAGTAAAAAAAAAAAAGTTTCAAAATTGTTGCTCTTTGTTTGTTAATAGAGCAAAAAATAAAAAACGCAGAGGTGATCAAATACCAACAAAAGAAAGCTCTATTTGTTTGGAAAGAAGAAGGAGATCAATTTTGTTAGGGTACAACGTCGCACAACCGCACAATTGTCAGTTAAAGCGAGGCAGTGCTGTATAGCAGAAATGGTCTGGGGGTAAATTCTTCCAGTCCTTAGGTTAAAAGAGCAGGCTTGCTAGAACATAAGCACCCTTGTAAATGTGTGTTCTCCACCCAGCACAAAAGCCATATTGGGTTTGATTGTTGAAGCTGATACATTACAACAATAAAATGGCAGACTCCCAGAAGACTTGGCGAGAATTCTTCATAATTGAATTATATGTAAGCAACAGATGCCAGACGTCTTGGGTACACTTATCAGTGTAGGATTGGCAGTGGCATGAAGAGGTCAGTGTATTGTTAGAACTCTAGGGAACTGGTAAACAAACATAAGCTGAACAAGTGATCAAAAGAATGCACAGGATGTGTATGGATAATTATACAATGGGACTTGGGCTTTCTAATTACAACCTGTTCCTATTTTTTAATAACGATCAAAAACAGCGCATCAAAGGGACTAGTAGATTGATGTGAAAAAGACTTTAAAATGTCATTTATTAAATGTAAAAAATAAACACAGACATCTGATCCCTGCAGGATCTCAAACACATAAAAAACACCAATCATAAAACGGACAGATGTTTGATAATGAAAAGCTCCTCAGATCTCTCAATTATAACTTTGGAAAGGTCAAAACCAACGACCAATGTGCACAGCTTTCGAATGCCTAATGAATGCAATCAATCATCTGAAAGAACCCAAAAAGTCAGTGTAAACGAATGGAACAACGTTTCTAGGGACACTCACTTCATAGGTGTTCAATGGGCTGCAGAGCTGATGAGTCCAGTCTGATGACCGAGGGGGAGGTGTTTATTTCAGCTCCATCTGAAGCGTTCGGCTTGGAGGCAGAGGTGTAATGCTGCACGCTAGGTGGTAAGGATCAAGCTTAGTCACCAGATGATATCAGCTGTACACATAGGCAGCTTGGAGAACGCTGCACTGCCTGCAGTGCGGCTTGTCCGAGCGGCTGTGGATCACATGAGAGGCTTGTCACGTGGAAGGCTGTGAAGGGGAAGGTTGCTATGCCGACTCTCCTGCTTACATGTTTCGCGCTCCTGCGCTTTGTCAAAGCTGGAGCGGCATACAGCGACCAGAAAGATAAAGGCATCGGGTAGTGTGTAGGGGCGGGGACTGTCGAAGTCTCTCAGGTTAACCCCTAATGTGTCACTAAGCCTCCTGCAGTTAAAACCTTATTAGACAGGGGTCTGTGTCAGTGAAAGAACTGTTAGAAAACATCTAATAGGGAATGTGGATTGAAACATATGGTTGACACAGTGGTGTAGTGGTTAGCACTCTCACCTAGCAGCAAGCAGGACGCTGGTTCGATTCCCAACCACGCCACCACCCGCCTGAAGCTTGTATGTTCTCCCTGTGCCTGTGTGGGTTTCCATGGGGATATTAAAGGATATACAGAAGGGAGAAGAATGCTATGGATAAAAGGACACTGTAAGTTAAAAAAACACTGTAAGTTAAAAAAACTCAAGGGGGGGAAAAAATGCGGAGACCAAGGGCAAAAAAACAAATTATTTAAAAGATATATTTTATATTATTATTATTAAGTCCTTTCCTATAGGATAGTTAGAATAAATATATTAGCTACTCTTCGTTCATAAAAAAAAAAAAAAAAAAAAAAAAAAAAAAGGAAAATGAAAGAAAATGAAAATATATTTTCTATAAAAAATGTAGGGTGGCGGTCATGAACGATGAGTAGCGACTATATCTGAGTAACCTATATCAAGAGGTTATGCTGAGGATGTCAATGTCTTCATTGAGGCCATCAGGCGAGAGAGACCCCATAAGATATATCCAGAAGGTCTCCCTGCGACAAAGGTGGGAGAATCTTTCGTTGGCCGTTAGGGTACCCTTGGGGATAGCCTCAATTGCAAGGACCTCCATTTCTTTAAAGTTTTTATCATGACAATGGCGAAAATGGCGTGGCACGCTGTGTTGAATGCAGCCCTCTTTAATCAGGCGGCGATGTTCGCCCACCCTGACTCGTAGGGCCCGCATAGTGCGGCCTACATAAAGGAGGCCACAGGGACAACGTAAAACATATATTACGTATTCTGTAGAACACGTGATGAATTGTTTAATCTCAAAGGTTTTTCCTTTGGATGTAGTGATGGTGGATTGGCCATTGGGGATGGACTGACAAGTATAACAACCTCTTTTACGACATTTAAAAATCCCACATCTATTATCAAAGTACATCCTAATATCAGGGAATATATTATTATCCTTTCTATTGGATTTTATAAGTTTATTGGGAGCAATAATATTTTTGATTGTACGAGAGCGTCTAAAAGTGATTTGGGGTCTGACCGGAAGGAGTGGTGCTAAAATCGGATCCAGCTTTAGGATATCGTAATGTTTAAGAATTATTTTAGACATATGTTTATATTGTGTGTTAAAGGTAGAAATAAACCTAATTGTAGTATAGTCATTAGTGGAATTTTTGGGACGTTTTTTCGTAGGTGAATGCTTGGTTGCGTGTTCCATAAAGGCCTGTGTAACTAAATCATCTGGGTATTCTTTTTCTAAGAATTTTTTTGCCATCTGCTGGCCTTGTTGTGTATAGTCCTCAGTTGAGGTACAGTTTCTGCGTAACCTTTGGAACTGACCGCTAGGAATATTTTTCTTCCAAGCAGGGTGATGGCAACTCTTATAATGAAGGTAAGAGTTGCCTGCTGTGGGTTTAATATGGTTGCTAGTGGTGACACTATGCTCATTATGAGAAAGTACAAGGTCCAAAAAGACCTGATGGTTTTGGTCGATGACCGATGTGAAAGATAGACCCATAGAATTGTTGTTGCAATAAGTGACGAAGGAGGAAAAAGTCTCAACTCCGCCACTCCATATGAGCAAAATGTCATCTATATAACGACCATAAAATACGATAAACTCAGCAAAAGGATTGTTTCTCCAGATTTTTTGTTCCTCCCAAAAGCCCATGGTGAGGTTCGCATATACCGGGGCAAAACTGGCTCCCATGGCTGTACCTTGGCGCTGGAGGAAAAATTGGTCTAAAAAGGTGAAGTAGTTATGTTTCAAGCAGAACTCTATGCTCAATAATAAAAATTCAGACTGTTTGGAGTTCATGCTTTCATCAATGCTCAAAAAGTGTTGTATTGCATTCAGTCCCACTTCGTGGGGTATAGAAGTATAAAGCGAGTTGACGTCTAAAGAGGCCCACATATATTCGTCAGACCATCTGTAGTTTTCCATAACCTCAATCACCTGACTGGAGTCCTTAATATAGGAAGGAAGTTGCACCACCAATGGCTGTAAGATGTGATCTATATAGGCCGAAAGGCCGCTAGTGAAACTATTAGTACTGGCCACTATTGGTCTACCCGGAGGGTTAGTAAGGGACTTGTGAACCTTGGGGAGATGATAAAAGTAAGGGGTGCTGCAGACTTTGGGGAGGAGGAATCGTTTTTCTTGGGGATTTAACACCCCATCTTTTTGAGCTTTGTCTACCAACGTAATTAAATCACGCTGGTAAATTGGAAGGGGGTCGGTTTGAAGTTTTTGATATGTAGTCGTATCAGATAACAGGCGATTGGCTTCGCCAAGGTAGTCGCCCATGTCCTGTACGACTAGACTCCCTCCTTTATCGGCTTGTTTGACCACAATGTTCTTGTTGGTGGTAAGGTTATGAAGAGCCTGTTGTTCAAATTTATTTAGATTAGCTTGTTTTTTGTTATTGGTTGTATTGCATAACTCAATAAATTCTTTATAAACCACTTGGTAAAAAGTCTCAATAAAGGGGCCCTTAGAATGGGTTGGGTTAAAGGTGGACGCCGGTTTCAGATGAGTATGAATTATCGCTGGTTCTGTAAAGGGATATTGTGTTTGGCTTGAGATATGACACTCGCTCCACAAGTCTTCAAGAATTCTCAAAATGTCATCCTGGGGGGTGACATTCATATCAATATTATCGATTTCAGGTGTTGAATCTCCTTTTTTGTTGTTATTAATAATTGTTTTTGCAAAATGTCTGGATAATATCGATAATATTGATATGAATGTCACCCCAACCAGCGATAATTCATACTCATCTGAAACCGGCGTCCACCTTTAACCCAACCCATTCTAAGGGCCCCTTTATTGAGACTTTTTACCAAGTGGTTTATAAAGAATTTATTGAGTTATGCAATACAACCAATAACAAAAAACAAGCTAATCTAAATAAATTTGAACAACAGGCTCTTCATAACCTTACCACCAACAAGAACATTGTGGTCAAACAAGCCGATAAAGGAGGGAGTCTAGTCGTACAGGACATGGGCGACTACCTTGGCGAAGCCAATCGCCTGTTATCTGATACGACTACATATCAAAAACTTCAAACCGACCCCCTTCCAATTTACCAGCGTGATTTAATTACGTTGGTAGACAAAGCTCAAAAAGATGGGGTGTTAAATCCCCAAGAAAAACGATTCCTCCTCCCCAAAGTCTGCAGCACCCCTTACTTTTATCATCTCCCCAAGGTTCACAAGTCCCTTACTAACCCTCCGGGTAGACCAATAGTGGCCAGTACTAATAGTTTCACTAGCGGCCTTTCGGCCTATATAGATCACATCTTACAGCCATTGGTGGTGCAACTTCCTTCCTATATTAAGGACTCCAGTCAGGTGATTGAGGTTATGGAAAACTACAGATGGTCTGACGAATATATGTGGGCCTCTTTAGACGTCAACTCGCTTTATACTTCTATACCCCACGAAGTGGGACTGAATGCAATACAACACTTTTTGAGCATTGATGAAAGCATGAACTCCAAACAGTCTGAATTTTTATTATTGAGCATAGAGTTCTGCTTGAAACATAACTACTTCACCTTTTTAGACCAATTTTTCCTCCAGCGCCAAGGTACAGCCATGGGAGCCAGTTTTGCCCCGGTATATGCGAACCTCACCATGGGCTTTTGGGAGGAACAAAAAATCTGGAGAAACAATCCTTTTGCTGAGTTTATCGTATTTTATGGTCGTTATATAGATGACATTTTGCTCATATGGAGTGGCGGAGTTGAGACTTTTTCCTCCTTCGTCACTTATTGCAACAACAATTCTATGGGTCTATCTTTCACATCGGTCATCGACCAAAACCATCTGGTCTTTTTGGACCTTGTACTTTCTCATAATGAGCATAGTGTCACCACTAGCAACCATATTAAACCCACAGCAGGCAACTCTTACCTTCATTATAAGAGTTGCCATCACCCTGCTTGGAAGAAAAATATTCCTAGCGGTCAGTTCCAAAGGTTACGCAGAAACTGTACCTCAACTGAGGACTATACACAACAAGGCCAGCAGATGGCAAAAAAATTCTTAGAAAAAGAATACCCAGATGATTTAGTTACACAGGCCTTTATGGAACACGCAACCAAGCATTCACCTACGAAAAAACGTCCCAAAAATTCCACTAATGACTATACTACAATTAGGTTTATTTCTACCTTTAACACACAATATAAACATATGTCTAAAATAATTCTTAAACATTACGATATCCTAAAGCTGGATCCGATTTTAGCACCACTCCTTCCGGTCAGACCCCAAATCACTTTTAGACGCTCTCGTACAATCAAAAATATTATTGCTCCCAATAAACTTATAAAATCCAATAGAAAGGATAATAATATATTCCCTGATATTAGGATGTACTTTGATAATAGATGTGGGATTTTTAAATGTCGTAAAAGAGGTTGTTATACTTGTCAGTCCATCCCCAATGGCCAATCCACCATCACTACATCCAAAGGAAAAACCTTTGAGATTAAACAATTCATCACGTGTTCTACAGAATACGTAATATATGTTTAACGTTGTCCCTGTGGCCTCCTTTATGTAGGCCGCACTATGCGGGCCCTACGAGTCAGGGTGGGCGAACATCGCTGCCTGATTAAAGAGGGCTGCATTCAACACAGCGTGCCACGCCATTTTCGCCATTGTCATGATAAAAACTTTAAAGAAATGGAGGTCCTTGCAATTGAGGCTATCCCCAAGGGTACCCTAACGGCCAACGAAAGATTCTCCCACCTTTGTCGCAGGGAGACCTTCTGGATATATCTTATGGGGTCTCTCTCGCCTGATGGCCTCAATGAAGACATTGACATCCTCAGCATAACCTCTTGATATAGGTTACTCAGATATAGTCGCTACTCATCGTTCATGACCGCCACCCTACATTTTTTATAGAAAATATATTTTCATTTTCTTTCATTTTCCTTTTTTTTTTTTTTTTTTTTTTTATGAACGAAGAGTAGCTAATATATTTATTCTAACTATCCTATAGGAAAGGACTTAATAATAATAATATAAAATATATCTTTTAAATAATTTGTTTTTTTGCCCTTGGTCTCCGCATTTTTTCCCCCCCTTGAGTTTTTTTAACTTACAGTGTTTTTTTAACTTACAGTGTCCTTTTATCCATAGCATTCTTCTCCCTTCTGTATATCCTTTAATATCCCCATGGAAACCCACACAGGCACAGGGAGAACATACAAGCTTCAGGCGGGTGGTGGCGTGGTTGGGAATCGAACCAGCGTCCTGCTTGCTGCTAGGTGAGAGTGCTAACCACTACACCACTGTGTCAACCATATGTTTCAATCCACATTTCCTATTAGATGTTTTCTAACAGTTCTTTCACTGACACAGACCCCTGTCTAATAAGGTTTTAACTGCAGGAGGCTTAGTGACACATTAGGGGTTAACCTGAGAGACTTCGACAGTCCCCGCCCCTACACACTACCCGATGCCTTTATCTTTCTGGTTGCTGTATGCCGCTCCAGCTTTGACAAAGCGCAGGAGCGCGAAACATGTAAGCAGGAGAGTCGGCATAGCAACCTTCCCCTTCACAGCCTTCCACGTGACAAGCCTCTCATGTGATCCACAGCCGCTCGGACAAGCCGCACTGCAGGCAGTGCAGCGTTCTCCAAGCTGCCTATGTGTACAGCTGATATCATCTGGTGACTAAGCTTGATCCTTACCACCTAGCGTGCAGCATTACACCTCTGCCTCCAAGCCGAACGCTTCAGATGGAGCTGAAATAAACACCTCCCCCTCGGTCATCAGACTGGACTCATCAGCTCTGCAGCCCATTGAACACCTATGAAGTGAGTGTCCCTAGAAACGTTGTTCCATTCGTTTACACTGACTTTTTGGGTTCTTTCAGATGATTGATTGCATTCATTAGGCATTCGAAAGCTGTGCACATTGGTCGTTGGTTTTGACCTTTCCAAAGTTATAATTGAGAGATCTGAGGAGCTTTTCATTATCAAACATCTGTCCGTTTTATGATTGGTGTTTTTTATGTGTTTGAGATCCTGCAGGGATCAGATGTCTGTGTTTATTTTTTACATTTAATAAATGACATTTTAAAGTCTTTTTCACATCAATCTACTAGTCCCTTTGATGCGCTGTTTTTGATCGTTTTTTCTGCTGCATCCATTTTTTACCAAGTCCATAATGGGTTAACAGCCGCACATTGAGACCATCTACAGGACATTTATTTAAATAAACAAACATCCCACGAGATAGTCAAACGCTCTTAAAGAGACCATTCATTTGTGCGCCAACTTTATCTTGTTTCCTATTTTTTAATGTATTATATTAAATAGTACTACGCTACATCCATACACATACCTCAAGCTGCAACACAAAGGGAGGATCCCACAAAAAGGAGAAAATATCTGTCATGCATATTCCAGAGAGTGAATAAATGACTGAAATTACTTAACCACTTCAATACAGGGCACTTATACACCTTCCTGCCCAGACCAATTTTCAGCTTTCAGCGCTGACGCACTTTTAATGACAATTACACGGTCATGCTACACTGTACCCAAACTAAGTTTTTATCATTTTATTCCCACAAATAGAGCTTTCTTTTGGTGGTATTTGATCACCTCTGGGATTTTTATTTTCTGCTAAACAAATAAAAAAAGACCGAAAATTTTGAAAAAAATTGTTTTTGTTGTTTCAGTTACAAAAATGTGTAAATATGTAAGTTTTCTCCTTCACTGATGGGGCTGCACTGACAGGCACGGATAAGGCAGGACTGATGGCCACCGAGGAGGTGGCACCAATGGCACTGATGAGGTGGCATTGATGGGCACTGATATGTGGCACTGATATGCGCCACGGATGGGCACTGATAGGTGGCACAAATAGGCACCGATAGGTGGCACGGATTGGCATGGATAGGCGGCAAGGATGGGCACTGATAGGTGGCACGGATGGGCACTGATAGGTGGCATTGTAGTCTAAAGTATTGTACTGATGGATTCCAATCAGTGCCAAACGATAATGCATGCCAATCAGTGATGCCCATTGTGGGCATTGATTGGCATCCATTGTGGACACTGATTGGCATCCATTGTGGGCACTGACTGGCATCCCTGGTGGTCTAGGGTAGCATACCTGATGTTGGGCATCCCTGGTGGTCCGTGGCCTCACTGGTGGTCCAGTGTGGGCATCCTCAGGGGGGGCTGCACTTATAATCGATCAGCACAGACCCCCCTGTCAGAGGAGCAACCGATCTGCTCTCCTCTACTCACGTCTGACAGACACGAGTGAGGAAAAGCCGATCACCGGCTCTTCCTATTTACACTGTGATCAGCCGTGATTGGACACGGCTGATCATATGGTAAAGAGTCTCTGTCGGAGACTCTTTACCGAGATTGTAGTAGCGGTGTGTCAGACTGACAGACCACACCACAGATCGCCGCGATGCACGCCCCAGGGGGCGTGCAGCGGCTTAATATCCTGAGGACATCATATGATGCCCAGTCAGGATATTGAAACCACTTTGCTGCCGTCATTCTGCTATATGGCAGGTGGCAAGTGGTTAAAGTGTTAGTTCACCTTTACAAAAAAAATATAAATCGGAACTAAAAGTGGACATTGATTGTGATCTGACTTGTCCTGCCACTTTCTACGTCACAAGTCACAACAGTGTGACCAGGGGCGTATATATATATATATATATATATATATATATATATATATATATATATATATATATATTGTGGCAGCACGCAGGTAAAATCACCTGGTTGTATTCAGGATGGGAAATATGTGTGTCCTAGATTCAGGCTTTATGCAGACTTTTACAATTAGAGGGGAAGAGTTAATGAGCCCAGCTGTAGTAAGTGGGCTCATTAAGACCTCTACAAAAAACCCCAGCATGCATAGGGAGATGCTCCATCCCGGAACCAGTTTTGTGTGTATAGACTGGGGAGTCTGAGATCTGTTCTGTGCGGTGAGTTAACGCCTGTGTGGCAAACCCCTACAATAGAGACAGGGACTGGGGCAGCAGAAGGCTGCACCCAGTTGTTAGACAGGGAGTCTACGTGTGTAGTTAGAGGTCAAGCTGACCAGGATTTATTTTCTTGTTTTATTTTGTTTGGCTGTTATATGTATCACTGCATGTAGCCTAAATAAACCGGATCTTTTGTTTTTTGCACCTACACCGCTGTCTGCTGTGCCTGACTTTGTGTTGTGAACCCATCCAGGGGGTCACACACACCCGCTACCGAGCGAACCCCCTCACAATATATATATATATATATATATATATATATATATATATATATATATATATATATATATATTGTGAGAGTGAGAGCCCCTGTCTCTATGAAAATGAGTGTAAAATGGACACAGGACTCTCAAAGAGGCAGTTTGAGAAATTCCAGCAGAAGATTGGTGAGTAGAGACTTCTCTGGATTTTGTAAGTCTGGATTGGGGCTGGAAACTTGAAGACTTCAAAGAGCATTGGAGGGATGGAGTCTTCAGTCTTGTGTCCGGGCTTTCCAGAAGTTCTGCAGGCAGGGGCGGACTGACCAGTCGGTCACTCGGGCGCCACCCGAGGGTCCGAGGCCGTTAGGTGCCCGGACTCGGCCACCTGACAGGCCACTTGAATCATTGTATTATATGCCATGATGCCGATTATAATACTGCTCCCCGGCCCCTCCTTCCCCCCCATCCATCTCAGGTACTTGTGTACTGTATGCATCGTGACATCACGTGACCTGGGGCTGGGACGGACGAGAAGAGTGGAGGAGGGGCCGGCGGGGAGCAGCGCGCCTTTATAAGTATTATTACTGGCATCGGGTTACTCGGTGAGTGGGACACCAGGGCCGCCACAAATGATTGGGGGTACAGATGTATGGGCCCCAACATGACGACAGGAAGGCTCATGATACTCCCCTGGTCCCCTCACCATCCAGTGTCCTCCTGTGTGTGTGTGTGTGCGTTCTCCCTCCAGTGTCCCCCTGTGTGTGTGCTTTCTCCCTCCAGTGTCCCCCTGTGTGTGTGTGTTCTCCCTCCAGTGTCCCTGTCAGAAACCATGAATCAGAGCGAGACAGAAGTACAATTAAATCACACTTGTTTATTAATAAAAATAAAAAGGAAAATAGAGTAAGCGTATCCAAAGCATAGCCAGAGTCCAGCAACCGGATCGAGTAGTCAGCCAGTCCAAAGTTCAATAACCAGATCGAGTAATCAGCCAGGCCAGAAGTCAGGGATCCAAGTGGAGCAACAATAAGCAGGATAAGGAGCCAGAAGGGATTTCAGCAAACCAGTCTATAAACAGACCCACAGCAGATGGTTTCTAGTGATGTGACCAAGGCGAAGGCAGATATAAAGTGAGCTGGACAGCTTTAAGTAGGCAGGTCAGACGAGCTGGATAAGGAACAGCTGCTAACTGTGGAGAGAGATGGGAGCTGGCAATTAGCCGACAGCTGAGCAGCCAGCCCAGAGAAGGAAGGGCTAAGCCAGCCCTGACAGTCCCCCTGTGTGTGTGTTCTCCCTCCAGTGTCCTCCTGTGTGTGTTCTCCCTCCAGTGTCCCCCTGTGTGTGCGTTCTCCCTCCAGTGTTCCCCCTGTGTGTGCGTTCTCCCTCCAGTGTTCCCCCTGTGTGTGTGTTCTCCCTCCAGTGTTCCTCTGTGTGTGCATTCTCCCTCCAGTGTCCCCCTGTGTGTGTGTTCTCCCTCCAGTATCCCCCTGTGTGCGTTCTCCCTTCAGTGTCCCCCTCTGTGTGTGTTCTACCTCCAGTGTCCCCCTATGTGTGTGTTTTCCCTCCAGTGTCCCCCTGTGTGTGCGTTCTCCCCTCAGTGTCCCCCTGTGTGTGTGCGTTCTCCCTCCAGTGTACCACTGTGTGTGTATGTTCTCCCTCCAGTGTCCCCCTGTGTGTGAGCCTTCTCCCTCCAGTGTCCCCCTGTATGTGTGTTCTCCTTCCAGTGCCCCCCTGTGTGTGTTCTCCCTTCAGTTCCAGTGTCCCCCTGTGTGTGTGTTCTCCCTCCAGTGCCCCCCTGTATGTGTGTTCTCCCAGGTGCACACACTCATAAGGCAGATCTGAGCATAGCACAGGAGAGTTGGTGTTGGAGTAGTTCCTGCAGTCAGGAGGGAGGTGTGCTACCGTTTAAGAACCCAGGTAATAACCTTGAGACGACACTCCATGTGGGAGAGGTTCCAGGTCAGTGGACTGAAAGAGTTGGGCCAGCTGAGAGAGTCGGGAGACCATAGCTGAGACAACTGGAAGAGATTGTCCTGGGGACCAGAGTGGACTGTAAAAGCCTGGAGTATCAGGAGAGCCCCTTCCTGGAGGCCAGGAGTGGGCCTGTGCAGCTTTGTACTGCGACCAAGGCTAAGTGAGCCCTGAGAGCCAGGTGGCTTGGCAATTTTGTTTGTGTTGTAATTTTTGGAAGAAGAACTCCTGTGTGGGCAACCCGTGCATGTGTGAACTTTCGTTTTTGTTACTTTCAATAAAAGCTGGCTAACACGTCCTTAAACTGAAGTTTCTGTTGGCTGTGAACTCACTGAAAACGCACTTACCACTGAGCTAGACATCCCCCATCACACACACACTCCACTTTATTAGGTACGCCTTGGACCCATTTTTGCCTTCATAATTGCCTTCATTTTGATGACATAGATTCAACAAGGTTTTGAAAATATTCCTCAGATATTTTGGCCCATATTGGCCCATATTGACATGATAGCATCAGGCAGTTTCTGCAGATCTTTGGCTGCAGATAAATGATGTGAATCTCCCATTCCACTACATCCCAACGGTGCTCAAATGGATTGAGATCTGATGACTGTGGAAGCCAATGGAGTACAGTGAACTCATTGTCATGTGATTTGAGCTTCGTGACATGGTGCATTATCCTGCTGGAAGTAGCCATCAGAAGATGGGTACATTGTAGTTATAAAGGGATGGACATGGTCAGCAACAATACTCAGGTAGGCCGTAGCATTTAAACGATTCTCAATAGGTACCAAGGGGCCCAAAGTGTGCCAAGAAAATATCCCCCACACCATTACACCACTACCCTGAACTGCTGTTACAAAGGAAGGATGGATCCATGCCTTTAAGTTGTTTATGCCAAATTTAGATTTTGGTGAGCCTGCGCAAATTGTAGCCTTGGTTTCCCTAGCTTAACTGTCTGGAGTGGTACCCAGTGTGGTCTTCTCCTGCTCTAGCCCATCTTCGTCAAGGTTTGATGTATTGAGAAATGGTATTCTGCATACCTTGGTTGTTATAAGTGGTTATTTGAGTTACTGTTGCCTTTCTATCATCTCAAACCAGTCTGCTTGTTCTCCTCTGACCTCTGACATTGACAAGGCATTTTTATCCACACAACCGCCGCATTCAAAGTCACTTAAATCCCCATTCTGATGCTCGGTTTGAACTTCAGGAAGCCGTCTTCACCACCTCTAGATTCCTAAATGCATTGAGTTGCTGCTATGTGATTGGCTGATTAGAAATTTGTGTTTCCAAGTGGTGAGGTGACGGGACTGTATAGTGGAACTCCACCTAAGAGAGAGCAACACTGTCTACCAGCATCTGAGCGAGAGAGAGCCATGCTTTTCCTGAGACTGCTGCCCAGAGACTGAGGATAAAGGAGCCAGGAACAGTGTGTCAGGGCTGGGCTCAGCCCTTCTTTCTCTGAGCTGGCTGCTCAGCTGTCAGCAAATTGCCAGCTCCCATCTCTCCACAGTGACTCACCAGTTGATGATCTTCTGCTAGTCAGTCCTGTCTACTTAAGCCATCCAGTGTAGATGATCACTGCCTTCTTCTTCTTCTCCTTCCTCTAGAGACGCTCTCTTGTGTACCCGTTAAAGACTTGCTTGGTTGACATTGCTTCTGGTTCCAGATCCTGGTTGCTGTTCTACTACACTCATCTCTGGCTCTCTGACATTTTGGCTTGTCTGACTATCCATTCCGGTTCCTGAACTCTGGCTATGTTTTGACTATGTTTACTCTGTTTACCTTTTTTTATTAGCGGAGACAACCCAGATACCACTTCGGGGATCACAAGATCCATCCAGGTGTCCTGTTGGCCGTTATCCTATTACCCTGCCAGTTCATCTACCAGCCATCCTGATCGGCCGACAGAAGGTGATCCAGTGCCTTACAACATTGCCATGAGCCTGAACCACCATTTGGGACTTCCGTTGTGTCATCATCCAGGGGACTGGTCAGCGAGTGTAAACCCAACATCTTTCTTAGCACAGTACAGACACTGCATGCAGACACCTATTCCCCTTTCTAGTGTCAGAGGATGCTTGTTTGGAGCTGCCACTTTTAGCCATTCTGTTCTTACAAACCACTACCTAACAGGATTTCCTAGAGGATTACTGTCTCACTTTTGATTGAGTTGATAGATCTTCTCTCTTCCCTCCCAGCGTCTGTGTTATGGTCATATAGATGACTGCCCTTTTCTAAATTTACAGTTGCCAAGTATTGAAGGTTGTCTTTTCTGTATCAAAAATGACCACCCATACAGTGTGTCCACGTATATGGCTACTTCCACTATAAATGACCATTACCTCTCTTTCATAATAACAGCACGCCCTGCAACAACCGCTTAAATGTGCTCTTATGTGTTTTCCTGTAACAGCATCATTAGATTTGGCAAAGAACACAGATTGAAAAAGAACATTACATAGATGGACCGCCACTCATTATGCCCTTCATGCCCCTTGCAGTTGAGTGAGCACCCATGGTGTACCCCATGAGCAATTCAGAAGACTAATAAAATCCAACCAGACAGATCAAACATGCCACCCACAGGGTGGACCCAGGAGGTTAGGAACAAGGCCATCAAAGAGAATGCACCAGACACCATATGCTTATGCTACAATGTATAACAATTTACAAACAATAACTTCATAAATGTATACTAGTATGCCATTTTATCAAAGACATAGTGGATATCATAAATAAATGAATGAACCATAAGTGATTGTGGGATGCCCAAGGCCAAACCCTCATAATATAAGGGGAGGAAAAAAAAAAAAAAAAGACAAAATCCAACAAACATTTTTCATAAATATATAAATAAATCCATCAAGGTCAAGATTACAATAATTGTATTGTGTTTATTTTTTTTTATTTTATTTTTTACACAGCTCAATGTTTTCTTAGTGGTAATTCATTCAACTGACCCATTTCTTATCTAACACCTCAGTCTGAAGTTTCAGTCAGGCAAATTGGGCCTCAAAGCATGCAGCGCTGTTGTCACATTAGATATATCAATTGGGTACAAACCAGCTTCTCCACACATGGATTGAAATTTGTCCGTTCCTTGCTGAACCAGCTGAATTTCGATCTGTGTATGGCCGGCTTAAGTGATTGCGATAGTCACTTGTTGCTCACTGTAAAATGTATAATTCCCTGCACCTCTCTATCTACTTAACTTCCATTTTTTTTTAAAACAAATTAATATTAGGTCTCATTCTTACGGCATACTACAAAGTATGCCTGTGCTAGGGCAGTGTTTGCCTACAGGTGTTCTGTGCATCCTTATGCAGGCAGTTCCATTCATGTCAATTGGAAAGCAGCTGTTGCTCCCAATTTGACAACCATGCAAGTGCATCTGAGTAGGAGATGAGCCTGCGGTATCCTCTGCAGAGCCGGCTCTCATAGGAAAGCACCATTGTGCGAGAAGTTTCAGAAGAAGTATTCACTGGAGCATTCTGCCTGTACTCTTTAATAGGGAGGGATGGAGGTAACTTCAGGGGGGTCCCAGAACTCTGGCTGGGGGGACACTGGACACAGCGCTGCTCTATGGGGCAAGATAGAGGGACTAGCCAAAGACACAAGGTGGGGTGTGAGACTACAAGCCAGCATGGGAGGACAGGGAGTCCCGCTGCCCATCCGCCCCATCTTCCAGCAAACCACGGTTGTACCAGGGAACACAAGTGGGTGCCATTAAGTGCAGTATTAAAGTTCACTTTAATAATACCAAATGAGTGTTTGCCAGGAAGGGAGCTGGGATGAGTCATAAGAGGACAAATGAGAGCTGCAGAGCTGGAGGGGGCTGGATGAGGGTGGAGATAACAGGAGACTGCAGAGATCCATGTGTATTTATCCAGAGGAGAAATGTGCACGTAAGCAGAGGTGTGAGTGTATCTGTGTGCCTCTGTGTAAATCCAGGAAGTGAACAGGCAGCAGCTTCAGCTGCCCACAGTTAAAATGGCTGCAACCAGACTTAGTGGAGGGAGATTTCTGCAGCATATTTGGCAAGTATAGAATCACAGTTTATATAAAATAATATGCAAAGTGGTTGGAGGGAAGCTTCAGAATGGCAAAGATGTTTTTATTACAAATTATGTGAGCAGACTGCAGTTCCTCTTTAACCACCTCCCGCCCGGCCTATAGGAAAATGATGGTCGGGTGGTGGTTCAGTTATCCTGACTGGATGTCATATGGCATCTTTCACGATACCACCAACCACGCAACACCACCACCTTGGTAATACAGATGCTAAAAGCCAAACTGTAGCCAGATGTTATCCATGCCGGGGGAACCCCCCAAAAAATAGAATTTGATCCAAATCCACCAAGGCCACCCTATGGCACGTCGCACATGTATACGTCGGATTGAACTATTGGACTCGAGGCTGCAAGGGCTGTCGGTCCTAATTAAAATAACATGAGAATTACTGCACCGGTCATCCTAACTTCCCATGTTTAATGTCATACACCAAACAATTTGCTAATCATGCATCAATTTACACTAATATAATACATAATCAGACATCATGATATGATCAACAATCTACTCAGAGCTATACAGCAAAATAGGGGAGGGACAAAACTGTCATTTTTGTCGCATTCATTTCACCCAAAATTTAATCAGGAACAGAAAAGAGAGCATGAAAACCAAATAATATTTCAACCTAGGAATGATTTGTAGCTTAGGGCCTCGTTGAGGCCAGGTAGAGAGGTGGCATCGAGACTAAATATCCATCTAGCCTCCCGCTGTAGAAGCTTTTTATCAATGTTTCCTCCTCTCAGATCTTCAACAATCCTTTCTAACACTGAAAATTGCATCATTGAGGTATCATGCTTATGCTGAAGGGCAACATGTATAGAGCAGATTTTTTTTCTGATGTAATATAGATGATCATAAATTCTTCTCCAGAATGTTTTCCCTATATAGAATGATCCACATTTACATAGGGCGATTCTATGTACTCTGCCATTGGGTAATGTAAAGGAACCTCCCTCTAGATTCCAATCACAGTATCAACAACTTCCACATCAAAACATGCCCTTTAAATCTTCACTAGGCCCTATAGCTTCCTGGAAATAGCTATGGACAAGACGATCCTTCAGAGACTTACATTTCCTGTACGTAACTTTGAGGTATTCTTTAATATATTTTTTCAAGATTGGATCCCAAGTAAAGAGATGCCAATGTTTCTCTAGGGTTTTTTTTCACCATGTTGTGGTTGTTGGAGTAGGTAGTAACGATCCTAACTGTATTTTCCTGTTTCTTTGTTTTTGTATCAAACAATAGTTCTTGTCTATTTTTTTTAACATACTTTATGGTAGCTTTTTTTTTAGGGTAGTCTTAGCCCCTCTGCAGGAGCCTATTTCTCAATAGCTTTTATTCCTGTAAGAAATCGTCTTCACTAGAACAATTACGTCTAATATGCAAGTATTGCCAATAAGGAATACTCCTAATTAGTGGTTGGGTACTAGGGGCATGGAGCACAGTATTCCCCACAGTGGGTTTTATGGACAGCAAAGTGCCTAAAGTGCCCTCATCCTCTTTGAAAATATTAATATCAAGAAATTGTATCAATTGTGGATCACTATGCATAGTAAATTTAAGATTATAATCGTTACCAGCCAACTTTTCCATAAACCCCAACAGGTCTGTTTTACTCGAATTCCAGACCATGAAAATGTCATCTATGTATCTGTGTCATGCTGGATAGATACATATATAGAGACTCATTGGTAAATAGTGTACATTCCTCCCCACCCCCCCCCCCCCCCCGGTGCATGTTGGCATATGATGAGACACAGCATATCCCCATCTCAACCCCCTGCACCTGGAGGTAGTGGGACCCATCAAAAGTGAACACATTCCTGGTCAGTACATGATGCAACAGTTGTAGTACAAAGGTGTTATAGGGATAGGTCATCACATCCATATCGCTGAAGAACTTGACTACAGAAATTCCACGTGTATGTGGGATACTACAATATAAAGCCTCCACATCTATTGATACAAGCAAACTATCCATGGGTATAGGGATACCATAGAGTTTTTTTTCAATAAATCACTGGTATCCCTAATATAGGATGGGGGTTTAAGAATATGTGGTCGCAAAAAAATGTTGACCAAACGTTTACCTTTCTTGGTTTTTGCACTCACTTACAATATTATTGGGTGTCCTGGTGGTTTTTATAGGTTTTTGTGGGTCTTAGGTAAGGAGTAAAAAGAGGGGATTCTAGGATAAGGGCTTTTAAGGGCCTCATAAATTTCCTTGTCAATTATTCCATTTAGAAAAGCATCATGCACCATTGTGTCATATTCACCATTGAATTCCTGTATCAGATCCCTTGATAGGGGAGTATACCATAGGATCTCCGAACACATTTCATGGTAACTCCCAGTATCCATTACCACAACATTGCCTCCTTTATCCGCCATTTTTATATTTATATGTTTATTCTTTTGTAACTGGCTAATTGCCTGCTGCTGGCCCAAAGTATTTTTCTCGCCATCAACACAAAAATTTTATTTCTTAATATCTGCAGTAACTTGGGATAGGAAAGTCCATATATGGAGATTAGTTTGTAAGGGAGGAAATTGTGTGGATTTCTTACAGAATCTAGAGTCAAACTCTGGAGACTGTGGCGGGGGGACCCTTGGATTTACCAGGGGACCTACCTCCCCAGTGCCCCCAGAGGCAGACTCAGATCTTAATATCTGCAGTAACTTGGGATAGGAAAGTCCATATATGGCGATGTCTTTGAAGACGAAAACGTGCCGGAAGGACTCCACTGCCGCCTATTTTATGAAAAGCGCTTGCTAAACTACAGAAATGTGAGTTTGTTACTATTATTTTAAATACATTTTATTTTAATGGAATTACACTATATCAGGGATATGCAATTAGCGGACCTCCAGCTGTTGCAGAACTACAAGTCCCATGAGGCATAGCAAGACTCACTCACTGACAGCCACAAGCATGACACCCAGAGACAGAGGCATGATGGGACTTGTAGTTTTGCAACAGCTGGAGGTCCACTAATTGCATATCCCTGCACTATATGGTCCTATGTTTTTCCTTTATGTGACCATCATTTTGAATCGGGCCTTTATATGTTTGGAGAAAATCTACCGTAGTTGAGAAGACTGTTTGGAAGATTGTCTGGCATTCTAGACATTTGCTGGTTCGGGTTTTTGGCATTCCAATACTGGCCAGTTCGAGTTTCTACAGATATTAGAAAGCTTGCAGGACCATTAAAATATACATTCTGTTGGGTCATATATATCTGGTAAGCCCGCATCTGCTAAGGCGGTGGTAATCACATGGGTGTTCGCATGTTAACTCTTATTTGGAATCGGATGGTGTATCTGAAGTGTCACTTTACACGTGGGATTTGAATATTTCCTTGGATATATAGAGATTTTATATTTATATTCATTCCTTTTTTTCTCATTGTTTATATATACAAGCACAAAGTTTTGGTGCATATTATTTGTATTAATTTCATTTATTCACCAAATATTTTACAGAAATTTGTGTGGTCATACGTATGGATGTTATATATAATTTTACAATTTTTATTTAGTTTTTAGTATAATTTTCTAAGCGCTAAACTTTTCACAACATTTGCACATTTTTACTAAAATATCTATTTTAGTGTGTTAGCAGCTTTTTTGATACTGGGATAGCGCAGTGTTTTTCTTTGGGTATAAGGAAAAACTAATATTTTTGTACACATTACCACAACATTGCCTCCTTTATCCGCCATTTTTATATTTATATGTCTATTCTTTTGTAACTGGCTAATTGCCTGCTGCTGGCCCAAAGTAATATTTTTCTCGCCATCAACACGAAAATTTTATTTCTTAATATCTGCAGTAACTTGGGATAGGAAAGTCCATATATAGAGATTAGTTTGTAAGGGAGGAAATTGTGTGGATTTCTTACAGAATCTAGAGTCAAACTCTGGAGACTGTGGCGGGGGGACCCTTGGATTTACCAGGGGACCTACCTCCTCAGTGCCCCCAGAGGCAGACTCAGATCTTAATATCTGCAGTAACTTGGGATAGGAAAGTCCATATATGGCGATGTCTTTGAAGACGAAAACGTGCCGGAAGGACTCCACTGCCGCCTATTTTATGAAAAGCGCTTGCTAAACTACAGAAATGTGAGTTTGTTACTATTATTTTAAATACATTTTATTTTAATGGAATTACACTATATCAGGGATATGCAATTAGCGGACCTCCAGCTGTTGCAGAACTACAAGTCCCATGAGGCATAGCAAGACTCACTCACTGACAGCCACAAGCATGACACCCAGAGACAGAGGCATGATGGGACTTGTAGTTTTGCAACAGCTGGAGGTCCACTAATTGCATATCCCTGCACTATATGGTCCTATGTTTTTCCTTTATGTGACCATCATTTTGAATCGGGCCTTTATATGTTTGGAGAAAATCTACCGTAGTTGAGAAGACTGTTTGGAAGATTGTCTGGCATTCTAGACATTTGCTGGTTCGGGTTTTTGGCATTCCAATACTGGCCAGTTCGAGTTTCTACAGATATTAGAAAGCTTGCAGGACCATTAAAATATACATTCTGTTGGGTCATATATATCTGGTAAGCCCGCATCTGCTAAGGCGGTGGTACTCACATGGGTGTTCGCATGTTAACTCTTATTTGGAATCGGATGGTGTATCTGAAGTGTCACTTTACACGTGGGATTTGAATATTTCCTTGGATATATAGAGATTTTATATTTATATTCATTCCTTTTTTTCTCATTGTTTATATATACAAGCACAAAGTTTTGGTGCATATTATTTGTATTAATTTCATTTATTCACCAAATATTTTACAGAAATTTGTGTGGTCATACGTATGGATGTTATATATAATTTTACAATTTTTATTTAGTTTTTAGTATAATTTTCTAAGCGCTAAACTTTTCACAACATTTGCACATTTTTACTAAAATATCTATTTTAGTGTGTTAGCAGCTTTTTTGATACTGGGATAGCGCAGTGTTTTTCTTTGGGTATAAGGAAAAACTAATATTTTTGTACACATTACCACAACATTGCCTCCTTTATCCGCCATTTTTATATTTATATGTCTATTCTTTTGTAACTGGCTAATTGCCTGCTGCTGGCCCAAAGTAATATTTTTCTCGCCATCAACACGAAAATTTTATTTCTTAATATCTGCAGTAACTTGGGATAGGAAAGTCCATATATGGAGATTAGTTTGTAAGGGAGGAAATTGTGTGGATTTCTTACAGAATCTAGAGTCAAACTCTGGAGACTGTGGCGGGGGGACCCCTGGATTTACCGGGGGACCTACCTCCCCAGTGCCCCCAGAGGCAGACTCATTTTCGTCCAAAAGATCCATAAGATCTTTAAGAGCCACAAAGTCCTTCACCGTAAACCCCTTCCATTGCTCTCAATCGATTAGTTCCTGTTTTTGCTTTCTCCTATCCTTGTTGTACATGAATTTATATGTTAGTCTTCTAGCAAAGAGATTCATGTCTTTTACTAATTCAAAATGGTCTGCTCATGAGGAGGGACAAAAACAAAGTCCCAAAGCCAAAACCTCATTTTCAGCTGGTGAAAGAACCTTAGAGAGATATATGATCTGTAGCTGGTCAACATCTACTTGCATCTGTAGGCATAGCAGTCCAGATTGTGTGGGCCCAACTGCTTCTTGGGCTGATCCTGCACAGGGGGAACAAATTAAAATCCCCATCTTTGTTAACTTTAGAGATAGCTCTATGAGTGAGTGTCTGTGTAGAGGTTTGGAGGGACGGGGGGTATGATTGGAATCTGTTAAAACATCTGACCCAATGGTAGCTTTATCATTCAATCATATATCACTATGTGACCCATCACCAACCCTACGATCACCACCCGCCTCTAAATCCAGAATATCTAGCAAGGGTATGTTCCTTATTTTTCTTTCCACTACCATTAGAGCCATCACCCCTATTGTGTCTTTTTTTTTTTGTGATCCTCGAGACCTGCCTCTTCCTCTTGCAGATGACTGTGAGAAATGCGAAAAACATGAACGGTTAGATGCATGTGATGAGTCTGAATCCGTAGTTTCATGTAGTGGACACCCTTGTTTCCACTTTTTTTTTGTCCTGGATTTCTTGCCTCCCTGTTGTGTCCACCTAGATGCGTATTTCCCATTGAAGGCCATCTTATCCCTAATAAATTTGATATTCTTCTTGTATATTAGATCTTTGTTGCATTTTTCAATATATTCTTTTGACAGCTTATCCTTTTCTGGGAATTTGGGATGTACGTATAGTGACATGTTCAGTTTTTGGAAATCAATGATTTCCTTATCTAGGTTCCTGATATCCTCCTTATAATGCTCAGTTAGTGCATTCATAATTTTCGCTGTAGATTCCTCTAAATTTGATTCCCATTGTTTCCTGAAATCAACACTTGTCTCCCATAAATTTGGGAAGACTTGGATCCTTAAGCCTTGTGGGTTAAGGTCTTCTTTCATGTAACGTGTATAGGTATTGGAATCATCTGTATTTATGAATCTTGGATTGATACTGTCATGTCATAATCTATGACATTGTATAGAGACTATTTTTGTCTAATCCACATATCTATATTACCTGGTAGGAATCAAGAGGAAGGTGGCCCTAGATACTGTGGAGAAAGAATTGTCACCTTGATGTAGTGTTGTGAATCTGCTGGTCCTTTTAGTGCCTTGCTAAGATGCAGTTATTATTAATATATTGTACCCCATATCTTTATATAGGGATTTATTATATATATTATATATTATATATATTATATTTCCTTTCATTACATTTTTTGTCCTCAGATTGGGACACTAGAGGTATTTCCTGGTCGGTTCTGATCTAGTGAATGCCTCGCTGATCTGGTTGCACCTGGGTAGCACATGGAATGCCGCTTATGAGAGGGCTCTTTTTACTATGTAAGTGGTACCCCAAATATTTTGTCTCCATACCATCTATGGGGTTTATCTTACAATATGTGATTTGTCTGCATCTGTCATCCTTTTGATGACATTTTTATACTGTTCTTTTTCCCATGCAGAATCCCATTGCTTGCAGTCAATGGAAATAGGTCCTGAAGAAGAAGCCACACAGTGTAAACAGGAAAACCCGTGTATACGTTTTTCCTCACTCGCGTCTGACAGACACGAGTAGAGGAGAGCCTATCGGCAGCTCTCCAGACAGCACAGCCCCCACCCCCCCCTTGGATGACCACACTTGATGACCAAGGATGCACACCACGGATGGATGACGAGGTATGCCACCCATGGCCACCAGGGATGATAGTCAGTGCTCAAAATATGGCAGTGCGCACAAATGGTGCCAGTCAGTGCCCATTACCAATGCCTGCCAGATGTCTCCCTATCAGTGATGCCGATCAGTGCAATCTATCAGTGTCCATCGGTGCCCACCTATCAGCGCCCATCCGTGCCACCTATCAGTGGCACCCATAAGTATCCATCAGTGCAGCCTTTCAGTGCCGCCTATCAATGCCCATCAGTACTGCAAACCAGTGCAACCTATTGGTGCCCATCAGTGCCACCTATCAGTGCCCATCAGTACTGCCTATCCGTGCTCATCGGTGCCACCTCATCAGTGCCCATTAGTGTCGTCTCATCAGTGTCCATCAGTGTCCATCAGTGAAGGAGAAAATGTAATTTCAACATTTTATAACATAAACAAAGAAAACTTCAAAATTTTTCGGCTTTTTTCATTTGTTGTGCAAAAAAATAAAAACCCCAGCAGTGATCAAATATCATCAAAAGAAAGCTCTATTTGTGGGGACAAAATAATAAAAAGTTGTTTGGGTACAGTGTAGCATGACCGTTCAATTGTCATTCAAAGTGCAACAGTGCTAAAAGCTGAAAATTGTCTTGGGCAGGAAGGGGGGTGTAAGTTCTTGGTATTAAAGTGGTTAAGGACTATTTTATTTATTACTATTTTCACTATGGACTATTATGGACTTTTTTCAATTCCTTTCCCTTTCGACAAGAACTTTTACTTATGTATATCTTGGGTTGCCCCATATTATATTATCTGTGAATTTGCTTGAATATGCGGTATTACTGCTACTCATCCCCCCCCCATCTCCAAGTGGTGGCAAATTCAACTACTGGCACCATAAGGCAGCTGCCTGTGCTGCCTTATGCTAGCGTTGGCACTGAAGGGTCTTTATTAAAAATGAATTAGAACTAAATCAATTAGACTTTGGAGGGTAAAAATTGGTCAGTGGCACCCCAGTTTGGCAGTGATGGTTTAAATGTGGGCATAGGGAACTGTTTTCCTTAACGTTTTAGAACTCCAGTCCCTTTTTTAGCTGTACAAAACTTTTCAGCTAAGGAAAAGAGGAGATGTCCCAGGAAGTGGCTATGTTGGTAGTTGGCAGCATCATTAAACAGCACCACCAATAAAATGGAAAAGTATTGTATCTTTTCCCTTTAAAACAGAGCATAAGTTTACCAAATTAAAATTTAAATCTAAAGGAGATTCCGGGGAAGGACACTCAGGAGGGGGTGAGAATGAGGGTGACCTATGTTGTTGGGGGGGGGGGTTAGGACTGGGAGATATAGTGGGTACAATGCACCTGAATCACGGGCACAATGTATATACACATGCAACGGTGGGAGGTGGGACACTCACAGTATAAAGGAATAATTGAATGAAATTAGGAAGGGTAAAAAATGAGGCACAGGTTGGGTTTAAGGGAAGTTGGGTTAGGGAGGGGGGGAGGGGGGATGAGGTAGTATCTGAATGGGTGGGGAAGAGAAGGGAGTTTGAAGGTATGGGTGAGGTTGTAATGGTCACAGGAAAAGCCCCTAGGGGTAACCCAGAAGGGTATGGGGAGGGGTGGGGAGTAGGAACAAGGAATAAAAGGGGAAATATTGGACAGGAAAAGGGTGAAGATTGCACAGTAATAGAGGATAAATTAAAAATAACGTTGGGAATATATGAAAAGTTTATCTTTTCTCTTTCACAAAGGGGAAGTTTGGGACAGAATGGTATTACAATATTCAAAAGGACACACAAGGATACTAGGAATTCTAGTTTGAGTAGGTTTTTCTCTCTCCTTTTGTTCCCTCACATCTCGCAACTTTTTTTCAGAGGGGGGTATAGAGAACATCCCTATGAGATCAATTATAATATTGAGACAATCCCTTTTTCCTGTTTTTATTTACTGTTTTCTGGAAAGGTATGCAGGATAGAGTTATGAATATTGGCTCCTGGAACGTTAGAGGGATGGGTACATCAGTTAAAAAAGCAGCGGTGTTTGATGCCCTCGAAAAATGTGATATCGGGTTGGTCTGCTTACAGGAAACGCATCTAACTGAGGACTCCAAGTTGGAGAACTACAGCAGGAAATTTCCCACTCAGTTTCACTCAGTCCACACCTCTTATTCAAGAGGTGTGGCTGTGTTGATAAGAAAAGAAGTAGCGTTTAACTGTCGGCAGACCAGCATCGATAAAGAAGGGAGATATGTATTTTTGCATTGTGTAATTGAAAATCGGGAGTATGTCATTGCAAATATTTATATTCCACCCCCGTTTAAACTGGATGTTTTATATAATCTAATGGAATTTATAGCAGGTAAATCTGGGATCCCAGTAGTAGCAGTGGGAGATTTTAACGAGGTTATAAATAAAAATCAGGATAGGTTCCCATCAGGGACAAATTTGCAGAGAGAGGGTGAGAGCCGGTTATCCAGGTTTATGCAAGAAGGGGGACTATCTGATTTGTGGAGAGTTCGGAATCCGGACCTCCTACAATATTCGTGTTTTTCAAGCTCCTACTCTTCACTCTCAAGAATAGATTTAGTGATGGGGAACGAAGAAGCTAACCAAGTGGTAAGGGAAATAGTATACCAACCCAGGGGGGTGTCGGATCACTCATTGGTGACGGTATCGATTAACTTAGAGGGGAGGAGTCCCTCGAAAGTATGGAAACTGAACCCAGTATGGCTTGAGATTATCGGAGATGAAAACAAAGTACTACCCCAGCTAGAAGAGTTCATAGAGCTCAATAAGGATACCGCTGCAAGTGGAGTGATATGGGACACATTAAAGGCCTACCTCAGGGGTATCCTTATTCAACAGGTAGCGAAAATTAAGAAAATATCTAGAGAATGGGAGAATACCGTTAAAAGGGAGTTAGTAGGAGCAGAAAGAGAATATATAGTAAATCCCTCCCCAGAGAAACGAAAGGTATGGTTAGATACACAGCAGAAGTATAAAGCAATGATTATTAGGAAAGCTGAGAACAAAAGACTATTCCAGAAACAAGTGGCGTTCGGGGAGGGGGAAAGTGTCGGGAAGATGCTGGCACACCTAGTGAAGACCAACTCCACGCCATCCACCGTCCCCGCGATCAGGACAGAGAAGGGAGAAATCTCAACTCAGAATTCAGTGATTATAGATACTTTTAGATCATACTATGCAAAATTGTACAGATCGCAGGGGATGAGGGGAGACGAGGAGATGGATACGTTTTTTGGAAATATTAAAGTCCCTTCCCTCACCGAGGAGGAGAGAGAGACAATGGAAGCCCCATTAACATTAGAAGAAATTCAATCTGCAGTGACAGCAATGGTTAACCAGAAGTCACCAGGACCAGACGGTCTTCCATTGGAAACCTATAAATACTATGGGAAAGTACTGCTTCCAGAGTTTCTCAGAGTATTAAATAGGGTAAAGGAGGAAGGGAGATTGCCTACCTCGATGACGGAGACAACGATAATCGTTCTGCACAAGGAGGGGAAGGATCCGTTGGAAACTAAATCTTACCGACCTATCTCACTTCTGTGCACGGACGCAAAAATACTAGCTAAGGTACTGGCGGCCAGACTGAATAAAATTATTTCCAGATTAATACACCCTGATCAAACAGGATTCATTCCCGGTAGATCAACTAGCATGAATATTAGAAGACTATACCTTAACCTACAGACACCAACGGAAAACATAGGGAAAAGGGCAATTATGGCTTTGGATGTAGTCAAAGCCTTTGATAGTCTTGAATGGAGATACATCTGGCGAGTTCTGAGAGAATTTGGCTTTGGCTCCTCATTCATTGAATGGATAAAAATTTTGTACAATGGCCCTAGTGCTAGAATTAGGGTAAATAACGAATATTCAGATAAGATATTATTAGAAAGAGGTACAAGACACCCCTGTCACCCCTGATCTTCGCCCTTGCAATGGAACCATTAGCCATTGCAATAAGATCTAATGCTGATATGGAAGGCTTTAAAAGAAAAGCGAGGGAAGAAGAGATCACGCTATACGCCGATGATATTCTCCTCTATCTGGGGGACGTTGAGAAGTCAACCAGGCAGGGGATGAAAGTCCTCGGGGAATTTAGCAGCTTCTCGGGATTAACAATAAACTGGGAAAAATCATCTCTGATGCCTGTAGACACACTGGAGAGTCAAACTATATTGACAATCCCGCAGTTAGAAGTGGTGGAGAAAATAAAATATTTAGGAATATACATACAAAGTGATGTAAAAAGGTATATAAGTGATAATATCGCCCCCTTATTAGTTAAATTTAAAAATAAAATAGAAATCTGGAAGAAACTCCCTTTGTCGGTTGCAGGGAGATGCAATCTTATTAAAATGCTATGGATGCCACAGTTATTGTATCTGTTGCATAATTTGCCATTATGGATAGATATAAAGTGGTTTAAAAAAATAGAAACACTATTTAGAGAACTCATATGGAGCGGAGGTACCTCAAGAATAGGCCTACAAATTCTGCAATTACCGACAAGGAAAGGAGGAATGGCAGTACCTCACCCAAGAAGCTACTTCTTAGCCGCACAATTGCAACATCTGGGGACGAGCAATGAGCTTAGTGGAGATATAAATAGGAAGTTAATGATTACTGGGACACCTCATAAAACCATAGTAGAGGCCTTGGAGGCAAACTCATTCCCCTATAGAACCCCCACAATAAAACTTGCTCTAAAAGTATGGAAGGCAGTAAAAGCGATAAAGGGTCTGGAAGGGATGACCAAAGAAACCCCATTATGGAATAACCTGAACCTACAGGAAATGGGAATGATAGAGAGGCACAAAGATTGGGAAAGTAGGGGGATTGACAGACTGGCCCAGTTGTATGAAGGAAATATAATAAAAACATTTAATACACTGAGAATGGAATATGATCTACCAAAACACTCGTTTTATAAATATTTACAAATCAGACATGCATTATCGAAACAATTTGGTACATCGGGGCCAGTGTGGAGCAAATCCCCCATCTATAATAGATTGAAATCTGAAGATAGTGCAAAAGGGTTTATAGCAGAAATATATCCATATATTTGTGAAGGGAGCATAGAAACCCCAGATAAACTTAAAAGTAAAATAAAATGGGAGGAGGAAGTAGGAACATTCTCAGATGAGCAGTGGATGAGGATACTGGAGGGGGGACATTTGATATCTGTCTCGCCAGCCCAGAGGGTGTCACATCTAATGCTGCTACATAGAGCCTATTATACACCGAAGAGGCTATACAGGTTTAGGCGAAGGGAAGATGACGGATGCCCGAGATGTCAGGTGACAGGGGATCTGATGCACATGTTCTGGAGGTGCCCTAAACTGTTCCGTTACTGGTCAGAAGTTATTGCTGATTTGAATGAAACATTTGGAGTATCGGTTGATGGGAACCCCAGAATGTGCTTATTGGGCCTGAATGAGGGAATAAGAGGGCCGGCTTGTATAAATAAAGCAGTAATGAGATGTATGTTCCAGGCAAGGAAGCTAATAGCGCAAAGGTGGCAGGCAAAAAACCCCCCATCGGTAGCGGAGTGGAGACAACTAATAACAGAGACGATCTGGAAGGAAAAAGTAGTATATGTAAGGAGAGGGAATTTTAGGGAATTTAATAAAATGTGGAAACCATGGTTAGATAAGTGGGGCTACACAGTATAAAGATTTGGAGAGAATGGCGACTGGAGGGAGGAAGGAGAGAGAGAATATGTGGTATAGGTGATAAGAAGTTAGTGGTATAGAGAGTAACACGGTCACAGTTTGTGTATGAGAGGCCCACTGCCTCTTCCTGTTATGTACGTGAAGGGGGGGGGGGGGGGGGGGAATGTGGAAAATGGAGTGTTTAACTGTATAAAGTTTGTGAATGGAAAAATTATTATGAAAATAAATAAAGATTATATAAATAAAAAAATAAAAAAAGAATGAGGGTATATAGGTGGTAGAGCTGGCAGTGTCTCTCAGAAAATGTAGCTGTCAGTGTTTCTCACCAAAAGTTTCATCCTGTGTGTGGTGAACAGTAAATAATGTCCCTGTGTTTGCTTGACCAAGCGTTAGTGGTAATATGTTCCCTGGCACTGACACTGTGATCATGTGGGTGTTTCGCACAACTTAATTGTAGAGGGGAGGGACAGCCTTCTGGGGAAAAATGAATAAAACAAATAATATAAACAAGTGATAGCCCACGGGAGCTAATGATGAAATGGTTTATTACAAAAACTCAAGATCTGGAGTGATTGCGATGGGGAGTAAAACAGAGGAGCAGGAGGCAGCTAAAAAGTTGAGAAGAATAAAAGTAAGCCCTTGTACACACGGTCGGAGATTCAGATGGAATGTTTCCTATCGGACCGTTTTGTCAGATATTCCGACTGTGTGTGGTCTGCATCGGACTGTTTCTGTCGGAATATCCGACGGACCAACTTTTCCAACTTGCCGGTAAAATTTTCCGACAAAATGCTACGATCGGACATACTCCGATCATGTGTAGCCTACTCCGACGGACAAAGTGCCACGCATGCTCACAATCAAATTCCGACACGGAAGCGATCGCTCAGGTAAAACTACTGTTCGTAATCGATATAGCACATTCGTCACGCTGCAATGTTAAATAGTCTTTCATGAAGCGCATTCTCTTGTTCTTTACAATGCTGCAAGAAGGAACTTCTTTTGATGCTCATAGTCACACACACTTCTCCCAAACGTATTTCCTGACTCTTTTTTACTCATTTCAGCAATACAATTTTTGAAATCGTCATAACTGCACAATTTTATTTTTTGTTTATTGTTTTTTGGGTGAATTTTGTGTTTTTTTTCCCTTTTTTGACAGTTTGCTCATCTTTCCATTTTTTGGGGTGTGTTTTGTGTGTAAACTTACCACAACAACATTATTATCTTTTTTATATTTTCTTTTTGAATCTACACGAAGTTGTTTAGTGTTGGTGCCCCTTGTTATTCATGTCACTTTGTATTTTTGAAATGTACCTGCCTGCTCACAAATAAACTGGCCTTTTTGAAGTCAAACACATACGAAAGTATTTCTTCAAACAAAAAAAAAACTTTATTTAGGTGTCAGTAACAGATAAAGAGGGAGGCAGCGATGGAGAAACTGGGGAGATTAGCGAAGCCTTTGGCCCCCAGGCACACATCAACTATTTAAACGCAAAAATTGGTGGCCTGAGGAGTACATGTCTGAGGGAGAGAAGTCTGGTCCTGAAGTCCAAGAAACCCGGAACAGCAGCAGATGACATCTATGTTCCCAGGCTGTGGTACTACAAGAGGCTGCATCTTCTGTCAGACCAGACTGAACCCAAGTAATCACACTCTGGTCTTCCTTCCATGCTTCCTTCTAGGCTGTGGCTGTGGTGCTGGAGGTGTGGCAGAAGGAGAAGGAGGAGGAGGGGCATGGACCAAATCACACAAGTGTGTTGTTTGTGTCATTTGGCCCAACAGGCCCTTGTTGAGGGTGTGTATAATTATCTCCTCACACAAGAGCTGTTGCCCCTCCTCCATTTTCTCCAGTTTGCACGCAGCCAAGGCGGCAAAGGCCTCTTGATAGGTGGGTTTGGCTTGGAGGGCCACTGATGCTTACCCAATCAGCCTCAAAGCCGACTCCTCCACATTCCCCCCCTTTCTCGCCCTTTTGCTTGGAAGGCGGAGGGGAGGGACCTGGCATTCTGTCAGGCTCCTCCGCTGGCCCACCGCCTGGCTGCCGCTTACCCCTGCCTCCTCCTGGCTGCCACTTTCCACAGCCACCTCCTGGCTGCTGCATTCCACACCCTCCTCCTGGCTGATGTCTTCCTATGTATGAAAAAGGGACATAGTTTTAGTTTTTTGGTTCATCAAACATGCACAATTTTCACATCAAGACTGTTGCAAATTGTTAACCAATAGAAAAGACTATTATTCTGAGCCCATCATTTTTCTTTCTTGTCCCAAAGGTTTTGGCCACTACTGTCTATTGATATGTGAAACACTTTCTCAAATCAGCAATTAGTGAGCAAAAATCAAGTTAACATCATTCATTTATACTCCCAAAATATGTACAACAATACTACACCTGGCTCAAGCTGGGCTCCCCCAGTTCTTTCTGAGTGGAAGGCCCAGGTTGGGCGTCGGAAGACTCAGCGGGTGTGGAATGTAGCATAGGACAGGTGGAAGGAAGGGTAAAGAGTGATTCTCTGGCCTCAGCCTGGTCTGACAGAAACTGCATCCTGTCATAATACCACAGCCTGGGGACATAAACGTAATCTGCTGAAGCACCAGATTGCATGGACTTCAGCACCTTCTTCCTCTCCTTCAGATAAGTACTCCTCAGGCCACCGATTTTCACTTTTAAATAGTTGACGTCTGCCTTGGGGACCACCGGCTTCACAAACTCAACCAGTTTCTCCATTGCTGCCTGCCTCTTTTGTCAGTTACTATAATGAGGGTGCGTTGCTTGCCACAGGCAGGGCATCTCCCTGTATTTATCGATGAACAGAGGGAGGAAGCTATGTTCATTGAACCCGTCCATAATGTCTGCAAGACATAACACAAGACAAACCCTAATGTCAGGCTAAACTCCACTAATGCAGGCCTCAATCTAGAAGCAGTATAGCCTAGTAATGTGCCAAGTTCAAAATTTTACCTTCGTATGCACGATCGTCGCGTCAGCTTCTCCCTCTGTTCACAGATTGTACGGACGACACACGCGTGTTGCGTTTTATATACATTGCGCATGCGTGAAACTCCGCCCGCCCCTGACGTTCTTTCTAGACTATTCCCCGCCCCTTCGCTTTCGGCGCAGTGGGGAGAGCACATGGTGGAGAGAACGCAGGTGTGCAATCAGAGTTCCACTAACGAGGAGGAGGGCGAGGAAAGCCCGGAGTCTGAAACGTCCCGATCAAGGAAGATTTAAGGCCTCAAATATGTCTTTTGTAGAGATGTTGGAAATGGTGGACATATTGAACAGGACCGACTAAGATGGGAAGTATGGACCTTACCCAAACCCAAATATCAGAAAGGCCAAGATCATGACTAAAGTTGTGAAGAGTCTTCAGAAGAATTTTGGGGTACGCCGATCCATGGATCAACTGAGAAAACGCTGGTCAGACCTGAAACTGAGGGAGCACGATCAGTACAGAAGGATCAAGCATGTTCTGGAAAAAAGTAAGTAGTTGTGTGTTCATATGATTATTCTTGCTTGCATACATGCTCCATGTGCTTTGATTTCATGTTGTGCATTTTAAAATGGCCACTTTCAAGTTCATGGTTTCATTTGTTCGTAAGAAACATCGTTCTGCAGGTAAGTATTCCAGCTTAACAAAGTGTCCACAATAGTGTTCTCACCTTTGAACTCGGCCAAAAAACACAATTGTACAACACTTCCAAGCAATGTTTCATATTCCTATTTCTGCCCTCTCATAGGGGAGAGAAGACTCTGCAAGTATGAGGACACCAGGGACCCCACCCCTCCCAAAGAAGGCAAAATTCCAAAACCAGAAGCAGAGGAGCAGGAGGAGAAGGAGGAAGGAGAGATCGTTGACAAATTGTCACCACAACAGGTGAGTGTCGGATAACACAGCTTCCGGTAAGCTCATCAATGTATGTCTGCATATTTATAATACATGGTGTGTTTTTTTTTGCTTTGTTTTGTAGGTGATGTGGAAGAAGAATCCCATTTTACCAGTGAAAGTGCCCAGATCCTGATTGGGGAGATAATGGGCTGCAATCGGGATTTAGAAAATATACAGCAAAACATCAATGATGTTAAAAATAAAATGAAGAACATCATTGATGTTTTGGGGAGAGTGTGAAACACCACAAACTAGGTAGTGTTGTATTTTTTTGCTTTTAAACCACAACTTTTGTATTTTATAAAAATCCAAATTTGGAAGATGCACAGAGTGTGTCAACATGCGCTATCTCCCATCATGGGGGATCAATGTACGTGTTTTGTGTAAAGTGGCCGAGATGAAGGGGTTGCAGCCCCAAAACATGTACATTGATCCCCCATGATGGGAGATAGCACATGTTGACACACTGTGTGCATCTTCAAAATTTGGATTTTCCAGGGGTGACACCCCATGTGATGAAGGCAATATCAGCCCAGTTTGTACATACTCATGTCTGATATTGTCTTCACTTTTCAAAGTTGAACTTTGTAAGTTCCTGTGTTCTGCATGTTACGCTTTGATACATGCCTGTTTACACAAAAACACCAAGTTAAAAAAAATCCCTGAAATGTTTTTGATACACCCAATTTGTTGGTTTGTTGTAAAACCCTTTTTCCAAACGCACATGTGAATGTGCTTTAATTAAAAAGTTAAATTATCAACAATGTGATGCTTCCTTTTTCAATGGGCAAAAGCAGTATTTGGAGTAAAATTGTTGATTTCGGTGACAATGGGTGTTATTTACTAAAGGTAACTCCACTTTGCACTCCAAGTGCAGTTTCAGGTGCACTTTTGCAGTGCACTTGTAGTGCATAGTGGATGTGCCTTTAGTAAATAACACCCACAGTGATGTATTAATTTTCACAATCATGCCATTTTCCTGCCATGGTGCTGAAATTAAGCAAGATTTTGGTCAGTAATGCACTACATACATTAGTTAACAAAAACAAGGTGTGTGTGTAGCAGACCCACAACATAATAAGCTTATCTGAAGAAGAGACTGTCCCCTCATCTCGCTCAGAACTTGGGTTTGCACTGTTGTAGAAAAAGGCACAACAAGAAAAAACATAAATTTACCTAGGAGACACCTAAAGCCAAGCAGTAAATGAAAACAAATATTGGAGTTTCAAAGAAAAATGTATTCCTAAAATGCCGCTCAGACATTGTTTGGCATATCAATGGCCCCCCTACCCACAAAGTATTCCATGTATTGGTTTCTAACCTCACGGGTGCTTTGGGGGGGGGGGGGGGGCAAGCCAGGACGAGCAGCTTCAAGGCCCGTGAGGTTCTCATTTTCAAGCAAGTCTGCTTCTTGGACAACTGAGACCACATAGTTTGCAGAATGTCTGTCTTTTTAGGAAATTGTGAAGAACACAGCAGGCCAGCACAATGTGATTTATTTTGTATTCCGCCATGTGGGAGGCCACAGTCTGCCATTCCTGTGGCGTTGAAGGACACTGTGGAGTGAAACCAGACCAAAAATTTGTAATTTTGCAAACCAACATTGCAAGCAAATTAGACACCAACATTTTTGGCCAAGATCAGTATAACATTTTGGGAAATTAGTATTTAAAGCCTAAAGTATAAGATCCCTTTATCAGAGTCATCACCCCCCCATCCACCCCATCTGATGGGCCCTTGCTAAAAAATGAGGGGGTGGGATGTTTTGGACAGGTAACCCTCTCCACTTGATTGAGAGCTGAATGCCTAAATAATGTGTGATACTTTGGGAAGCCCCTCCTTACTTACACTATTGGAAGCCCACCGGACAGGTAATAAGTGTCATAATAACAAAAAGAAAACAAAATGGAAGCACATTTTGACATTCTGCTATTACCTATCAAGATAATAATAAGGTAAAAAAATAAAAAATATAGCATTTGAAAGTATTGAGGCAGGCCCTTGCACTACATGCTTTGGTGAATTCATCCATAAATGTGACCATCAAAAAGGTAGATATAGTGTGTATTGGGTTTGGTAAAGTCAGCAGATATAGGATTGCTAGCAGCTGAGCTAGCAGTTGGGGGGAGGGGGGTTCCTAATGAGTTTGGCACAACCAAAAAAAAATGTCACTCTGCATGAATTGAAGCACACACATCACATTTGTAGACATTTTAGGGGGTGTTTAGGGGAAAGCAATACTATGGAGCTGACAAAAGACATTGGTAAGTGACTAGACTATAGTTTTATGGGCCAAGAAGAGCATGGTAGGGAAGTTAGTGAGGCAAATATGCATGAGGACAAAGGGGCAGATCATATATGAATTAGAGCATATTGCAATCATGGTAATTAGGGAATGAGGAAATAAATGCAATACATTAGCAAGCATTAAATACATAGAATGTGATGTTAAAGGAGAAAACTTACCTTCATATAGTCCTTCTGCAGGACCTGAATGATAGCAGAACAGGTCTCTAAAATAATGATCCCCAGAGCCTGGGGGGAGATGCCTGTGGAGAACTTCAGGTCCTGAAGGCTTCTCCCTGTCGCCAAGTAGCGCAACGTGGCGATGAGCCTCTGCTCCGAAGTGATGGCTGGCCGCATGCAGGTATCCTGCCTGCTGATATAAGGGGTCAGCAAAGCCAGCAGACAGTGAAAAACGGGGGCCGGCATCCGGAGATAATTCCTGAAATCATCAGGATTATTCTCCCGGATCTCACGGAGCAAAGGCATGTGCGAGAACTGGTCACGCTGGCGCAACCAATTCTTGGTCCACAAACGCCTCCCCTCCCTGTTCATAGACCGGGCTTGTGTCAAAGTAAGAACCCCAACACGAAGCCCCTGCACAGCACAAACTCTACGATGAGTACGTAGACGAAACATGGTTTGAAAATGGTCGGCTGGTCAGAACGGACAACAGAAAGCACCAATAAACAGCAATGCCTGAAAGAACGACCTGAATAGCAGAAGCAAGCAGACAATAAGCAATGCAAATCAAAGCGTACTATACCAAGATATAGTCCACAATGAGAAACAAATACTTACTGACTACACACACTGATTATCAGATACGCAAAGACAAGCAGAAACTGAAGAGCAGTAGCGAACTGAATCACAAATCTGAAAAGCGCGAATCGTCTCTCACCAAACTTCTACTAACACGCGATGCACACGAGATCAGCAGAAGGAGCCCAAAGGGTGCCGGACGTGGTGCTGAACTTCCCTTTTCTAGTCCTGCCGTACTTGGCTTACGTCACCGCGTTCTTGGCAACCGGAAATTCCGACAACTTGGTCCGACCGTGTGTTTGCAACATCACTTCCAGACCTCGTCCTGAATTAATCCGCCGGAATAACTCAGACGGATTTGGTTGTCGGAGTCTCCGACCGTGTGTACAAGGGCTAAGAAGGACAGAGATGAGGGAAACGGGAAGAGGGTAATGCCGCATACACATGACCGTTTTTTCCTTCAGAATAAACTCTGATGGTTCTTCCGATGACGTTTCCGCTGAAACGGATTTGCGTATGCATGATCATACCAAAGTGACATTTAATGACGGTGACGTACAACACGTACGACGGGACTGGAAAAAGGAAGTTTAATAGCCAGTAGCCAATAGCTGCCCTTGCGTCGTTTTTGGTCCGTTGGAACAGCATACAGACGAACAGTTTTCCTGATAGGAATTGATTCCGTTGGAAAGATTTAAAACATGTTCTATTTCTAGGTCCGTCAGAATTTAAAAAAAAAAAAAAAAAGGCAGCTGAAGCCCACATGATAATATCCGTTGAAATGATTCCGTCTGACTTCTTCTGCCGGGAAAGTCCGACTGTGTGTACACTGCATTAGGTTCATGGGGGGGGGGGGGGGGTACATGAGTGTCCATAATTGTGATAATGTAGAGTGTAATTTCATAGTTCTAGTGACCTGCAGTCAAAGTCCATTGGGAGGGGTGTCTTCACCCAAGGATCCCAGACTCACTGGAATTTAGGCATTGGATTCTGCAGTACGGCCGTCAGCTTTTTATTAACCAAAGTCCGGTTATACAATTTTCAAGGGACACAGAATGATCTTTATCCACTTACTAGCTAATAAAAAGCATGTCATTGCTACAGAGTTTAAGCTTACATACTGTACTGTAATACTCTCCAAACCATACATACCCATATCTACTGAAACACCTGAAATATTTGTTAGGGAAAACCATTTAGGCTTGTGATGAAATCCCAGGCATTAAAATGTTTCCTGCACTTAGTGTTAGATCTGGTTTCTTTTACTTTGACATTCCGATTACAATTTTCATTGTTTTCCGTTTTTCTATTCAAAAAAGGCCGGCTTGTCCTGTTTTCCTTACTAGGCACAATAATTGGTTCTCATTGTCTACCATAACAATCCAGTTTATCTTAAAGCAGACCTTGCACTAAAAAAGGTCAACTTATTTTTTTCAGAGTCCTTCCCCATTCCTCAAGGCTTTAGTGAAATAAAAAAAAGAAAATGATATTCTGTGGGGCAAAAAAAAGTTAAATAATAGACTTACCTATCACCTTCTATACATGAGGCCTATCACCATATTTCTGGTAAGATTTCAGTACCCACGAATACCCAAAAACCTGTTAGAAGACACTCCAAGTAATTTGGCTACTCAGCACTCCCTGGGATATAGTCAAAAGGTTGGTTACATTACGCCAAGAATTACAGTATGAAAATCGAGGTTATTATATTTGCTACGTTTTTTTCCCCACAGCCTTTGTAATTTTGTTTCAACAAAGCATTTTTGGCATTAAGGGGGTAAAAAAAAAAACAACAACCTTGTTTGATAGTACAAGATTTGCTTTAAAGTGTACCCATGGGCAAAATCATAAACCATACAGTGCATGCAGAAAGTATTTACAGCTCTTTAATTTTTCAACATTTTGTTATATTACAGCCTTATTAGAAAAAGGATTAAATTCATTATTTTCCTCAAAATTCTACAAATAATACCCCATAATGACAACATGAAAGAAGTTTGTTTGAAATCTTTGCAAATTTAAAAAAAATAAAAAACAAAAAAATGACATGTACAGTACATAAGTATTCACAGCCTTTGCTCACTCAAAATTGAGCTCAGATGCATCCTGTTTCCACTGATCATCCTTGAGATGTTTCTACAACTTGATTGGAGTCCACCTGTGGTAAATTCAGATGATTGGACATGATTTGGAAAGGCATGCACCTGTCTATATAAGGTCCCACAGTTAACAGTGCATGTCAGAGCACAAACCAAGCCATGAAGTCCAAGGAATTGTCTGTAGACCTCCAAGACAGGATTGTATCGAGGCACAGATCTGGGGAAGGGTACAAAATAAGAGTCCACCAGGACTCACCCTAGAGCGGGCCGCCCGGCCAAACTGAGCGATCGAGGGAGAAGGGCCTTAGTCAGGGAGGTGGCCAAGAACCTGATGGTCACTCTGACAGAGCTCCAGCATTTCTATGTGGAGAGAGGAGAACCTTGAAGAAGAAAACCCATTTCTGCAGCACTCCACCAATCGGGCCTGTATGGTAGAGTGACCAGACGGAAGCCACTCCTCAGTAAAAGGCACATGATAGCCTGCCTGGAGTATGCCAAAAGACACTGAAGGACTCTCACCCCATGAGAAACAAAATTCTCTGGTTTGATGAAACAAAGATTGAACTCTTTTGTCTGAATTGCAAGCGTCATGCCTGGAGGAAATCTGGCACCGCTCATCACATGGCCAAAACCATCCCTACAGTAAAGCATGGCGGTGGCAGCATCATGCTGTTGGGATGTCTTTCAGTGGCAGGACCTGGGAGACTAGACAGGATTGAGGGAAAGATGAATGCAGCAATGTACAGAGACATCCTTGATGAAAACCTGCTCCAGAGCGCTCTGGACCTCAGACTGGAGCGTTGGATCATCTGCCAACAGCACATTCCACAAATTCATGAAAGGGGGCAGAGTCTACCAGCTGAAAAGGCAGCAGCTGCAGTGCTAGCATTTTGGCCAAGCTAGCATTTAGAGCATGTGGATGGCTGGGACTGAATTTCTTTTTATGGTTCAGCAACTGGGTTGGCTACAAGTACTTAGGTCACCTATTGCTATACCTTCATTCCTCTCGGTGCAGATTTTTGAGAGGACAGGAGGTATAGTAGGGTTGGAGATCCCAGATGAAGAGCAATGAGAAGTCCTTCTTTTTCTTTGATGTGGGTTTTTCAAGTGCTGTTGCCAACAGACTGCATGGCAGGTCATAATATGTCTGGTCAAGCATGTGGTGCCCAAGCAGTTGCTGTTCTGGCCACACTTGATCCGCTTCAGACATAGGTTGCAAACAGCAACAGTACGATCTGCTGCACACGTGTCGAAAAAGGCCCACATCAAGGAACTTTTATAAGTCAGGAGCTCTGCGCCATTATTCAATAGGGTGCCTGCCCTTAAGCTGGCCCCTAGAGGACATCCTGTCTCATTGGAGTTGTGCCTCCTCCTCCTCACTTTCCTCCTCTCTTCTCTCAGGCACCCACGTACAGTCAGTGACCTCATCATCCACTCCCTCCTCGTCACTGGAGCAAACTTGCCAGTATGCTGCAGCTGGAGAAACACAATTGCCAGTTTCTTGTCCTTCTGTGGCACCCCCTCTCTAGACTCGCGTTACTCCCTTCCTCAACCTGGGAACCAACATCAACGCCTTCAAATCGCTGAGCATCCTCCAGCAGCATGTACCCGGCACTGTGTTTGAATAATTCTGGGGACTCCTCCGTGCATGATGTAGGGGCTACGGAAGGAGTGACTGTGGACAAGGAGCCTGTGGAATATGCTGCTTTGGCAGCTGCGTTGGAAGGCAAAATACTCTGAGCCTGGGTGACGGAGGATGAGGACGACTTTGTTATCCACTCCACCAACTCTTGTGCTACACTGAATGCAGAGTGTATATGTATATGTATATGTATATATAAATATACAGTCTCACAAAAGTAAGTACATCCCTCATATTTTTGTATATATTTTAATATATCTTTTCATGTGACAACACTGAAGAAATTACACTTTGCTACAATGTAAATAGTGAGTGTACAGCTTGTATAACAGTGTTATTTGCTGTTCCTTCAAAATAACTCAACACACAGCCATTAATGTCTAAACCACTAGCAACAAAAGTGAGTACTCCCCTAAGTGCAAATGTCTAAATTGGGCGCAATTAGACATTTCCCCTCCCCAGTGTCATGTGACTCATTAGTGTTACAGGGTGTCAGGTGTGAATGGGAAGCAGGTGTGTTAAATTTGGTGTTATCGCTCTCACTCTCTCATACTGGTCATTGGAAGTCCAACATGACACCTCATGGCAAAGAACTTTTTGAGGATCTGAAAAAAAAATTGTTGCTCTACATAAAGATGGCCTTAGCTATAATAAGTTTACCAAGACCCTGAAACAGAGTAGACATGTGCAGAGTAAAATATTTCGTTTCGGAATTTCGTTTTTGTCCGAAAACTTAATTTATTTAGTTACTCCCGAAATTCGTTTTTATTTATTTTGTTTTTCGTTCAAAAATTGCATTCGTCCGAAAATCCACATGAATTACGATCAAATCTGTCTTTGAAGGCTTATGGTGTCTGTCGAATGTATAAAGAAGATTCGACGGAGCTAGTATATAGCATACTTTAGAACCCTATTAAAGTCTATGGGACTCCAACGTTCAAAATCTAAAGTGCTAATTGTAAAGACTAATTTGCAAGTTACTGTCCTAAAAAGTGTTTGGGGACCCGGGTCCTGCCCCAGGGGACATGTATCAATGCAAAAAAAAGTTTTAAAAACGGCAGTTTTTTCGGGAGCAGTGATTTTAATAATGATTAAAGTGAAACAATAAAAGTGTAATATTCCTTTAAATTTCGTAGGGGGGGGGGGTTGTCTATAGTACGCCTGTGAAGGGGCGCATGTTTCTGGTGCTTAGAACTGTCCCTGCACAAAGTGTCATTTATGCAGGAAAAAAAGTCCTTTAAAATCACTCGCAGCTATTATGAATTGTCGGCTCCGTAATACAGCGAACACTCATTGAAAGTCATTGATAAAAAAAAAAACAAAAAACGTGGGGGTCCCCCAAATTCAATTACCAGGCCCTTCAGGTCTGGAATGGATATTAAGGGGAACCCTGCTTCAAATTTAAGAAAAAATTGGACGTGGGGTTCCCCCTAAATATCCATAACCAGACCCTTCAGATGTAACGGAAACCTGCCTGTGTTACAACAGAGGGGTGCGCGGTCACCCATACATCACAGGGAACCCCGGATTTCCCCTTGCGTCAGAGGGGGGTGGGTCAGGTGACGGGTGGCCCCGCCCTCCGTATATAAGAAACGTCAGGCCGCCGGAATCCCTGCAGTGTCTCCTCCGTGGAGACAGAAGAAGGATGGATTTGCTGCGCTGATTCAGATCAGCCATCGCTGGAGAGATGACCGTCTGTCGCTGGATAGCAAGAGTGGATTAGCACCGCTGGAATCTTTTTTTTATTTCTTTTTATTTTTAATAAAGGAATTTTTCAAAAGTGTGTTTGTCTTATTTAACTATTTTTTACACTTTCTTTTTGAAATGGTAGGGGTACTTTTGTACCCCCTTACCATTTCAAACAGGGGGGGGGCAGGATCTGGGGGTCCCCTTGTTAAAGGGGGCTTCCAGATTCTGATAAGCCCCCCGCCCGCAGACCCTCACAACCACCGGCCAGGGTTGTGAGGATGAGGCCCTTGTCCTCATCAACATGGGGACAAGGTGCTTTGAGGGGTCACAGACCCCCAAAGCATCCTCCCAATGTTGAGGGCATGTGGCCTGGTACGGTTCAGGAGGGAGGGGGGCCGCTCTCTCGTCCCCCCCTCTTTTCCTGCGGCCTGCCAGGTTGTGTGCTCGGATAAAGGGTCTGGTATGGATTTTTAGGGGGACCCCCACGTCAATTTTTTTTTAAATTTGATGTGGGGTTCCCCTTAATATCCATATCAGACCTGAAGGGTCTGGTATGGATATTTAGGGGGACCCCACGTCAAATTTTTTTTTAATTTGACACGGGGTTCCCCTTAATATCCATGTCAGACCTGAAGGGCCTGGTAATTGAATTTAGGGGAACCCCCACGCTTTTTTTTTTTTTTTTATCAATGAATGAATGAATTGTCGGCTAATACAGAGATCAGAGACACGTTGGGCCCAATTGGGACATTAATGTACTCAGCGGTTTAGTGTTGCCAGCAGTTTAGACATTAATGGCTGTGTGTGGAGTTATTTTAAAGGGACAGTAAATTTACATGGTTATACAAGCTGTACATTCACTACTTTACATTGTAGAAAAGTGTCATTTCTTCAGTAGTGCCACATGAAAAGATATAATTAAAAATATTTACAAAAATGTCAGGGGTGTACTCACTTTTGTGAGATACTGTGTGTATATATACACTAGACTGTGTGTGTGTGTGTGTTTGTGTATGTATATGTGTGATATATACAGTATATATACAGTGGTGTGAAAAAGTGTTTGCCCCCTTCCTCATTTCCTGTTCCTTTGCATGTTTGTCACACTTAAGTGTTTCGGAACATCAAACCAATTTAAACAATAGTCAAGGACAACACAAGTAAACACAAAATGCAATTTGTAAATGAAGGTGTTTATTACTAAAGGTGAAAAAAAATCCAAACCATCATGGCCCTGTGTGAAAAAGTGATTGCCCCCTAAACCTAATAACTGGTTGGGCCACCCTTAGCAGCAACAACTGCAACCAAGCGTTTGCGATAATGTGCAATGAGGCTTTTACAGCGTCCTGGAGGAATTTTGGCCCACTCATCTTTGCAGAATTGTCCTAATTCAGTTACATTAGAGGGTTTTCGAGCATGAACGGCCTTTTTAAGGTCATACCACAACATCTCAATAGGATTCAGGTCAGGACTTTGGCTAGGCCACTCCAAAGTCTTCATTTTGTATTTCTTCAGCCATTCGGTGGTGGACTTGCTGGTGTGTTTAGGATCATTGTCCTGCTGCAGAACCCAAGTTCGTTTCAGCTTGAGTACACGAACAGATGGTCGGACATTCTCCTTCAGGATCTCTTGGTAGACAGCAGAATTCATAGTTCCTTTTATCACGGCAAGTCTTCCAGGTCCTGAAGCAGCAAAACAGCCCCAGACCATCACACTACCACCACCATATTTTACTGTTGGTATAATGTTCTTTTTATGAAATGCAGTGTTCCTTCTACGCCAGATATACTTGGACACACACCTTCCAAAGAGTTCCACTTTTGTCTCATCGGTCCACAGAATGTTGTCCCAAAAGTCTTGGGGATCATCAAGATGTGTTGTGGAGAAATTGAGACGAGCTTTGATGTTCTTTTTGCTCAGCAGTGGTTTTCTCCTTGGAACTCTGCCATGCAGGCCATTTTTGCCCAGTCTTTTCCTGATGGTGGAGGCATGAACGCTGACCTTAACTGAGGCAAGTGAGGCCTGCAGTTCCTTGGACGTTGTTGTGGGGTCTTTTGTGACCTCTTGGATGAGTCGTCGCTGCGCTCTTGGGGTAATTTTGGGCGGCCGGCCACTCCTGGGAAGGTTCACCACTGTTCCATGTCTTCACCATTTGTGGATAATGGCTCTCACTGTGGTTCGCTGGATTCCCAAAGCTTTGGAAATGGCTTTATAACCCTTTCCAGACTGATAGATCTCAATTACTTTCTTTCTCAATTGTTCCTGAATTTCTTTGGGTCTCGGCATGATGTGTAGCTTTTAAGGATCTTCTGGTGGACCTTACTGTGTCAAGCAGCTCCTATTTAAGTGATGCCTTGATTGTGAACAGGTGTGGCAATAATCAGGCCTGGGTGTGGCTAGAGAAATTGAACTCAGGTGTGGACAACCACAGTTATAGTATGTTTTAACAAGGGGGGCAATCACTTTTTCACACAGGGCCATGATGGTTTGGATTTTTTTTCACCTTTAATAATAAACACCTTCATTTACAAATTGCATTTTGTGTTTACTTGTGTTGTCCTTGACTATTGTTTAAATTGGTTTGATGTTCCGAAACACTTAAGTGTGACAAACATGCAAAGGAACAGGAAATGAGGCAAACACTTTTTCACACCACTGTATATATATATATATATATATATATATATATATATATATATATATTAATACAATGTATTAAAAACTGTACACACTGTATTAGATACTGTGTACACTGCCTGTACTGTATTATAAACTGTATTACGGCTGAACTGTATTGTATATTGTGTACACCAATACAAGTGTAGTAGAAACTGTACTATGGCTGTACTGTATTGTATACTGTGTACACCACTACAAGTGTATTAGAAACTGTACACACTGTATTAGATACTGTGTACACCACCTGAAGTGTATTAGAAACTGTACACACTGTATTAGATACTGTGTACACTGCCTGAAGTATATTAGAAACAGTACATCACTGAATGCACTATAGATAGATATAGATATAGGCTACACTGGATGCAGAGTATATACAGTTATGCTCATAAGTTTACATACCCTGGCAGAATTTATGATTTCTTGGCCATTTTTCAGAGAATATGAATCATAACAAACTTTTCTTTCACTCATGGTTAGTGTTTGGCTAAAGCCATTTTTATCAATCAACTGTGTTTACTCTTTTAAATCAAAATCACAATAGAAACTACCCAAATGACCCTGATCAAAAGTTTACATACCACAGTTGTTAATACTGTGTATTGCCCCATTTGCTATCAATGACAGCTTGAAGTCTTTTGTGGTATTTGTGGATGAGGCCCTTTATCTTCTCAGATGGTAAAGCTGTCCATTCCACTTGGCAAAAAGCCTCCAGTTCCTGTAAATTCTTGGGCTGTCTTGCATAAACTAATATCACTTTAAAGGATAATAAGGCAAGAGAAAATTGGATTTTTAGGGTGCAAAACATAACACAATGAGGTATATCAAAAATATTTATTTAAAATAAAAACATGATAGAATAAAAAAATCCATCAGCAAAATATACAGTTACAGTTTACAGAGGGTGCCCATTGACAAATTCTCAACATGTTTCACCAAGAATAGTAGCTTCCTCTATTTCCTAGACAAATAGAAAAACAGCAATTTACAATAGAACAAAAATATTTTAAAACAGTTCATTTTTTATTTAATCATACATATTGAAGACCCCAAGTTCAGATTAAAGCCATTTTGACAAGACAGCTTGATCAAAATGTACCTGTATATAGATGGATTTGTCAAAATTGCATGAAGGCTAGCATAAAGGCAGGGACTGGTCAAAAAAGCAGAACCCCACAAATGGATCAATTGGTGTACCACAGAAGGAGGTAAAAAAGGTAAACGCCTAATTTGTGTCAGGATAGATAATAGTGGCATCTATGGAGGAGGTATAAAGGAAACAAAAAACTTGATCAGAACGTAACTTCCAGGAACATATATGGCCAAACAAATCAGCCAAAAAGTTATTTTCATATAGATACCTGACTAACAGGCTCAATCAATCTGAGTGAAAATCCACATCAACAATGGCCAGTAAACTCAAAGGTTCCCCCGTCAGAATCTGCAGATCTAAAGGGAAAAAATTCTCTGAGTTAAATCTAAATTGAATAGCAAAAAAAGATGATGGAATACCACCAAGTGGCCCAGCAATTTATCTGGATAGTACAAACAAATGTTATGGATCGTTCCTCCTTTTTTGGTAGCCTTACTCTGAGTTTGCTTAATGCTATCCTTTTTAAACCCCCCCCCCAAATAATTGGCGCCAAATACATGGGAGGGGTGGATGCTATAGTAGCGTCTACCTCGTGGATCGTCGCTCCGGAAACGACACACTCCACTATACACGAAAAAACTGAAAAGATGCTGACGTAATATGCGACGCACCGGAAATGATGAGGCACAACACCAGTGACACGCTAGCACCAAACTAAGTGAGCCACACATAAAAACGGGGGTATGTGGCGCTACCTAAATAAATATACACATATTTTAAAAATATAAAGAGAAATGTTAAAAATAAATCCAATTAAATAAACTAACCTCATATAAATATAAGTGCAATAAGTAAACTGTGAAACCTTACTAATGTGCAAAAAACTTATAAAGTGCACCAAATCTTCACAGTAAGGTAATAAATGTGCAAATGAGCAATTGTGCAAAATACAATAAAGTGCAAAACAAATCTTGGAATAAATCCATATATCCCAACAATACCGTGATCTTGAAACAACTGATATAATAATCAAATAAAGTGCAACGTGAATCAAGCAGTAAGCAGTAAGTCCGTATATATCTCAAAGATGCAATAATCTTTTTTTGAAAATATATATAAATAAAGTTTTAAATGTGCAATTCCAAAAGTGATATTGATGAGTCCCAAAGTTCAAAACACATCCATGCAGTGAATATAGAAAGCTCAATATGTGACACTCCACCAATGGTCCACACTTCAGTGCTCACATGTGCACCCCTTGTTTCCCCCAGCCTCTCACAACTTCATTTTGGACAGGTCAAAAGAATGATACAAGCCCATGTGACAGTTTATAGGAGTTTCCATTTTTTTCTTTTGAACATGGTCCCTGATTCTATGAAAAAAAGGCCTCTTGGTCTTCCCAACATGAAAAGCATTGCAGTGGCACTTCATGTAATATACAACCCCAATGGATTGACAATCGGCAAAGAAGCGTGGCTTGTAAACAGTTCCATTGTGAAGACGCAACTCAAATTAGTCAAGTCAAATTAAATAAGAATTTACAAAAGTCACATTTACCACAGGGAGCAGTACCTCTACGAGCCTGCCTACTAGAATTTGATGTGAAATGACTCTGAACCAACTGGTCCTTGATAGACCTTGACTTCCTATAAGTAATCTGTGGAAATGGATTAACATATTTGGAAATGACCTCATCAGTGGACAATAGGGGCCAGTATTTTTGAATGATTTTCCGAACCTTTCTGTGTTCAACACAGGATATAGTTATTAAACGCACTCTTGATCATTTTTTCGTTTTTTTTTGGAGTGAATCAAGTCCGATTGAGTTTGTTTATTGGCCTTGTTGTAGGCCTTTTTTAGAACAGAGCGACTGTAACCCCTGATTCGAAGGCGCTGTTGTAGCGCCAAAGCCTCAAGTTCAAAATCATGATCAAGGCTAAAATTCCTCCTTATCTGCAAATACTGACTATAGAGGATGCTCTTAACTAAGGACAAATATTTTTGTTCTATTGTAAATTGTTGTTTTTCTATTTTTCCAGTGGATAGTGCTTGACAAACTTAAAATCTCCTGAGGAAGCTACTATCCGTGGTGAAACATGTTGAATTTGTCAATGGGCACGTTCTGTAAACTGTAACTGTATATTTTGCTGATGGATTTTTTATTCTATTATGTTTTTATTTAAAATAATTATTCTTGATATACCGGTACCTCATTCTGTTATGTTTTGCAGCCTAAAAATCCCATTTCTCTTGCCTTATTGTTAAAATTTGCAGGATGTGGTGCCAATAACAATAATAGATAACAAGCAAATCACTGTTCTCACTTTAAATTATAAGTTTACCTTTTTACAAAAAAATAATAAATTTACTTTTTTTGCAGGTAAAATTTTTTATTATTTCTGTTGTAGGAGCCTCTAAAACTGATGCCATGCAGGTCTACTGCAGACCTGTCAGTGTATCTGCTTGTTTGTACCTTGTACGAAGTAGCCGATACACTGACAGGAAGAATCAATAAACTACTACAGCGATTACAGCGCCATGGTAGTTCATTGAGAACTACAGGCTGCCAGGGCTTGTAGTTTTCCCCTTAGAGAGTATGGTAAATTAGGGACGTGTTCCTTGGTGGGCAGAGCCCTGCACGGCTACGCTCTTTTCTTCAATTTTGACAGCTAGCAGGGGGAGAAGATCCCCCACTAGTTGTCTAGTAGGGGATTGGGGGGGGGGAGAAATTAGGCCTGGTTAAAATAAAAAATCTTCTATGTGCAGCTCCCCTCCAGCCCCCTCTAATACTTACCTAAGCCCCCTCTTGATCCATGAGTCCATGATGGCCATCCCTCCTGATTGGCTGAAACACAGCAGTGGTGCCATTGGCTCCTGCTGCTGTCAAATTCAGTTAGCCAAACAGTAGAGAAAGTGAGGGGGGGGGGGCGAGCCGTGGCTCCATGTCTGAACTGATACATTGAGCTGCGGTTTGACTTGGGTGCCCCCATAGAAAACTGCTTGCTGTAGGGGCACTCAAAACGAGGGAGGGGGCCAGGAGCTTCAGCCAGGGACCCCAGAAGTGGGGAATCTGGGTAGCTCTGTCCAAAATCGTTGCACAGAAAAGGTAAGTATAACATGTTTGTAAAGTTTTTTTTTCTATTAAAATAACAATCACTTTAAATTAAGCAAAAAGTTGAGAAACAACTATACTCAAAATTGTAAAAAAGCAATGCATTAAAAAACATTGGCTTCCATCAATTCAAAGTTGAATTAAAATAATTACCTGGAATTATTCTTCTACCTTTAGTGTATGCAGGCATTAGTAATGCATAACCGGCAATTTTTCCCTTTTGGCTGGACCACAGCAACATTGAGCAGGAGACATTGCCTTTTATTCTTCTCTCCCTCTACTGAGATACTGATGTTATGCTGCACAATTCTTCTCCAGCCAGCAAGGGGAAAGCTTTAGCCAAGGAAGCCCATAGACTTCTATTTAGAGCTCTGAGACTCTTGGAAATTGTAGTTTGAGATGGCAGCCATATATTGTGATGAATAGACTCCTTATCCTACAGATCCCAAAGGCACTGTGCAGTAGGAGGAGTGGGGAGATGATTTTTTATTAAACAACCTGGGAAGGTTCCTCCTCTTGGCACCAAAGGAGTTAGAGAGAGAGCACATCTGTCTGGATATTCGCCTGCCAGCAGGGACCATACCAGTGGTGATCTAAGCCTGAGACTGGGGGGCCCACATGACAGCACCTGCACCGCTGCCGTAGAGAGACTGAACCACTCATTCACCATCTTCTTCCCATTGATGATAAGCAGAGGCTTTCAGGGAGAAACCGAGGATGACCACCTTCTACAGTGAGAGGTCATCACAGCATCCCAGGGACTGGTGAAAGGGCTATTCTATCCATTGCTGGTACTGCTAGCAGGGTGTCATAGTCAGGCTAGGGGGCCAGTAGCTATAGCAATAGAAAGGCTCCCCCCAACCAGCTGGATAAGGGAACAAGCATGTCACCCTGGCAGATGGCGCAAGCTCATCTGAGGAGTGGAGTACTAACCAGTGTTCACCATAGCTCCTTATAGTGGAGATGTGTTTTGCTGCGTGTTAGACAAGCCAAAAGTTGGTAACAAGTAGTTGTATGTTGTGAACAAGCAGAAGCGTAGTCGAGGAACAAGCCAATGGTCGGTAATGAGTGGTAGCGAAGATACAGATGGCAGCAGGAGTGCCAAGAGTTAGATATTGGCTGGAGAAAGCACAATAATCTGGCAAACAGGAAGTGCAGAGACATAGCTTAAATCAGTAAGTTCATTGGAGCAGCAAAGAGTTCAGGGTTCACAAGAAACAAGACATAAGGCAAAGTTGTCTAAGCAATCAAGCGGGGAGCTGTCCAGCATCTCTGGGGGCTAAGCGAGAAGAGTTACTGACAGATACATCAGAGATTCTGTGTCCACGCCCTCACTCAGGTACTGAGCACTGAAAGCAGGACACCAAATGCACCCAATTCATATTCCACCCATACTCCATTCTATACCACACTTATTCTGCACCTATACCGCATTATACCAAACCTTTACTGCATCTGAGCCACATCTACCTTGCACCTGGACCAAGACTATACTGTACCTATTCTGAAACATGTTAACTGGGACTGTTGTTAAGTGCACCAACACTCTTAAAGGGCTGCAACGATAGCTGGCCGAAGAAGAACATCTCAAACGAATTCCCCTCCTGTAATATTTATTCTGCAAGCTCCCTCTGTTCCCCTGTCCCCTCCACTACCATCTTCCTTTTGTTTTGGACAGTGTATACCAAGTTGGTCTAGAACTAGTATCGCTACCAAATATGCTCTGGCAGTATAGTTACAGCACTTGGTAGATTAAACTTTACTACTGCTGCACTTGAGATGGCCTTGCTTCTGTTTATGCTGATCTGGACACCAAATGTCATCTTATCCCTACTGTTAATAACTTTCTATGCTGAATTGTGTTATTACCATTGTTAATCCATGTTATGCTTGCCTAGTTACCAACCATATTGAGTGACAAAATATTAAATGTGCCTTTGCTACCTGGTTTGATGTCTGTTTTCCTTGATATAGCACCACTATTGTGTTACTTTCAGTGAATCCTGTGATATTGTATGTTTGTACACTCAATCTGGTGGGTCAGAGGCACTGAGGTTCCTGAGAAGGCCGGGGCAAAGAACAGAGGACCAATCCTATCCAACGGCTCCTATGGGAGTAGCGCTACACAAGTGTGGTGAGGCGTGTCATTTAATGTAATTTTTTAATTTTTTTTTATTTACTATTATCACATACTGTTAGGAGAATATCTGTAATGAGTGGAGAACAATGGGCGACAATGTTGGGAAGCTCAGTTCTCAGGTTTACAAGAGATAGGAAAGTCTGAATTGCTAGACTGATGATCAGTGTGGGATCATAAGCCAAGGTCGGTGCAGAAGAGAGTTTTGTAGTCGAGGTCACAAGCCAGGGTCGATGAAGGAAGACAGTTTCGTAGTCGGCGTCACAAGCCAAAGTAAATTCCAAATAGCAATAGATGTAGCTCAAGTAGTATGCAGGATCAGACCATAATAATCTGGTAACAGGAAGTGCAGAGGCAAGGCTTATATAGGAAGTTCATGGGAGGAGCAAGGAGTTCAAGGTTCAACAGCAATCAAGACACAAGGCAGGATTGTCCAATAGATCAGACAGGGAGCTGTCCAGATAGCTCAGCGAGAAGAGTCAATGCCAGACACAGAAGAGGTCCCAGGTTCAAGCCTAGGTCCTAATACATTATAGGTGACATTGGTAACAGGTACACTCTATAGAGACAATGGCTCCTAATGTCTTTCCTGCCACCATCCCAAGCAGATTTGTCCCTAATCTGCCTCTACATCCTCCAGTCATGGCACTTCTAGCTTTAGTCTCAGGAGGAGAAGATTAGGAGATTAACAGATGGAGTGTAACACAGCTACTGCAGTAAAGGGTTTAGCTATGTCCATCATTTTATTGGTAACCACTCACAGTGGTTACTGATCAAATCTTCCAGACCGCCCACATAGTCTGCAGGTCCTCTACTGAGATCAGAGTGATCTCCAGAGGGTGCTGTAGCTGTTTTTTATTTTTTAACACCCTACTAGCAGGGAGGAAATTGTCGTCAGAAGAATACCTTACAATATAGAGGTCTGGAATGGGTTAAGGAGAAGGAGGGTATTTATATCCCAGATTGGTAGCTCATATAAGTTAGAGTTAAAGTGGATGTAAACCCTCACATATACCCAGTGAAGTGAACAATCTCAGATGATAGAGAGATTAAACAAATCCTCCTACATAAAAGCTTTACATCTACAGTATATCTGCTGTCTTCAGCTTTATATACTGTTTAGAAAGTTCACATCATGTTAGAATTTTCACTTCCTCATTCAGCAGTAGCAGTGTAGTGTTGGATTGCACTGGGAGATGATTGGAGGAAAGGCACATACTTTCAGAGCTGTCCTGTTAGTCGAGCAGCTCTCTGCTAATCTATTTATATCACCCACCTGACACAAAATTCAGCCTGGTTTTATCATGTGTCGGAGAACTTGTCAGAAGTTATGCTGATAACAGAAGAACGGAGCAGGAGAAAGCCACGGAACTTTGTGCTTTGAAGAGATATAAGAAAACATTGCAGATATATGTGCCTAGCAAAAATTTCATGAATTGGGTTTACATCCACTTTAAGGACAGGACTTTACAGGGGTGTCTTGGCAAGACAGTTTATTTAGGAAAGGCAAATCCACTTTGCACTACAAGTCCACTGCAAGTGCACTTGGAAGTGCAGTCGATGTAGATCCGAGAGGGATGTGCAAGGAAAATAAAAAACTGCATTTTAGCTTGCACATGATTGGATGATAAAATCAGCAGAGCTTCCCCTCATTTCAGATCTACCCCTCAGATTTACAGCGACTGCACTTCCAATTGCACCTGCAGTGCAAAGTGGATTTGCCTTTTGTAAATAACCCCCAGTGTGGCTTTATAAATATTTGCAAATGTAGGCAAAAAAATAAACTTTTTTTTTTAACCTAAATGTTAAAAACAGTTGGAAATCTGAGCCATCATCCAGCCAGTCCGAGTGGGGAGACTATGATCAGTCACACGATTCTCTCCCCTGTTCAAAGATCATGTTACATTCAGTGTAATCAGTGGAAGAACTTTTCTTAATTTTTCTTTGTTCCTTCCAAGAGACCCTCTTTTCTTTAGCTCCCTTGTCAACTCCCCCAATGCTCGACACCAGGTCTTCTCCCAAGCCTCTCCCATCCTCTGAAGCTCCCTACCCCAACCTGTCTGACTCTCCTACTCTGACTCGGATATCACTCAAGGCATTTGTTGCATGGCAGCTCAGATGACCAGCAATTAAGCCAAAGAATCCTGAACCTGTGGATAGAGAAAAAACTCATCCTGGAGATTTGACAAATATTTGCAATGGCGTAAGGCTGTAGGTAAAATTTTCTAACTGACTTTGGACAAAAGGCATCTGTAAGGATGAAGCTAAAATTTAGAGCAGCAATAATCTGTCAGATCCCTACAGGGTCTGCCAAAGAACTTTAAAGAGGGCCTCTTGTCTACCTGGTCGTTAAACATGGGATTATCCTCCATGGAGGCTGTGAGGGTCTTCTTAAGAAAAGAAATAGCAGTCTACCACAAGAACAACCCACATTCAAGGGAAACTTTCCTCAATAGTATACTGTCGAGCAAAGAAGTAAAACCTTCATACAGGCAGGATCTACCATTGAGTGGACTGAAAAAATCTTGGCTGGTTTCGATAATTTAAGGGACCCGATACTGGATACCTTAGGTTAAGCAGAATCAGACTTCAGACTGCTTTAACACCAAGCTGGACTGTGCTGCATCAATACGGATAGCTAGGTATCCTTCAACTTCATGCCATCGAAAAAGAGACAGGAGATGTTGCTGGTCCAAAGTCCTGCCCAGAGAAAGGAAGGGGCTGGGCATGCGGCCACAGTTACCCCATTAGAAACAGGCATTGCAAAGGTACAAACATACCACAAAAAAATTTAGCAAATATAAATGAACCTAGGCACTCCTGGTTCCCCACCTTTACCAACATAAGATTGGTCGGTGGTTCCTACATACCACATAAGGGGATCCAGAGTATAAAGGGGCATTCTGGTCTGAATGTTTAAAAGGCTTCTGCCCTGTGCTCACGTTAAGAGATCTAGAAGGCAGAAGTAGCAGGGGATTTACCCCATTCTTGCTTTGCCCTCCATGATGAGCATATCCCTGCAGGGGTCTTCAGGGACACGGCTCTGCTGCAGGCACACCACAGTCCCAGACCTGTAAAGCGCCCTGTGTTTATTTTCATGCATTGCATTATGTGCCAAAGGGAGCACCTACAGTAGGATCCAGTGCATGGCAACAACATTACAGGCTGGCCCTGCATCTTCTTTTAGGCAAGGTACAGGTATGGTCCCCCCAATGCTCTGCTTAGGGGTCAACCAATCCAGTAACTGCGTTTCAGCAGTAGTGGCTAACGTGCAGCAGGATTTTTTATAGAAGCATTACCTTGTTGGGACATCATTCCTCATAAAAAGAAATAGAGAAAAGCCTCCATAGCAAGAAGGTAAGCTTCTCTCAGTAGAGAAAAGCAGTCTATAGCATAAGGACACTAGCAAAAAACTGAAGCTAGCTGGCAGTGGAAGGGGTTATATTGGAGGATGTCCTTTTTGTGTCCAGTCACCTGAGGGTAGCTGCATATAACAAAATCATAATGATTAAAGAAAACACAATGCAACAGTTGTTAATAGTATAGTCTATGTACCATATTCAGATTCAATTATAGTATATTTTTAGAGTAGGGGTAATTATCTATTCATCCATTTAAATGTAGACATATTTCTGGTTATTTCTTATTCTTTTCTTTTAAACACAGTAGGACTGGTACAGACAAGCAGGATACTCAATATTGAAAAAGGCTGAATTTTATTTGTTTTTTCAGTTTATACAGTATCTCAAAAACTGATAGACATAATACTAAGGACATCTGTATTGTAGGTGCATAGAAACAGATATTATTTTCACTAATTGTTTTCTGTTTCCTGATTCTGAGATTGTACATTCAATTTACAGGGCAGCTAATAATAACAAAAGAAAGTGAAAATTAAAGTTTGGCAGCACTTTAAAAAACTTCTAATGACCAGTTATCCTAAAACTAATGTCAGAAATAAACAGAGATATGTGAAATGTTTCCTCTTAGCTAGTAACATTACGTTTGGGTGTTGAATCTTTTTATGTTAGAGAGGTTGTTGCTCTTTGCCTTGTCTCCAGTAAGTCTATGACCATATCTAATGCTTTTTCTCAATTTGAAGCGTTCTATTTCTGGCCTAATTACTGTGTTATATTAAAACTAATATAATGAAAAGAAGTATTTGGAATGGAATATTGAGGGTTTTAAGTACAACTCTCCTATTATAATAGGAGGGTTCAGGTGCTACCAGGAACCCTAATATTAAATTATAATGGTTATATCAAAGTTCTCAGTGCAATAAATATCATATAATAACAACAATAATAATAATTAGATAATTAGATATAAACTTCAAATTATGCATAACAATGTGTCTCAAAATATCCAAAATAAATGCATTTTGTGTCATATAAAGTGCACAAAGAATGTGCAATCAAAAGTCCATCCAAAAGGTGCTTCAAAACCTCAATGTGCTAAACATCAATAAGTGCTGCTGCTTTCCAAGGTATCCTCAAAGAATGCTCACTCGCCAGAAGCAGGTGACCCCTTACAGTGTATATCAGTGGTCTCCAAACTGCAGCCCAGGGGCCACATGTCGCCCTTCCCTTGCCTTTATCTGGCCATTGGGGCACTATTCCAGCAACTGACACCAGTGATGGGGCACCATTCCCCCTACTGGGATGTGAGAAGGTGGAAGTGCTTACATACCTGTATGCATTCCCTTTACTGACACCATCAATGGGGCACTATTCCTGGCAATAAAACCAGTGATGGGGCACTGATGCTGGGGCGTTTTCTGCTCCCAATGGCCACAGTCTGGCCCCCCTAAAGCCTGAAGGACAGTAAACTGGCCCTTGCTTAGAAAGTTTGGAGATCCCTGGTATATATAATACGTGAATGTGTGCTAAAGAAATCCCAGACTTGCTCCTCCTTGTACTCCTTCACTTACAGTGGTGTGAAAAAGTGTTTGCCCCCTTCCTCATTTCCTGTTCCTTTGCATGTTTGTCACACTTAAGTGTTTCGGAACATCAAACCAATTTAAACAATAGTCAAGGACAACACAAGTAAACACAAAATGCAATTTGTAAATGAAGGTGTTTATTATTAAAGGTGAAAAAAAATCCAAACCATCATGGCCCTGTGTGAAAAAGTGATTGCCCCCTAAACCTAATAACTGGTTGGGCCACCCTTAGCAGCAACAACTGCAACCAAGCGTTTGTGATAACGTGCAATGAGGCTTTTACAGCGTCCTGGAGGAATTTTGGCCCACTCATCTTTGCAGAATTGTCCTAATTCAGTTACATTAGAGGGTTTTCGAGCATGAACTGCCTTTTTAAGGTCATACCACAACATCTCAATAGGATTCAGGTCAGGACTTTGGCTAGGCCACTCCAAAGTCTTCATTTTGTTTTTCTTCAGCCATTCGGTGGTGGACTTGCTGGTGTGTTTAGGATCATTGTCCTGCTGCAGAACCCAAGTTGGTTTCAGCTTGAGTACACGAACAGATGGTCGGACATTCTCCTTCAGGATCTCTTGGTAGACAGCAGAATTCATAGTTCCTTTTATCACGGCAAGTCTTCCAGGTCCTGAAGCAGCAAAACAGCCCCAGACCATCACACTACCACCACCATATTTTACTGTTGGTATAATGTTCTTTTTATGAAATGCAGTGTTCCTTCTATGCCAGATATACTTGGACACACACCTTCCAAAGAGTTCCACTTTTGTCTCATCGGTCCACAGAATGTTGTCCCAAAAGTCTTGGGGATCATCAAGATGTGTTGTGGAGAAATTGAGACGAGCTTTGATGTTCTTTTTGCTCAGCAGTGGTTTTCTCCTTGGAACTCTGCCATGCAGGCCATTTTTGCCCAGTCTTTTCCTGATGGTGGAGGCATGAACGCTGACCTTAACTGAGGCAAGTGAGGCCTGCAGTTCCTTGGACGTTGTTGTGGGGTCTTTTGTGACCTCTTGGATGAGTCGTCGCTGCACTCTTGGGGTAATTTTGGGCGGCCGGCCACTCCTGGGAAGGTTCACCACTGTTCCATGTCTTCGCCATTTGTGGATAATGGCTCTCACTGTGGTTCGCTGGATTCCCAAACCTTTGGAAATGGCTTTATAACCCTTTCCAGACTGATAGATCTCAATTACTTTCTTTCTCAATTGTTCCTGAATTTCTTTGGGTCTCGGCATGATGTGTAGCTTTTAAGGATCTTCTGGTGGACCTTACTGTGTCAAGCAGCTCCTATTTAAGTGATGCCTTGATTGTGAACAGGTGTGGCAATAATCAGGCCTGGGTGTGGCTAGAGAAATTGAACTCAGGTGTGGACAACCACAGTTATAGTATGTTTTAACAAGGGGGGCAATCACTTTTTCACACAGGGCCATGATGGTTTGGATTTTTTTTCACCTTTAATAATAAACACCTTCATTTACAAATTACATTTTGTGTTTACTTGTGTTGTCCTTGACTATTGTTTAAATTGGTTTGATGTTCCGAAACACTTAAGTGTGACAAACATGCAAAGGAACAGGAAATGAGGAAGGGGGCAAACACTTTTTCACACCACTGTACAGTATCTCACAAAAGTGAGTACACCCCTCACATTTTTGTAAATATTTTATTATACCTTTTCATGTGACAGCACAAAATTACCCTTTGCTACAATGTAAAGTAGTGAGTCTACAGCTTGTATAAACCACTGGCAACAAAAGTGAGTACACCCCTAAGTGAAAATGTACAAATTGGGCTCAATTAGCCATTTCCCTTCCCGGTATCATGTGACTCATTAGTGTTACAAGGTCTCAGGTGTGAATGGGGAGCAGGTGTGTTAAATTTGGTGTTATCGCTCTCACTCTCTTATACTGGTCACTGGAAGTTATACATGGCACCTCATGGCAAAGAACTTTCTGAGGATCTGAAAAAAAAAATTATTGCTCTACAGAAAGATGGTCTAGGCTATAAGAAGATTGCCAAGACTCTGAAACTGAGCTGCAGAACTGTGGCCAAGACCATACAGCAGTCTAACAGGACAGATTCCACTCAGAACAGGCCTTCCCATGGTCGACCAAAGAAGTTGAGTGCATGTGCTCAGTGTCATATCCAGAGGTTGTCTTTGTAAAATAGAGGTATGAGTGCCACCAGCATTGCTGCAGAGGTTGAGGGGGTGGGGGGTCAGCCTGTCAGTGCTCAAACCATACGCTACACACTTCATCAAATTGGTCTGCATGGCTGTCATCCCAGAAGGAAGCCTCTTCTAAAGATGATGCACAAGAAAGCCTGCAGTTTGCTGAAGACAAGCAGATTAAGGACATGGATTACAGGACCCATGTCCTGTGATCCGATGAGACCAAGATAAACTTATTTGGTTTAGATGGTGTCAAGTGTGTGTGGTGGCAAACAGGTGAGGAGTACAAAGACAAGTGTGTCTTGCCTACAGTCAAGCATGGTAGTGGGAGTGTCATCGTCTGGAGCTGCATGAGTGCTACCAGGACTGGGGAGTTCCAGTTCATTGAGGGAGCCATGAATGTCAACATGTACTGTGACATACTGAAGCATAGTATGATCCCCTCCCTCTGGAGACTGGGCCGCAGGGCAGGATTCCAAGATAACGACCCCAAACACACCTCCAAGATGACCACTGCCTTGCTAAAGAAGCTGAGGGTAAAGGTGATGGACTGGCCAAAGGTTAGAAATGAAGCTGGCCTTGAATACTATCAAAGGCCAGACTTGATAGTGGACTGACCAACCACTTGCTTCGCATTCTTTGGTTCATAGCTTATTCGGTGGGTAACGTGGCTTAATCCTTAGGTTAAGTCACCCTTGAACCCTTGGGACTTGAATTTAGTTTTTTCCGCATTGCTGAAACAGCCTTTTTGAGCTGATATAGCATATTCCCTTGGTCCTTTTGACAAGGAAATGAATATTCTGGTACCCATATCTTCTGCAAGAAGGGTATCAGAGTTGGCTGCTCTTTCTTGTAAAGAGCCATATTTGATTATTCACAAGGATAAGGTAGTAATGCATCTCATCCTAACTTTCTACCGAAGGTAGTGTCTAGTTTTTATCCGAACCAGGATATTATTCTACCTTCATTTTTCCTAGAACCCTGTTCTACGGAAGGGAAATTACTACATTCTCTTGATGTGGTGAGAGCACTCAAGGTCTACTTGAAGGCGACTGCTCAGATTCGAAAAAAATGATGTTTTGTTGCATTGCTTGAAGGTCCTAGAAAAAGGACAGCCAGTATCGGAATCTACTATTTTTAAATGGATTCAGCAAGTAACTGTTCAGGCTTATGGTTGTTTAAAGAGGAGGATTCCACCCTCTCAAATCAAAAGCACACTCCACTAGGACTGTTAGTGCTTTGTGGGAGTGCATCACCAAGCTTCCATGGTTCAAATCTGCAAGGCTTCAACTTGGTCTTCAGTCCATACATTTACCAGATTTTATCAGTTGAATGTAAAAAGGCATGAGGATACCGCTCTTGGGCGTAGTGTGCTGCAGACAGCAGTATAAGTCCTCTAGTCTCATGTTGCCCTAATTCTGTTGTGTCTCCCTCCCTTCAGTTGGAATTGCTCAGTTTCATCCCACATAGTAATTATTATGGCTCTATGTCACGTGATGTACGATTAAGAAAATAGGATTTTTATAACAGCTTACCTGTAAAATCCTTTTCTTTGAAGTACATCACGGGACACAGAGCCCCCCCCCCCCCTCTTTCTGGTATACATGTGTATTGCTTTGCTACACTCCCAGTAGTGGGAGGGGTTATCTAGGGAGTGGACTTCCTGTCTTAAAGAGGAAGTAAACTCTCCCACTCTGATCCTTCTTTTCATTTAGTCCATTATAATAAGTAATTATCAAACTATAGCTGTCATGGTTATGCAATAGAGTTCGTCTGCTTACCTGTCTCCATGTGTTCATTTCTAGAGACCAGCCGACCCTCACCTGACTGCTTTTATAATCCATCCTCTGGCATCGCTCCACCCTAGCTCCTATCAGAGAACTCTATATTAACCTGTGCACTGCTAGCCAATCCTGCTGATCAACCTTTGTGTGTTAGCTTTCTGTTACCTGCCGTGTGCTCTTCTATTGTTTTCCATTACAGACTTTGGCATGTCCTTGACTATCCCTGTTTGCCTGTGATCCTGATCTTTTGGCGTGTCCCCGACTTTTCCTGTCTGCTTGTGGCCCCGACCTTGGCTTTGTCCCTCACCATCCCTATCCTCCTGTTGCCTACTGTGGGTGTGAGCTGGGGGACCCTGGGAGTCGCGACCTGGAGCCAGTTGCAGCCAAGTCCATCCTCACCACTTGAGGCTCTGGTGAACACCTGCTGGCTCTTAGACTCCGTGCCCCAGGGAATCTTACGCTCTAACCCCGGTGGGATCCATCTTGGTGTTCTGGCGGCCCTGCCTTCCTATCACCTTGACCCCAGTCCACAGCAGTCAGCCGCAGGGTCCACAACCTTGCGGTGCACTCCTAATCCCTATGGTGTGCATCTGTCACCTGGCCTCAAGGTGACTTGACAGTTTGATCAGCCATGGACTCGGCTGACGTGCCGCTTCCTGCAGTCGATCCTTTGCAGGGCATAGTTCGGAGACTTGAAACCCAGGAATCTAATCAGACTCAGGTGATGCGATTCCTTCAAGATCTGGCTTCCCGCTTCGAGCAGCTACAGGCTTCCTTGGGGACCCCGAACCTGCAGCCTCAAGTACAGTCTGCGACTGCACCTATCGCACCAGTCGCATCCACGCATTCATTAGTACTGCCAGCTCCGTCCCGTTTCTCTGGGGACTCCAAGGCCTGCAGGGGTTTCCTCAGCCATTCATTTTGAGCTCCAGCCTCAAAACTTTCTGTCTGATCGGGCAAAGGTAGCCTATATAATTTCCCTCCTCTCCGGTGAAGCTTTAGCCTGGGCTGCTCCCCTGTGGGAGAAAAATGATCCAGTGGTTTCCAGCCTGTCCAACTTCTTGAAGCTCTTTCGTAATATCTTCGAGGAGCCAGCTCGGGTTTCTTCTGCGGCTAGTGCCCTTTTACGCCTTCACCAAGAATCTTGTTCAGTGGGACAATATGCACTTCAGTTCCGTATCCTTACAGCGGAATTGAGCTGGAACAATGAGGCCCTGGTCGCAACCTCTCTGACCGAGTGAAGGACGAATTAGCAGGAAGAGCTATCCCCGCCAGTCTGGACGATGTAATTTCCTTATGCAATCAGATTGACATTCGTTTCCAGGAGAGGTCCTTAGAAAAAAGGACGCCAGCACCCCCTAGGTCCTAGTCAGCCTGAGCTTTTTCCCCATCGCCCTGTGGAGCATCCTCTGTCTGCTGAGGAACCCATGCAGCTGGGCCGGACCAGACTAACCCCCGAAGAACGTGCTAGACGCAGAACTCTGGGCTTGTGCCTTTAGTGTGGGGGCAAGGGTCATTTTCGTGACTCCTGCTCGCTTCGTCCGGGAAACGCTCGGGTCTAATACATTTGGAAGGTGGAGTATTGGACCCTGAAACATCACCTTCTCGACTGCACCTATCGCACCAGTCGCATCCACGCATTCATTAGTACTGCCAGCTCCGTCCCGTTTCTCTGGGGACTCCAAGGCCTGCAGGGGTTTCCTCAGCCATTCATTTTGAGCTCCAGCCTCAAAACTTTCTGTCTGATCGGGCAAAGGTAGCCTATATAATTTCCCTCCTCTCCGGTGAAGCTTTAGCCTGGGCTGCTCCCCTGTGGGAGAAAAATGATCCAGTGGTTTCCAGCCTGTCCAACTTCTTGAAGCTCTTTCGTAATATCTTCGAGGAGCCAGCTCGGGTTTCTTCTGCGGCTAGTGCCCTTTTACGCCTTCACCAAGAATCTTGTTCAGTGGGACAATATGCACTTCAGTTCCGTATCCTTACAGCGGAATTGAGCTGGAACAATGAGGCCCTGGTCGCAACCTCTCTGACCGAGTGAAGGACGAATTAGCAGGAAGAGCTATCCCCGCCAGTCTGGACGATGTAATTTCCTTATGCAATCAGATTGACATTCGTTTCCAGGAGAGGTCCTTAGAAAAAAGGACGCCAGCACCCCCTAGGTCCTAGTCAGCCTGAGCTTTTTCCCCATCGCCCTGTGGAGCATCCTCTGTCTGCTGAGGAACCCATGCAGCTGGGCCGGACCAGACTAACCCCCGAAGAGCGTGCTAGACGCAGAACTCTGGGCTTGTGCCTTTAGTGTGGGGGCAAGGGTCATTTTCGTGACTCCTGCTCGCTTCGTCCGGGAAACGCTCGGGTCTAATACATTTGGAAGGTGGAGTATTGGACCCTGAAACATCACCTTCTCGTCTTCTTCTTCCGGTGTTCCTCCATGTAGGCACTTCTCCCCAATCGGTCCTAGCATATCTGGACTTCGGAGCTGCCGGCAATTTTATGGACTGGAGAACTGCTTCTTCTATGAAGCTTACCCTTTCTCCCCTCGCTACTCCACTGGTAGTCTCGGCAATTGATGGCACTGTGCTCCCAGGGGGCCCTATCCGTTTCCAGACGCTACCTATTAGGATGTCGGTAGGGATACTCCACCAGGAGTGGATCTCCTTCCTCATCCTACCCAAGGCCTCTACCCCCATTGTATTGGGCCTTCCTTGGCTACAGCTCCACTCGCCACATGTGGACTGGGTCTCTGGGCAGATCCTGACTTGGGGTCCTTCGTGTTTCTCATCCTGTCTTCCCAAGGTGACCCCCAAGAGGAAGCTTTCCATTGCTACCACATCTGTATCGTCTGATCTTCCCGCGGCATACAGCGATTTCCGGGATGTGTTCTGCAAGAAGTCTGCTGAGGTGCTTCCTCCCCACAGATCTTTTGACTGTGCTATTGACCTTGTCCCTGGAGCAACCCTGCCCAGGGGTCGTACCTACCCTTTGTCCATTCCAGAGACTCAGGCTATGTCTGAGTATGTCGCTGAGAATCTGGAGAGAGGTTTCATCTGGAAATCCTCATCGCCTGCAGGAGCAGGGTTCTTTTTCGTTGCCAAAAAGGATGGTACCCTCAGACCCTGCATCGACTATAGAGGTTTAAACGCTGTGACTATTAAAAACCGATACCCCTTACCTCTAATATCTGAGCTATTTGACAGGTTGAAGGGGGCTTCCATTTTCACTAAGTTGGATCTCAGATTTCAGAGGTGCATACAATCTCATAGGAATATGGGAAGGTGACAAATGGAAGACCGAGTTTAACACTAGGGACGGGCATTACGAATACCTGGCTATGCCTTTTGGTTTGTGTAATGCTCCAGCTGTGTTCCAGAACTTTGTCAATTAAATATTCAGGGATCTACTGTACCAGTTTGTTGTCATCTATCTGGATGATATTCTCATCTTTTCCGAAAATCTGCCTGCTCAGAGAAACCATGTACGCACCGTACTTCAGCGCCTTAGAGAGAACAATCTCTATGCCAAGATGGAGAAATGTTCCTTTGAATGTTCCGAGGTCCTGTTTCTGGGATGTTTTGTTTCTAGTGCGGGTCTTCGCATGGATCCCGGAAAGGTCTCAGCCATTACCAAATGGCCCCTTCCCGCTAGCCTCAAGGCAACATAGCGCTTTCTTGGCTTCACAAATTATTATAGGCAGTTCATAAGGAATTACTCTTCCATTGCCGCGCCTATTATCGCTTTGACCAAAAAGGGTGCGAATGCCAAAGACTGGCCTCCCGAGGCTGTCTCACGATCTGAAACAGGCCTTTGTCTCTGGACCTCTCTTGAGGAGACCAAATCCTGAGGACCCATTTTTTATTGAAGTAGACGCTTCTTCGATGGGGGTGGGAGCTGTGCTTCTTCAGGACTTTGAGAAGAAATGTCAACCATGTGCGTTCTTCTCCAAAAAATTCTCAGGCAGAGAGAAATTATGCCATTGGTGATTGGGAACTTCTCGCAATTAAATTGGCATTGGAGGAGTGGCGTCATCTCTTGAAAGGTTCCCCTCACTCCATAACGATCTTTACTGATCATAAGAATTTACAGTACCTACAGAATGCTAAACGTCTGAACCCCAGACAGGCCAGGTGGAGTCTCTTCTTTTCCCGTTTTAAATTCACAATTACGTACAAACCTGGTTCCTGCAACGGTCGAGCTGATGCGCTCTCTAGGTCATTTGACACTTTGGACGAGGAGTCCAACCCTGATCCTGAGGCGATCATTCCTACCTCATGCATTGTTGCCCATTCTACCACCCTGGAATCAAAAATTCCTCCTGGTAAGACCTTTGTTCCCACGGAGCTAAGAACTAAGATCCTTCGTTGGGGACATGATTCCAAGGTGGCAGGTCATGCTGGGTTGCTCCAATCCTTCCTGCTCATAAGTCGTCACTACTGGTGGCCTAATCTCCGCTCGGATGTTAAAGACTATGTTAAAGCTTGTCACGTCTGTGCTCAGTCTAAATCTTCCACTCAAGCCCCTGCTGGTCTTCTCTTGCCCTTGCCCATTCCTAAGGAGCCCTGGTCTCATATCGCCATGGATTTTATTACTGATCTTCCACTGTCAGAGAATAATACGGCCATTTGGGTAGTAATCGATCGGTTCTCCAAGATGGCTCATTTTGTTCCTCTTCCTGGTCTCCCTTCTGCCCCTGCCTTGGTTCCCATTTTTGTAAGAGAGATTTTCCGCCTTCATGGTGTTCCTTCTCATGTCATTTCGGACAGGGGTGTGCAGTTTACTTCTCGTTTTTGGAGAGCCTTTTGCAAATCTCTCGACATTACCTTGGATTTCACCTCTTCTTATCATCCCCAATCCAATGGCCAGACTGAGAGAGTTAATCAGGAGTTGGAGGTCTTTCTCCGTACCTTGGTCTCTGCCCATCATGATGATTGGGCATCACTATTACCGTGGGCTGAGTTCTCCCACAATAATCATGCCAACGTCAGTTCTCAGAAAACACCCTTTGTCACTGTTTATGGAAGACATCCTCAGCTTCCTCTTCCTATGACTTGTTCTTCTGACATTCCAGCTTTGGCTACTGTTCAGGAATCATTCAATTCCATGTGGGCTGACGTTCATGATTCCCTCCAGAAAGCTGCCAACAAATTCAAGAGTTTTGCTGACCGTCGCAGGCGTAAGCCACCTTCTCTTCAGCCAAGAGACAAAGTCTGGCTCTCCACCAGGAACATCAAACTCCGGGTTCCTTCTCTCAAATTTGCCCCAAGATTCATTGGTCCGTACACCATCATTTCTAAACTGAATCCAGTTTGTTTCAAGCTCCAGATTCCCAAAAGCCTCAAAATCTCTAACTCCTTCCATGTTGCCCTTCTGAAGCCTTTAGTCCTCAATAAGTTCTCTCGTCCTCTGTCTACCGTAGCACTGGTCTCTGAGGATGATCAGGAGTACGAGGTTAGCCAAATTTTGGATTCCCGACTCTGTAGAGGCATTCTCCAGTGCCTTGTGCACTGGAAAGGTTTTGGTCCTGAGGAGAGGTCGTGGATTTCGGCTTCCGAGGTCTTTGCACCTCGTCTGTTGAGGAAGTTTCATTTGAAGTTCCCCTCTAAACCTGGTCCCAGGCGGGGAAGGGGGAGGCCTCGTAAGAGGGGGGGTACTGTCATGGTTATGCAATAGAGTTCGTCTGCTTACCTGTCTCCATGTGTTCATTTCTAGAGACCAGCCGACCCTCACCTGACTGCTTTTATAATCCATCCTCTGGCATGGCTCCACCCTAGCTCCTATCAGAGAACTCTATATTAACCTGTGCACTGCTAGCCAATTCTGCTGATCAACCTTTGTGTGTTAGCTTCCTGTTACCTGCCACGTGCTCTTCTATTGTTTTCCGTTACCGACTTTGGCGTGTCCTTGACTATCCCTGTTTGCCTGTGATCCTGACCTTTTGGCGTGTCCCCGACTTTTCCTGTCTGCTTGTGGCCCCGACCTTGGCTTTGTCCCTCACCATCCCTATCCTCCTGTTGCCTACTGTGGGTGTGAGCTGGGGGACCCTGGGGGTCGCGACCTGGAGCCAGTTGCAGCCAAGTCCATCCTCACCACTTGAGGCTCTGGTGAACACCTGCTGGCTCTTAGACTCCGCGCCCCAGGGAATCTTATGCTCTAACCCCGGTGGGATCTATCTTGGTGTTCTGGCGGCCCTGCCTTGCTATCACCTTGACCCCCGTCAGCAGCAGTCAGCCGTAGGGTCCACAACCCTGCGGTGCACTCCTAATCCCTATGGTGTGCATCTTCACCTGGCCTCAAGGTGACCTGACAATAGCCACTGTAATCCAGCCCAAATCGCATATTATTTACTGTTTAAAGAAACTTAAAAAAACTTGTTTTCAGGGGTTAGGCAGTGCCATCTTAAGTATTGTTTCGTTAGTCCACAGTGGAGTGTATTTCGGCCCTTACATTGAGCACTTCCTGTACTGTTAACCAAGCCTCCTTCTCAATCCAACATTTCTATGGCAACCCTGCTTCCCTGTTCATAGCTGACTTGTTTTATTTCATAGTATTTACTTGTGCCGATTATCTAGTGTTTGCCTATTTCAGTCTTATCAGCTTCAGAGGATAAGACTGCAGTAATGCTGTCCCATGCCCTGGTTTACACTGCATGTGATGTCACATGGTCACATGGGATATAGGAGGAAGCTCTCAGTCTCCTGGAATTTCAGTGTTGTGTGCCGTAGGAAGTCCTGATAATAGAATAATAGATAGACAAAGTACACAGAGTGTGCCGTAAATCGGGGGAGATCTGGGCATGCTCAGTGATGTCATTCTAAAGAACAAAAAGGATTATAACAATACTAAGCAAGTAAGGAGATATCTACAAGCAGTGTTCATTAGGGTTTTTTATGCTGATTTACATGGGACAAAGTTGTGAGGGAGTGTTTACAACCACTTTAAGGTCTGCCAGTGTCCATCCCCTATAACCTACATACAGTAGTAATTACTATGGCTCTGTGGATTTTACAGGTAAGCTGTTATAAAAATCCTATAATTTACCGGCTCCTTCCTCCGCTCTCCATCCTGACAGATCGAAGACAGAGGGGGCAGAGGAACATGGAGGTGGACCAAGGAGCACGGAGGGGGACCGAGGAGCATGAAGGGGGACAGGAGGAGGATATGGGGGACAGTCAAGGGTGATCGGTGTTGTGCTGGGGAGGAGTTACAATCACCAATCTTCCTGTATAGAGTTCAATAAAGCAGCTGAAAGCCATGGAGGTAGAGGAGAAGAAGCGGCTGTCAGTTTATTTATTGAAATCTATACAGGTAGATCAATGATTATAACTCCTCCCCAGCTCAGCACCGATCACCCCTGACTGTCCAGATATCGGATTAGGCATCGGAGCATTTGCCTGAGTAAAAGTACTCGGACAAATGCTTGGTATCTGCACGATAACGATACTAGTATCGGTATCGTATGGGGACAACCCTAATGCAAACAAAATGGAAATGATTAGTTGGTTGCGAGGGGCTTAATTACCAAATGAACCACACAGATGTAAATATATATACTTCATTCATAAAGTGCTAAAAACATGTTCATCGGGCCATCTGATTTTAACAAAATATTGGATCTCTAAACACATGGTGTGCATAACACTTATCATAGGTTGTATTTTCCCCCAACCCATGGGGTTAATTTTGAAGCTGTTAACCCAGAATCAATTGAGCCCAAAATCCTAAATTCAAAAACACCAAAGTCATATAATCACCAGTGGCTTGTGTAGGCTAAAACTACATGACATGTGTGAGGAGCGACCTAGTACAGTAGGTAGACAAACAGAAGAGCCCGGTAGCCACAGGGATCCCATAGGAGCACTTAACAGAATATTTTTAGGGCCATCCAGCGGCATGACCGGCTGCAACCACCAAAACAGTGAAGCCACAGAGCATGTGTTTTCAACCATGTGTTTTTCCAAGGTTACCATGTATTTTTTCACTAAAAAGCATGTCAGTTTTCCTGCGCTTGGGGTGCCATTATCAATGAATAGCAATGCAAGCACAACACATGTTTACAAAATTCATGCAAAAATTGCAAAATTTGTGTGCACTCACAAAATTCTATAGTACTGAATGCAGTCTAAGCCTGTATTCACGCTTGAGCATAAGTAGAGCATATTCACTGTGATAAAATAAAGCGTTTTTTTTCAGGTGTTTTTCCGGCGTATTACAGCAATTTTACAGTAGATTTTAGTAAATGTATCATGCTTCAGAAGCCTGCTTCATGGGCTGGGCAACAGAAAGGAAGTTCTATGAGGGGAGCAGAGTTTTTCAGGTGCAAAAATGTCTGCAGACATGTGTATCATGGATTTGCAGGCACTTCTATTAAAGTTGATAGGCACAAATACACAAAAAAAGCTCTTGTGCTTTTTTGAGTGTAGGGCAGGAGCATAGGACACCTGAACACACAAGTGTGAACCAGGACAATTAGGCCTGATTCGCACTTATGCATTTTTAGTGCTTTTTGCATTTTGCAGATTTGCACCACAGTTCATTTACCATGGTTTCTTATGGAACATGTTCTGTAGAGCAAATCTGCAAAATGCAAAAAGCACTGAACATGCATAGGTGTGAATCAGGCCTTAGAAAGAATGAAATTCTGCTTAGCCAGAAAAACTCTGCATAGTAGAAAAACACTCTACTGTGTATGTGTGTGTGTGTGTGTATATATATATATATATATATATATATATATATATATATATATATATATATATATATATATATATATTTTTTTTTTTTTTTTTTATAAAGCTGCTGAGGAGCCCCTTTGCATTTCAATGGAAGGTTTGTTTCAAGCTGTGAAGCAAGAAGATAAGAATGACAGTAAAAATATAAGCAATGGCAGTACATATACTTCAGTCCTGTCAGGTATATTGAACATAAATGCCAAAAGTTTGAAACGAGTACACTATGACAATATCATTTGCTTGTGTTTACTGACATCTAATGGTGACCTCCTTATACTACAGTACTTCAGTTCACATCTATTGAGACTAGGGAGAATTATCTTGCCTGTTCCTATCATACCGTAGCCTCTGTGACCATTAATGATGGTCATACATGCTTTCATTTTATTATCCAAAACAATCAACTCTACCAAAAAATAGAATAGCCAGAATAAAATTCCCTTCCGATGTATTCAGGATCGATTCAGAGTGGTTTTTAGTGTGGTTTTGATTAAATTTAGTTGATCAGCTAAAGTGGAAAATGTTTGATCATTTTGCATCAATCAGCAGCCCCAAGATACTTTGCTTATGAATACAATCATATTCTGATCCATCAGATTATGGGATTACATGGTGGGAAAAGAGATGCGATCAATACATAATGACCATAGCTTATTGTATCTTAACTAAAGTCCACTTATTTACAAAGTCCAGTTCCTTGCTTGTGCCATATTGATTAAATAGATTGTTGACTATTGATTGATCACTCTTTTCAGAAGAGAATGATCATTAAATAAATCAATCATTTATCAAAGCACATATATTGCCACCACAAAGTCATGGTCATTCCTCTTCAAATCTCAACTGTTTTTTAAAAGTTCTGTTTGCTCCCTGATCCTCCCAACTCCCTGCTGTCTCTTTACTGTTGTTGTAATCCCCACTGACTGAAATAAGGCATTAAAGAGGTAAGGGGCAACATTAAAGAGACACTAAACAATATCTGTATTCTCTAAAAATAATCCCTACACATCTGCTCTTAATGACCCTGTCATCTTAGGGCAGCACAGTGGCTAAGTGGTTAGCACTTCCTCCTAGCAGCTTACATGTTCTCCCTGTGCCTGTGTGGGTTTCCTCCAGGTACTCCGGTTTCCTCCTACTCTACAAAGATATACTGGTAGGTTAATTGATTTCTCCCTAATTCTGGCATTTCTGCACTTTTCTCTTCTGTCACCAGGTGGCATTGTGGCTGGTGACATTAGATAAGCCAAGGGCATAGCAAGGACAGATTATGAATGAATGGGGTGTCTCAGCCAATGGGCAGGGATTTTCTTGGGTCCCTTGGCCTGCTGGGAGAGCCTACGTATTTGGGTGGAGTCAGGTGATCAGGGTTCTGTGCCACCTGAACGATTGTCTGGGTGGATGTGTGTTGTGCTGCCTCGGGCTGCTAGGCCAGAAACCTAAGGCCTATCCTGGGGACATCTGGCTGCTAGGCTGTCTGAGGGCCTATCCAGAATCAGGAAAGGCAGCGTAGGGTTGGGCTTGTAGTTCAACCAAAAGTAACGGTTCTGCCGGTCAGGAAACTAGTCATGGTCAGAGGTAGAGGGGAAGCTGTCGCCACTAAGGGACCATCCACCTTGCTACCAGAGACCATTGTGAGTAAGCTGAGGCCAGTATTAGAGCAGACTTCGCGCCAGCCAGGGAGGGTGAAAAAGTGGGAAAACTAGCCCTAACCCTCTCTCCTACAGTTCTTGTTTAAGAGACCAAAAATCTCTTTGCATTTAAAAAAGTGTCTGGGGCCCACCTGTTCATCTTGCATTACACCCATCATGCCTTGTAACCCACTCTACATTGAACGATGTCAGCTCTCCCTAAATCTGGAGGTTACCATTAGGTCTAAAGAGGCCTGTGACTTTGCTACATTTGGTGCCCAACATGGGGCAAAGGCGTTATTCCTACAGCAGTCGCCCATAGCATCCGGTTACAGCTACATCAGGAATGTAGTGGCAAGTAGGGATGAGCCGAACACCCCCCGGTTCGGTTCGCACCAGAACTTTCGAACGGACCCCAAATTTGAACGAACTTTAGAACCCCATTGAAGTCTATGGGACTCGAACGTTCGAAATGAAAAGTGCTAATTTTAACGGCTAATATGCAAGATACTGTCCTAAAAAGGGTTTGGGGACCTGGCTCCTGCCCCAGGGGACATGGGTCAATGCCTAAAATGTTTTTAAAAATGTCCGTTTTGGCGGGAGCACTGATTTTAATGACGATTAAAGTGAAAACAAAAAGTGAAATATTCCTTTAAATATGGTGCCTGGGGGGGTGTCTGTAGTATGCCTGTGAAGTGCCACGTGTTTCCCGTGTTTAGAACAGTCCCTGCACAAGATCACATTAAACAGAAATAACACCATTTAAAACTGCTTGCGGTTTTAATGTTATATCTGGTTCCTGCAATATGGTTGAAAATCATTGAGAAAAATGGCATGGGTAGCCCTCCCTGCCCATTACCAGCCTATTTGGGTCTTGTACGCATATTAAGGGGAACCCTGTACCCATATTAAAAAAAGGAAATGCGTGTGGCCCCCAGGCCCTATATACTCAGAACAGCAGTATACAGGCGGTGCAAACAAGACAGGGACTGTGTAGGTTTGTTGTGTTAAGTTGAATCTGTTTGTAATTTTCAACTGGTACATTTTTAAAGTGTAGCTCCAGTCAAAAAAACTATTTTTAAGCTTTTTGGAAAACATAGGGAAGGGTTATCACCCCTGTATAATTTGTTTTGTCGTCCATCTTTTTTCATCTCACTTGCTGTTGTCTCCTTCCGTTTGCAAGTAGGAGATGTTTGTAAATTGGATGTTTGAAAGTAGGGGCCTGCCCTATATGCTCTGCAGAAATGGCGGAACAAGGTGTTGGTTTTGCCACAACATTGTAAGCCCTCAAAGTGACTCTTGGTGGGCGCTGGAGCGCCCTGCTGTGAACGATTATATCAAGAATTGTAATTACATGCCATTGTTGAACAGTGGTAGAAAAATTGACCTTTGGTGGTTGTGGTGCTGGTGCCACAACACTATAAGTCCTCACCGTTACTCTGGGTGGGCACAGGAAGGGGCCCTCCTGTGAAATATTATATCAAGAATTGTAATTACATGTCCCTGTTAAACAGGGGCAGAAAAATGTGGCCTTAGGCACTGCTGCTGGTGCCACCACACTGCAACCTCTTCCATATACTCTAGTTTTATTGCAGGAATTAGCCCTGCTGCAAAGCATTGCATCAAAAATTTTACTTAAACGCCCCTGTTAAACAGGGGCAGAAAAATTGGGCCTTAGGCACTGGTGCTGGTGCCACCACACTGCAACCTCTGCCATATACTCTAGTTTTATTGCAGGAATTAGCCCTGCTGCAAAGCATTGCATCAAAAATTGTAATTAAACGCCCCTGTTAAACAGGGGCAGAAAAATTGGGCCTTAGGCACTGATGCTGGTGCCACCACACTGCAACTTCTGCCATATACTCTAGTTTTATTGCAGGAATTAGCCCTGCTGCAAAGCATTGCATCAAAAATTGTAATTAAACGCCCCTGTTAAACAGGGGCAGAAAAATTGGGCCTTAGGCACTGGTGCTGGTGCCACCACACTGCAACCTCTGCCATATACTCTAGTTTTATTGCAGGAATTAGCCCTGCTGCAAAGCATTGCATCAAAAATTGTAATTAAACGCCCCTGTTAAACAGGGGCAGAAAAATTGGGCCTTAGGCACTGGTGCTGGTGCCACCACACTGCAACCTCTCCCATATACTCTTGTTTGATTGCAGGAATTAGCCCCGCTGCAAAGCATTGCATCAAAAATTGTACTTAAACGCCCCTGTTAAACAGGGGCAGAAAAATTGGGCTGATGGCATCAACCAGAACCAGACATGTTCTTCCAACATATTAGCGGAGGAGGAAGAGGATAGACAATCAACATAACAGGACAGTCACTCAGCATCAGCATAGGCAGTCTTGAAGGGATGTGATATTTAAAAAAAAATTATTCTGTTACATCAGCTTCAGGTGCTTGGTAGCTGTGGGTGATCCAAGACTGATTCATCTTGATGAAGGTCAGTCGATCAACTGATTCGGTGGACAGGCGCACCCTGTGATCGGTAACAAAGCCACCAGCAGCACTGAAGGTGCGTTCCGAAAGAACGCTGGATGCAGGACAGGCCAGTAGCTCAATTGCATACTGTGCAAGCTCTGGCCAGTGATCCATCCTCAAGACCCAGTAAGCCAGAGGATTTTCGGTGGGAAAGGTGTCCAAGTCTGACCTTGCCCCTAGGTATTCCTGCACCATGTAAATCAGACGCTGGCGATGGGTGCTGGAACCGATCATACCTTGGGGCTGCGGACTAAAAAATTGTCTGAAAGCATCAGTCAGACGGCCACCTTCTCCACCGCTCCTTCTGACCGATGCCTCAGCAACACGTTGTCCAGGACCAGGAGTTTGTAACCTCCCAGTCTCTGGGAACGCGTTGCACAGACCTTTCTGCAAGGCCTCCCGGAGATGTCTCATCCTCTGCGATGGCAAGATAAGGTCGGCAACCTTACCCTTGTACCGTGGATCAAGGAGAGTGGCCAGCCAATAATGGTCCCTCTCCTTGATCCGAAGAATACGAGGATCCTTCCGCAGGCTTTGCAGGATCAGGGAGGCCATGCAGCGTAGGTTAGCTGAGGCATTCGGTCCGGAGTCCTCTGGGTCACTAAGGACAACATGATCCGCAGCTACCTCCTCCCAGCCACGTACAAGTCCATGTGTTTCTTGGGACTGTAAATCATCCCTACAAGACTGCTGCTGCTGCTGATGCTGAGTGCCAGCCTCCACCTCCATGCTGACACAATCATCCTCCTCCTCCTCTTCCTCTTCCTGTGTGATGGGTGGCACAGCAGGAACACTGTCTGGATAAAGGGGGCCTTCAGAGGCAAGGAAATCCTCCTCTTCCTGCCTCTGTTCTGTCTCAAGTGCTCTGTCCATTATTCCACGCAGCGTATGCTCCAAGAGGTGGACAAGAGGTACAGTGTCACTGATGCATGCACTGTCACTGCTCACCTTCCTTGTGGCCTCCTCAAACGGTGACAGGACAGTGCATGCATCCCTGATCATGCCCCACTGGCGTGGTGAGAAAAAACCAAGCTCCCCTGACCCTGTCCTGGTGCCGTAGTCGCACAGGTACTCATTGATGGCCCTCTTCTGCGTGTGCAGCCGCTGCAGCATGGCCAATGTTGAGTTCCATCTGGTGGGCATGTCACATATAAGGCGGTTCTTGGGCAGGTTCAACTCCTTTTGGAGCTCAGCCAGCCGAGCACAGGCATTAAATGATCGGCGGAAATGCACACAGACTTTCCTGGCCTGCTTCAGGACATCCTGTAAGCCGGGGTACCTGCCCAAGAACCGCTGCACCACCAGGTTAAGGACGTGAGCTACACAGGGCACATGGGTCAGTTGTCCCTGTCGGAGGGCGGAGAGGAGGTTGGTGCCATTGTCGCAAACCACCATTCCTGGCTTAAGCTGGCGTGGCGTCAACCACCTCTCGGCCTGCCCCTGCAGAGCTGACAAAACATCCGCCCCAGTGTGGCTCCTGTCCCCCAAACAAACCAGCGCAAGCACGGCATGGCATCGTTTTGCCTGCGTACTTGCGTAGCCCCTGGAACGCCTACGGAGCACCGCTGGTTCTGAGGACAGAGCACTGGAAGAGGCCATGGAGGAAGAAGAAGAGGAGAGGGTGGAGGAGAGAGGTGTGTCACAACCAATAGTAGCATTTTGGAGGCGTGGTGGCGGAACAACCTCCAACACTACTGCACCTTGTCCTGCATCCTTCCCAGCTGCCAGAAGAGTGACCCAATGGGCCGTGAAAGACAGGTAACGTCCCTGTCCATGCCTGCTGGACCATGAGTCAGCGGTAATATGCACCTTACCGCTGACCGCCCTGTCCAGCGAGGCAAGGACATTGCCTTCCACATGCCGGTAGAGAGCCGGAATCGCCTTCCGTGAGAAAAAGTGGCGTTTGGGGACCTGCCACTGAGGAACCGCACATTGTACAAACTCACGGAAGGGGGCCGAGTCTACCAACTGAAAAGGCAGCAGTTGAAGTGCTAGCAATTTAGCCAAGCTAGCATTCAACCGCTGGGCATGTGGATGGCTGGGAGTGAACTTCTTTCGCCGGTCCAGCAGCTGGGGCAGGGACATTTGCCTGCTATAATCGGACGTGGGTGCACCGCTAGCAGAGTTCCCGGAAGCACTTGGCTGTGACACACCTAATTCTACACCTTCATTCCTCTCAGAGCAGGTTTCAGAGAGGACTGAAGGTCTAGTGGGGTTGGAGATGCCAGCTGATGAGGAGCAAGGAGAGGTCCACTTTGTTCTTTGGTGTGGGTCTTTGAGGTACGCTTGCCAACGAGCTGCATGGCAGGTCAACATATGTCTGGTCAAGCATGTGGTGCCCAAGCGGCTGATGTTTTGGCCACGTGAGATACGCTTGAGACATATGTTGCAAATAGCAGCGGTGCGATCTGATGCACTCGTCTCAAAAAAGGCCCACACCAAAGAACTTTTAGAATAACGCGCAGAGGCAGCGCTTTGCACAGGCGGAGCTCTGCGGTGTGATTCAGTTGGTGTTCTGCCCCTAAGCTGGCCCCCGGAGGGCATCCTGCCTCGTTGGACATGTGCCTCCTCCTCCTCTCTCCTTCCAGGCACCCACGTGGAGTCAGTGCCCTCATCATCCCCTCCCTCTTCATCGCTGTAGCAAACCTGGCAGTATGCTGCAGCTTGTGGAACATGACTGCCAGATTGCTGTCCTTCTTGAGCATCCCCTCTCTCTGCACTCACGCTACTGCCTTCCTCTAGCTGAGTGTCATCATCAGAGCCCACAAAACACTGGGCATCCTCCTGGAGCATGTACCCAACACTGTGCTCAAAGAGTTCAGGAGACTCCTCAGGAGGACATGGTGGGTCTAGGGAAGGAGTTACTGATGATGACATTGAGAGGAGGGAAGGCGATGCGTTGGCAGCTGCTTTGCTAGTACCCTGAGACTGGGTGAGAGAGGATGAGGAGGATGAAGAGGACTTGGTCATCCACTCTACCAAGTCGTTGGCATGTTGCGGTTCAACATGTCCAGCTGCCGAAAAGAAGGACAAGCGTGTCCCATGGCCACGTGCTGATAACAATGCACCGCGTCCACGACCAGCACTGTTGTCTCTAGACACAGAGCCTGCTTGCCCTCTTTTATCGGCTCGCGCCTGTCTGCCTCTCCTTGCTGGCCTTCCAGACATGGTAATGGCCTGAAGGGAGTTGGGTAAAAAAGCAGTTGGGTAGTGTATATTGTGCTAGAGGCACACAACACCCACTAACTCCTGCAGATGCCTTTATTATAGAACACCAGAGATAAAGGGGTAAATACAGATGTCAAAAAATATCAGTACAGCGCAAATACAAAATAATACAAAAAAATTTCATAAAGTGAAAAATAAAAAGTCCATATAGTGAATAATAAGGGAAGTTCAGAAAGAGTCCACTTGTGCAATGTGTCTTCAATCAATATATCAAGTGACGATGTGATCCCTTCACCATTGAGCAAGTTGAACTCTCACCTCAACAAGTGGACCCCTGATATATCAGATAGGTCAAAAACGCATGTTCCTATCTGATATATCAGGGGTCCACTTGTTGAGGTGAGAGTTCAACTTGCTCAATGGTGAAGGGATCACATCGTCACTTGATATATTGATTGAAGACACATTGCACAAGTGGACTCTTTCTGAACTTCCCTTATTATTCACTATATGGACTTTTTATTTTTCACTTTATGAAATTTTTTTGTATTATTTTGTATTTGCGCTGTACTGATATTTTTTGATTTTGAGATGTGGGATTTGGTAATTTGACCTACAGTATTCTAGCTGCATTTTTATATATTTTCTCACTGCATTTGTTGTGTTTTTAGCGCTGGTTGATTTCTCACTGTATATACAGATGTATACTGTGCTGTGCTGGAGGCACACACAACTTCCAATAACTCCTGCAGATGGCAAGTGGTCTCAAATAGAGAAGAGCTATGTAGGTGGATATAGCGGTATGTACTGGGTACAGAGCACGCACTATCTCCTAACACTACTGACTGCAAGCTCTATTATAAAAGATAGATCACTAGCTATATAGGTGAGGTGAATATAGCGGTGTATACTGCGATCAGGGCACGCAGACAACAACCACTACACAACAGCTAGATCAAAAATCGTCCGAAAACGATCGGTGTGTACTGTGTTGAAGGTACACAGAATACCCACTAACTCCTGCAGATGCCTTTATTATAGAACACCAGAGATAAAGGGGTATATACAGATATATACTGTGCTGTGCTGGAAGCACACACAACTTCCAATAACTCCTGCAGATGGCAAGTGGGCTCAAATAGAGAACAGCTATGTAGGTGGATATAGCGGTATGTACTGGGTACAGAGCACGCAGACAGCACGCACTATCTCCTAACACTACTGACTGCAAGCTCTATTATAAAAGATAGATCACTAGCTATATAGGTGAGGTGAATATAGCGGTGTATACTGCGGTCAGGGCACGCAGACAATAACCACTACACAACAGCAAGATCGAAAATCGGCCGAAAACGATCGGTGTGTACTGTGTTGAAGGTACACAGAACACCCACTGCTTCAGACGCCAACACACTACACGAGGCCGCCGCGCTGGCGGCCTTATATAGTGTGGGGCGTGCACTACACAGCCTGAGCTATGATTGGCCACAGGCATCCTGCCTGTGGCCAATCATGGCTCTCCTCGCTGCTGGCGCTGCAATTGGCCAAGCATGCGGGGTCACAGTGCATGCTTGGCCAATCATGAGCCAGCAATGCACTGCGCCATCGCAGTGCAATGTGGGCCGTGAGCGCCACACAAATTTGACGCGAACGGACCAAAATGTTCGGACTCGAACACGAAGCTCATCCCTAATAACTAGCTTCAGCCAAACACCAACCATCAGTGAAAAAAAAGTTTTTGTGTTACCATTCATATTCTCTGAAAAATGGGCAAGAAATTATAAATTAAAGTAAACTTATGAGCACAACTGTAACCTGTAAAAAAATGTAGACCAAAAAAAAAAAAAAAAAGAAGGACTCCCATGTGTCAACTGTGTCTATATATAGACACAGACACAACATAGACATAGACACAACTGTGTCTATATATAGATCAAAAATGAACCCCCTTAATGGGACTTTGTCAGACCACCAACACAACCAACTGTAAGAATAAAAAGTGTAATTTTATTAGTACAAAATAATAAAAGAGACAAACAACTTATAAAAGTATACAATACACAGCAGAGAACAAACAATAAACCATATGCAGAGACCACTTGTATTCTCATGGGGATTGGATATCCCATAACCCGACGCGTTTCTAGTTTTGTTACAGAATTTCATCAGGGGTGGAGAGTAAGAAGCAGTAATATGGTGATAACTCGTATTAGAACCGTTCCTCCATAAAGGGTGGAAACTTAACCACTTTCAGACCGGACCATTTTGCTGGTCAATGACCAGAGGTCTTTTTACAATTTGGCACTGCGCTGCTTTAACTGGTAATTGCGCGGTCATGCAATGTTGTACCCAAACAAAATTTGCGTCCTTTTCTTCCCACAAATAGAGCTTTCTTTTGATGGTATTTGATTGCCTCTGCGATTTTTATTTTTTGCGATATAAACGTAAAAAGACCGCAAATTTTGAAAAAAAAATGATATTTTCTACTTTTTGTTATTAGAAAAATCAAATAAACTCAATTTTAGTCATACATTTAGGCCAAAATGTATTCAGCCACATGTCTTTGGTAAAAAAAAAGTCAATAATTGTATATTTATTGGTTTGCGCAAAAGTTGTCACATCTACAAACTAAGGTACGTTTTCTGGAATTTACGCAGCTTTTAGTTTACGACTGCCTATCTCATTTCTTGAGGTGCTAAAATGTCAGGGCAGTACAAAACCCCCCCAAATGACCCCATTTTGGAAAGTAGACCCCCTAAGGAAATTGATAAGTGGCATGTTGAGCCCATTGAATATTAAATTGTTTTGCCTCAAGCGATTGAATAATGACAAAAAAAAAATTATTTATTTTTTCTACACAAAGTTGTCACTAAATGATATATTGCTCACACATGCTATGGGCATATGTGAAATGACACCCCAAAATAAATTATGCTGCTTCTTCTGAGTATGGGGATACCACATATGTGGGACTTTTTGGGAGCCTAGCCGCGTACGGGGCCCTGAAAACCAAGCACCGCCTTCAGGCTTTCTAAGGGCGTAAATTTTTTATTTTTATTTTTGAAAATGATTTTTATTGACAAAATTTTGCATACATTAACTGAGACAATGCAATTTGTTCAAACAGTATGGTAAAACAGTTATATGGTCTACATCTCAAACAAAGAAAAAAGAAACAGAAAGAAAAACATAAAATAACCGTGTAAAAAATGCGATCAAATCCAAGATGTTGCTTTACGCTTGAACGTATGAAACCAGTTCTTCTCACTTGTTTCAGAATCGTATCATAGTACTCTATGTTTATTTCCAACATTTACCTCTATTACATTAGAATTAACTAAGCTCTAAAGTAAAGAGCGAACCCTCATGCAACGTCAACAGCTGTGTAGCATGGACATCTGCGTGGCTCCTCCGCACCCCTACTGGGATAAGGGCGTAAATTTTTGATTTCACTTCTCACTACCTATTACAGTTTTGAAGGCCATAAAATGCCAAGATGGCACAAAACCCCCACAAATTACCCCATTTTAGAAATTAGACACCCCAAGCTATTTGCTGAGAGGCATGTTGAGTCCATGGAATATTTTATATTTTGCCACAAGTTGCGGGAAAATTACAAACTTTTTTTTTTTTCACAAAGTTGTCACTAAATGATATATTGCTCACGCATGCCATGGGCATATGTGAAATGACACCCCAAAATAAATTCTGCTGCTTCTCCTGAGTACGGGGATACCACATATGTGGGACTTTTTGGGAGCCTAGCCACGTACGGGGCCCCTAAAACCAAGCACCGTCTTCAGGCTTTCTAAGGGCGTTACAGTTTTGAAGGCCATAAAATGCCAAGATGGCACAAACCCCCCCCCAAATGACCCCATTTTGGAAAGTAGACACCCCTAAATTTAGGGGTACACTAGTGAGACTAGGTAATAAATGGCGGGTGCCCTGAAACTATAAAAAAATAACTAACCAACCAGCGTCACCTGTAACAGTTATATGGTGATCACTGGTGAAAGGGTTAACTAGGGGGCAATCAGGGGGCTTTATGCGGTAGTATATGGGGGTCCCTGGCGCTATAAAAAGCTGTGGCGAACCTAAATACCTACCTGCCTAACTAGCGTCACCTGTGACACTAATACAGCGATCAGAAAAACGATCGCTTATTAGGCTGGGTTCACACTGGAGCGATGCGGGAACGCCACGAATCCGCGGCGGGTTGCCGCATCGCATGCCTCTCGGCGGCAGTTCACACTGCCCTATGCGAACTGCTGGGAGTGTCAGTGAAATGTTAATGACACCCCCAGATCAGTTCGCATATCGCAGTGCGATCTGCAAACTCGGATCGCATGGTGTGAACACCCATGCGATCCGATTCTGCTGCGGACCAAAAAAAGGGTCCCGTGCGAATTTGCGGCGGGTGCGGCGCGAATTCAGCCATACTATCTGTATGGCTGAACTCGAATCGCACAGAGATCGGATGTGATTTGCACTGCAGTGCGGTGCGAATCACATCCGTTATCATAAACCGCTGCAATGTGAACCCAGCATTAGTGACACTGGCGACGGGGGGTGATCACGGGGTTAAACCTTTATTGGGGGGGTTAGTGGGGTACCCTAGAGCTAAAGGGGGCTAACCCTAACTGCCCTAACAGTTATTACAGTCACAAATGACACCAATGCAAAAAAAAATGCTATTGGTTTCACTGTGACTGGGGGGGCAGGGGTGATTGGGGGGTGAAGGGGGGGTGTAAGTGTGCCTGGCATGTTCTACTGTGAAGTGTCGTGTTGGTGCAACTCACCGATCCTCTCTCCTCGGTGCCGGAACGAAAAATACCGACACGGAGGAGAGATTACATCACTTCCTCTCCTGTGTTTACATTACAGGAGAGGAAGTGATGTCACGCCTCACTTCCATTCGTCAGGAGCGATCGAGAGGGGGTGGCCATGAATGAATGGCCGCCCCCTCATCCCGGATCGCTTCTGAACGAAAACCGACCGCCGCTGGCACCGGGGGGGGGGGGCCCGATCGTGCCCCCCTCCCGCGGGAAGGCAGGGACGTACATGTACGCCCATATGCCTGCCCGTGCCATTCTGTCGACGTACATCGTCGTGCGGCGGTCGGCAAGTGGTTAAGTACATACAGAGGCAGCTTGGCCACAATAACAGATCTCTAATTGAAAGTAAGGGGGGGAGTTTTTTGGGACTTTAAATGAGGCGTGGATACATGCCTCCATCCCTGTAATTTGATATGTATAGAAAGGGAGGTTTGGGACTTTAAATGAAGCACTTGGATAGTGGAGGTGAGTTTTAATCATGATTGAATATTTATTGTTCAATGGAAAGCCATAATTTATAATAATAGAGCAAATTCATAATATATATAAATATCAATACATTAAAACACAATATATGGTATCCACATAACAATACTTGACAAAAATGATGTACATAATATAAATGAAGTGGCATATTAATGCCTATGACAGCAAGCCCGGCAACGATAGGTATACCCACATGGTGGATTCACATCCAATAAGAATGATTGATATATATTTAAGTTCATCAACTCATGGCACAATAGACATGATTCCATATAACAAATAACTGGGACATATAATCAGTAAAGCTCGACGCGTTTCGTGGGTATCTCCCCACTCATCAGGAGCTGATGTTGTTACAAAATTCCTGTGAAATAAAAAATCAAAAAATAAAAATAATGTACCAAGCCTGATGGTGAAGATTTGATACATGTGGATGGTTTTGGCCAGAGCAGACTCACCAGTTCCGGCGGTAAGCGCTGTGTGTGCCGGTGGATGCCGGGTGGGCTAGGCACATACTACCTCCCCGGGAACTGAGGCGGCTGGAAGATGGATGCGACTTCGGGCAAGACAAGGGGAGCACCAGCAAAAAGATGTGTCTAAAATAAAAGTGTAATGATAATTGAACCCATTAAATCTAGGGACAAGGTGTGAGATGTGAGTATATTCAATAATGTAATGTAATACTGACAAATTGTTATAGGAGTGAATAGTGAATCCCAATGAAACCCAAAAGAGGGGATGAACAGATTGACCAAATGGTGCTGTGTTCTATTTGTGTGAAAAGGGATGTCATTTTATGTGATACACTAATTTAAGGGAATAACATGCGTGTATGCATGGAAGTATAGGTGCATAAATTGAGGTGAATGAAAATAAATAGGGATGTGATGTGTGTATCATAGAATAAACAGGGGAGAAAAGTAAAATTGCCCATGAACTCAAATGTGATGATTAAATAAAGAAAGGGACAGAGTTTTTACCAGAAAGTCGCTCCAAAGATAGCACCAACAAACCAAAAGGTTAGTGTGTATAAACCCCATACAGAGACCAGCGGCAACATACAGCTGGCTCCGAGTGGGGTTTAAATATGCCGCCAACGCCACGCACGTGAGAACACACAGGGAGGGGCCACGCCTGGCCTGGATTGACAGCCAGACAACAGGTGTGCCGTGCCCTCCCAGAGGCTACACGGAGAAGGAAATACCAAGCGCCGGCGCGATGACGTGAGAAGCTGACGTCACACGCACAGCGTGGGCTGCGTGGCGCCGATGCGCAAAGCAAAATCCACCGGAGCATCCCGATCAGAAAGTGATAGGGGAGGCAGGGAGGAAGCGCTGGCGCATCGCAGTTCCCACGGGGAGGAGAAAGAGCCCAACAACGCCCAAACACTCAACAACCACACACAGGGCAGCATCAGCTGGCTAGTGAGCGTGCAAAAAGGGGCCCTAATAGTTAAAAATCCATGTGGGGTACCTATACAGTGTCGATGAATACTGGCAATATACAAAGTAAAATAGAAATTGTAAGTGCATTGAGCCAGGAATATGGAAAATATCAACAACATTTTTTAAATATGCCTCACACAGGGAGGGTAGGGGAACACTACCAATCCCATGTATCCAAATGCTTCCATCCCGATTTGTATGCAAGTAAGGGGGGGAGTTTTTTGGGACTTTAAATGAGGCGTGGATACATGCCTCCATCCCTGTAATTTGATATGTATAGAAAGGGAGGTTTGGGACTTTAAATGAAGCACTTGGATAGTGGAGGTGAGTTTTAATCATGATTGAATATTTATTGTTCAATGGAAAGCCATAATTTATAATAATAGAGCAAATTCATAATATATATAAATATCAATACATTAAAACACAATATATGGTATCCACATAACAATACTTGACAAAAATGATGTACATAATATAAATGAAGTGGCATATTAATGCCTATGACAGCAAGCCCGGCAACGATAGGTATACCCACATGGTGGATTCACATCCAATAAGAATGATTGATATATATTTAAGTTCATCAACTCATGGCACAATAGACATGATTCCATATAACAAATAACTGGGACATATAATCAGTAAAGCTCGACGCGTTTCGTGGGTATCTCCCCACTCATCAGGAGCTGATGTTGTTACAAAATTCCTGTGAAATAAAAAATCAAAAAATAAAAATAATGTACCAAGCCTGATGGTGAAGATTTGATACATGTGGATGGTTTTGGCCAGAGCAGACTCACCAGTTCCGGCGGTAAGCGCTGTGTGTGCCGGTGGATGCCGGGTGGGCTAGGCACATACTACCTCCCCGGGAACTGAGGCGGCTGGAAGATGGATGCGACTTCGGGCAAGACAAGGGGAGCACCAGCAAAAAGATGTGTCTAAAATAAAAGTGTAATGATAATTGAACCCATTAAATCTAGGGACAAGGTGTGAGATGTGAGTATATTCAATAATGTAATGTAATACTGACAAATTGTTATAGGAGTGAATAGTGAATCCCAATGAAACCCAAAAGAGGGGATGAACAGATTGACCAAATGGTGCTGTGTTCTATTTGTGTGAAAAGGGATGTCATTTTATGTGATACACTAATTTAAGGGAATAACATGCGTGTATGCATGGAAGTATAGGTGCATAAATTGAGGTGAATGAAAATAAATAGGGATGTGATGTGTGTATCATAGAATAAACAGGGGAGAAAAGTAAAATTGCCCATGAACTCAAATGTGATGATTAAATAAAGAAAGGGACAGAGTTTTTACCAGAAAGTCGCTCCAAAGATAGCACCAACAAACCAAAAGGTTAGTGTGTATAAACCCCATACAGAGACCAGCGGCAACATACAGCTGGCTCCGAGTGGGGTTTAAATATGCCGCCAACGCCACGCACGTGAGAACACACAGGGAGGGGCCACGCCTGGCCTGGATTGACAGCCAGACAACAGGTGTGCCGTGCCCTCCCAGAGGCTACACGGAGAAGGAAATACCAAGCGCCGGCGCGATGACGTGAGAAGCTGACGTCACACGCACAGCGTGGGCTGCGTGGCGCCGATGCGCAAAGCAAAATCCACCGGAGCATCCCGATCAGAAAGTGATAGGGGAGGCAGGGAGGAAGCGCTGGCGCATCGCAGTTCCCACGGGGAGGAGAAAGAGCCCAACAACGCCCAAACACTCAACAACCACACACAGGGCAGCATCAGCTGGCTAGTGAGCGTGCAAAAAGGGGCCCTAATAGTTAAAAATCCATGTGGGGTACCTATACAGTGTCGATGAATACTGGCAATATACAAAGTAAAATAGAAATTGTAAGTGCATTGAGCCAGGAATATGGAAAATATCAACAACATTTTTTAAATATGCCTCACACAGGGAGGGTAGGGGAACACTACCAATCCCATGTATCCAAATGCTTCCATCCCGATTTGTATGCAAGTAAGGGGGGGAGTTTTTTGGGACTTTAAATGAGGCGTGGATACATGCCTCCATCCCTGTAATTTGATATGTATAGAAAGGGAGGTTTGGGACTTTAAATGAAGCACTTGGATAGTGGAGGTGAGTTTTAATCATGATTGAATATTTATTGTTCAATGGAAAGCCATAATTTATAATAATAGAGCAAATTCATAATATATATAAATATCAATACATTAAAACACAATATATGGTATCCACATAACAATACTTGACAAAAATGATGTACATAATATAAATGAAGTGGCATATTAATGCCTATGACAGCAAGCCCGGCAACGATAGGTATACCCACATGGTGGATTCACATCCAATAAGAATGATTGATATATATTTAAGTTCATCAACTCATGGCACAATAGACATGATTCCATATAACAAATAACTGGGACATATAATCAGTAAAGCTCGACGCGTTTCGTGGGTATCTCCCCACTCATCAGGAGCTGATGTTGTTACAAAATTCCTGTGAAATAAAAAATCAAAAAATAAAAATAATGTACCAAGCCTGATGGTGAAGATTTGATACATGTGGATGGTTTTGGCCAGAGCAGACTCACCAGTTCCGGCGGTAAGCGCTGTGTGTGCCGGTGGATGCCGGGTGGGCTAGGCACATACTACCTCCCCGGGAACTGAGGCGGCTGGAAGATGGATGCGACTTCGGGCAAGACAAGGGGAGCACCAGCAAAAAGATGTGTCTAAAATAAAAGTGTAATGATAATTGAACCCATTAAATCTAGGGACAAGGTGTGAGATGTGAGTATATTCAATAATGTAATGTAATACTGACAAATTGTTATAGGAGTGAATAGTGAATCCCAATGAAACCCAAAAGAGGGGATGAACAGATTGACCAAATGGTGCTGTGTTCTATTTGTGTGAAAAGGGATGTCATTTTATGTGATACACTAATTTAAGGGAATAACATGCGTGTATGCATGGAAGTATAGGTGCATAAATTGAGGTGAATGAAAATAAATAGGGATGTGATGTGTGTATCATAGAATAAACAGGGGAGAAAAGTAAAATTGCCCATGAACTCAAATGTGATGATTAAATAAAGAAAGGGACAGAGTTTTTACCAGAAAGTCGCTCCAAAGATAGCACCAACAAACCAAAAGGTTAGTGTGTATAAACCCCATACAGAGACCAGCGGCAACATACAGCTGGCTCCGAGTGGGGTTTAAATATGCCGCCAACGCCACGCACGTGAGAACACACAGGGAGGGGCCACGCCTGGCCTGGATTGACAGCCAGACAACAGGTGTGCCGTGCCCTCCCAGAGGCTACACGGAGAAGGAAATACCAAGCGCCGGCGCGATGACGTGAGAAGCTGACGTCACACGCACAGCGTGGGCTGCGTGGCGCCGATGCGCAAAGCAAAATCCACCGGAGCATCCCGATCAGAAAGTGATAGGGGAGGCAGGGAGGAAGCGCTGGCGCATCGCAGTTCCCACGGGGAGGAGAAAGAGCCCAACAACGCCCAAACACTCAACAACCACACACAGGGCAGCATCAGCTGGCTAGTGAGCGTGCAAAAAGGGGCCCTAATAGTTAAAAATCCATGTGGGGTACCTATACAGTGTCGATGAATACTGGCAATATACAAAGTAAAATAGAAATTGTAAGTGCATTGAGCCAGGAATATGGAAAATATCAACAACATTTTTTAAATATGCCTCACACAGGGAGGGTAGGGGAACACTACCAATCCCATGTATCCAAATGCTTCCATCCCGATTTGTATGCAAGTAAGGGGGGGAGTTTTTTGGGACTTTAAATGAGGCGTGGATACATGCCTCCATCCCTGTAATTTGATATGTATAGAAAGGGAGGTTTGGGACTTTAAATGAAGCACTTGGATAGTGGAGGTGAGTTTTAATCATGATTGAATATTTATTGTTCAATGGAAAGCCATAATTTATAATAATAGAGCAAATTCATAATATATATAAATATCAATACATTAAAACACAATATATGGTATCCACATAACAATACTTGACAAAAATGATGTACATAATATAAATGAAGTGGCATATTAATGCCTATGACAGCAAGCCCGGCAACGATAGGTATACCCACATGGTGGATTCACATCCAATAAGAATGATTGATATATATTTAAGTTCATCAACTCATGGCACAATAGACATGATTCCATATAACAAATAACTGGGACATATAATCAGTAAAGCTCGACGCGTTTCGTGGGTATCTCCCCACTCATCAGGAGCTGATGTTGTTACAAAATTCCTGTGAAATAAAAAATCAAAAAATAAAAATAATGTACCAAGCCTGATGGTGAAGATTTGATACATGTGGATGGTTTTGGCCAGAGCAGACTCACCAGTTCCGGCGGTAAGCGCTGTGTGTGCCGGTGGATGCCGGGTGGGCTAGGCACATACTACCTCCCCGGGAACTGAGGCGGCTGGAAGATGGATGCGACTTCGGGCAAGACAAGGGGAGCACCAGCAAAAAGATGTGTCTAAAATAAAAGTGTAATGATAATTGAACCCATTAAATCTAGGGACAAGGTGTGAGATGTGAGTATATTCAATAATGTAATGTAATACTGACAAATTGTTATAGGAGTGAATAGTATGTGCCTAGCCCACCCGGCATCCACCGGCACACACAGCGCTTACCGCCGGAACTGGTGAGTCTGCTCTGGCCAAAACCATCCACATGTATCAAATCTTCACCATCAGGCTTGGTACATTATTTTTATTTTTTGATTTTTTATTTCACAGGAATTTTGTAACAACATCAGCTCCTGATGAGTGGGGAGATACCCACGAAACGCGTCGAGCTTTACTGATTATATGTCCCAGTTATTTGTTATATGGAATCATGTCTATTGTGCCATGAGTTGATGAACTTAAATATATATCAATCATTCTTATTGGATGTGAATCCACCATGTGGGTATACCTATCGTTGCCAGGCTTGCTGTCATAGGCATTAATATGCCACTTCATTTATATTATGTACATCATTTTTGTCAAGTATTGTTATGTGGATACCATATATTGTGTTTTAATGTATTGATATTTATATATATTATGAATTTGCTCTATTATTATAAATTATGGCTTTCCATTGAACAATAAATATTCAATCATGATTAAAACTCACCTCCACTATCCAAGTGCTTCATTTAAAGTCCCAAACCTCCCTTTCTATACATATCAAATTACAGGGATGGAGGCATGTATCCACGCCTCATTTAAAGTCCCAAAAAACTCCCCCCCTTACTTGCATACAAATCGGGATGGAAGCATTTGGATACATGGGATTGGTAGTGTTCCCCTACCCTCCCTGTGTGAGGCATATTTAAAAAATGTTGTTGATATTTTCCATATTCCTGGCTCAATGCACTTACAATTTCTATTTTACTTTGTATATTGCCAGTATTCATCGACACTGTATAGGTACCCCACATGGATTTTTAACTATTAGGGCCCCTTTTTGCACGCTCACTAGCCAGCTGATGCTGCCCTGTGTGTGGTTGTTGAGTGTTTGGGCGTTGTTGGGCTCTTTCTCCTCCCCGTGGGAACTGCGATGCGCCAGCGCTTCCTCCCTGCCTCCCCTATCACTTTCTGATCGGGATGCTCCGGTGGATTTTGCTTTGCGCATCGGCGCCACGCAGCCCACGCTGTGCGTGTGACGTCAGCTTCTCACGTCATCGCGCCGGCGCTTGGTATTTCCTTCTCCGTGTAGCCTCTGGGAGGGCACGGCACACCTGTTGTCTGGCTGTCAATCCAGGCCAGGCGTGGCCCCTCCCTGTGTGTTCTCACGTGCGTGGCGTTGGCGGCATATTTAAACCCCACTCGGAGCCAGCTGTATGTTGCCGCTGGTCTCTGTATGGGGTTTATACACACTAACCTTTTGGTTTGTTGGTGCTATCTTTGGAGCGACTTTCTGGTAAAAACTCTGTCCCTTTCTTTATTTAATCATCACATTTGAGTTCATGGGCAATTTTACTTTTCTCCCCTGTTTATTCTATGATACACACATCACATCCCTATTTATTTTCATTCACCTCAATTTATGCACCTATACTTCCATGCATACACGCATGTTATTCCCTTAAATTAGTGTATCACATAAAATGACATCCCTTTTCACACAAATAGAACACAGCACCATTTGGTCAATCTGTTCATCCCCTCTTTTGGGTTTCATTGGGATTCACTATTCACTCCTATAACAATTTGTCAGTATTACATTACATTATTGAATATACTCACATCTCACACCTTGTCCCTAGATTTAATGGGTTCAATTATCATTACACTTTTATTTTAGACACATCTTTTTGCTGGTGCTCCCCTTGTCTTGCCCGAAGTCGCATCCATCTTCCAGCCGCCTCAGTTCCCGGGGAGGTAGTATGTGCCTAGCCCACCCGGCATCCACCGGCACACACAGCGCTTACCGCCGGAACTGGTGAGTCTGCTCTGGCCAAAACCATCCACATGTATCAAATCTTCACCATCAGGCTTGGTACATTATTTTTATTTTTTGATTTTTTATTTCACAGGAATTTTGTAACAACATCAGCTCCTGATGAGTGGGGAGATACCCACGAAACGCGTCGAGCTTTACTGATTATATGTCCCAGTTATTTGTTATATGGAATCATGTCTATTGTGCCATGAGTTGATGAACTTAAATATATATCAATCATTCTTATTGGATGTGAATCCACCATGTGGGTATACCTATCGTTGCCGGGCTTGCTGTCATAGGCATTAATATGCCACTTCATTTATATTATGTACATCATTTTTGTCAAGTATTGTTATGTGGATACCATATATTGTGTTTTAATGTATTGATATTTATATATATTATGAATTTGCTCTATTATTATAAATTATGGCTTTCCATTGAACAATAAATATTCAATCATGATTAAAACTCACCTCCACTATCCAAGTGCTTCATTTAAAGTCCCAAACCTCCCTTTCTATACATATCAAATTACAGGGATGGAGGCATGTATCCACGCCTCATTTAAAGTCCCAAAAAACTCCCCCCCTTACTTGCATACAAATCGGGATGGAAGCATTTGGATACATGGGATTGGTAGTGTTCCCCTACCCTCCCTGTGTGAGGCATATTTAAAAAATGTTGTTGATATTTTCCATATTCCTGGCTCAATGCACTTACAATTTCTATTTTACTTTGTATATTGCCAGTATTCATCGACACTGTATAGGTACCCCACATGGATTTTTAACTATTAGGGCCCCTTTTTGCACGCTCACTAGCCAGCTGATGCTGCCCTGTGTGTGGTTGTTGAGTGTTTGGGCGTTGTTGGGCTCTTTCTCCTCCCCGTGGGAACTGCGATGCGCCAGCGCTTCCTCCCTGCCTCCCCTATCACTTTCTGATCGGGATGCTCCGGTGGATTTTGCTTTGCGCATCGGCGCCACGCAGCCCACGCTGTGCGTGTGACGTCAGCTTCTCACGTCATCGCGCCGGCGCTTGGTATTTCCTTCTCCGTGTAGCCTCTGGGAGGGCACGGCACACCTGTTGTCTGGCTGTCAATCCAGGCCAGGCGTGGCCCCTCCCTGTGTGTTCTCACGTGCGTGGCGTTGGCGGCATATTTAAACCCCACTCGGAGCCAGCTGTATGTTGCTGCTGGTCTCTGTATGGGGTTTATACACACTAACCTTTTGGTTTGTTGGTGCTATCTTTGGAGCGACTTTCTGGTAAAAACTCTGTCCCTTTCTTTATTTAATCATCACATTTGAGTTCATGGGCAATTTTACTTTTCTCCCCTGTTTATTCTATGATACACACATCACATCCCTATTTATTTTCATTCACCTCAATTTATGCACCTATACTTCCATGCATACACGCATGTTATTCCCTTAAATTAGTGTATCACATAAAATGACATCCCTTTTCACACAAATAGAACACAGCACCATTTGGTCAATCTGTTCATCCCCTCTTTTGGGTTTCATTGGGATTCACTATTCACTCCTATAACAATTTGTCAGTATTACATTACATTATTGAATATACTCACATCTCACACCTTGTCCCTAGATTTAATGGGTTCAATTATCATTACACTTTTATTTTAGACACATCTTTTTGCTGGTGCTCCCCTTGTCTTGCCCGAAGTCGCATCCATCTTCCAGCCGCCTCAGTTCCCGGGGAGGTAGTATGTGCCTAGCCCACCCGGCATCCACCGGCACACACAGCGCTTACCGCCGGAACTGGTGAGTCTGCTCTGGCCAAAACCATCCACATGTATCAAATCTTCACCATCAGGCTTGGTACATTATTTTTATTTTTTGATTTTTTATTTCACAGGAATTTTGTAACAACATCAGCTCCTGATGAGTGGGGAGATACCCACGAAACGCGTCGAGCTTTACTGATTATATGTCCCAGTTATTTGTTATATGGAATCATGTCTATTGTGCCATGAGTTGATGAACTTAAATATATATCAATCATTCTTATTGGATGTGAATCCACCATGTGGGTATACCTATCGTTGCCGGGCTTGCTGTCATAGGCATTAATATGCCACTTCATTTATATTATGTACATCATTTTTGTCAAGTATTGTTATGTGGATACCATATATTGTGTTTTAATGTATTGATATTTATATATATTATGAATTTGCTCTATTATTATAAATTATGGCTTTCCATTGAACAATAAATATTCAATCATGATTAAAACTCACCTCCACTATCCAAGTGCTTCATTTAAAGTCCCAAACCTCCCTTTCTATACATATCAAATTACAGGGATGGAGGCATGTATCCACGCCTCATTTAAAGTCCCAAAAAACTCCCCCCCTTACTTGCATACAAATCGGGATGGAAGCATTTGGATACATGGGATTGGTAGTGTTCCCCTACCCTCCCTGTGTGAGGCATATTTAAAAAATGTTGTTGATATTTTCCATATTCCTGGCTCAATGCACTTACAATTTCTATTTTACTTTGTATATTGCCAGTATTCATCGACACTGTATAGGTACCCCACATGGATTTTTAACTATTAGGGCCCCTTTTTGCACGCTCACTAGCCAGCTGATGCTGCCCTGTGTGTGGTTGTTGAGTGTTTGGGCGTTGTTGGGCTCTTTCTCCTCCCCGTGGGAACTGCGATGCGCCAGCGCTTCCTCCCTGCCTCCCCTATCACTTTCTGATCGGGATGCTCCGGTGGATTTTGCTTTGCGCATCGGCGCCACGCAGCCCACGCTGTGCGTGTGACGTCAGCTTCTCACGTCATCGCGCCGGCGCTTGGTATTTCCTTCTCCGTGTAGCCTCTGGGAGGGCACGGCACACCTGTTGTCTGGCTGTCAATCCAGGCCAGGCGTGGCCCCTCCCTGTGTGTTCTCACGTGCGTGGCGTTGGCGGCATATTTAAACCCCACTCGGAGCCAGCTGTATGTTGCCGCTGGTCTCTGTATGGGGTTTATACACACTAACCTTTTGGTTTGTTGGTGCTATCTTTGGAGCGACTTTCTGGTAAAAACTCTGTCCCTTTCTTTATTTAATCATCACATTTGAGTTCATGGGCAATTTTACTTTTCTCCCCTGTTTATTCTATGATACACACATCACATCCCTATTTATTTTCATTCACCTCAATTTATGCACCTATACTTCCATGCATACACGCATGTTATTCCCTTAAATTAGTGTATCACATAAAATGACATCCCTTTTCACACAAATAGAACACAGCACCATTTGGTCAATCTGTTCATCCCCTCTTTTGGGTTTCATTGGGATTCACTATTCACTCCTATAACAATTTGTCAGTATTACATTACATTATTGAATATACTCACATCTCACACCTTGTCCCTAGATTTAATGGGTTCAATTATCATTACACTTTTATTTTAGACACATCTTTTTGCTGGTGCTCCCCTTGTCTTGCCCGAAGTCGCATCCATCTTCCAGCCGCCTCAGTTCCCGGGGAGGTAGTATGTGCCTAGCCCACCCGGCATCCACCGGCACACACAGCGCTTACCGCCGGAACTGGTGAGTCTGCTCTGGCCAAAACCATCCACATGTATCAAATCTTCACCATCAGGCTTGGTACATTATTTTTATTTTTTGATTTTTTATTTCACAGGAATTTTGTAACAACATCAGCTCCTGATGAGTGGGGAGATACCCACGAAACGCGTCAAGCTTTACTGATTATATGTCCCAGTTATTTGTTATATGGAATCATGTCTATTGTGCCATGAGTTGATGAACTTAAATATATATCAATCATTCTTATTGGATGTGAATCCACCATGTGGGTATACCTATCGTTGCCGGGCTTGCTGTCATAGGCATTAATATGCCACTTCATTTATATTATGTACATCATTTTTGTCAAGTATTGTTATGTGGATACCATATATTGTGTTTTAATGTATTGATATTTATATATATTATGAATTTGCTCTATTATTATAAATTATGGCTTTCCATTGAACAATAAATATTCAATCATGATTAAAACTCACCTCCACTATCCAAGTGCTTCATTTAAAGTCCCAAACCTCCCTTTCTATACAGATCTCTAATTGAGTTTATGGATAGTGGCACATTCTTCCATAAACAAGATACTCCAAAATAAATATTGCGGGTTCTACATCCACTGTCCCCAAAGGATATTAGGGGGTAAATGTAGCCCCCATGGCAATGTGGCTCCCAGCCCAAAATAAGGCTCCTAAGGGCCTCCTAGTGAATATGGATTCCTTAATAAAGGTATCAGGAAGAACAAAGGTGTGTGGTCCGATGTCCCTTGTGGCTAATAGTCACACAAAATTGACCTCCTTTTTTTCCCACAAATAGAGCTTTCTTTTGGTAGTATTTGATCACCCCTGTGGTTTTTATTTTTTGCACTGTAAACAAAAAAAATAAACAAAAAAAGCAACAATTTTGAAAACAAAGCATTATTTTTTACATTATGCTATAATAAATATCCCCCAAAAATATATAAAAAAACAATTTCTTTCCTCAGTTTAGGCCGATATGTATTCTTCTACATATTTTTGGTAAAAAAACATTGCAATAAGTGATTATTGATTGGTTTGGGCAAAAGTTATAGCGTTTACAAAATAGGCGATAGTTTTATGGCATTTTTCTTTTTTTTTTACTATTAGTGGCAGCGATCAGCGACTTTTATTATGACTGCGACATTGTGGCGGACACATCGAATATTTTTTACACATTTTTGGGATCATTGTCATTTATACAGCAATCAGTGTTATACAGATGCACTGATTCCTGTGTAAATGACACTGGCAGTGAAGGGGTTAACCACTAGGTGGTAGTGTAGGGGTTTAGTGAGCCCTGGGGAGGGTTTCTAACTGTGGGGGGGCGTGGCTCTGTATGACACGTCACTGATCTCTGCTCCGATCACAGGGAGCAGAGATCAGTGACACTGTCACTAGGCAGAACAGGGAGATGCTTGTTTACATCCCCATTCTTCCTCCCCATGAGACGATCACGGATATCCCTGTGGCGATCGAGTCCGCGGGACCCGCAATCGGACTCACTGAAGTCCCGACCTGTGTACGTGTGTGCCGGTGTGCGTGTGTGCCGGTGTGCGTGTGTGGCGCACGCGATGGCAAGGCGGCAAATTTAAAGAACGTACCTGTACGCCCATTTGCCTGTCCGTGCTGTTCTGCTGATGTACATCGGCGTGTGCCAGTCGGCATGTGGTTAAAGTGGCCGCACTGTATTTAGCTTCTGACAGGCTGTGCAAGGAGCCCCATATCTCTGGAAACATAGGTCATAGGAGCCCTATATTTTTACCAGTGGTGGGATAGGACGTAGGCTACATACCTCCTTAGGCTACCCATACCCATAGACCCTGGAATCTCAATTTTTACAAAATTTTTCTTTAATCTTCATGGCAGGTGAGGCCCTGCCTACCTGCCTCCCCTGACTGCATGTCCCTGCCCTACGCCCCCGAGCCATTTTTTTAAGCCAATTAGAGCCTCTGGATCTAATCCCGTGCTTAAAAAAAAAACACATTGAAATCCATGCGTCCTGCATGGAGATTAAGGGCCATGCGCATAGATTAAGGGAGGCGCCCCTAATGGACGGGCCGCCACTGACTGAAAGCAAAACATTTTTTTTTAGTTTTCCATAAAGTGGAGAGGGTTTAGACCACCTGTCAAGTTTTTAATGCTGTCTGTGTCCCAGTTAGAGAGATTCACCCACTCTATTTGTCCTGGAGACCGTTATAACTGAAAGTGAAAGAAAATTCAAAAATTTTGGTTGTTACCAGAACAGAATTAAACGAGAAAACTTCCTATGGGAACTCTAGTTCTGGTGACAACCAGGGATTATCTCACTGATATCACAGGAAGTGAAGGAAAATCTCCACACTGGGACACAAATAGTAAAAGAAAAAACCCTCCCTCCCTTACACTAGCCAACATAAAAAAAATTGTTTATAGTTTATCACCAATTGCCAACCACACTATAGCTGAAAGATGGCTACAGCATGATCGTTCAGTTCTGGAAGGGCATCAATAGACATCCTCCCAGAACCCCGCCTTCTGTCCCTTGGGCTCAGCTGATAACAGAATGGGGTAAAGGGACAATCATAGCGTCCCTTTACCATGTGATCAGCTGTATACAATCACGGATGATCACATGTAAATAGACTTGCCAGTTATTGGCAGCCCTTTCCTCCAATGCTGTGTCTGTGGGAGGAAAGGAGAGTTGTTAGCCGGCTATCCTGTCAGCACATCGTTTACACTGATAATCAGATCACTGATCATCAGTACAGCATTATCAGTGTCAATCAGTGCCTATCAGTGCAGCCTCATCAGTGAAGAAGAAAAATTATTATTTGTGACATTCTACATTCTAAGAAAAACATTATTTTTTTCAAAATTTTCTGTATCTTTTCATTTGTTTAGCATAAAATAAAAAACCCCAGTGGTCATTAAATACCACCAAAAGAAAGCTCTATTTGTGTGAAAACAATTATAAAAATTTCTTATGGGATACAGCGTAGCACGATCACGAAATTATCATTCAAAATGTGACAATGCTGAAAGCTGCAAATTTGCCTGGGTAGAAAGGAGGTGAAAGTGCCCAGTATTGAAGTGGTTCTAAAGTTAAAGGTAGTTCACTTTTTAAAAAAATAAAATAAATTCCCTGTTTTTTTTTTTTTGCAGGTAAATAAATGTGCATTCATTATTATTTTTTTAGGAGCCTGTAAAATCATTGCACCCACGATTAGCAGATTGTGGGTGTAATGCCAGGCTCCTGCAGACTGTCAGTGTAGCTTTCTGCCTGCACTTCTGACAGTTGGCAGTTACTGAATGACAGGAAGGTCAATGAGCTACCTAGTGCGATCATCAGCGCCCTGGTAGTTCATTGAGAAGAACTACAGACCGTTAGCTGCGAAGGCTGATGATAGTGGTGTGGGGAGAAGATCCCTGGGCAACTGTCACGGGGGGGGTGGAAGAGTAGGCAGATGCTGAACATATTACACCCTAAATATGGCTGTAACATGTTGTTCAGAACAGTGAACTTCTCCTGCTTCAGCCCTGTAAGATTTGACCCCCTTCCTGACCAGAGCACCTTTTGCGATACAGCACTGCGTCCCTTTAACTGACAATTGCGCGGTCGTGTGACGTTGCACCCAAACAAAATTGACTTACTTTTTTCCCACAAATAGAGCTTTATTTTGGTGGTATTTGATCACCTCTTATTTTTGCGCTATAAACTAATAGAACGTAAATTTTGAAAAAAACATAATATTTTTTACTTTTTGCTATAATAAATATCCCCCAAAAATATATTTAAAAACAATTTTTTTTCCTCAGTTTAGGCCGATATGTTTTCTTCTACATATTTTTGGTAAATAAAATCGCAATAAGCGTATATTGATTGGTTTGTGCAAAAGTTATAGCTTCTACAAAATAGGGGATCATTTTATGGCATTTTTATTACTAATTATTTTTTTTACTAGTAATGGCGGCAAACTGCGATTTTTATCGGTAGTGCGACATTATGGCAGACATGTCGGATAATTTTGACACATTTTTGGGACCACTGGCATTTTTACAGCGATCGGTGCTATAAACATGCATTGATTACTGTAAAAATGTCACTGGCAGGGAAGGGGTTAACACTAGGGGCGATCAAGGGGTTAATATGTTCCCTAGTGTGTGTTCTAACTGAAGGGGGGAGGGGATTGTGTAGGGAAAAAGATAGATCACTGTTCATACTCTGTATGAACAGACGATATGTCTCTTCTCCCCTCAGAGAACCGGAAACTGTGTTTACACACACAGATCCCAGTTCTCCGTGTGCCCCGAGCGATCGCGGGAGCCCGGCGGTGATTGCTACCGCCAGGCACTTGCATCTGCTCCATGGGTGAGCAAAGGGCACACGTGCTCCTAGTAGCCACAGGGCGAAGTGACATTACATAACGTCGTTTCCCCCAGCCGAGCCATTCTGCCGCAGTACAACTGCAGCGGCTGGTTGGCAAGTGGTTAAAGCTTGTTTGGCTGTACTTCTCCTGTGAATTGCAGGAGTGCAGTTTGTTCTGAACACCTGTGACCCATTTTCAGCATACAGCGGGCTGTATCCTGCTGTCGGCTGATGTCACAGAGCTGGTCCAGGCTTCGGAAAGATTGCGACCGTATAGTCAGGGTCCGCCCACATGCCTGGACCGGCACCCGGCTCAGCTACTCAGCGAGCCGTTAAGAGCCTGAGCTGGCCGCTCCCATCCACTCCACAGCCCAGTGCTCCAGGGAGCGTGGGGGCAGACAGCGGTGACTGACAGTCACCAGCTCTCTGCTCACAGAGCTCTGAGAACCGAGCGATCTGTGCTATTTGATCACTCAGTTCTCAATCTTAGATCCGGCAGAAGACAGATGCAGCACCCACCTATGTAAGTAACATTCAAGAGAAGAAAATATTTACACATTTTTAATGCATTCTCTGAATTAGGGTAGAAAACCTTCTGAGTGCAGTGACCCCCCCATATACTTACCTGAGCCAGATCTTGAACCAGTGCGGACACGGCATAGGTGAACTGAATCTCATGGGAATCCCGTAAGTCATTGTGATGAAACATCGGGACGTGACTGTACGGTAACCAGTTTTTCACGCTTGATGCTATACTGGAAGTGACGCTCAGAGGATCAGGATCTTTCGCTGGTGAGATTCAGTTCACCTATGCTGTGTCTGCTGACACCACAGTACACCAGTACTTGCTGCTGCAAGTGGATACCTCTAGGCTTCATTGATTTGAGCTTATGTGAGTGCAATGTTTCAAGCTGTTTCGATAGAATAAACTTTTTACAACTTAGAGCACTTTGCTTCATTATATATGGAGAGTCCATAATATTGGGTGTCACGTCTGGATATTTAACCCTGTTATGCCCCGTACACGCAATCTGGTTTTGCTACGGGAAATGTTCGATGTGAGCTTGTTGTTGGAAAGTCCGACCGTGTGTATGCTCCATCGAACATTTGACGCTGTCGGAATTTCTGCACACAAATGTTTGATAGCAGGTTTTCAAATATTCCTCCAACAAAACTTGTTGTCGGAAAGTTCTTTCGTGTGTACACAAATCTGTCGCACAAAAGTTCACACATGCTCCAAGTCAAGCAGAAGGAGCTGCACTGGCTATTGAACTTCCTTTTTCTTTTTCCCACGGTTGGAATTTTTGGTCAACATTTGTGTGATTGTGTGTGTACAAGACAAGTTGGAGCCAACAACCTTTGAACAAAAATCTACGGTTTTGTTGGCGGAAAATCCAATTGTGTGTACGCAACATAAAGGTTGATGCTGTTTTGCCAAGCATGAGAGTACAAGGCATCGTCATTTAGTGAGTTTTTAACTGCTTCAGCCCCGGACCATTTGGCTGGCCAAAGAGCAGAGCACTTTTTGTGATTCGGCACTGCGTTGCTTTAACTGACAATTGCGCGGTCGTGCGACGTGGCTCCCAAACAAAATTGACGTCCTTTTTTCCCACAAATAGAGATTTCTTTTGGTGGTATTTGATCACCTCTGCGATTTTTATTTTTTGCTCTGTAAACAAAAAAAAAAGCATTATTTTTTACTTTCTGCAATAATAAATATCCCCAAAAATATAGAAAAAACATTTTTTTTCTCAGTTTAGTCTGATACGTATTCTTGTATATGTTTGGAAAAAAAACTATCGCAATAAGCCTATATTGATTGGTTTGCCCAAAAGTTATAGCGTCTACAAAATATAGTTTTATGGCATTTTTATAATTTTTTTTTATTAGTAATGGCGGCGATCAGCGCTTTTTATCGTGACTGCAACATAATGGCGGTAGGGTTGCCACATCATCCCTTTAATCCAGGACACATATTAATTACACAGGTTCTCATGCTAATTTAATGCAGATAAGGCACCACCTTAATCAGCCACAGAACCCGTGTAATTGATGTGTGTCCTGGATTAAACGGATGATGTGGCAACCCTATATTGCAGACACGTCAGACAATTTTGACACATTTTTGGGACCATTGGCATTAAAACAGCGATCAGTGCGATTAAAAATGCATTGATTACTGTAAAAATGCCACTGGCAGTGAATCAGTTAATGTGTGTCCTAGTCTGTGTTCTAACTGAAGGGGGGAGGGGACTGTGTAGTGAAACTAACAGATCTCTGTATGAATAGACGATCTGTCAGTTCTCCCCTCAAAGAACCAGAAACTGTGTAAGGCTGGATTCACACCTATGCAGTTTTAGCGCCTTTTTGCATTTTGCACTACAGTCCATTTACCATGGATTCCTATGGAGCGCGTTCTGTAGTGCAAATCTGCAAAAAGCACCAAAAATGCATAGGTGTGAATCCAGCCTAAGGGTTCTCTGTGTGCCCCGAGCGATCATAGGAGCCCAGCGGTGATCGAGACCGTCGGGCACTCGCAACGGCTTGAGGAGAGAGCAGGGACGCACGTGCCCCCTAGTTGCCACAGGGCGAAGTGACGTTACATAGCGTAGTTTCGCCCAGCTGTGCCGTTCTGCCACAGTACAACTGTGTCGGCTGGTTGGCATGTGGTTAACCAAAGAGGAGTGGAAACACTGAGCCCATGTGATGTGGTGAAAGTTATGAAGATCTCACATCAGGATATATTCAGCTTTCCTTGTTTGAGACAATCCAGTCTCATTTATGGACTATTTTTGCACAAACTTTATTATTAGTTGTTTATTTATGTATTAGTGTTGATCACTATCACTGGGTTTATTTATTTATACTGTTTAGCGCTATTTACTTTAGTTTACACTGTAAATAATTATATTCATACAGTTGCCCCGACCCCATAGACCTCTACAACACAAGACACTGCATTGTAAACATGCTCTGGTGGGGCCCCTGACTTTGGTCCTTGCCAGTGATGATTGTGCTGTTTGAGGATCTCTCCATACACAGGGACTGAATCCTCCAATCACCTGTACGAGTCTCTTTGTACATGACCTGTTCTGTTCTCACAAATCAATAAAGTTTTTCCTGGATGTACAAACCCAATGGCTCCATTACAGAACACGGCAGCCCGTTACAAACCTCAAATAAGAAAATGGGATGTAACAAACCCAATAACGTGGGATACTGCACCCAGTGCACCGATGACTACTGACTTTCACTATTTCCATTCGTCGCTTCTCATACACACCCCTCCTCCCCTCCCCCTCGTGACACCAGAGCGGACATCACTTCCTGTCAGGAATCGTCTCCTCAGCTCAAACAAAAGCGCCCGTTGCCGCACAGACCCCGCCCATCCTCTCTGGCGTCGCTTTGTGCCGTTCAAACCAACCAATAAACGGCGTTCTGCTATCGGTGAAGCGAGTCCGTCTTTGTACTCTGGCTGGCTATTGGTTGAACTCTCACTCTGCACCAGGAAAGACACGCTGACTGGCCAGCGCTCTCGGCTGCTGGTTTCTATTGGTCAGCTCAAGTGACGTCTTTTTGTTTTGATTGGACAGCAGGGACCATTTGGAGAAGGCGTGGTCAAGAAGGGGACGAAGGTTATATGAAGGGGTGTCGGTGGGCCGTAGTGGCTTAGTGCCGGGGGAAGCTAAGTGACTGGAGGAGACCTGGGTGTCCGGAGAGCCGGCTAACGAGGAGGAGGGCGCCGCTGGGAGGAGAAGAACGCTGGCGGTCGTACACAAGGGTTAGGCCCGAAGCCTCCGAGTTTGAACGCTCAACGTCACATCCTTGTCACCAGAGATACCCAGGCTGGCCTGAGACCCGCACCGGAGCATCCCTCAGTCGTACCGAGAGAAGAGCCGATCTTCCCTGCTCCAGAGGCATGGTATGTGCGGACAGTGTTCAGGCCTGGCCACTGGGGGAAGAGAAGGCTTTGTACTGAACGTTTCCTCCTTATGTCACATCTCCTGTCTCTGATTTCTGACTGTCTACAGTCTTTAACCAGTCACAGGTCTGTGTGCACCCTGATCTGTCAACCGATCACTGGTCTGTGTGCACCCTGATCTGTCGCCAATCGCAGGTCTGTGGGCACCCTGATCTGTCGCCAATCGCAGGTCTGGGCACCCTGATCTGTCGCCAATCGCAGGTCTGTGGGCACCCTGATCTGTCGCCAGTCGCAGGTCTGTGGGCACCCTGATCTGTCGCCAGTCGCAGGTCTGTGGGCACCCTGATCTGTCGCCAGTCGCAGGTCTGTGGGCACCCTGATCTGTCGCCAGTCGCAGGTCTGTGGGCACCCTGATCTGTCAGCCAGTCGCAGGTCTGTGGGCACCCTGATCTGTCGCCAATCGCTGGTCTGTGCGCACCCTGATCTGTCAACCAATCGCTAGTCTGTGCGCACCCTGATCTGTCAACCAATCGCTAGTCTGTGCGCACCCTGATCTGTCAACCAATCGCAGGTCTGTGTGCACCCTGATCTGTCAACCAATCGCAGGTCTGTGTGCACCCTGATCTGTCAACCAATCGCAGGTCTGTGTGCAACCTGATCTGTCAACCAATCGCAGGTCTGTGTGCAACCTGATCTGTCAACCAATCGCAGGTCTGTGTGCACCCTGATCTGTCAGCCAATCGCAGGTCTGTGTGCACCCTGATCTGTCAGCCAATCGCAGTTCTGTGTGCACCCTGATCTGTCAGCCAATCGCAGGTCTGTGTGCACGCTGATCTGTTAGCCAGTCGCAAATCTGTGTGCACGCTGATCTGTTAGCCAGTCGCAGGTCTGTGCACGCTGATCTGTTAGCCAGTCGCAGGTCTGTGTGCACGCTGATCTGTTAGCCAGTCGCAGGTCTGTGTGCACGCTGATCTGTTAGCCAGTCGCAGGTCTGTGTGCACGCTGATCTGTTAGCCAGTCGCAGGTCTGTGTGCACGCTGATCTGTTAGCCAGTCGCAGGTCTGTGTGCACGCTGATCTGTCAGCCAGTCGCAGGTCTGTGTGCACGCTGATCTGTCAGCCAGTCGCAGGTCTGTGTGCACGCTGATCTGTCAGCCAGTCGCAGGTCTGTGTGCACGCTGATCTGTCAGCCAGTCGCAGGTCTGTGTGCACGCTGATCTGTCAGCCAGTCGCAGGTCTGTGTGCACGCTGATCTGTCAGCCAGTCGCAGGTCTGTGTGCACGCTGATCTGTCAGCCAGTCGCAGGTCTGTGTGCACGCTGATCTGTCAGCCAGTCGCAGGTCTGTGTGCACGCTGATCTGTCAGCCAATCGCAGGTCTGTGTGCACGCTGATCTGTCAGCCAGTCGCAGGTCTGTGTGCACGCTGATCTGTCAGCCAGTCGCAGGTCTGTGTGCACGCTGATCTGTCAGCCAATCGCAGGTCTGTGTGCACGCTGATCTGTCAGCCAATCGCAGGTCTGTGTGCACGCTGATCTGTCAGCCAATCGCAGGTCTGTGTGCACGCTGATCTGTCAGCCAATCGCAGGTCTGTGTGCACGCTGATCTGTCAGCCAATCGCAGGTCTGTGTGCACGCTGATCTGTCAGCCAATCGCAGGTCTGTGTGCACGCTGATCTGTCAGCCAATCGCAGGTCTGTGTGCACGCTGATCTGTCAGCCAATCGCAGGTCTGTGTGCACGCTGATCTGTCAGCCAATCGCAGGTCTGTGTGCACGCTGATCTGTCAGCCAATCGCAGGTCTGTGTGCACGCTGATCTGTCAGCCAATCGCAGGTCTGTGTGCACGCTGATCTGTCAGCCAATCGCAGGTCTGTGTGCACGCTGATCTGTCAGCCAATCGCAGGTCTGTGTGCACCCTGATCTGTCAACCAATCGCTGGTCTGTGTGCACCCTGATCTGTCAGCCAATCGCTGGTCTGTGTGCACCCTGATCTGTCAGCCAATCGCTGGTCTGTGTGCACCCTGATCTGTCAGCCAGTCGCAGGTCTGTGTGCACGCTGATCTGTTAGCCAGTCGCAAGTCTGTGTGCACGCTGATCTGTTAGCCAGTCGCAGGTCTGTGGGCACGCTGATCTGTTAGCCAGTCGCAGGTCTGTGTGCACGCTGATCTGTTAGCCAGTCGCAGGTCTGTGGGCACGCTGATCTGTTAGCCAGTCGCAGGTCTGTGGGCACGCTGATCTGTTAGCCAGTCGCAGGTCTGTGGGCACGCTGATCTGTTAGCCAGTCGCAGGTCTGTGGGCACGCTGATCCCTCAGCCAGTCGCAGGTCTGTGGGCACGCTGATCCCTCAGCCAGTCGCAGGTCTGTGGGCACGCTGATCCCTCAGCCAGTCGCAGGTCTGTGGGCACGCTGATCCCTCAGCCAGTCGCAGGTCTGTGGGCACGCTGATCCCTCAGCCAGTCGCAGGTCTGTGGGCACGCTGATCCCTCAGCCAGTCGCAGGTCTGTGGGCACGCTGATCCCTCAGCCAGTCGCAGGTCTGTGGGCACGCTGATCCCTCAGCCAGTCGCAGGTCTGTGGGCACGCTGATCCCTCAGCCAGTCGCAGGTCTGTGGGCACGCTGATCCCTCAGCCAGTCGCAGGTCTGTGGGCACGCTGATCCCTCAGCCAAGTCATTATCAGCCAGTCACAGGTCTGTGTCCCTGCAGGGAGCATCCTGATATCAGCCAGTCACAGGTCTGTGTGCTCGCAGGGGACATCCTGGGACACCTGACTGCTAAACACATGTGCAGTCAGATCTGACTGTTCACAGGGGTGTGCCAAGCGCAACTTACGATTCAGGACTTATAGTGATTTTATAGGACTAGCCATTGTGGACTATCCAGGTTTTCTTAGTTTGGAATAATCGGGCTCAGTGTTATTGCCCATGCACGCCATCTTGTACTGATCTCACCATTATTGGCACAAGCAGTGAAAATCTAAAGCCTGTACACGTGTATTTAGTGTAAAACTGCTGTCAGGTTTTCTGTCTCAGGGATAACGTTCTCACTTCCTGTCCTGTAGTCTTACAGATATCATTTCGATGTGAGGGAAAGCCCCCACTGTGCCTGTTCATAGCAGAATGCAGTGCTAGAACCCACATGGGGTGCCAAAGAAGCAAGTGACCCCATGGAAGATTTTTCCCTCTATTCCTGCTCTGCTGGTAGTCTTCTTCATTCCTGGGGTCGTTTTTAATCTGTACAATCTTGCTGGCCATAGACTGTTTGTTTAATTTTTGGCCGGTTTAGCAGGGACCAGCCTAATATCAAACCATGTATGGGCAGGCTAAATGTTGGGCTTGCTGAGTTTTTCATGCGATTACCTTCTTCCAGCATTGCAACTTCGGTGCCCCGCATGGACGGGCTGCCACTGCTAGGCACTATGGGTTTTGTAGTGGAAGGAAAGGAAGTAAGGGGAAAGGTAGAGGAGGCACAAAACACAATTTCATGAGCAATCCCTTATGAGGTCATTAAGTAGTGGATGTGTATGGATAATTTTTGAAGAATGATGGTCTTTCTAGTGTCGTTTTAGTTTACATTATTATGTTAAAGTGGAGTTCTGCAATTTTTTTTAAAAGTCAGCTACAAATACTACAGCTGCTGACTTTTAAAATATGGACACTTACCTGTCCAGGGCACCTGCGATGTCAGCACCTGAAGCTGATCTGTCTCTCGGGTGGAGGTGCCGCCATCTTCGGTAAGGGAATCGGAAAGTGAAGCCTTGTGGCGTCACAGCTTGGTTCCCTACTGTGTATGCGCGAGCCGTGCTGCACAATCCTACTGGTCACTGCTGTCTTCTGGGGCCTGTGTCTCCCAGAAGACAGTGAGGGGGATGAAGGAGGTGCCAGATATGGCATAGATATCCGTGGATACTGTGACTATCTATGCCCGGAAGTGGGAGCAAATGCCTGGTTTAGACAGGTATCTGCTCCCCCCCTGAAAGGTGCCAAATGTTACACCGGACTAGGAGAGGATTCCGAAATGCGCTAGTTCATTTCCAGAACAATGGGATTGCTGACATGAATCAGCCCTTAGAAAAGTACTTTCAATGATTAGCCATAACATTGACATCCAACCTAATATTGCGTATGCCACCAAAGTCCTCCATGCCAGACTTATGGTGCTCTTTCTGAAAGCAAACCAAAACTGCAGGACATAATTGAAGTCTGTAGAAAAGCTTGGCTACAAAAACCTCTGGTACACTGCTCTTCTCCCTCGCTGCAGCCAAAGTGCAGTGTGAAAGTGCCCTTATACATGCCTGTCCTGCTAGCATCTGCACAGCCACCACTGTAGTATCTCCCAACCAGGTAGCTTCAACACATGGTAACAATCCCTATTCATTGCTATGTCAAGCCTCTTGTAATACATCCCAATCCCATACACACGGCTGGGAGATTTTGCAGTGGAGTTTGTGCAGCCTCAGTAAGGATCTGGCAGGAGTACTGGTGAGCATGTGTTGTATATACTGCTAAGTTTTAGTACCAGTGATTCACTTGTAAAGATTTTGTAGCAAGTTATTTATATTGTGAGTGGGTGTAAATTTAGGTGTATACTGAGAGTTCTTTCATTGGTATGACTTCCCAAAGTTAATTACTCAATAAATTTAAATTCCTTAAAATTACGAATGTTTGCTTGAGGGTGGAATGAGGAAATGGTTGAATGAGCTATGACCTGGGTGATCGAGCTGTTATCTACGTATGTGTTGGACCTGTGACTTAAGTGAACTTTCAGGTTCTAGAAGTTTAAGCGATGCACACTAATCAAATCGGTGCCTGCCCTTGGTGGTGCTTAGAGACAAATCTCTACCATTGGCACACAGTCTGCACAGCCAAGGGCCGTTGGAAGCCAAAGAAATTGCCAGCATATGTTTGAGCTATCATAGGGCATAGAAGCGTAAAAAGGAAACTCTCTGCATGAGAAGAACCTATAAATTCCATGAACTGTTAAAACTGTATATGTATAGTCAGTTTTTAAGTCTTATTTACGCCATATATTTTAGAGCTGCACGATTCTGGCTAAAATGAGAATCACATTTTTTTGCTTAGAAGATAGATTACGATTCTCTCACTATTCTCTCTGCATATCATCTTTCACATTAAAACGAAAGAGAAAAAAATAAGATACTGCAGATTAACAGGTACAACTTATGTAGAAGGATTTGTTTTGTGTCCCTTCACTGGAATATACAGGTGCATCTAATTAGAATATCATCAAAAAGTTAGTGGAGGTCCAGCCTAACGCTAAAATCGCTACATCTACAGACATCTGTGATCGAACACTAACCTATCTAGCCCTGTAAAGAAGAAATTGGCAGCAGTGGCTTCTCCATAAGGGGCGCCGGCCCCTAATCTCTATGTGGGTGCCGGACGCATAAAGTTGTATGAGGGTGTTTATTATTTGTATATTTTGAAGCGTGTGATTAGAGCCAGAGGCGCTAATTGGCTTTGAAAAGGTTGGGGTTGCAGAGCACTACACCCTGAGCCCACCCACTTGTGACAATAGCCAAACAACATTCGCTATTGTCTTCCTGCTTCTCCTTCTGGCCAATCGGGACCTAAGACCAGATTTGCCACTGTTGGGAGAAGCCAGGGAATCCGCCTGCATGGGGTAGGGGGAGGGGGAATTTGTAAGCCAGTCCAATCTCCAGTGGGGAGAGCAGAGGAGACTGAAATGACTGGGGAGTGTCATCACCCATAGACTTACTATGGGGCTTCTGTTGGCTGCCTCCACAGTGAAGCCGTGGCTGACAGCTCGGTGTGGGATCGGGGCCGGCTTTAGAAAATGTATGTATATTTATATTTTCTTACAGGGCTAGATAGGTTAGTGTTATGCCTTGTGCACACGGTCAAACATTCCGACCACAAAATCTTTTTTTTTTTTTTTTTTTTCTGAAATTTTGTTGCATATACACGGTCACACAAAGTTGTCGGAAAATCCAATCGTTCTGAACGAGGTGACGTAAACCACGTAAGTCGGTACTATAAACGGGCCAGTAGCCAATAGCTTTAGTGTCTCGGTTTATTCTGAGCATTCCTGGCACTTTGTCCGTCGGAATTGTCTACACACGATTAGATTTTGTTAGAAAATTTTAGCGCCTGCTCTCAAATTTTGTGCGTCGGAAAATCCAACAGCAAAAGTCCGATAGTGCCCACACATGATTGGATTTTCAGACAACATAATCCGTTCGGAATTTTTCCATCGGAATTTCCGACTGTGTACAGGGCATAAGAGCGTGGATGTATATAGATGGAGCGATTTTAGTGTTAGGCTGCACTTCTCCTTTAATTTATTTCAGTAATTCAACTCAAAGTGAAACTCATAGATTCGTTGCACAGTGACATATTTCAAGCACTTCTTTTCATTTTGATTGTGGCTTGCAGCTAGTGAAAACCCAAAATTCAGTATTTCAGAAAATCTAAATATCGCAAAAAATGTTTTAATACAGAAATGTCAGCTTACTGAAAAGTATGTCCATGTACAGTATAGTGTGCACTCAATACTTGGTCAGGGCTCCTTTTCATAAATTACTGCATCAATGCTGTGTGCCATGGAGATCAGCCTGTGGCCCTGCTGAGGTGTTATGGAAGCCCAGGTTGCTTTGATAGTGGTCTTCAGCTCCTCTGCATTGGGTCTGGTGTTATCTTTCTCTTGACAATACCCTGCAGATTCTCTATGGGTTTAGGTCAGGAGAGTTTGCTGGCCAATCAAGTACAGCGATACCATGATCATTAAACTAGTTGGTTCTTTTGGTATCGTGGGCAGGTGCCAAGTCCTGCTTTAACCACTTCATGCCAAATGTACCTTTACGTCATTTGGTTGAAGAGGTTATACCGGGCGGATGCCTACAGCAGCAGGTTTTCACCCCAGTACCGTTTTTAGTGCTAGCGTTCGGCTCACAACAATCGATGCAGCTAATGAGCTGCTCTGCCGTTATAGGCAGCTGAACGGCAGGGGCCTTCCACTGCCCCGCCTAGGTCTCACGTCCCAGTGAGCACTAGCAGCTGACACTGGACACAATATGCAGCCGTGGCTTTCTGTGTGAAGGACCGATGTCCCTCTGACCAGCTTTTATTCCCCTCACGCTGACAGCATGAGGGAAAAAATACTGATTACCGAGCTTCTGTTTATATCACTTGATTTTTTTTTTTTTTTTGGACTAAATGAATGAATAGCAGGACTTGTCTGCTTTTGCTGGTAAATATGTAGGTGTTCCCTGTTCCTGTCAGAAGTCCTGCTGGAGGCTCTACAATGTGCACACTTGCGTTGACAGGAGTCACCAAATTTTGTAAACAGAGCCAGTTTACTGTGTAAAAAATGTCCTAGTATCAGTAGGAGTAAACAATGTCACATCTTTGTCGGTGAGAGGAATTGTGCCCCATCATTGGTGTAACTTGGTGGGAAACATCATGCCCCATCGTTGGTGTCAAACAAAGGAACTATGCCCCATCATTGGTGTTATGGGGAGGAATCGTGCCCCTTTCTTGGTGTCATTGGGGGGAGTTATGCCCCAGTGCTGTTGGAGGATGAAATATTGCCCCAAGGGCTGGAATAAAGCAAGCAAGGGGCCTCATCTGGTCCCCAGACTGCAGTTTGAAGACCACTGGTTTAGAACTAAAACCTTAGGCTCAGCCATCCCAGAGAATACACAGCCAATGAAATGCTGACTCAGGAGCCGCTTTCGATCACTGCTGTGGAGAAGGCGGGGAGCCACTTTGGCTCTGTCTCTCCCTCACTCTACCCTGTTAATGGCTGCCCATAAAATTGTAGTTCTAAACGGGGTCACATATGTAATAGACTTCATTGGGACTGGCAGCATCCATGTGCCTGGAGTTGGGGTCAGCATGATGTGCAGAAGAAAAATGAAAACAGCAAGTGCAGGCAAGTTCTGCTATTAACAGCTCTTTATTACTTTAATATCCCCTGAGGCCAGTCATTCCACTTGGTGTATGAAAGGGTTTACAACCACTTTAACTCTGGGCCCCACTCGCGACTACATGAGAATGGATGTGGCCACCAGCACATCATTCATTTGTACTGGCTGAAAGGCTGTTTGCATACACGTTTGATTCCAGTTGCAGGAATCTGCTGTCAGGCCCTAATCGGATGGTTTTTATTTGGTGTTAATTTTTGAAGTTTCTTTAAACCTTTACAAATGATTTTCTCTGCTGTTTTTTTCAGAATTCAAACGTTGAAAACCTACCCCCACATGTAATTCGCCAAGTTTACAAAGAGGTTTCTACTTTGACATCTGATCCGCCAGAAGGAATAAAGATCATTCCCAATGAAGAAGACATAACTGATGTGCAAGTCAGCATTGAAGGGCCAGGTTGGTATATTCTGTTTTTGTAAGTTCCATGTCTATATGTTCAGATGAATTTGATACTTTCAAGCAGTGTAATGGGATTAACATTGTTGTAAGTATTAGCAGGTTTACAATCAGAAGCCTGTACAAGCACAACAGAATCTCTTTACGCTGAGTAAATAGATACTTAACATGTCATGCTTTAAAATTGCGCACACTTATAGAATGGCTTTCAGTGTTTCTCTGGCTTACGGTCTTTGCCGACTGGTCACCGAGGCGATAAAAGGCTTTTTTTATATCTTTTAAAGGTAAGTTTTGGGTCCTTTTTGACATGTCTTTAGGACCTGCTATCCTTTCTATTACAAGGGATATTTACATTACTTGTAATAGCAATAAAAGTAATTAAAAATTAAATCGCCAAAGCAAAACACACATGTGAGGTGTCACCACAAATGTTAGCAAGAACAATAAACCGGTGTCAGAAAAATCCAAAACCATAGTCCTGGAACTTTCCTAGTTATCACCCTTGGATGGTAGACTGGATAGTGCCTTGCTGGCTTGCATACTCACCCACAGCAAACTCCCCTCTTGGCTATAAACAAATGTGTAAGGCAACTGAGCTTGGACCTGTGTTCTGTTCTGCTGTTGGTCTCAGAAGTGATGGGATTGGCTGGAGAAACCATTGCGTACAGAACGGGACACAGGAGATCAATGCTATGGAAGCGTGTGTTTATGCACAAACATGGAGGATTTTGCATAGATCAAACAGTTGGCTAAGCTAATACTTACAATATTCCCTCCAGCTACAGCTTGTTCAGTTGTATTTAAAGTGACAATGCACATTGCCTGGCTGCCTGACTCCAGTGCTTTTGAGTTAGATTTGGAACGAGCACACTGAATAAGTGGCAGAAAAGTCACTTCCTTTTTTCTATACTTGTTCTGGGTATGAGACTCAGTGCTAAAAAAAAAAGCGACGGGTGCCGTGGTATGGTCCCAGTCTGAGATGGCTGCCTAGTCTCTAGCCTTCCAAGACCTCGAGGTCCTGAATACTACTACTCGGAGATGATCCACAACTTGACCATGGGGAGAACACACCGGATTGTTTCAGCAACTCGTTCCTGTTCCCCCCGAGGGCAGGGAACACAACTGAGCTGCAATATCAGTTGTTCCAGACTCGGCAGCAGCGAGATGCCATGTCTGCCTCACATGCCTCTTCACTGAGATCCCGCTTGGCTAGCAGAAGCCTGTTATGCTCACAAGGTCAGAACCCCGGCGCCTCAGCTACCCACACAGCTCCTGCCCCCATTGATCTCCAGGTGATAGCTGCTGACATTAAAAACACCTTGTCAGCAGCTATCTCTGATCTAAGAATGGACATCCACTCCATTGCAGCCAGGATTGGGGAGGTGGAGAGAACCGCCTGCCATTATGCCAGTCTCTGCCATGTGCAAAAATTCCCATGCAATCCATCTGAGAGAACTTCAATATCACCTTGAAGATATTGATAACTGGGGATGGCGCCACAACTTAAGGGTAAGGGGGTTACCCAAATCCATTGAATCCAACACCCACAGTATCAGCACTCTTCAATGACCTCCTAGAGAGACCACATGATACACCTATAGAAGTTGAGTACATAGGGCACTGCGACCAAGAGGCAGAGACAGACACCCCTAGAGACATGGTCTGCTGCCATGTTAAAGAGGAACTGCAGTCTACTCACATAATTTGTAATGAAAACGTCTTTACCATTCTGAAGTTTCCCTATATTTTATATATACTGTGATTCTGTACTTTCAAAATATGCTGCAGAAATCTCTCTCCACTAAGTCTGGCTGCAACCATTTTTAACTGTGGGCAGCTGAAGCTGCTGTCCACTTCCTGGATTTACACAGAGGCACACCTCCAGCTCTGCAACTCTGATTGGCCCTTTTATGACCCACCCCCCTCCCTTCCTGGCCAACTCTGAGAACTGTGCATGTCATACCCTAGGTGCTTTTCAAGACAAGAAGCAGGAAGTGGGTTGTATAAGGTATTTACTGGCAGAAATTTTTTGCTATCCAACGTTAAAACAGCAAGGACAGAAGATTTAAAATGGAATGATGAAAAAATGACTGAAGTTCCACTTTACACCCTAAAGGAAGAAATCCTCAGGAACGCGCATTATCTTCTACACCAAGGCAGATAGATTAAAGCGGAGGTCCACCATAAAGTGGACCTTCCGCTCATTGGAACCCTCCCCCCCTCCGGCGCCACAATTGCCACCTTTCAGGGGGGAGGGGGTGCAGGTACCCGTACAGTACAGGTATCTGCACCCACTTCCGGCGTAGATTCTGCAGAAGGTACGCCCCTTTCCGAAGGTCCCCCGCTGCCTGCTGGGAAACACGGATCCCAGAGACAGCGGGGACCATCCTTATTGCGCAGCGCGACTCGCGCATGCGCAGTAGGGAACCGGGAAAGGAAGCCGAAAGGCTCCACTTCCTGATTCCCATACCCAAGATGGTGGTGGCAGCACCCGAGAGACGATCTAGAGATCGGCTTCGGGTGCCAACATCGCGGGCGCACTGGGCAGGTAAGTGTCCTTATTTTAAAAGTCAGCAGCTGCAGTATTTGTAGCTGCTGGCTTTAAAAAAAAAAAAAAAACGGCGGACTCCCGCTTTAAAATCTTCCAGGACCTTTCTAATATAACCCTGCAACACAGAAGGGAACTAAGACCCCCTGCTGGACCTTCTCTGAGCAAAAGTTATAACCTATCGCTGGAAGTTTCCTTTCTGCCTCTCAGCCTCCTCACAGGGACGCACAGCAATTCTAAGTGTTCCAGACGATTTTAGAACATTTCTGCGATACACTGAAAATACCCCCTAGTTGATCTGCCAGATTGGTACAGCGATTTCTGAATGCCACCACTGAGAAACGCCAACTCCATGGATGACATACAAGAAGCTGGTTGTCTCAACTATCCTCACTTAAACGCTCAAGGAGCATGAAGGTGCGCAGTCCCACAGCCTCTCCAGCTCACTGAAAAGCTAGTCTCTCATGCTGAAGTGTTCCCTACACAATATGGCCCAAGGTCAGTACACTCTTGTAGATTTCCAGAACATTCTCTGAACTATCTTGTGACTCCATGTTTTCCATACTCGCAATACCCTTATGCCGTGACTCATGGAAATATCCACTGATCACTCATATGGACAATCCTTAAATCCCTCTCCCTTTCCCTATGAAGCTCTAAACTGTACACTGTGCTTGTATCCCCCAGAATTTTGGGTCACCCATTGGTCCGTACTATGCACCAATCCTTTTCCACTCCCTGAAGACCTCTATCTTCATCTATACAGCCCCTCAACACTGTGTTCTTAGGGTATAGAGAAGGAAGTCTGCCTCTAACATCCCCCTGTTAAAAACGACCTAACCCAAAGCACTCATCTGAGCCTACCTATCCTAAGCACCTTATTACTACGAGGTCAAGGTTCTCAGGATAACCTCATCGCTGAGCTAATCTACCAACTCAACACCTTATGGACCTGCCACTTATCACTCTGCCTCGGTCTTATCTAATTCCAGAGGCTGATACAACAGACCTCTACTACCCCACTTACGTCCAGCCAATTCGCTTGCCCTCTGAATGACTCTTGTAAAAAATTTCAGACTCCAGGATAGTCTCTACCCTGTCAACTACTCACCTCACTCTCCAGAATTAACGGACATTGGGGTAGAACTCACAGCTCCTTATCCAAGAAGGCTTTACAGTTCTTTCCCCGAGTCTGGTGAACTTTGGCCTACCCCCAACGCCACGTTTTGAGCCCCATTCCCCCCCCCCTTTTTCCCTCCCCTTCCTCTTTTTCTTTGTTTTTTGCTATGGACAGTGAAGCTCATGTTCTAGTTCTTGTTTTATATATGATGCAACCAACTAGAAGCAGTTATATAGTTACATAGAGTGTACTGAAGGGCCATATGCTATTCTTGGCTTGTTTTTTGATCCATTCTCTGTATTCACTTATATACTATTTTGTTTATTATACCTATTCTGTGACTGAGGACTCCCAAGGGAGATAACTGCAAAAGCTATATTTGCCTACATTCCATCCTCCAATTCCCACCCTCTTCAAATAAAAATGGGAAAGCAAGAGAGAAAAAAGGGGAAAATGCATCTTTTTTTTAATTATCCCCCTCAAAGATCTCTTGCCTCAACAGGGGACTTTTGTTCTAGAGGAAAAAAGATAGGACTGTAGTCTCAGCGAAAGTCTGTCAAGTGGATGCATGTTCCAAAGCAGTTAACCAGTTCTCATTTTTTTTTTTTTTTAAGGTTCATGTTTTTTAGATTCGCTACACTACTTTATCTTAGACCCTTGAAATACTTTCCAGAATTGCTGTTCTTTCCATGATCTGAAGAGCTTGTACGCTACTTGAGACTTCCTCTTCAATATTATACAACCTTAGCTCCTCTCCTATAATAGACTGGTTTCCTTCCTTTCCCACCATTGCAAGAAAGCATGTTTTTTTTTTTTTTCAACCTATCCGATCTCTACCTTCACCGTTAAACACACATACTTACACACATGGGATTTCTGCCCTCGTGTCCTCTCCCCGCACTTGTCTCCTTCATAAGATTTTCTGACCTTTTTTTTTTTTTTTAAGAGGTTGGAGACAACCGCCTATCCATGACCAATACCTACCACTCCCACAACCAGCGACCTCAGGAAGTAATCGCTGACCCAGTCCTGATCTCCTTTCATACTTAGGTGAGTTAAGTGGCCTAAACCCCCGGATTTTTCATTCTTCCCCCTTTCTCCCTTCCTATCCACCTCTGCCTTTCCTCCATTCCAACTTCTTACTGGTCCGCTCTTCTCATACCCCCTTTCTTACCCTTACTACATCTCTACCATCTCTCCCTCCCTACTATCTCTCCCTCCCTCCCTACCATCTCTCAGGGACGCTACATCCTTAGACACACTGTGGGACAAACCCATTACTCTAGCCAACATTTCTTGCCCCAATGTCTCATAAGTTGTCTTTTTTCAGATCAATCACATGCCTCCTAGGTTCATTCCAATCCTGAATGCCCATTCTAGGTGGAGAAGTAAACGTTCCCCTAGACCCCCTCACTGACGCCTCCACCGGCACCTCTCATCTCCCATTTCTAGCCCTGTGCCAAAGCAAATTGTGTTTTCAGGACTGTCTTCTACACGCTGCTTGGCAAACTATTCACCCCCAGGACAAGGATTTCACCTGCTGCTCCCCACAACAGATACTCAGACTATATCTTCCTCAGTCAACAAGACCTACCCTGCCTAACCAAAGCAACAATCGAAACCATGTTTCTATCCGACCACCACCCAGTCACTCTCGCTAACCTTTACAGAACAGGCCCATGTCGCCAAATTTTGGCGACTTGATTCAAATCTATGAACTGACAAAGACAAAGTACTCAACATATGAAAGAACTTAGACTACTTCAGACAATGACACTCCCGATACTACACCTCTCTCAATGGGAAGCACATAAATGTGTCATGCAAGGACATTTCATATCTGACTTCCACTGCAAAACATGAGAAACAAGCCCACATAAAAAAACACCTTTCCAAAATAAGCTACCTAGAAAAAGCTCATAAACGCACCTTAGCCCAACAAACCTTACAACACCTCACAAACTCAAGCTTCTCTTGGAGGAACTTGGACATAGGCTCAAAGAAATTCACCTGGTCTTAGGAGCTCGTCTACGAGCATAGCAACAAATGTGGGCACCTGTTGGCACATGTCTTGTGCGGTAAAGCTAAAGCCACAGTTCATCTCAAGACCTCAACTGGCACCACTCTTGACAGCAATCCAGACATCGCACAGGAACTTTAACATTGCTACTCTTCCTTATACAATCTCTCAGACATTAAGACACCTTTACCCCACAACAGGATAACTCAAACCAATTCCTTGAGAAATACTGCCCTAAAACTATCTCCACTGAAACCGCTGTGACCTCAGGCACTCACTCTTGCTACAAGAATGGAAGCCAGCACTCAAGCAAACAAAACCGGGTAAAAGTCCAGGCCCAGATGGCCTTACAGCCATCTGTTATAAGACCACCTTAGACATATTGGCATCCCCATATATTAAAGCCTCAATTCTCTTTCCACCTTTATGCCCCTTACCCCAGGACTACTAGAGGCCCATATCATGGTATACCCAAGAAAGGGCAAGAAGACCCCGCTTTACAGGGAGATCGCTGCTTGTAACCACCCCCTTTGCACCGACCATCTGTGAGGCTGCCCGGCCCCCCTTCTATTCTGAGGTACTGGATCAAGCATCGGAGAATTTGCATGAGTTGGTGCAACACTATATTCTATGAAATCCAAAGCTTCCTCTGGCTGAGGTGGAAATATTGACATCCACCCACCTCTCCACCACAGCCAGAGGAAGCCTTGCATTCGTTTATAGAACACAAAGCTTCCTGTGCATGGCTGAGCAGCACTCAGCCTGACTTTTTTGTTTTGGGAACAGGATGGGAAGTCCTCATTTTAGTGGTGGTACACAGCACTGTATACAGTGCACCCAGCAGGTAAATCTGTAGCAAAGGAAATTATTTGGGCCAGCTTGGCTCAAGCAAGCTATTTAAAATCACAGTAAACATGGAGAGACTTAAAGCGCACAAAGGCCATGTGCAGAATCTTCAGTTAACTTATTTAAATACTTCAATTACTCACAAGGGTACTTGAAAAACAGCATGTAAAACATAGGCTCTGTCCGGATATAGATACTTTAGAATCACTGGATACCATTGACCAACTGTAGGGCCCTTAGACCCCTTTCACACTGTGCCGCCCATAGCGCCAGCGGTAAAACGCCGCTAAAAATATTGGATTTGGGTGCATTCCGGCTGCTGACGGGTTTTAACCCCAGCTAGCGCCCAAGAAAGGGTTAAAAATGCCCGCCATGCTCCGCAATAGTTGTTTTGCCGGCGGTATAGCCGTTCTGCCTCATTGATTTCAATGGGCAAAAGCGGTAAAAACACTGCTCTAAAGCTGCTGGCAGGACTTTTCCTGACACCCTGCCAGCGCACCGCTCCACTGTGAAAGCCCTCAGGCTTTCACATTGGAGACAATGGAGCAGCTGTTTGAGGGCGGAATGCAGGCGCTATTTTTAAAGCTATAGCGCCTGAAAATCTCCCTCAGTGTGAAAGGGGTCTTAAAGCAACCTGCTGTCATGTCACGGACTCAGTTGTGCCTAATACCAATGCATTTCAAGGGCCAGGTGCTCTTGCTCTAGGACAGGGGTCTCCAAACTGCTGATGCAGCTCTTTACCTGCCGACTGGCCATAGTCTGGCCCCCCCCCCCCCCCTAAAGTCTGAAGGACAGTAAACTGGCCCTTTTGTTTAGAAAGTTTGGAGACCCCTGCTCTATGATAACCGTCCTGCGGTGTGCCTAACTAGCACTTTTCAAAGGTCCTAAATGGCAGTCTCCATTGTTCCAATAAGAGTTCATTTAAGTGACAATTTAAATGCATTCTACTCAGGCAATATAGTTTGCAAAATATAAAAAGTGTTAAAAAAAAACAAATTGCCAATGTTCATGCGACAGTTTAATCATATGTGAAGTAGCTGTTCTGTTGGCTTGGCTTCTAGTCAGTGGTAACTTTATCTGGTTTTCACAGTGGGCTGCCTCCAATTGTTACATGCAGCCCAGGTGTTTCTTTTGTGAATGGTGATTTTATTGCATTTTTATTTTGTCCATATTGAAATATTTACAGTGCTCCCAAATGTATTGTCCCATAACCATGTATGTTCTTTTTCAGTCTGCAGAATTTCAGTATGTTTTTTTTTTTTTTTTTTTCAGAGGGGACGCCGTACGCAGGTGGTATTTTCAGAATGAAGTTAATTTTGGGTAAAGATTTCCCAGCAGCACCTCCCAAAGGATACTTTCTTACCAAAATCTTTCATCCAAACGTTAGTTCCAATGGAGAAATCTGCGTCAATGTTTTAAAGAAAGATTGGAAGGCAGAGTTGGGTATAAGACATGTCTTACTGGTGAGTGTGTAGACATCTGTCCTGGTTTTTAGTGGTGTGCAGCTACAAACTTTGAACATTCACTGCCATGGAGGCAAGAGGCATAATTTATCTTTTAAACTTGCCTTGGGCCAGCATGAATACGTGTTATCCATGTCACATCTGAAGGTCCGTTGGGGATGCTGAACATGATTGTAGTCTGGGCCACATACCCTTGGCACTGTTGTGTTCCAGGTGCTGCTAGAGCAGCAACATGCAATGTGTAAACTAAACTTGAGTCATTCACTTTTACCTCCACTGTTTAGCAAATGTCTTGAATTACAAAGTGTTCTTTAATTGGATGAGGACTTTGGCTGCGAGGAAGACTGCGCTGGACTTTATGGACAATGCAAGGCTGCTTTTTAGCTTTGCATAGGTGGGGTGAAATTCCTTTGTAAGAACAATTAAAGTAAGTTTATCAGTAAACTACTAATACTAAGAAGGAAAGGTGTGCTAAGCTATGAAATTCCGTAAGAGTGCAAAAGCAATGTGTTACTAAAGGTTTACTAAGCTTTGCAGTATGATAGGATTAGTACATTTTATCAATAAGGACTAAAGTTTTTAAAGCCTTGTTTTATGGACATATGTAATTGTATTCAAACTTGAGTCTAGGATCACCAGACTACAGTAGTAATACACCTTCTAGAAGGCTAACCCAATATGTGGCTAAAGTCCACAAACATCTTGCTAGTACAGGCCTCTTGGCATTTTCCGGGTGCCAGATCTTCTTGTTTGGGCAGCGGGGAATGAGGCAACCCTTGTATTTCTGTGCTGAGATTGTACACTGAGCTCTGCATTCTCCGCTTCCAAGCAAACAGGCAAGTAATATATTTAATTTTTGTCTTATGCAATAAAGAGCATAAGGACGCTTAATATGTCTAAAGAAAATTTGAAAAATGGCATATGGTCCCCACCCAGTCCATACTATGTCATAATTAAAGAAAAAAAAAAGTAGCCCCCCCCCCCCACTAAACAGTCATACCAGACCAGTATCGAAGCACACAGACTCCCCCCCCAATACCATACCGGGCCACATGCCCTCATTATGGGGGGCAGCTGTTGGCGGGGAAAGCCCATTGACTCATCAGTTGTCAAGGATGCCAGGGCTGGCTTTTGGCCCCACTCCTTAACCAGCTTATACTGCGCTATTGGGAAAAACTTTGCACAATCGCACCGAACTGATGCTGTTGCCGAACCGTTCGCCCAAATCTACTCTTCAGATTTATGGACTAGTAGGTAGACAGACAAGCTAATCTTGTACAGGAAATGTGATGCTGGGCTCCAGCTTGATCGTCTGGTGTGTACAGTTGTACAATACACAAGTAAATGCGCAAAAACAGGGTCAAAGATTTTCCCAATGTCCACCAGTCTCTCACCAATTGAAACCAAAAATCCAATTAAATGAATGAGTCCATATTATGTAAAGATCCGTATGATTATAAATATAAAAGCTACTGTCTAGTAGAACAAAGGAAAGCATTTAAAACCAGGAGCTCCATATCCAGGGCTGCCATCAGTGAAGGACTGAAACCATGTTCCAAAGTCTGTGAAAAAAAGCAAAGGAAGAGGCGCCTCTGGGTGTAGATAACATACACTTTAATAAAAAATAAAAAAAAACGTATTTAATACAGGCAACTCACATTTTGGATGTGGTCTATGAGCATTCAGTCACTTTAAAAGCTGAGCATGGATGTGGTCATCTAATAGTCCGTCAAGCTGAGGCACTGTAGCTGCTAGGGGCCAGGAAGTGGCACAGACACGGAGAGAGATGACATCATGAGGTGGGTGCTCATGATGTCATCTCTCTCCGCGTCTGTGCCACTTCCTGGCCACTAGCGGCTACAGTGCCTCAGCTTGACGGACTATTAGATGACCACATCCATGCTCAGCTTTTAAAGTGACTGAATGCTCATAGACCACATCCAAAATGTGAGTTGCCTGTATTAAATATTTTTTTTTTTTTTTTATTAAAGTGTATGTTATCTCTACACCCAGAGGCGCCTCTTCCTTTGCTTTTTTTTTTTTTTTTGTGTACAGTTGTACAGACTTCTCCCCTGTACTGAAATTGCTTACTAACCTCAAGCAGCAAAAAATATTAAAGCCTTGCACGCTACCATATATATTCACTAAATATTCCAAGGTCAGCTGCTGACACTTTTCACAATCTTATATATGTGCTAAAAATAGATTTCATATTTGTGTAATGCTATACCCTCCATACAAGTGTAATCTGTAAATCTAATATCAAAAAACTAATATTGTGTACAATAAAATCTATAAAAAATATTCAATAAATATATAAAAATATATAGTTCATATAAACAAAAAATCCAATGGTGAAGTTCATCAATGTGAGTTCATCAGTGATTCTTCTAGTACGAGTGCTTCTTAATCAATTTCATCCATGCAATAGTGCTCCAGAAATAAAACACAAAATATAGTGAGTCACCACTCTTGTGCTCCCCACCCTGTGGTCTTATCCTCACCTCAGAGTATCAACTAAGTCATGTTTGGTCAAGCTTCGCTTGCGAGCCTCACGTGGGCTCAAACATAGAAGGATCTCTAGATTCCTATATCGATCTTCCGATCAGTATTCCAGATACAAGTGGACAAAAAACAGGCTCCAATAGTGCTTATAACGTTTAAAAGCATAACTGGCTACTCACGTACCTGGTGCTTCCAGCGCACCACGCTATTTTGCACAGTTAAAAGATGTGTCCATTAAACAGCTGCACACCTGCTATATTCCCGCAACTACTCGCTCCTCGTGAAGCCACTGGTGCCTCCACCGTCCCGAGTTATGAGCAGCACTATTTGAGCCTGTTTTTTGTCTACATGTATCTGGGATACTGATCTGATATAGGAGTCTGGAGATCCAGGTGAGGCTCGCAAGCGCTGCTTGACCAAACTTAACTGTTAGGTCACACTGAGGTGAGGAGAGGACCACAGTGTGGTGACTTATATTGTGTTTTAGGGAGGACTATTGCTTGGATAAAATGGATTAACCACTTCAATACAAGACATTTATAAACCCTTCCTTCCCAGACCATTTTTTTTTTTTTTTTTAGCTTTCAGCGCTCTCACACTTTGAATGCCAATTGCTCAGTCATGCAACACTGTACCCAAACAAAATTTTTATAATTTTTTTTAATACAAATAGCTTTCTTTTGTTGTTTAATCTCCACTGGGTTTTTTTATTTCTTGCGACACAAGTAAAAGCGAACATTTTGAAAACTTTTTTTCCGTTTCTATAACATTTTACAAGTCCTGTTCATAAATTTGGGCCAAAATTTATACTGCTACATCTTTGATAAAATAACCCAAATTAGTGGATATTTGGTCTCTGTGAAAGTTAGTCGACAAGCTATGGTGCAAATCATTGAAAATTGACCACACCTGATCCACTGACGGCCAATCTCATTTCTTGAGGCCCTGAAATGTCAGGAAAGTAAAAATACCCTGAAATGACGCCTTTTGAAACAGACAAAAGTATTTAGCAAGAGGCATGGTGAGTTTTTTATATTCTTGGGGAAATTAAGAATTTTTGTTTTCCACAAAAATTGTCATAAGTTTTCTCACACACAGCATATGCATACTTCCATTTACACCCCAAAATACATTCTGCTACTCCTCCCGAGTATGGCAATACCACGTGTGTGACTTACACAGCCTGGCCACACAAAGGTCCAACATGCAGGGAAGCACCATCAGGGGTTCAAGGAGCATAAATTATACATCTAATTTCCTAACAACCTATTACAATTTTGAAAGCTCTGCAGCACCAGGACAATGGAATTACCTACAAAATGTCCCCATTTTGGAAAGCAAACACCCCAACGTCTATTCTATGAGGCATAATGAGTCTTTTAAACGGTTCATTTTTTTCCCCACAAGTCTTCGGAAAATGTGGAAAGAAAATTAAAATTTTATTTTTTTTACCCAAAGTGCCAGTTTGATATTTCTAACTCTAAGCATGTATATAGCAAAAATGACCCCCCAAAATACATTCTGCTACTTCTCCTGAGTATGGCGATTCCAGGGAGCACCATCAAGCGTTTTTGGAGCCTAAATTACAACTCTAATTTCCTAATGACGTATTACACTTTTGAAGGCCCTGGAGCACCAGGACAATGCAATTGCCCACAAAATGACCCCATTTTGGAAAACAAACACCCAATGTATAATCTGCGTGTACCATTGAGTCTCTTTAACGGTCAATTTTTTTACACAGGTCTTCAGAAAACGTGGAAAGAAAATTAATCTTTTTTTTTTTTTTTCCCCTCAGTTGTCAATTTATAAGATTTCTAACACATCGTATATACCAAAAATTACACCCCAAAACACTTTCTGCTGCTACTCCCAAGTATGGCGATACCACGTGAGACTTTTACACAGCCTGGCCACATACAGTCCCTGACAAGTCTTGTCACTTCTCTATTTTGTAGAAACTCCTGCTATTAACCTGACTTTTAATTAATCAATTGGTGTTAGAAATAGCTCATATGAAAAGATAAAGCCCTCCCAAATGATGTTTAATGCACTGAAATAAATTAGTTTCACTGAAAAAAGATTCATCATTTAATCAAGACAGGCAGGTCAAATTTTGGCAAGACAAAAGTTGTCGCCTATACAGAAATTGAACTTTACTGAAAATCAAAAATGTCAGCAAATTAAGTAGTGGTGCTGTGAGATCCAAATTTAATATCTTATATGACTTCTGTGAGCTTGAAGGACAGCATCCATGCGGTTTGGCAAGGATTCATACAATTGATGAAGTCATCAGGAATAGCATAGAAAACAGTCTTGCATGCCTCCCAGAGTTCATCAATATTCTTTGGTTTCGTCTTCCATGCTTCATGTTTCTTCCTACACCACATATGCTCAATGATCATGTTTGGTGACTGGGCTGGCCAATCCTGGAGCATCTTGATCTTCTTTGCTTTAAGGAACTTTGATGTGGAGATGGAAGTATGCGATGGAGCACCATCCTGCTGCAAAATTTGGCCTTTTTTATGGTTGGGAATATGAGGTAGCTAAGATTTTTTGGTATTTTAGACTATTGATGCCTTCCACTCTGCAGATCCCTCGCACACCCCCATACTGGATGTAATCCCAGACCACGATTTTGCCTCCACCAAACTTCACTGTTGTCTGGGTAAATCTCGGCTCCATGCGGGTTCCAGTAGGTCTTCTGCAATATTTGCGGCGACTATGGTTTAATTCAACAGAAGATTCATCTGAAAAATCCACCTTCTGCCACTTTTCCAGAGTCCATCCGTTTAGCAGGCTGTGGCCCTTGGCAAATGCCACATGTTTTTTTAATTGTCTTTTGTTTAGTGCTGGCTTATGGGCACTGATTTGACCATGGAGGCCATTTCGAGACCTAATCCGACAAACTGTTATGGTTGACACAGGGACTTCAGGTGTCCAGGTCTCGTGGAGCTCTGCTGCAGTGGAAAATGGGCTGGCCTTGGATTTTCGAGCCAACAAACGGTCCTCTTGAGCAGTTGTCTTGCAGGGTCGGCCGGACCTGGCCTTGTCCAAAACATCTCCAGTCTTTTCAAATCTTTTTATCCTCTGAACTTGACGATGAGACACATTGAAGGTGTCTGCCACAGCAGTGGATCTGGTCTTCAGCCTCTTGATAATCAACACTTTAGTCTCTGGGGGAATCTTAGGCATGTTTGCAGAGGTCTAGTTGCAGTTGAGAAGGTCTAGTGTACTGGTTTTCGTTTTTATACACACCTGAGACCTAATTGATCCATTATTAGTCACAGGTGAAGCTCATATAACAAGGTGACACTTATGTCTTGGCAAAAATTGACTCAATGGGCTTTACTAAGCTGTGAATATTAGAATACTTTTTGTCTGTTTCGTTTTGCACTGAGACATTACAAAAGCTGTTGTGATTAAAATGACCCGTTTCTTGTAACAAAATCTTGATTAGAAATATATTTTAGCGGCACTTCAGGTCAATTTGTACACAAGCGACAAGACTTTTGTCAGGGACTGTACAGAGGCCCAACATTGAAGTAGTACTGTCAGGAGTTCTAGGAGCATAAATTGCACATCTCATTTCATTCCTGCCTATAACACTTTTGAAGATCCTTGAGCACCAGGACAGTGGCATTGCCCACAAAATGACCCCATTTTGGAAAGCAAACACCCCAATGTATATTCTGAGGCATGGGCTGCAGATAGGTACTCTGTTGGACTGGAAACAGGTACTCTTATTGGCTTTTTACACAGATCTTGGATAGGTTGTGTCTGACACGCCTCATCCCTGATCGCCACGCTGGAGGCCTGCAGGAACGGCGAGAAACCGAGGATGTCACATGTCCGCCCAGGCTGGGAGATCCCTTCTCTGGATGTCATAACTATGTCCTGGTATTGAAGTGGTTAAACCATCAGCAATTGGAGATTTACGGGAATTGCGGTTTGGACACAACACTGGCAACCATTTACAGTCCGCTGCATGATGAGAGGAGATTGTTATTCGCTCCAATACTACCCAACAAATTGGCTGCCTCTGAGGCAGCGACAACTTTGTCCCAGTTAGCCGCTGTGGTGTCAACAGCAAAATCTTCCTATACTGGACTGTATTCGGTTGGCGGGGTGTCCAAACAGCAATTCGTCAATCTCAGATTATTGATGGTTTAACCTCTTGCTGGCTGCCAAAAACATCCTGGGCTTTCAGTGGGGACATCTGAATGATGCCTGCACCTGCAGGCATCATTCAGCTATCATTTTGTTCTGCCGGCGATTCTCTTCACCGTAAGAACAGGCAGGCATCTCAGCCTTTCCTGCCTGGAGGAGAGATGTGGGGTCTTATAGAGACCCCACATCTCTCCATAAATAGGACCTGTCACACACTATTTCTATTCTTTTAATTCCTTGTAATAGGAACAAAAGTGATCACTTTTATTTTAAAGGGAAAGTGTAAAAAATAAAATCACAAAAGAAAAAGTGCCCCCCATCCCTGTGTGTCATGCTAGCATATGTAAACAACGTTGAAACCACACGGGTTATGTATCACCAAGATTGTTAGTGAGAGCAATAATTCTAGCACTAGATCTTTAACTCTAAACCTGAAACCTGTAAAAAAAAAAAAATTGAAAGTGTCGCCTACAGAGATTAAGTACTGAAGCTTGGTGCCATGCCACAAGTGTGCGCAATTTTAAAGCGTGACATGTGAGGTATCTACTCAGCCTATCTGTCACATTCTACAAAACAATTGGGCTAACTTTACTTTTTTTATTTTTATTTTTTTATCACGTTTGAAAAATTGCTGCGTAAATACTGTCGGACAAAAAAAGTTGCAAGGGCCGCCCTTTTATTCCCCAGGGTCTCTGCTAAAAAAAAATGGGGTTTTGGTTAATTTTCTAGCAAAAAAGATAATTTTTACATCTTTTGCCGATGGGCAAGTGGTTAAAAAAAACAAACGAAAGGTGGTTGGAGTTTCTGACATCGGCCTTTTTCTTTTCTTTCTTTTTTTGAACAGCTGTGCAGCTCTGCACTTGTCACATAGAATCAAGGAAATGTCAGGTTAAGATTGTGAGGGGGGGGGTTGAATCGAGATTGCAATCTAACGATTAATCGTGCAGTTCTAGGTCATGGGCAGCATTCCTCCTCCAAACACGGTCAGTTGCGTTGATGCCTTTTAAGAGTGCTCAGCGCGTTGCCTGTATATGGCAGAATAAGGACAAAAGTGACCTGACATAAACTAGCATCAACATGCCTCCATCCCTAATACATGAATGTGGAAAAAAGAGGTAGTGGGACTTGTCTATGCAGTGAATCTTGAAGAATAACACTTTATTTAAATGGTGTATAATTTAATAAAAATTGATAGTATAAAATTTACAGGGGTAAATACCCCTTCACTGTATTCAATATGGGGAAAAAATGTTTTTCCTTCGGGAGCACTATTCATCCCTTATGGAAGACCAGTAGAGGGAGTATTTACAAGTCTTCAGATAAATGCAATAGGCAGATGTGGAACAGCAAGGTAAAATTGGGTATGTTGCCTAGCTTTAGGAGTGAGCAGCGCGTACCCATCATGAGTAGCACAATTGTATATTTAAGTCTATTAGTGGTCTAGACAATAAATGAGGACTCTGCTAGCCTTCTCGTATCCCATTTTTGTGTGGTTTTTAGTGAGTAATTCTGTAGCAATAATTGTAGATTGTAGTGTTTGGTCAGCCGAAGACAACCAAGTCAGCCAACAACCTTGACTGTGTTCACAATCTACTTCAAATAAGTAGCATTAAGGGTCCGCCTAATAGGATACTAATTAAAATAATTGCTTAGGTTTGTTTTTATACTGCATTGCTTTGGTACAGCGAAAGAATGTCCAATCTTGTACAGATTGTATAGTGCATGGCCAGCTTTGGCATTGAATTCTGGGATTTCAGCCACTTTGTAACGCTGGCTTGCTATGAGCGAAGTCTACAGCAGTGCATGTCAAGTATTAAGTATAATCTGGCAGTATCAAGATTCCTTTTATTTAGATTTGAGCGTGCAGCCCTAGAATATGTCCACTTGCAACTCGATTGTGAAAGTACAAATATGGGCCTTGTGCAGTTATTGCTGGACTTGCTCAAACATCAGACCCGCCCTGAATGTTTGAATGATTTGTGGCTGAGGGGAGATGACTCCAGTTTGTATTCACCTGTCCAGTTCCAGTCTGGTTCTTAGGACTCAAGTTAGCGGGAACTGGTGCTGTCCTTATTCTTTTAATTTCCTATCATTCTCCAATCACCCATTCTCTCCCTCCCCCCAGTATTGAGATGACCTGTTTAGAAAGAAGCTATAGGGATAGAATGGGAGCTGCTGCTGTTTTGACTTTAGGGCTCATTAATACCTGCGATTAGGGCTGGACAAAAGATTCCTGTGGTAAAAATCAGCAAATTCCTGAAAACTATCTGAATAGCCAGTGGTTACTTGCGACTAGGGAGAGATAAGCCCTGGATGCAAATCTGTCCATGGCATGTAATCTATCAATTATGTGCATACATATGGACAGCCGAGGCTCCATTTATCCTATTGCTTTTTACCAAGTTGCTTTTGGCAACTGTTTGCATTCACCTGTGATTCCAGCTGCAGGGATCTGCACATTCTTGTTATGGGAATCTGCTGTCTGGCCCCAGTTGCATTTGGGAATGAGCCCAAAGGCTCCAGTCACTACTTAAAGAGGCCAGTGACTTGGTGCAAGCACATCAGTTAGGTGTTGGGGCCAAACTTCTGCTTGGGTCACCTAGGCAAACCCAGTGGTAGTGGGAGCAGGTAGCTGTCAAAACTAGGTAACTCCTCCAAAGCTTTTACAATAGGAGAGGATAAGTGAATTTAAGTCCTTCAGTTAGCTCTTGCCTCAAATATTTTAAAGAGGTTTTTGTATACAAAGTGTTTTTATTAAACTTTTGAAGGTTTCTTTCACTAATGTTTGTATTTTTTTCTCTTAAGACAATAAAGTGTTTGTTGATTCACCCAAACCCAGAGTCGGCATTGAACGAAGAGGCTGGTCGTCTCTTACTGGAGAACTATGAAGAGTACGCATCCCGTGCAAGACTCATGACAGAAATTCATGCACACAGCTCATCCTTAAGGGGCAAGGATCCTACAGACCCCTGCTCCTCTGCATCAGCAACAGGTGCTCTTGGCGATGGACCCATGGCCAAGAAACATGCTGGAGACCGAGACAAGAAACTTGCAGCTAAAAAGAAAACGGACAAAAAGAGAGCCTTGAGGCGACTTTAAGTTGGAAAATAAAAACATTTACCCAAAGGGGCAGGGAAGTATTCAGGTCAAATTATGTACAAGAACTTTAGACCAGGAGGGGAGGGCCGGTGAAGAGAGTCTGGGGAGCAATTACATCCATATCCTTTTTTTCCCCATTTTTGTTTTGTTTTTTACAGCCTGCTTTTGTTAGTTTTTTTTCCAATCTAAGTTATTTAAATTATAAATCTATTAAATACGTTTTTTCATAAAGCACTATGTGAACACATTTCTCTTTAAATGCTGGAAATGTATTTTGATGTGTACTGTACATCGCTGAGAATCAAAGCCAAGACTGGGAAAATATCCCCAAAGAAAAATGTGCACTTACCTGCATGGTCGGTGAATACTCCAACTCTGTTCTGCATCAAACAAAAACCTGTTATCACTCTGTCCTTGGAGTTCAGAAGATCATTTTTGTAGATTGACAGCTCATCTTTGTATGCTTCCCCTTGGTGGTTTATGAAGACTATGGCAGAATTATGGTGGTGCCCAGCAGCATTCACTGCTGCACTCCAATTACAGTATATTTTTAAAATGTATAGACAAAATAAAAATCTGTTCTGTGTAATACATGCACATTTCCCCATGTGTTCAGTACTTTCCAATGCAGTTTTATAAAAAAGACAATATGGGCAAATGTGCAAGTACAAAACATATCTACCTGTTTGCCAGAAATAGTGTGCTCCTAACTTATTTGAGCGGACAATGCTTCATCTGCTGCACTGAAATCCCCAGCAGTATTGCCACACCTGTCTGAAATCTGTACCTGCTGGATACAGAGCACTTCCCTTTCCTGATCTTGTAACACACAGGAGCTGTCCTGTAATTCAGTAGGAGAGAATTCTTGGGAAGCTGGCAACAAGATTACTGCGCGGCCTTTTCAGCTCACTACTGGAAATTTGGGAGTTCACTGGACCTTTGGCAGTATCAAGGAAGTGTTTTTCTGTATTGGAGACAACCTGGAGAAATGTGCATGTGGTGTTGATATACTAATGTTTTTATATTTTGCTCAGGTATACACATTAAAGAATCTGTTCAGCTGATTACAAAACTTCAAAGTTCATCTAATGTGAAATAGCCTGACCTATACATTTCAAGAAACAAATACAGGTGGACCTACCCTGGTGCTGATAGGAGGACCAGCCCCTAAACTTCAATAGACAAGCGAGGCATCAGGCAGGCATCTCTGGTACATTGCTGGGTTGACCAAGGGTGAAGAAAGGCAGGCCAAGCTTTGTAATTGACAGCCTAGTTAAGGATATGTATTGCAGTGGGCCTGTGAGCCTGTGTATGTCATGTGATATTCTTCTGAGGACCACTGAAAATGGCATCCTATCCCTGTTGGATCAACAAATATTTGCTCTCAACTCCTCACTGGCTTGAAATTCATGGAACTCAATGTGAGTGCTTTCCTTTCCTCTCCACTTAAGGGAGTATGAAGTGTCCAAGAAAATTCTTCAGTATGAGGAAGTGGTGGATGTTGAGGGTCTGGAATCCTCATGACTAGTCCTTTCAGGTGTAATCTTGGGCTTCAGGGCTGTCGTACAGAAGACCATTGTGGGCTTCTTGGTGGATGTGGTACACAATAAGACTGCTCTTTCCCCTTAATTCACTAGTTTTTGGGTCTTGGCAGCTGCCAAAAACTCAAGTCCTCATGTACTTGTAGTGATGTATGCCAATTGTTGCCACTGAAGCATTTTGATTGTCCTGGTGGATCAAGTCCCAGTCTTTAAAGGCAATATAGTTGAGCAGTAGGAGAGGCTCTGTAGATGCGGCATTTTGCCAGGCTCTTAAATTAGAGACAAGGCATATGCTGTGTTCCAGAGCATCAAACACAAGATCTGCCATTTGATAGCTCCCGGAACACTCCAAGAGTTTTGAGTTTCTTGCTAGATCACTTGGAAGATTCCATATAACTGCTTTCAAGGATGGGCACCATGCCTGTGATCCTATAGCTTAAAGGGTTAAACCCAAAACTATATATATTGCAGCTTGGCAATCATTAGCTGTGGTGGCTACATGTTTTCTTTTAGGCTCCCCAAGATTCTCCTGGTAATCTGGCCAGTAACACACCAGTATTAGTGCCCTCACTCTGGCTGAAGGAGCACAGGGGGCACCTTTAGACAGCAGCATTGTCAGTCCAGGGGGAGGGGAGTATTATATGTACTAGCAGATTTAAATACACAAAAACAATTGTAGCCAAACTCCAGCTAATACTTTATGATCAGTTACAGCAAACCATTTTCCCTAATGGTTTTACATAAAAAAAGAGCAGATTTTTTTTAAGCACTCATCATTGATCTAATTCCTGTAACTGTAAGAGCTTGTTCTTTTGACTAGATTACCAGATGAAAATGGATATAAAGCCTTAAAAGAAAATGAATGCAGCCATCACATCTAAGAAATGGTAAACTGCAATACAATGTTTGGCTTAATTGTTTTAAAGTCTTTTTCCCTATAAAAATAACAAACATGTTATACTTGCCTGCTCTGTGTAGTCAATTTTTACAGAGCAGCCTGGATGCTCCTCCTGGGGTCCATATTTGCTGCTCCTGGCCCCACTATGGGGGCACTCGAGCAGAGTCACAGCTCCCTGTGTCCATTCAGATGTGGAGCCCTGGCCCCGCCCCCTCTCTCTCCCCTGATTGGCTAGCTGGTTTTTACTGGCGGCAGCCAATGGTGTTGCTGCTGTCAGCTAATCAGCAGCTGAACCGAAGAGAATAAACTCTATCCAGAGGTATTTGCAGAAATTTGTGGTGAGGGGTGCCAGATGTGGCTCTTGTGATGTCCAGGTTCAACTACAAATGCAACAATTTTGTGTTCTGAACCAGGTGATGCCTTGGTGACTTCTCTGCAGCTTTTTCCTTGTCTAATGTGCAGCATGATGGAGGGATAGTGAAGGGCATTCTGGTGATTCTGATCATCTGCTTGACCAGGAGGAACATTGAATGCAGACATTGAAAAGCTCCTGGCAGATGAACTGTGGGCTCCTCCAGATTTGCTGTTGCAGGGTTCGATCTGCCATGTTACTTTACATTTGCTGGCTTTGGCAAGCTTGGTGGTTGATGCCAAAGTCCAGAGGGTTAGGGTTGTTTCTGACCAATCCCTATCCTCAAGGAAGGTGTAACTGTGTATGTAGAAGCGTGCAAGGTTGTCTTTTGGTTGCAATTATTTTGGCTTTGAGGGTAGCTTTTATAGTTTCATCAGGATAAGGTGATATTGAGGCCTTGACCCTCCTTTCTACCAAAGGTGCTTTCTTTGTTCCATTTGAATTGGGACATAAATGTTAACAGCTTGAACATTAATCTGAAGTTTACAGCTTAATTTTTAGTTTCATTCCCAGTCACTTTGTCAGCCCATTTCACTTTGTATTGAGGGCAGAGTTCCTCCCTTTCTGGTCGAGGCCTATTCCACCAGGACTGGCAGTTCTTCCTGGGCTATCACGTGTCAGGCTTCTATTCAAGTTTAAAAGGTGGCTACCAGGTCTTGTTTTCCAAGTTCTATCAGGTAGATGTCTGTGTCTGCAGAGTCCAGTTTTTGGCGAAAGGCCTTGTATGTGTTTTGTGGTCAGGTTTTCCCCTTTGTACTTTTAGCTCAAGGCTCATACATTTTGGTGTCTAATTCTTAAAGCATATCTAAATCCAAAGCATTTTAAGTTTTGGAAAGGTTTGCATGGGATAAAACCCTTGTTTTCTGCTCTCTGAACCATTGGGAAGGCCCCCTCATTTCCTGGCCCAGAGACACAGCAGCAAGTGAAAAAATCTCCCCAAAGTGAGTCTTAGGTCATAAACATCTTCATGTTTCAGCAACAACTGCAAAGTTTTCTTTCTTGTACATCACGGGACACAGAGCCATATTACTAAAATCACATTGAAAACACTGCGCTATCAAAGGTATAAGCCTCTGAACTGGTAAAAATATATCCTCTACACCGTGGTAATGTATAAAATATATGATGAAAATATGACACATGCTGAATAGCCAAATAACGTGACAATGTGCATTCATATGGTGATAAAAAATAAAGCAAAAAATCCGTGGAGACCTAGATGGATCCAAATACTGGAATTATAAAAAAAAGTACTTAAGTGCACCGTGAAAAGTTCAAATTGATCCAATTTACAGGTGCTTCATGCGATTCAGTATGCTGTGAAAGCGATAATCAGATGCTGTGTTCTCACTCAGGTGCTCCTCCTCTCTTTCTCCCCCCCCCCCCCCCCCCCGTAATGAAGGCTCACCTTAAGGTGTGTGACCTTGCTGTTAAGCTTAGTCAATTCATGCTTTGGAACTGCTACAGGGTTCAACAGTGTGTCCGGTATCCTGGATAAATCGCAAATGTGCCTCAGTAAGTCAATGAAAAAGGATCTCATAGTGTAGTATGCTTATGCAATTTATTGAACCAAAAAATAAACGGGTCCCACACAGGGTACTCGCAATATCCAGGCACTTCGGTGCGCCATTCTACATCAAGCAAAAAAATGAATGTTTGAAACCGGCTGGTAATGGGATGGTATGCTATCGTTCCTAATAGCTGATCTGCTAAGCGGGCAGTCCAGTCCCCTTCCCCTACATGTGTTGATACAAGGGAATTTCATATCTTCCTCAGGCTGATGTCCACATTTGTCCCTTCTTTTTAAAATAGGGGGTGTAACCATAGGCAATAGGGGGGCGCTTGTCGGCGTTCTCCGATGCCAGGTGCTCGAGGAGACAAGTTTTTTTTTTAAAGCATACTGTGCTGCTGCAGGTTGTGGAGGGACACAAGAGAAAATAGGTGGCATCAGGTTTGGGGACAGGCATTTCTTTTGACACATTGTTACTGCTGCATCAGGCTGAGCATTAATAGCAGCAACTGTGCTGAACTATAACTCAAGCAGTATATGCATTCCTTCTTGTAGTACCTCTGCTTTGTGCATTGGGTTATGGTGTGTGGGGGGGGGTAAAAACACACAGGGCTCTAGAAAGACTTATTTAGTCACACGGAAGCCTAGATCCATCCCAGTAAGATGGCATCCTCCCCTGAGAGTAATATGGCTGGTTACGGTGAGCCTTCAGGAGGGGCAAGTGTTGCAGCTGCTCTTAAACACTGTAGGCCCTGTGTATATTGCTAAGAAGGTTTTTTTCTTCAACCGTTTTAAGCTTAAAGTACGGTTTGATGTTTTAATCGCATCCCAGAGTTGGGACTAAACGTAACAGGTCCCCGTGCTCAGGACTCATATTGAGGAACAAGGAGCGAGATATGGCAAATTTTATCTCTAGGACCAGGAAAAAGCTGTCTCCTCCTGTAGAACCTGATGAGAAATATCAAGCTTGCAGGAAAGGCTTTCAGTCACTCACTAAATTGGCCTGCTCCACATTTTTGCTGCCAGTAAGTCAGTCAATGAGCCCACTTTTGCTTTGGGTTCACTAAAAGCCCTCCAATCTGTTCATGCTTTTTCTATCCGTTCATGGCTAAGAAAGCTTATGTATTCTGAGTGAAAGCACCCAGATAGATTTATTTTTTATTTTTTCCCCCTTTGAAAAAGTTCTCAGTACTTCTATGGAGGAAAGGCTTTATGGGGAGTTCCAGCGATTAACGCTGTAACCTCTTAAAAAAAAAAAAAAACTGACTTGTCCAGTAGACAATGCTCATGCTAAAGGGTCCAACAGATAAGAAGTTGGAATTCCTTTTTAAAAAAATATATTTTGCCCGCAGTTTGTCATTCAAACCTGCGCTGGCGTTCAGAGGCCTATGGCCACATCACCCTGAAAGTGCCCGATCTCGTCTGATCTTGGAAGCTAAGCAGGGTCAGGCCTGGTTAGTACCTGCATGGGAGACCGCCTGGGAATTCCATGAGCTGTAGGCTTCCAGGACCAGTTTATAGAGGTACTCCAAAGTTATCCCTGATCAGCAGGCCCAGTGTTTGGCCGGCATATCAGAAGCGTTCTGTTTTACAGTTATCGCTATAGAAGATTCTATTTTCCAGACCTCATGGCTCATGCAAAGGATGGTACATGTCCATAGAATCCTATGGTTGAAAAGATGGTAAGCCGAAGCACCATACAAAAGTTCTTGGCCAGTTTCCCTTTTTATAGTGAACGGTTATTTGGAGACAATCTGGATTAGTATATCCAAAGAATTTCTAATGGGAAAAGTTCCCTTTTTCCCTTATCGTCTTTCAGGACAGCCACTATGAGAGATAGACTCCTCTTCCTCTGGAAACACTGCGCCAGCCCATAAATTCTTACTTCCCCTGCCGGACCTCAGTTATTAGTGTTTCCTCCGGCGGGGAGACACTGTGCAAGGAACCAGGCCGATCAGTCGGGGAGGCTGTGGCCATTTTTTTGTTAAAGAACCCGGTTGAAGGAAGCAGGGGCTTCGTTTGGAGAAAGCTGGGTTCAATCCATTCGAAACCGAGCGGGCCGAACGGTTTACTTACCTCACCAGGTACTGCCACCCCTTCCTAGTCGAGCGCGGCTTCAGGTCGTGGGGGACTCCTATCGCGTCTACAGGGACGCAGCTGGCAAGCCGTTCGCAAGATTTCCCTGTACAAGGGTACAGTCCGCCCCTTTTTTTTCTTTTGAACCGAACGACGGGCGACGTCGTATCCGGCGGAAGCGAAGGCTTGACCTCGAATACGATCGACTTCCGGGTCGTGGAGCTGATAGGAGGGCCGGGCACAAGCTGGAGATGAGTTCGGAACGCGCACAGGCAGCGTGGAACTCTGTAGTAAGCAGCCACCTGCAGTCATGTCGGAAGCTGAGGCTCAAACAGACTCTATCTCCAACATTCCTAAGGTAAGAGCACCCTGGGGAGGGGTACTCTCTATCTAGGATCCCCCCACCCCAATGTATGGTTCTATCATGGGGGGGGGGGGGGGCAGACCCCCTGGGTGGCCAGGGGGGAGGGGAGGCTCAGATTCCTTCTTTTAAAAAAGGGTCTAGTGCACTCCCAGGGTTGTATCCGAGCTTTGTATTGACTTTGTCTTTTTTCAGTTTTTTCTTTTTTCCTTTTTTTCTTATTTCAGAAAGCTATGGAAAAAACTAGGTCTACGCATAGCTCTAAAAAGAAGTGTGCCTCCTGTAGTGACATTTTAGGGGAATCTTGGACCAAAGTGTTGTGCAAAGGCTGTAATGACTCCCTCGTTAGGGAAAGGGAATCTGAACAGGAGTCAGGACTAGCAGCTTCAGTCAAAGAGCTCTCGTCTACCTTCTCTTCTTTTAGGTCCCTTTTTGAAAAATTTCAGCTTCCTACGGGTCCATCTCCCCAGGATACAACCCCACCTCTAGCACAGAGTTCTGCTCTGGTCCAACCTGCTAATACAGGGGGGGCAGAGGTTGCAGGCCCTTCAGGGACAGGTAGGGAACTTCCAGACAGTTCCTCTTCCGATTCCCAGGAGGTTTCAGAGGGGGAGGACCAGGACGGGGGGGTCCAGGAAAGCCTCCAGATATAAATTATCCCTTGATGAGGTAGAGGACCTCTTAAAGGCAATTTATACAACCCTCGGTATCCAGACGGATAAGAAGCCCCTAACCCTTCATGACCAAATGTATTCAGGTTTGGGGGAACCAAAAAGAAGGGTGTTTCCAGTGCACGAAGTTTTAATGGAAACAGTTAAAAAGGAGTGGCAGGATCCGGAGAGAGAGCCCTTTTTATCTAGATCCCTCAAAAGAAGGTTCCCATTTTCAGAGGACCCGGCATGCCTTTGGAATAAAAATCCCAAATTAGATGCCGCTTTCTCCCAGGTCTCCAGACACACAGATTTGGCGTTTGAAGACATGGGGGCCTTGGCAGATGTCATGGACAAAAGTATTGACTCTCTGCTTAAAAAAACGTGGGACTTGGCTATCGGCAATCTAAAGCCTGAAATGGCAGTTACAGTTGTGGCTCGCAATTTAGAGCACTGGCTCTCACAGATCCAACAACATATTGAGGCAGGCACAGATAAGGAAACCATTCTGTCATCCTTTCCTACTATGCTGCGAGGGATCGCTTACATAGCAGATGCCTCTGCTGAGTCCGTCCGCATGTCGGGCAGAACGGCGTCTCTAGCCAATTCGGCCAGAAGGGCCCTCTGGTTAAAAATATGGCCAGGGGATAATGCCTCCAAGATAAAACTGTGGTATACCGCTGACGGGGGACCTCCTTTTTGGCCCAGGGCTAGAGACTGTTCTAGACCGGACAGGAAAAAATCCTTTCCTCTTAAACGGAAAACCCCCGTACAAACTAAAAAGGGGTTTCGTCCGCAAGGGCGTAGGGAAACCCCTAAACCAGAGGGGAAAAAGAAAACCTGGCCCCAAAAAGGCAGGGGCAGAGGAGGGGTGATTTTTCGCCCTCCTGTCCAGCCCCGTAAAACCCAGTGACATCCCAGCTACAGTGGGAGGAAGACTGGGGGCCTTTCTACCACAGTGGGAGACAATATCCCCCAATCAATTTATTTTAGGGGTAATAAGAAGGGGGTACCTCTTGGAATTCTTAAGACCACCCCCTCGAAGGCTCCTTGTCACACATCTACCCAGGTGCATGGTAAAGGCCGAGGCCTTGCTAGAAGCTCTGAGGGAATTGGAGAATCAGGATGTTATTCTCAGGGTCCCAAAAGCAGAAGAGGGAAGGGGGTTTTATTCTCACATCTTCGTAGTAAAAAAAACCCTCAGGAAAGTTCAGATTGATTCTGAACTTAAAGCCCCTGAACGCTTCAGTGACATACAAAAGATTCCGCATGGAGTCGATCTTTTCAGTAAGGGCTCTTCTGCCCTGCAACTGTTTCATGGTATCTCTGGACCTAAGGGACGCGTATTTGGACATCGCTATAGCGGAGGCCTCGCAGAAGTTTCTATGTTTTGCCATAGATTTAGGGGGAGAAACAGTACATTTTCCGTTTCAGGCCCTGCCATTCGGGCTATCCTCTGCACCCCGCATTTTTGCCAAGGTCCTGGCAGAAGCCATGGCCTTTCTTCGGCTCCAAGGGATATGTATAATAGCCTACCTGGACGACCTGCTTTTATTTGCAGCATCCCCAACACAGTTGGTCAAGGATCTCGATCTAACCAAAGGGGTCCTTACAGACCTGGGGTGGCTTCTGAACTTGGAAAAGTCCAGCCTGATCCCCTCACAACAGATCTCCTATCTAGGTTTCCTGTTGGACTCAACACTGTTGAGAGTTTTTCTACCAAGAGAGAAGGTACAAAAGCTGGACAGAGCGTGGCCTCTCTTCAGAGCAACCAGCTGGTTTCCATAAGGGTTCTGATGTCAGTATTGGGTCTCCTTACATCTACCCTCCCAGCAGTGCAGTGGGCAGGGCTACATTTTCGTCCCCTACAGACCTTCATCCTGGGGGTTTGGGACCACAGTCAGGAGGCTCTAGACACCCTAGTACATATTCCACACCAAGTAAAGAGATCCCTCTGGTGGTGGAGGAAAGTGACGAATCTGTCGCAAGGGCGTCTGTGGCTCATCCCGGTTTCTCGGGTAGTGACCACAGATGCAAGTGGAAAAGGCTGTGGGGCACATTTGGGTTCCCTTCTAGCCCAGGGCACTTGGGAGGACGGCGAGTTGACTCGATCGTCCAACTGGAAAGAATTAAGGGCAGTGGGACTAGCCCTCACATTCTTCAAAAAAGAGCTCCGGGGTCACCACATTCAGGTGCGGTCGGACAACTCCTCCGTAGTGGCCTATTTAAACAAGCAGGGTGGCACGAGAAGCGGAGCTCTGTTGTCTTTAGCGACAGAGATCCTGAGCTGGGCCGAGACCTACACCCTTTCGCTCTCAGCAGTTTTCCTGAGGGGAGAGAAAAACGTGGTAGCAGACTTTCTCAGCCGAAAGAGGCTGAGGGAGGGCGATTGGGTTCTCAACCAGGAGGTTTTCAATCTCATAATAAAGAGATGGGGATCTCCAGAGGTGGACCTGTTCGCGTCCAGAAACAATGCAAAAACCCCCTGTTTTTTCTCCCTAAAAAGGGAGAGGGAGCCTTAGGTGTGGACGCCTTGAACCAGAATTGGCACTTCAGAACTTGCTATGCCTTCCCACCTCCAGCGTTGTTGCCAGCAGTTCTGAGAAAGTTTCAAATGGAAAACACATCTCTGATTCTGGTGGCTCCGCATTGGCCCAAGAGAGCATGGTTCTCAATGCTAAAGCAGTTGGCGGTAGAACCTCCCTTACTCTTGCCCCCTCGGGACGATCTCCTCTCTCAGGGGCCAGTCCTCTGCCCACGAGTACGCCAGTGGAAGTTAGCGTCCTGGCTACTGAGGAGGGTTTATTAAAATCTAAAGGTTTTTCAGAGAGACTAGTTTCTACCCTCCTGGACAGTAGGAAAAAGGAAACTCGCCAGATCTATGAAAAGGTCTGGTTACGTTTCAACAAGTGGTGCGCAGAGAGCTCTTTCCCAGTACGGAGCTCCTCCGCAGTTTTGGAATTTTTACAATGTGGGGCAGATAAGGGCTTATCCATTAGTACCCTTAGGGGTCAAGTATCAGCCCTCAGTGTTTATTTGGAAGATCATTTGGCTGCCAACCCATGGGTAGTCAGATTCTTTAGGGCCCTGTCCAGACAGAGACCGGTCCAGGGTCTGTCCTTTCCCAGATGGGATTTATCTTTAGTTTTACAGAGCTTAACTGGACCCCCCTTTGAGCCTTTAAAGGAGTGTTTTCTGAGAGAACTTACTCTGAAGACAGTGTTTCTGGTAGCAGTAACAACTGCCAGGAGGGTCAGTGAGATGGAGACCTTATCAGTCAGGGCTCCCTTTTGTGTTTTTTCCGGACCGGATAGTTTTAAAGACCGATCCGGCCTTTTTGCCGAAAGTGGCATCCAGCTTTCATAGAAGCCAGGAAATTGTTTTGCCCTCTTTTTGTCCCAATCCCTCCGGCGAGAAGGAACTAAATTTTCATTATTTGGATGTTAGGAGATGTATCCTACACTATCTAGAACTGACCAAGACATTCAGAAGGTCAGATTCCTTATTTGTTTTGTTTTCCGGGGCCAGAAAAGGTTGTAAAGCGTCCCGGCGCACTATTGCTAGATGGCTCAGAGTAGCCATTGAGCAGGCTTATTCAGTTGCAGGGAAAGAAATCCCAGTGGGTATTAAAGCACACTCCACTAGAGCTATGGCAGCCTCCCAGGCAGAAAGAGCGGGAGCAACGCCAGAGCAGATTTGCAGAGCAGCAACATGGTCCAGCTATTCCACTTTCATAAAACACTACAGAGTGGATCTGGTGTCGGCAGGTGAGCAGACCTTTGGGCGAAAGGTTTTGCAAGCTGTAGTCCCACCCTAACTGGTAAGTGCTCGTTTATCCTCTCATAGTGGCTGTCCTGAAAGACGATTAGGGAAAATTAGAGTTACACTTACCGGTAACGTCTTTTCCAGTAGTCTTTCAGGACAGCCCTACTAGTTCCCACCCGAAAATTGGGGGGAGTCTTACAAAAGACCAGAGCGCAGCAAGATAATGGTATTTGATAAATATGTTATTAATGTGTTCTTGTGTCTCCCCAGCTGGCCGGAGGTAATCTCGATAAACTGAGGTCCGGCAGGGGAAGTAAGAATTTATGGGCTGGCGCAGTGTTTCCAGAGGAAGAGGAGGAGTCTATCTCTCATAGTGGCTGTCCTGAAAGACTACTGGAGAAGACGTTACCGGTAAGCGCAACTCTAATTTTTCTGGTTAAGAAGTATTTTTCTTTTAAATGTGCTTCTTTAGAGCATCTGCCTCCAAGCAGTCGCAATGGCCTCCACCGTCAGGATTCTAGATGTAAACCCCAGGGTCAAGAGGACCTGGGCGAGGTAACCCACAAAACAAAATACTAAAGCCTTCTGAAAGGATGCCCCTGCTCGCTCTAATGGGGGGTGGGGGGGAGGCTTCTACAGCTTTCAAAAGTCTGGCAGGAACAATGTCAGAGTTCCCATCTCATTTTCTCAGGTCAAAACATTCCCAGAGATCCAGTGAAAAGAAGTCTTTCTAGCTTGGATCATCATCTCTTGTCTCAGAGTGATATCGGTTCCCTTGGTAGAGCAAGGATTAGGGTTTTTTTTTTCAAACCTTTTTTTACGGTTCCAAAACCGTACGGGGATGTCAGACCCATTTTTGGATCTCGAAGATCTAAACCGGGTTTGAATATCCGTTCTTTTCGCATGGAGTCAATCTAATCTGTAGTCTACGTCCTACGAGGGGGAGAACTTCTGGCGTCAATTGACGTTAAGAATGAAATTTACGCTAGAAAATCTTAATCTTTCGTTGACTGACACAGCATCTTCATCTTGACCTTAGGGTTATATCGCCCCTTTAGGAGAGGACTAGGCAGAAAGTGTTAAAAACAGCAACACTCGCACAGTACTGCCCATGGGGCGGTCCTACTGGCTATGATCCCTCACGCTACATCCAGCAGCTCAGTTTTTTTTTCTGCCTAGAGTAGGACCTGGCTCCCGGTGGGACCATTGGTCCTGGGAATTTTTTCTTTTCTGCATTTTTGATTCCTCTGCTCTACACTCAACAGGCTGGATAATATAGATCCTGGTAGTATACCCAGCCTCGCCATTGTGAGTGGGTTGGCCACGACATGCCCCATCTGATCCAGGGGTGACTGGTGAGCTATATGCTCCGGGGCACAAATATGACTGGGCTACTGCTGTCTGTGTCAGTGTGCCATGGCTGACAGCCACCCCGTACTGCTCAGGTGATGGGTCTGTCTGTGGCATGCATCCAGCAGTCCCTGCAGGAGGGGTAAGTATGGTTCCACCTGTCTCGGCAGGATGGAGCAGCTGGGTATTCCCTGGGAGGTCGACTAGGGGGTCTCTCACTCTCCCTTTCTTCTCTCCCTGTCCCTTCCCTCCTCCCCATGCTATGGGCCACTGTGTGACTGGGGACATGTGGGTGCAGTGCATGTACCTGGCCAGGGGGCTCTGGGTCCTGGCAGGGGGCTGCGCTGGGTGTTGGGGGTCCGCTCCTCCTCTTCCCTGTTTCTGGGCCATGGTAGGGTGTTCTGTGTTTGACGTGTGGCGAGGCCACTGTGCGATCCGCGACCATTTTTTTTTCTGGAAGTTCGCGCCCATTTTCTCGGCGCCCTCAGACGTTTTTGCTGAGGCGGCCGGTGGCCATTTTCTAGTAGCCTCGGGTAGTTTTGCCTCTAGCGCTGGGTGCTTGTTTCCTTCTAGAACAGCGTGCTTTTCACACAGACACCTCGTGGCTGAAAAAGGAGAGAGCGGACAGCAGCAGCCCAGTGCAGTACCATGTTCAGGGTGGTGAGTCCTGCTGGGGGCCCCTCAGTCTGTGGCAGCTAGGAGAGTGAACATTTTGTGTGACTTGCCTTAGGTCCCTAAGTGGTGACAGGTGAGTGTGGGTCAGCATGGCTTTGGAAGCTGGCACTTCTTCCCCAGACATCCCGGTTATTGCAACTGGTTCCCCTGCACCTTGTGGTGCCAATGGACACTCTGTCAGCAGTGCTGGGGCCTTTGCCAGGGTGGAAGTGGTGTGCGGGCGCAAGGGGGGTAAAAAACGTCCCCTCCCCCCACCGTCTTCGGCTGTGACAGGCGGCCCCTGTTCTGATGTGTTAGAGGATTCGGACAGTGAGCATGACTGTGTCCGGGTCAGTGCAGGAAAAGGCGCTTGTAGGAGCACTTATTACAGCGGTGCGGGATACCCTAAAGATAGAGAATACGGCGGGGGCTTCTACAGAGGCGGCGGCGGTCCCTTTCGGGTCCCACAAGCCGGCCTGTACGGCTAAGGTATTTCCTTACCCAACTTATTTTGATAAGTTTATTTACAAGCAGTGGTGAAAACCGCAGCGGGCCTTTTCAGTCCTGAAACGCATGGCGATGCGTTACCCCTTTGAGGAGAGTTTCCTGAAGAAATGGACATCTCCTCTGGTTAAATAAGGTAACCACGATTCTGGTGGAAGGGACTCCTGCTTTCAAAGTCAACTGAAGGGCCGAGGCGGTTGCACGGTCCATGTTTACGGTGGTGGGGTCAGCATTGCGGCCAGTGTTGACCACGGCCCTGGTGTCACAGATGCTTAATGAATGGGCAAAATTGTTGCATTGTGAGTTGGAGAAGCAACAGGCTTCCCCGGTCTGCGTGGAGCTGGCGGACCAGTTGGTGCAGGCCCTTAAGTATGCCTGTGATGCGGCCTTAGATATGGCCCCCTTGCTCTCTAGAGCATCTGTATCAGCAGTAGTGCTACATCTCCTGATTTGGCTGAAATGCTGGTCTGCGGACCAGGCATCTAAGAAAGCACTGGCAGACTTGCCCTTCCAGAGAGAGAGGCTATTTGGAGCCTTGCGGGATGACAATAAGAATGTTACTGGGGGTAAGAATACGTTTCTCCCACAGTCCAGAAAAGTTAAGGCGTCACGCCGTAGGCAAGGGCCCTCCCTTTCCGCTCAGAAGTGGATTTTTTCCTCCAGCTGGGTTGGCAGGTAAGCGTTCCCAGTCTGACAAGGTGCTTGCTGAGGGACAAAAGCGTCCCTGGTTTCGGCAAGCCTGAGAGCAAATCTGTTACCACATGAAGGTTTGCCCAGCCTGCTTCTCGGGTGGGGGAGGGTCGCCTTCGGCAGTTTGCAGCCCGGTGGACCTTCCTATTTCTGACCAGTGGGTCTGCGAACTGGTTTCATCAGGATACAAGATAGTTTTTCTTGTCTACCAAACAGATTTTTTTTTTCTCTCCAAACTTCATCTTCTTCCAGCTCGTCAGTAAGCCCTGTTCAGGGCAGTACAGGACCTGCTGTTGTGCGGGGTGATAGTACCTGTACCAACGCCGTAAAGGTTTCAGGGATTCTTCAATCGTTTTGTAGTCCCAAAGAAGGGGTCTGTCCGGTCCTGGACCTCAAGACCCTCAACAGATTTGTGAAGGTACAAAGGTTCAGGATGGAATCAGTTCACTCAGTGGAAGCTGCACTCCATCAGGGGGATTTTCTGGTGTCCCTGGACATCAAGGATGCATACTTGCATGTCCCCATATGCATCAAGCATCAGAGGTTTCTGCAATTTGCGGTCAGGGACGTGCACTACCAATTTGTAGCTCTACCTTTTTGGTGTGTTGTCGGCACCGAGGGTCTTCACCAAGGTGCTAGCCCCAATTTTGGCTTTGCTAAGGCAGCGAGGGATCGCAATCGTGGGTTACCTGGACAACATCCTGAGTGCAGCTTCCGCCTCAGAATTAAGGGAGGATGTGGCAATCACTAGGCAAACTGTTAGGGAGTTTGGTTTGGTACTGAACCTACAGAAGTTGGTGTTGTTGCTGACTCAATGCCTGGAGTACCTGGGCCTGCTTCTGGACTCCTCAGAGGCAAGCGTATTTCTCCCTTCAAGCTGCGGTGAAGTTGTTGTGTTCCGCAGGTGGTTGTCGCTGCGTTTTTGCATGCAAGGCCTGGGTCTCATGGTAGCCACTTTCGAGGCTGTACCGTATGCTCAATTCCACACTTGAGTCTTGCAAAAGGAGATCCTGTCCAAATGGATAGTCAAATTCGGGTATGCCAGCTAGTTAGGGATTCCCTGCTCTGGTGGCTGAGATCACCGGCCCTTCCATCTGGGAAGTCGTTCCTTCCTCTTCATTGGATGGTGATCACACCGGACACCAGCCTGAACAGTTGGGGGGGAGTTTGGGGCATAAAGTCAGCCCAGGGTCACTGGACCCAGGAAGAATCTCTCCTGCCGATCAACGTGCTGGAACTTTGGGCTATTGGACGGTGCCTCTCCACATGGTCACAGAGGCTGCATGGGGCATTCGGTCAGGATACAGTCGGACAACACCATGGCATATGTCAACCATCAAGGAGGAACAAGGAGCTCGGCTGCAGCACTGGAGGTCACTTACATCCTGCGGTGGGCAGAGCGGTGCATGCCGGCTCAGTCGGCCGTGTACATTCCGGGTGTAGAAAACTGGCAAGCGGACTACCTAAGTCGTCAGATGCTGGACCAAGGGGAATGGTCGCTACATCCGGATGTATTTCGGCTCCTTTGCCTAAGGTGGGGCATGGCAGATGTTGATCTCCTGGCTTCTCGACACAATCAGAAGGTACAGAGGTTCCCCAGATTGGCCTCAGCATCCGTGGTACGCCGACATAGTACGAATGGTGGCGGATGTTCCTTGGCAACTGCTGATGTGAGAGAACCTTCTTTCACAGGGTCCAATACTTCATCCTGCTTTACTGTCACTGGTTTTTAATGGCATGGCTGTTTAAAGCCAGGTGCTAAGAGACCGAGGTCTGTCGGATTCGGTAATATCCACTATGCTGAGGGTACGGAAGTCATCTTCTCTGAAGATTTATCATCATACGCAGAAGGCCTACATCTCCATGTGGGAGGAGATGGGGTAGCGTCCGCACACATACTCGATTTCCAGGATCCTGCTGTTTTTGCAGCGAGGAGTGGATCAGAAACTTGCCTTAAGCACCATCAAGGGGCAGATAACAGCTTTGGGTGTCTTTTTTTTTTTTTTCCAGGGACTCATTCATTGGTGAGTACGTTTGTTCAGGGGGTTTGACATGTGGCCCACTCTCTCAGAAGGTAATCTTTTTAGTAGCTATTAGATCTACCAGGACGGTTTCTGAGTTGGCGGCCTTGTCTTGCAAGTCTCCCTACTTGATCCTCCACAAGGATAAAGCGGTGCTGCGTCTGCAGCCTTTGTTTTTTTGGCAAAAGTTGTTTAATCTAAATGAAGACATTGTGCTTCCTTCATTATGTCCTCGGCCGTCACACCTCAAAGAGGTGGCTTTGCATTCTTTGGATGTGGTACGCCTCTGCGGGTGTGTGTGTCTGCTATGGCTCCTTTTCGGAGGTTGGACTCTGTATCGGTGGCTGGTCCGAAGAAGGGTCTCATTGGCCACCATTTCTCAGTGGATCATAAGGGAGCGGGCACCTCCCTTTCCTGTCATGGCACATTCTACCAGGGCAGTTGGTGCTTCTTGGGCTTTCCCACATCAAGCATCTGTTTCCCAGATGTGTAAGGCAGCTACCCGGTCGTCCGTTCACACTTTCACAAGGTTGATATGAGTGCATCTTTGGACGCTTACTTCGGGCACAAGGTTTTGCAGGCGGCTGTTTAAGGTTGCAACTTGTGCGTTGAGGAGCTCTTGTTGTTATGGGTGGAGTTATTTTCTTGCTGTACCCCTCCCCTCGTTTCTTTGACACTGCTTTGGTACGTCCCTAAGGTCAAGATGAAGATGCTGTGTCCGTCAATGAACAAAAGAGAAAATAGGATTTTTGTACTCACCGTAAAATCCTTTTCTCTGAAGTTCATTGATGGACACAGCACCCACCCCTCCTGTTTGTACTGCTGTTGACAATCTGAGCTGCTGGATGCAGTGTGAGGGGTTATAGCCAGTAGGACCGCCCCCTGGGCCGTACTGTGCAAGTGTTTCTTTTTGACACTTTCTGCCTAGTCCTCTCCTAAAGGAGCAATATAAGGTCAAGATGAAGATGCTGTGTCCGTCAATGAACTTCAGGGCAAAAGATTTTACGGTGAGTACAAAAATCCTATTTTTCAGTTAGTAGCTCTGCCTTTCATTCTAGCTACTCCACCTTGAATGTTTACAAAGGTCCTTGCTTCTCCTTTAGCCAGGTTAATGGCTCAAGGTATAACAATACTAGCCTATTTAGATCTTTTCATAGATCAGTTTGGTAGCCTGCTTAATCCAAACTTTGGTCACTGCAGTTAGCTACCTGGAATACCTAGGTTGGATTCTCAGACTAGAGAAATCCTCCTTAAATCCATCAAGGAGATTGCAGTACTTTGGACTGATCATTGATACAGCTCAGAAGAGGATGTTTTTTTCCCTAGGAAAGAATCTGCTCCATATGGTGGAAGTAGATCCAGGGGTTGGCACCCCAGGACATATGTCATAGGTAGGGTCCTTGAATTCCTACAGATGGGATTAGAATTGAAGCTGGCCTTGAGTACTATCGATGGGCAGATATCGCCCTTATCTGTCTTTCTTTTTCATCAACCACTTGCTTCTCTCTCTGGTTCGTAACTTTATTCAGGGGGTAATGTGAATTAATCCTCCAGGTTGGTCACCCCTGAACCTTGGGACTTAATTTTAGTCCTGTTGGCTTATAGAAGCAGTCTTTTTTTCGGAGCCAGTATGAGATATTCCCTTGGTCCTCTTGATGGGGGAAAAATAATTTTATTGGTTGCGATATCCTCTGCAAGAAGAGTATCCGTGTTGGCTGCTCTTTCTTATAAGGAGCCATATCGGTTGCTCATAAGGATGAGGCTGTATTGCGGCCTCATCCTGAATTTGTACCGAAGGTAGTATCAGGTTTTCATTTAAACCAGGATATTGTTCTGCCTTCGGTTTTTTTTTTTTTTTCCAGAACTTTGTTTCTGTGGAAGAAAAGTCCATTACATTTTCTTGATGTGGTGAGAGAGGTCAGGGTCTATTGAAAGTGACTGCTCAGATTTGTAAACAAAGGTTTTGTTTGTGTTGCCAGATGGTCCTAATAGAGGACAGGCAGCATCAAAATCTACTGTTTCTAAATGAATTTGTCAAGTGATTGTTCAAAATTATGGTTTTAAGAAGAAAGTTCCTCCTTTTGATATTAAAGCGCACTCCGCCAGGGCTGTTAGTGCTTCTTGGGCAGTGCATCACGAAGTCTCCATGGCTTAAATCTGCAAGGCCACAACTTGGTCTTCAGTCCATACAAGTACCAGATTTTATCAAATAGATGTAAAAGGCATGAGGACATCACCTTTGGGTGCAGTGTACTGCAGGTCCCACCAGTCAGAGGGATTATATAGGGAGTGCACTTTTTAATTTAGGGCATGCCAGTGTCCATCACCTGAAGGTGGCCTATAACCCACATAGTAACTACTATGGGTCTGTGTCCCATGATGTACTTCAAAGAAAAGGATTTTACAGGTAAGCTGTTATAAAAATCCTATTTTTCACTAGCTGACCCAGTGCTGGCAGTCTCCAGGACAAATTGAGATGGTAAATTTCTCCAGCAGGGACATCAATAAAACAGCTCAAGAGCGTAATATGTAAAGCTTTGTATGTTCTTTAACCCCTTGCTGCCGAGCGTACGCAGATGTGCTTACTCGGCTTCCGGGGGTTATACCAGGATGATGCCCGCACCTGCAGGCATCATCCCGGAACTGATTTTTACAGCGGGCGATTGGCTTTCCAGCCATAACAACCGAAGCAGCTAAAAGCCGCTCGGCTGTTATGCCGGAGGAGCGGGAGGGGACGTCAGCCCCCAACCCCCCCCCCCCCACGGGCCTCCCGTTCAATCGGGAGCACCAATCGCACAGCCGATGCCTCTGGAGGCTTCATTCCAGTCTCCTAATTGTAAACACGGAAGCAACGTCATGACATCACTTCCGGTTTACTCGGCTGCCAATGGCGCCAGATTTAAAAATATATACAGTATTCAGAATCGCCGAAAACGGCGATCTGAATACTTTGAAGTGTAAAGGAGGGATCGGGGATCTTTTAGACCCCCGATCCCTCCTTAGAGTACCTGTCACCACCTATTACTGTCACAAGGGATGTTTAAATTCCTTGTGACAGCAATAAAAGTGATCAAAATTTTTTTTTTTAAATAATCAATTTATTAATTAAAAAAAAAAAAAAAGGCGCCCCCGTCCCCGCGAGCTTGTGCAGCAAAGAAAACGCATATGTCACGCCCGCATATGTAAACGGTGTTCAAATCACACGTGAGGTATCGCCGCGACCGTGACAGCGAGAGCAATAATTCTAGCACTAGACCTCCTCTGTAACTCTAACCTGGTAACCAAAATTTTTTTTTAAAGCGTCGCCTATTGAGATCTTTAGGTACTGTAGTTTGTCGTCCTTCCACGAGTGCGCGCAATTATAAAGTGTGACATGTTTGGTATCCATTTACTCGGCGTAACATTATCTTTCACATTATGCAAAAAAATTGGGCTAATTTTACTGTTTTTTTTTTTTTAATTCATGAAAGTGTCCCTTTTCCCAAGAAGTTGCATTTAAAACACTGCTGCGCAAATACCGTGTGACATAAAATATTGCAACAATCGCCGTTTTATTCTCTAGAGTCTCTGCTAAAAAAAATATATATATATATATATATAATGTTTGGGGGTTCCAAGTAATTTTCTAGCAAAAAATATGGATTTTAACTTGTAAACACCAAATCTCAAAAATAGGCGTAGTTATGAAAGGGTTAAGACTGCCTAAATCATGTGAATAAAATAGGACTTACCTGTCCATATACCAAAAATTACAAAACTCAAAAAAAAAAAATCAATAGTAGCAAGAAACTTAATTCAAATGACTGTACCCGCAACGTGGTGCATTTGCACTGGATTGCACAAAGTAATGTGGTCCATGCACTATTTTTCAAAAAACACGCTGCACCAGATCACACGGTACTGCGGTACCATGCAATCTGGGACAGGAAATGCACTACATTTACAATCTGCATTTGGGGTGTAGTTAGGAATATATTGACCCTGGCTGCAGATCACACACCCACTGTGTTTTGAATGTGGTGAGGGAAATGCACACAGAACACCGGTTTCCAAAAAATCCAAAAACAATCACTGAGTTGGAAAAGGGATAGTCCTCCTTATGTCAGTATTTTGTTGGCCCACATTGTGCTTTAATTACAGCCATTAGTCTGTTGGGATAGGTCTCTACTAACTTTGCAATATTTGCCCACTCTTTGCAGAACTGCTCAAGTTCAATTACATTTGATGGCGACTGTTTGTGGACTTCAGTCTTTCCACAGATTTTCATTGGGGTTTAAGTCTGACTATGCCATGCAAGGACATTCATCTTTTTCTCCTTCAACTACTGTGTGGTAATTTTTGCTGTGTGCGTTAGGTCATTGTCTTGTTGGAAGGTAAACCACCTTTCCATTGACAGCTTTCTGATAACTTCAGTCCCATCTGACCCCCTTGAAGATTCTGAGGCCACATGGAAAAAAGGTGTTCTGGTCAGATGACTAAAATTTAATTTTCTTTTCTTACATCAGGGGACACAGAGCCATAGTTCTTACTATATGGGTAGGTGATGGACACTGGCACGCCCTAAGGCAAGAAGTGTACTCCCTATATATCCCCTCCCACTACTGGGAGTCCTCTGTTTTTTCGCCAGTGTCCAAGGTGTGCTGTGCTAAGCTCCACTGGAAGCTTCCCTGCTGGGGCTAGCCATGCTGACCGGATACGTTCTGATGTCCTTTCATGGGCTAATTGGATGGTACCCGGTCCTCATGTCCAAAGAAAGAAACAAATTTGCTTGCAAATGCTTCTCTTTAGAGAGCTGGACCCTGGGATTCAGTACTATTTGGTAGTAAGGCCATAAAGTGTTTACTGGCAGGGTGCTGTTGCAGGTCCAGGATTGTGGGTAACCCGAGGTTCCCCAGTTCCTGAAGGTTTCCTAAAAGGTCTCAGAGCCCACCGTGAAGGGTGATGATTGGGTTTTTATCTCAGATAACCCTGCTGCGAGGAAAAGGTAAGGAAGATTTTCTCAGGAATGGAATTTCTTCTTCTATGTATAATGCTGTCATGCCTATGTGTCACCACTAAGGGCTGTATTGAGCACTCACCGACCTGATGCTGGAAACAGCACATAAGCCTTTATTTCTACTTCTCGGGCCACAACAGATCCTCCGGTAAGAAGGGGGGGTCTGGGTCTCCTCCTGCACCCCCACATATTGATCCCTTTCCCCTTTGGGGGATTGATATAAAATCCGTTTAAAAAAAAAAGGGACAGAGCATGCGGCCGCTCAGTGGAGGATTTACCCCCCGCCACCATGTCTGCTGTTTTTACAGGACGCCTGAGCTGCCGCTCGCGTGGGAAAACACTTTCCTTTGAAAGGAAAGGGGGGGCCATAATTTGTGCTGGGGCATGGCTAACGGCGTCAACATGGAGGAAGTGTTTAAGCGCAGTGTATGTGTAGCTGCTGCTGGCTGTGGAGGGACACATGCTGAGGATGGCTTGTTCAGGTTAGTGACACAGGCGTTTCCCTTTGACACATTATACTTTACCAGGCTAGGATTAATAGCAGCTAATGGCGCTGGACTATAGCCTAGCAGTGTACATTCTTTTGCTGGTAGTGCCTCTGCTTTATGCCTCAGGCTATGAGTGGTAATGGGACCAGGAACTCCTCTAAAGGGGTCAATGGTTTTCACTATAAACTAAATCCATTTCCAAAAGAACGTCATCCTCCTCTGAGAGCGATGCGGCTGGTCAGATTGAGCCATCAGGGGAAACTGTTGTTTCATAAACACTTCAGGCCCTGTATACATCATACAAGAGGTTTATTCTACCATTTGTAATTTGGAAAGAAGATTGATGCTATGATGTCTCTCCATAGTGGGGCTAAACATAGAAGATTCCCATCTAGTGCTTAGGACCCTCTTATTGAGGTGCAGGAGGCTAGGGATCAGGTCGATCTTCCCAATATTTGGAAGTTACTTATTTATCCTCTTCTGAGCATCCCAATATGGAAGGAGTAGCATTACAAGACCGGTTGCTTGTGTACTCCCTTACTCAACCTTTTTGCTGCCTGGCTCTTCAGGAACCTACCTCTAATTGGGTTCTTTAGAACCTCCCCCATCTGGGGATGTATTTTCCTATTCATCCATGGCTAAAAAAGCTTATGTATTCTGAATGGGAACATCCATATAAACAATATTATCCTCCCAAGAAATTCTCCACACTTTATCCTATGGAAGATGATTTCTATGAAGAAAATGGGGGGGGGGTTCCAGCAATTGATGCTGCAATCGCCTCAGTGAGCAAGAATCTCACATGTCCGGTGGATAATGCACTGATGTTAAAGGATCCAACAGATAACAAGTTGGAACTTCTTTCTAAAAACAATATGTCTTTAGCAAGTTCATAGCGCAGCCGGTTCTTGCTGCAATTGTTGTATCTCAGTCCATTAAGGAACAGTTTGTGGGGATACTTGAAATTCTGCCTGATCAACAGGCCCAGCAATTGGCTGGTGTATTGGTCAGCCAAAGCACCGTGTAAAAAGTCCTTAGCCAGTTTTCCTTTTCATGGTGAACGGCTATTTAGAGACGATCTGGATAAGTACATCCAAAGGACCTCTAATGGGAAAAGCTCTTTTACCAGTAAAGAAGAAGTTCAAATATTTCTCCTTTAATCGTGTTGCCTCTCCTGTGCCAGGGGCATCAGCCTCTAGGCAGTCTCAACGGCCTCAACCATCAGGTTCAAGAGGAAGTCCCCAAGGGCAGCACCAGGATCAGAAGAGATCTTGGGACAGAAAGCCCACAAAGCAGAATGCTAAAGCCTCCTCATGAAGGGGTGCCCCCGCTCGTTCGGGTGGGTGGAAGGCTCCTGCAATTCTTAAGATCTGGCAGGAACAATGTCAAGACAGATGGGTGGCTTATGCAGTTTTTTTCTCTAGATTACAACTAGATTTCCGAGAGTTTCCGTCTCCTCGTTTTTTCTAAGGGAAAATGTTCCCAAGGATCCAGAGAAAAAGAAGTCTCTTTCTGGCTCTGGATCACCTATTATCCCAGTCAGTGATATCAGAGGTTCCCTTAGTGGAACAGGGCACAGGGTTTGATTCAAACCTTTTACGGTTCCAGAACCAAATGGAGAGGTAAGACCCATTCTAGATCTCAAAGATCTGAATCGGCACTTAAACATCCGATCCTTTCGCACAATCCGATCAATTGTGTCCATCCTGCAAGGAGGGGAGTTTTTGGGTTTTATCAATATCAAAAATGCATATCTCCATGTGCCAAATTTTCCCGCACACCAGAAATTTCTGCGCTTTGAAATATAAAATCATTTCAATTGTGGCCCTGCTATTCGGTTTAACCACAGCGCCATGGGTGTTCTGAAAGATTCTGGCACCTCCTTTAGCCAGATTAAGGGCTCAAGGCATAGCGGTCCTAGCCTATTTAGACAATCTACCTTTAATAGATCATTCAGTCTCAGGTCTAAACTAGAGTCTGAGCACAGCTGTAACTACCTGGAATCTCTGGGTTGCATACTCAACCTAGGGAAATCCTCCCTAAAACCTTCAAGGAGATTACAGTACTTGGGGCTGGTTATAGATACCGTACAGAAGAAGGCATTCTTACCCCAGACAAGAATCAGTTCCATTCTAGGACTAATTCAACTTATCAAAGAAAATAAAAATCCTTCCATTCTGTGAGATTGTTAGGGGAAATGCGCAGTTTTCACAAAACAAATGCGCAGTTTTCACAAAACAAATTCCTCAAAACACCATCCTGTCAGTCTGGAATAAAAAATGCAGGCATTGTTTTTTTTTTTTCCAATACGCTTGGCTCCTGACGTAAGTCAGAGCCTAAATTGGTGGTTGTTATCCAGCAAAAGGGAAAATCTTTTCTACATATACCCTGGAAAGTATTAACAACAAATGCCAGCCTTCTAGGTTGGGGAGCAGTCCTGGAAGAAGATTCTGTCCAGGGGAGATGATCCAGGTTAGAGGACCTTGCCTATCAACATTTTAAAAGATTCGGGCAGTATGTCTAGCCCTAGAATTTGGGACGGATAGGATGTCAGACTACGGGACTGTCCTGTCAGGTTTGAGTCCGATAAGGCCACGGCGGTGGCTTACATCAATCACCGGGGGGCACGAGAAGTCGTGCAGCCCAAAAAGAGATGAATAATGTTCTAGCTTGGGCAGAACACAAGATTCCTTACCCATCAGCAATTTTCATTTAAGGTATAGAGAATTGGCAGGCGGACTACTTGAGTCACCAACAATTATTTCCGGGAGAATGGTCTCTTCATCCCGCCATCTTCCTGGCGCTATGTCAGAGATGGGGTATTCCAGACCTGGACCTATTCACGTCCAGATTCTACAACAAAGTTGACAACTTTGTGTCGAGAACAAGGGATCCACTAGCAGGCGGAACAGACGCATTCGTCTTCCCATGGGATCAGTTTTCACTGATCTATTAATTTCCTTCTGCTACTTCAACGCCTTCTCCGCAGGATTAAGCAGGAATGAAAGGAGGTGATTCTGGTGCCCCCAGTGGGTCCCAGAAGACCTTGATTTACCAAGATCATAAAGATGTCAGCTTCTCGCACAAGGTCCGGTATTTCATCCTACCTTACAGAAGAAAAATTTAACAGGTTTTACTGTTGAATCCCACTTTATAAAAGATTGTGGGTGATCTCCTTCGGTAGTGTCTATTTTGATTCATGCCAGGAAGCCGACTTCCAGAATCACTTACTTTAGAGTCTGGAAGGCATATGTTTCTTGGTGTGAATTCAGGGGTTGGCACCCCAGAAAGTATGTCATAGGTAGGATTCCTGATTTCCTGCATATGGGATCTGAAATGGAGTTGGCTTTGACTTCTATCAAGAGCCAGATCCCGGCCTTGTCTGTGTTTTTTCCTATGGCCTCTTGCTTCCTACTCTTGTTGCGTAGCTTTTCCAGGGGGTAACACGGTTTATTCCCCCTATCAAGGCACCTCTAAATCCTTGGGATTTCAAATTGTTCTTATCAGCTTTGCTGATTCAGCCGTTTGAGCCTTTGCGAGAAATTTCCTTGGTTCTTTTGACAAGAAAGATATCTTTCTGGTTGCCATTTCTTCTGCTAGAAGAGTATCGAAACTAGCGGCTCTGTCTTGTAAGAGCCATATTTCATCATGCATAAGTATGAGGTGGTTTTATGTCCTCATCCTGAATTCCTACCAAAAGTGGTAACATGTTTTCATTTAAACCAAGATGTTATTCTTCCTACTTTCTCCCCAGAGCCTTAATCTGGGGAAGAGAAGGCACTACATTCTCTTGATGTAGTAAGAGCGATCAGAGTCTATTTAAGGGTGACCGCTCAGGTTCGCAAAACAGGTTTTGTTTGTACTGCAGGCTACAGTATGAGTCCTCTGGCCTCCTGTCTTTTGTTATGTCTCTCCCCCTTCAGTTGCCATTGCTATGGGACATCCCACATAGTAATTACTATGGCTCTGTGTCCCCTGATGTAAGAAAAGAAAATAGGATTTTTATAACAGCTTACCTGTAAAATCCTTTTCTTTGATGTACATCAGGGGACACAGAGGTCCCTCCCTTCTTTGGTAAACACTTGTATTGCTTGGCTGCAAAACTGAGGACTCCCAGTAATGGGAGGGGTTATAAAGGGGAGTACATGCATTTAGGGGCGTGCCAGTGTCCAGCATCTGTCGGTCCGATATAACCCACATTGTAATTACTAAGGCTCTGTGTCCCCTGATGTACATCAAAGAAAAGGATTTTACAGGTAAGCTGTTATAAAAATCCTATTTTTAGTGTCCTTTGCACAGTGTGCACCTAAAGCTTACCTGAATACAATTGCTGGTGTTCTCATACAAATACAGGCAGGGAGCTGCAGTATTTTGTTTTAGTGTCCTTTGCACAGTGTGCACCCAAAGCTTACCTGAATACTATTGCTGGTGTTCTCGTACTAATACCACAGGCAGGGAACTGCAGTATTTTCAGGTAGTGTACTGTGTCCTCTGCACAGTGTGCAACTAAAGCTAACTGAAGACAATTGATGGTGTTCTCATACTAATAATACTACAGGCAGGCAGTTGATTCTTCTAGCTGCAGTATAATCAGTGTGTGTGTGTGTATGTGTATGTATATATATATATATATATATATATATATATATATAATCTCAGCTTTGTGCAGCTACATCTCCCTGCAGGCCATTAGTGTGTCTGGAAGGCCAACAAGGAGAGGCAGACAGTCGCGAGCCAATAAAAGAGGGCAAGCATGCTCTGTGTCTAGAGGCAACAGTGCTGGTCATGGACATGGTGCATCCTCATCAGCACGTAGCCGTGGGACACGCTTGTCCTTTTTTTTCGGCAGCTGGCCACGTTGAGCCACAAAATGCCGAAGACTTGGTAGAGTGGATGACCAAGCTGTCCTCATCCCCTCTCACCCAGGCTCAGGGCACTTTGGCAAAGCAGCTGACAATGTGGCCTCTTCCCTTGGCGCAATGGCATCAGTCACTCCTTCCCTAGCCCCACCATGTCCCTCTGAGGAGCCCCTTAAACTGTTTGACCACAGTATTGGGTACATGCTCCAGGAGGATGCCCAGCGTTTTGAAGGCTCTGATGATGGTACCAAGCTAGAGGAAGGCAGTAAAGTTAGTCCAGAGAGAGGGGATGCCCAAGAAGGACAGCAATCTGGCAGTCATGTTCCCCCAGCTGCAGCATACTGCCAGGTTTGCTCCAGTGATGAGGAGGGAGGGGATGATGAGGTCACTGACTCCAAGTGGGTGCCTGAGAGGAGGAGGCACATCTCCAATGAGGCAGGATGCCCTCCAGGGGCCAGCTTAAGGGCAGCACACCGACTGCATCACACTGCAGAGCTCCACATGTGCAGGGTGCTGCTGTCTCTGCGTGTTATTCCAAAAGTTCTTTGGTGTGGGCCTTTTTTTGAGACGAGTGCATCCGATTGCATCACTGCTATTTGCAACATATGTCTCAAGCGTATCTCATGTGGCCAAAACATCAGCCGCTTGGGCACCACATGCTTGACTAGACATATGTTGACCTGCCATGCAGTTCATTGGCAAGCGTACCTAAAAGACACCAAAGAACAAAGCGGACCTCTCCTTGCTCCTCATCAGCTGGGATCTCCAACCCCACCTATACCTTCAGTCCTCTCTGAAACCTGCACTGAGAGGAATGAAGGTGTAGAATTAGGTGTGTCACAGCCAAGTACTTGCGGGCAATCTGCTATCGGTACACCGACATCGGATTGTACCAGGCAAATTTCCCTGCCCCAGCTGCTGCACCGCCAAAAGAAGTTCACTCCCAGCCATCCACATGCCCAGCGGTTGAATGCTAGCTTGGCTAAATTGCTAGCACTTCAACTGCTGCCTTTTCAGTTAGTAGACTCGGCCCCCTTCTGTGAGTTTGTGGATTGTGCGTTCCTCAGTGGCAGGCTCCCAAATGCCACTTTTTCTCATGGAAGGCGATTCCGGCTCTCTACTGGCAGGTGGAAGGCAATGTCTTGGCCTCGCTGGACAGGGCAGTCAGCAGTAAGGTGCGTATTACCGCTGACTCGTGGTCCAGCAGGCATGGGCAGGGATGTTAACTATCTATCACGGCACATTTGGTGACTCTGCTGGCAGCTGAGAAGGATGCAGGACACGGTGCAGTACTGTTGGAGGTTGTTCCTCCACCATGCCTCCAAAATGCTACTACTGGTGATTCTGACACACCTCTCTCCTTCACCCCCTCCTCTTCTTCTTCCTCCATGGCCTCTTCCAGTGCTTTGTCCTCGGAACCAGTAGTGCTCCATAGGCATTCAAGGGGCTATGCAAGTACGCAGGCAAAAAGATGTCATGCAGGGCTTGCGCTGGTGTGCTTAGGGGATAGAAGCCACACTGGGGCACAGATTCTGTCAGCTCTGCAGGGGCAGGCTGAGGGGTGGTTGACGCCACGCCAGCTTAAGCCAGGAATGGTGGTTTGCGACAATGGTACCAACCTCCTCTCCGCCCTCCGACAGGGACAACTAACCCATGTGCCCTGTTTGGCTCACGCCCTTAACTTGGCGGTGCAGCTGTTCTTGGGCAGGTACCTGGGCTTACAGGATGTCCTGATGCAGACCAGGAAAGTCTGTGTGCATTTCCGCCAGTCATATAATGCCAGTGCTTGGCTGACTGACCTCAAAAAGGAATTTAACCTACCCAAGCACCGCCTTATCTGTGACATACCCACCAGGTGGAACTCAACGTTGGCCATGCTTCACCAGCTGCACACACAGCAGAGGGCCATCAATGAGTACCTGTGCAACTATGGCACCAGGACAGGGTCAGGGGAGCTTGTTTTTTTTCCCCCATGCCAGTAGGCCATGATCAGGGATGCATGCACTGCCCTGTCACCATTTGAGGAGGCCACGAGGATGGTGAGCAGTGACATTGCATGCATCAGTGACACTATCCCTCTTGTCCACCTGTTGAAGCACATGCTGTGTGGAATAATGGACAGGGCACTTGAGGCAGGAAGAGGAGGACTTCCTTACTCAATGCCCCCTTTATCCAGACAGTGTTTCTGCTGGCCCGCCGATCGCACAGGAAGAGGAGGAGGATTGTGTCAGCATGGAGGTGGAGCCTAGCACTCAGCAGCAGTCTTTAAGGGATCATTTAAAGTCCAGAGAAACCCATGGACTTGTACGAGGCTGGGACGAGGTGGCTGCGGATCATGTCGTCCTTAGTGACCCAGTGGACTCTGGACCGAATGCCTCAGCTAACCTACGCTGCATTGCCTCCCTGATCCTGCAAAGCCTGCAGAAGGATCCTCATATTCTTCGGATCAAGGAGAGGGATCATTACTGGCTGGCAATCCTTCTTGATCCACGTTACAAGGGTAAGGTTGTGGACCTTATCTTGCCATCGCAGAGGGGGCAGAGGATGAAACATCTTCGGGATGCCTTGCAGAAAGGTCTGTGCAACGCGTTTCCAGAGACTGGGAGGTTACAAATTCCTGGTCCTGGGCAACGTGTTGCTGAGTCTTTGGTCAGTCACAGAAGGAGCGGTGGAGAAGGTGGCTGTCTGACCGATGCGTTTTTTTTTAGTCCACAGCCCCAAGGTATGATCGACTCCAGCAACCATCGCCAGCGTCTGATTTACATGGTGCAGGAATACCTAGGGGCAAGATCAGACATGGACTCCTTTCCCACCGAAAATCCTCTGGGTTACTGGGTCTTGAGGATGGATCACTGGCCAGAGCTTGCACAGTAAGCAATTGAGCTACTGGCCTGTCCTGCATCCAGCGTTCTTTCAGAACGCACATTCAGTGCTGCTGGAGGCTTTGTAACCTATCACAGGGTGCACCTGTCCACTGACTCAGTTGATCAACTGACATTCATAAAAATGAATCAGTCTTGGATCACCACCAGCTACCAAGCACCTGATGCTGATGTAACTGAATATTTTTTTTTTTTTTTAAATGTCAAATCCCTTCAATACTGCCTATGCTGAGTGACTATCCTCTTTCTCCCCAATGATCATGCTAATAGCTTGTAAGAACATTTTTGGTTCTGGGCGCCGCCACCAGTGGCTAAGGCCCAATTTTTCAGCCCCTGTTTAACAGGGGCGTGTAATTACAATTTTTGATGCAATAGTTTGCAGCAGGGCTCATTCCTGCGCTCCAAATAGAGTATCTGTGATGGGTTGCAGTGTTGTGGCACCAGCACTAGTGCCTAAGGCCCTGTTTAACAGGAACATGTAATTACAATTTCTTTTCTTACATCAGGGGGTCACAGAGCCATAGTAGTTACTTTGTAGGTTATATATTGGACCTTCAGGTGATGGACACTGGCACACAAGACGTGTACTCCCCTATATAACCCCTCCCTGGGAGTCCTCAATTTTTTCGCCAGTGTGTAAGGTGTTGGTCATGAGTAAAGATGTGCTGTGCTGAGCTCCACTGGAAGCAATCCTTGCTGGTTGCTCGCCATGCTGACCGGATCCGTTCTGATGTCTTTTCATGGGCTAAATGAATGGTACCCCGGGCCTCGTGTCCGAAGAAACTATGTTTTGCTTGCAAACGCTTCTCTTTGAGAGCTGGGCCCTGAGATCCAGTACTTTTTGGTAGTAAGGCCATAAAGCTTTTACTGGCAGGGTGCCGTCGCAGGTCCAGGATTGTGGGTAACCCGAGGTTCCCTGGTTCCTGAAGGTTTCCTAAAAGGTTTCGGAGCCCACCGTGAAGGGTGAAGATTTCAGGCTTTATCTCTGATAAAACCCTGCTGCGAGGATAAGGTAAGGGAGATTTTCTCAGGAATTTCTCCTATGTATAATGTTGTCATGCCTATTTGTTACCAGTGGGGGCTGTATTGAGCACTCACCATCCTGATGCTGGAAACAGCACAGAAGCCTTCATTCTCCTCTCCTCTAGCCACAACAGATCCTCTGGTAAGAAGGGGGGTCTGCTTCTCTTCCTCTGCCCACAAAATAGTTTTTTCCCCTTTGGAGGGTAAGATGCCTAACTAGTTTCCGTTTAAAAAAAAAAAAAAGAGACAGACAATGGTCGCTCAGCGGAGGATTTACCCCTCGACATGCCTGCAGGACACTCATGCGGGAAAGCACTTTCCTTTGAAAGGAAAGGAGGGGGGCCGTAATTTTGTGGGGGGCGTGGCTAATGGCGTCAGCCGCTGGCCACACATGGAGGAAGCTGATTTTAGTGCTGGATATGTGAAAGCTGCTGCTGGCTGTGGAGGGACAGACAGGAGGATGGCTTGTTCGGGTTAGTGAACACAGGCTTATTCCTTTGAAACATTATACTTTACTGAAGGCTAGGATTAATAGCAGCTAATAGCGCTGAACTATAGCCTAGCAATGTGCATTCTTTTGCATAGTACCTCTGCTTTATGCTTCAGGCTATCAATGATAATGGGACCAGGAACTTCTCTAAAAGGGTCATTGGTATTCACTATAAACTGAATCCATTTCCAAAAGAGTGTCATCCTCCTCTGAGAGGGATACGGCTAGTCAGATTGAGCCGTCAGGGGAAACTGTTGTCACATATACAGTCCCTGTATATATCATATGAAAGGTTTGTTTCTTCTACCATTTGTAAATTGGAAAGAATATTAATGCTAAGATTAGGGATGGCCAAACTGTTCGCCCGGCGGTCGGTTCGCGGCGAATTTCGGCTGTTCGCGGTCCGCCCGATCGGCGGACTATTGCCGCTGTTCGCCCGGCAGACTTACGTGTTTACTGTGTAAAAACTTTGACCTATGATGACACATCCATCATGTGGTACAGGACAGCCAATTGAGATATTACAGCACATGGACACTTGGACATTCCCCCTAACTTATAAATAGACCCGATCCGGCGGACATTTTACATTCTTTCTTCTGTCACTATAGGGAGAGATTGCTGTGTGGAGCATGGAGAGACTGCAGTGACCCAAACCGCTAGCTATTAGGTCCACAAAAGTTCTTTTAAGGACTGGTATGGTATAGGTGTAGTTCAGGATATAGGTTTGAGGCACTGCTATTCAAGTCATTGTTGCAGCAGGTTGTCTTTTGTCAGTGCTGAGAGAGGGACAGATAGGACGCTGTGTGTTGCAGAGAGGGCCAGTCAGTTTAATCATTAGCTGTTACTATTAGGTCCACAAAAGTCCTTTTCAGGACTGGTATGGTGTAGTAGTACAGGATATAGTTTTGAGTGCTATTCAAGTTATTGTTGCAGCAGCCTGTGTTTTGTCAGTTTAAATGGGGACAGACAGGAAGCTGTGTGTGGCAGTGAGGGACAGTCAGTTTAATCAGTAGCTGTTACTATTAGGTCCACAAAGGTCCTTTTCAGGACTGGTATGGTAATAGGGTTGTACAAGTATAATATTCTTTCTTCCAAATATAGAGAGAATATTATACTTGACTGCTGCCCTTCTGCTGCAGTAGTCCTTTATCAGTATAGGGACTGAGGTACAGTCTGCTAATCACAACCTACTAGTTGCACAAAGGTCCTTCTAAGGACTGGTAAGGTATAGTGTACTAGAGTATATAGGGTTGAGTGAGGTACAGTCTGCTAATCCTTAAGGACTGGTATAGGGTTGAGGTGCACTACTGCTGACTGCTGCCCTATTTTGCAGCAGTCCTTTATCAGTATAGGGACTGAGAGTTTTGTCACAGGGTCATTTAAAAAATGAGAGGAAGAGGCAGGCCCTTCCACAGGGGTGCTAGGGGTAGGGCAGGAGCAACAGGCTTGAGCCAAAGTGGGAAATTGCAGAAGGTGCGTGCGATTACGTCAAAGGAAGCACCAGAATTGGTTGAGTGGCTCACTCAGCCTTACTCTTCTGCACCCTCCTCATCCTCTCGATCTGCACCCTCTTCTTCACTCTCTGCTATGTGCACCCCCAAAGACACTACCACCACCAACAACACCACCACCACATACCTTCCGCTTGAGTCACAGGAATTATTTTCCGATCCGTATCAAGACATTTCTGATGCGCAGCCACTCTTGGCATTGGATCAGGAAGAGGAGGTAGCAACAACCGCCACTCAGCAGTCTGACGACAGTACCCAGATCAGCCCAAGGAGGAGGTTGGTCACCGGTGTTGCTGCCTACTCCGAGATCTCTACTTATAGCGGTGGGGAAGGTGACGTAGATGATGTGTCTAGTGATGTCACGTGGGTGCCCACAAGAGAGGAAGAGGAGGGGAGTTCAGAGGGAGATATGGACCATCAGATAGGGAGGAGAAGCAGGAATAACTTGCATTGCACAGGAGGGACAAAGCAGACTGCTAATTTATCAGGAGAGCGTCATCGATCATGTACGGTCACATCTGGCACTCCCAGGACACCGGCACATGGCTCCGCAGTGTGGGCTTTTTTTTTTAACGTGTCCGCTGCTGACAATAGTGTTGCCTTCTGCAATCTTTGCAGTCAACGCATTAGTCGCAATAAGCCCAACACTCACCTAGGGACGACCGCCTTAAGAAGGTACATGAGCTGCCATCACCGAGCCCAGTGGGAGCAACGGAACACACAAAGCCACACTCCAGGCTCTCACCGTCCAGCCTCGTCTTCTACTTCTCCTTCTCCTCTCTCCTCACAATTGTCCTCCACTCCACCTTCTATCACGCCAAGCTCACGTTTTTCTGCAAAAAGGCACGCTTCCGTGGGCCTAATGTTCGGGCGTAAAAAAATTATGACGCCGGATAACCCTCTTGCCCAACGGTTGATGGCTGGCTTGTCAGAACTGATAGCCCACCAACTACTGCCATATAAACTGGTGGACTCGGAGGCCTTTTGAAAATTTGTGGCCATTGGAACACCACAATGGAAGGTCCCAGGAAGGAAGTATTTCTCACAGAAGGGCATCCCAGAGCTATATGGCCATGTTCAGCGGCAAGTGAATGTATCTCTGGCACACAGTGTCTGTGCCAGGATACATCTGACCACAGACACGTGGTCTAGCAAACACGGGCAGGGAAAGTATATCACTTTTACTGCCCACTGGGTGAACCTTCTGACGGCCGTCAAGCATGTAACCCGTGGCACCCGTGTAGATTTGGTTTTACCGCCACGGATTGCATGCAGGCCTGGCTCTTCTTCTCCTCCTCCTCCTACTCCATCCTCCTCCCTCTCCTCCTCGGCTGACTCCTCCTTTTCCGCTGCTAGCATCTCTTCCGCTGCGCCGCCCAAGCTCCCCAGAACCTATTCGACATGCCAGGTGAGGCGTTGCCATGCCGTGCTGCGTCTGTTGTGCCTGGAAGCCAAGAGCCACACTGGCCCGGCACTCCTTTCAGCTTTGCGTTCACAGGCAGATCAGTGGCTAACACTGCTCAATTTGACAGTTGGTAAAGTGGTGTGTGACAACGGTGCCAATCTGCTTAGCGCATTGAAACAGGGCAAAATTACGCACGTGCCATGCATGGCACACGTCTTAAACTTGGTCGTGCAGTGATTCGTTGTCAAATACCCTGGGGTCCAGGACATCTTGCGGCAGGCAAGGAAAATCTCGGCCCATTTCAGAAGATCTTACACGGCCATGGCTCGCCTTGCTGACATTCAGCGGCGACACAATCTGCCGGTCAGACGTCTTATTTGCGATTGCCCGACGCGATGGAACTCAACCTTCTATATGCTTGATAGGCTGCTCCAGCAGAAACGTGCAGTTAACGTCTACCTGTATGAACTCTGCTGGGTTTTTTTTCACCGTGCCAGTGGCTGCTCATGCGCGACGCATGCAGACTTCTGCGGCCATTTGAGGAGATCACCAAACTGGTCAGTCAGAGCCATGGCGCCATCAGTGACATGGTACCTTATGCCTTCTTTATGGAGCGTGCATTGCGTCGTGTCATTGATCAAGCTGTGGAGGAGCGGGACGATGAGAAAGTCGCAATTCTGGATGAATTCCCGGGGGGGCCTACTCTATCTGAGACAAGTCAACAACAGGAGTCTGAAGAGGAGTCAGAGGAGGATGGTGCCGGGCGGATGAGGAGGAGCAAGAAGAGCATGCTTTAAACCTTTCTGGGATCCCTGTTGTTGTGCGTGGATGGGGAGAGGAGAATGAAGAGGACAACATTATCCTGGATGATGAGCAGGAGCCAGGCCACCACACCGCTTCCAGTTTAGTGCAAATGGGGGCCTTCATGCTCCAGTGTTTTAATAGGGACCCCCATATAAAAAGCATAAGGGTCAAGGACCAGTACTGGGTGGCAACGTACTTAGACCCCCGGTACAAACACAAAAAGGCGGAAATGTTATCGCCGTCACAGAGGGCTGTCAGAATGGAGCACTTCCAGGCCTTGCTTCGAGAAATGCTGCATTCTGCTTTTGCATGCGCTGGCAGAGGAGCAATTCCCACTCCCAGAGAAGGAGTTGCGGGTACCAATCCAACAGCGCCTGCAAATAGAGGCTGGTTTGAAGATGTGTTGGTGACTTCGGATATGAGGTCATTCTTTCATCCGGATCCAGCATCAGGGAACCCCTAGACCGTCAGGTGTCCGACTACATCGGGTTAACGTCCGATGTGGACGCTCTGAGGAGTGATGAACCCCTGGACTACTGGGTGGGCAGGCTTGACCTCTAGCCAGAGCTTGCCCAATTTACAATCGAACTGTTGGCTTGCCCCTCGTCCAGTGTCCTGTCCGAAAGGACGTTCAGCGCAGCAGGGGGGATCGTGACCGATAACCGTACTCGCCTAGCTCACGACAGTGTTAACTACCTCACATTTCTACAAATGAATGAGGCATGGATCTCGGAGGAATTCAACACATGTGACCAGTAGACCATGTATATGTCTATAAACGATTTTTTTAATCGATCACACAGACCTTCTTTCTTCATTTGGCTCACTTCCTTGTACAAAAAAGCACACCGTACTATATGCCCGCACCCTCCTGTTTGAAGAGGTTGAGGGGTGTCATATTTCTCCTGGGGCTGCTTATTATGAGGGGCTCCCACCATCCCTGTGCTGTGCTGACTTCCTCCTGGGGCTGTACCTCTGCTGTGCATATTATGAGGGGCTCTCATCATCCCTGTGCTATGCTCATTATGAGGGGCTCCCACCATCCCTGTGCTGTGCTGACTTCCTTTTGGGGCTGCTTATTATGAGGGGCTCCCACCATCCCTGTGCTATGCTGACATCCTCCTGGGGCTGCTTATTATGAGGGGCTCCCACCATCCCTGTGCTGTGCTGACTTCTTCCTGGGGCTGTACCTCTGCTGTGCATATTATGAGGGGCTCCCACCATCCCTGTGCTATGCTCATTATGAGGGGCTCCCACCATCCCTGTGCTATGCCGACTTCCTCCTGGGGCTGCATATTATGAGGGGCTCCCACCATCGCTGTGCTATGCTGACTTACTCCTGGGGCTGTACCTCTGCTGTGCATATTATGAGGGGCTCCCATCATCCCTGTGCTATGCTGAGTTCCTCCTGGGGCTGCTTACGGTGCAGGTGTCAGTGCTGTATATCACGGTGCTGGTGTCAGTGCTTTATGTCACGCTGCTGATGTCAGTGCTCTCTATCACGGTGCTGGTGTCAGATCACTTTATCACGATGCAGGTGTCATTGCTGTATGTCACGCTGCTGATGTCAGTGCTCTCTATCACGGTGCTGGTGTCAGATCACTCTATCACAGTGCAGGTATCATTGCTGTATGTCACACTGCTGATGTCAGTGCTCTCTATCACGGTGCGGTTAATCATCTCCTGCACCCTCTTCTTTGCCTACCCTGACCTTCCCTCTCCTCCATTGCCTTCATGCGCTCCACAGTCCCGAATTGTCACAATTTCACATATAAAAAAAAGAATGCTTGTAGTTGTTGATCCCAGATTCACCTCATACATGTGTTATGTCATTGGCGAAGTGGTGGGACTATGTGTACACAGCTAGTAATTATTTGGTGGCTGCAAATTTGACCTGTAGGTTTGTAAAGTTTACCTCCCATTGAAGTCAATGGCGCCCGCCGCAAATGTTACGGTTCGCGAACTATCGGCCGTGTTCGCGAAACGTCCCGTCGGAAGTTCGTCCATCACTAGCTATGATGTCTCTCCATAGTGGGGCTAAACATTCCCATCTAGTGCTCAGGACCCTCTTGTTGAGGTACAGGAGGCTGGGGATCAGGTTGATCTTCCCAAATATTTGGAAGATACTTATTTATCATCTTCAGAGGATCCTAATATGGAAAGTAGCATCACAAGACAGGTTGCTTGTGTACTCCCTTACTCAACCATTTTTGCTGCCTGCAGCCCAGGCTCTTGAGGTACCTACCTCTAATTGGGTCCATTAGAACCTCCCCCATCAAGGGATGTTTTTTCCTATTCATGCATGGCTAAAAAAGTTTATGTATTCTGAATGGGAACATCCGGATAAACAACAGTATCCTCCCAAGAAATTCTCCACACTTTATGAAGGAGGATTTCTATGAAGAAAATGGGGGGTTCCAGCAATTGATGCTGCAATCACCTCAGTGAGCTGAACTAGTGATTCAAAAAGCAATATGCAAAAAGTATAAATATATACAAAATATTGCAGTATATGTAATAAATACAATATTGAACTAAAGTGCATATATCCAAATGCAAATAAAATAAAAAATATAAATAGCAGATAGTGAAAACTAAAAATCATGCATAATAAATAAATGACTCCATAGGAACGTAAATGTCCATAAAATTCATCTTCCTGTAAACCATATGTGGAGTATAGGGACTCTTAAAAAATAAAGTGCAAAGTGCTGGCAATCAAACTTCAATAAAGTGCTGCTAGTGATGGGTGATTTGTGAATTTCTCCGTGCTGGTAAGATATAAGGGTGTCCCCTTACCTTACTGCTGTAAGGTAACAGCATATAAGTATGACTTTTGGGGGTCCTTGGTGACCATCTTAATGTGGGATGGTGGCCCCAGGCTCTTGTTGTTTATGGATATCCTGCCTATAATCGGTGTGAGCATCCCCCTTTAAATGGTGATCTTTGGGAACTCCAGGATGGAAGGGTCTCACCAATAGGTCATATGCAAAGATTAAGTACAGGAAGGATGCCCTATAATGTAGTATATTAACCACTTGACCACTGGGCACTTAAACACCAGACCAATTTTCAGCTTTTGGTGCTCTCACATTTTGAATGACAATTACTCAGTCATGCAACACTGTACCCATATGAAATTGTCCTTTTTTTCACACAAATAGAGCTTTCTTTTGGTGGTATTTAATCACCTCTCGGTTTTTTATTTTTTGTTCTATAAAAGAAAAAAGACCGAAAATTCTGTAAAAAAAGTGAAATTTTCTTCATTTCTGTTATAAAATTTAGCAGATTAGTAATTTTTCTTCATAAATTTTGGCCAAAATTTATACCACTACATATCTTTGGTAAAAATAAGTACAAATTGGTGGATATTATTTGGTCTTTGTGAAAGTTATAGAGTCCACAAGCTATGGTGCCAATATCTGAAAATTGATCACACCTGAAGTACTGACGGCCTATTTCAATTCTTGAGACCCTAACATGCCATAAAATTACAAATACCCCCCAAATGACCCCTCTTTGGAAAGAAGACATTCCAAGGTATTTAGTAAGAGGCATGATGAGTTTTTTAAAGTTGTCATTTTTTTCCTACAATTCTTTGCAAAATCAAGATTTTTTTTTCCTTTTTTTTTTTTCCACAAAATTGTCATATTATCAGTTTATTTCTCACACACAGCATATGCATACCACAAATTACACCCCAAAACACATTCTGCTATTACTCCCGAGTACGGCGATACCACATGTGTGAGATTTTTACACAGCGTGGCCACATACAGAGGCCCAAAATGCAGGGAGCGCCATCAGGTGTTCTGGAGCACCCAGGACAAATCTGTCATTTCTCTCCTACATGTAAAAATCATCATTTATATGCCAGAAAATTACATAGAACCCCAAAACATTATATATATATTTTTTTTAGCAAAGACCCTAGAGAATACAATGGTGGTCGTTGCAAACTTTTATCTCACACGGTATTTGCGCAGCAATTTTTCGAACGCGTTTTTTTGGGGGAAAAAAAGTTTTGTGCTTAAAAAAAAAACATTAAAGTTAGCCCAATTTTTGCATAAAGTGAAAGATGAAGTTATGCTGAGTAAATAGATACCTAACGTCACTTTTCAAAATTGCACATGCCCATGGAATGGCTCCAAACGTCGCTACTTAAAAATCCCCATAGGCGACGCTTTAATTTTTTTTTACTGGTTACATGTTTTGAGTTACAGAGGAGGTATAGGGCTATAATTATTGCTCTCGCTCTAACGTTCACGGCGATACCTCACATGTGTGGTTTGAACACTGTTTTCATATGTGGGCGGGGCTTACATATGCGTTCGCTTCTGCATGCGAGCACATGGGGACAGGGGCGCTTAAAAATTTTTTTTTTTATTGTTCATTTTACTTTATTTATTTTAGTTTGACATTTTTTTCCCCAAAAATAAATTTTTGATCACTTTTATTCCTATTACAAGGAATGTAAACATCTCTTGTAATAGGAATATGGGATGACAGGTCCTCTTTACAGTGAGATCTGGGGGTCAATAAGACCCCACATCTCACCTCTAGGCTGGAAAGCCTGAAATAAAAATTAAAAAATAAATAAAAAGATTCTGGCTTTGATCGTATTGGCGAGTTGGTAGAAGCACCGGAGGGCGGCGAGGGGGGGCACGTCTATGGCTGGGTATTGCAGGGTATCACCGAGTATGGCTGGGTATCTCCGTGTATAGCTGGGTATCGCAGGGTATCTCCAAGTATGGCTGGGTAGGGCAATTTATGTCAGGGTATTGCAGAGTATTGGCGGGGTATTGCAGAGTATTGGCGGGGTATTGCAGAGTATTGGCGGGGTATTGCAGAGTATTGGCGGGGTATTGCAGAGTATTGGCGGGGTATTGCAGAGTACTGGCTGGTATTGCAGTGTACTGGCTGGTATTGCAGAGTACTGGCGGGTATTGCAGAGTACTGGCGGGTATTGCAGAGTACTGGCGGGTATTGCAGAGTACTGGCGGGTATTGCAGAGTACTGGCGGGTATTGCAGAGTATTGGCTGGTATTGCAGAGTATTGCCAGGGTATGGAGGGGTTAAATTCGGTGAGCAGCGATGTGGGCACTGCAGATGCAGCCCACAGCGCTGCTGACACCGATCTCTTTCCCCTCTGCTGTACTGATCGGTACAGAGAGGGGGAGGGAGGAACCGACGTCATAACATGACGCCGGTTTGTTTACAAGTGATCACTCCGTCGTTTACCGTGATCCGTGATGCGCCGGGTCCTGTGGGCCCGGCAGTCACGGATGCTCTTGTGTGCGTGCCCCAGGGGGCGCGCAAGAGCAGAATTCTGGGAGGCCATTAATTAATGGCCTCTCAGAGTTAAACAACCTCCCTGAAGCCGTTAATCGGCTATGGGCGGTTGTTAAGTGGTTAAACTGATGTTTATTCAATAAAAGGTAACAAAAGACAGGTACTCACATAGGGATGTATAAGCAACGGGTATTGTAAAAACGAGCAGCGAGCTCGATGACGTCACTTCTGGTATACCCCTGATGAATTCACGTGACCGTGGCGACCACGCGTCGGGCACTGTGATACCGGAAGTGACGCCATCGAGCTGTTTTTTTCGGGAGCACTTAATTTAATGACGATTAAAGTGAAAAAAAAAAAGTGTCTATAGTTTGCCTGTGAAGTGGCATGTGTTTCCCGTGTTTATAACAATCCCTGCACAAAATGACATTTAACGGAAAAAAAAGTAATTTAAAACTGCTTGCAGTTTTAATGTAATGTCTGGTTCCGGCAATACGGATGAAAATCATTGAGAAAAATGGCATGGGTAGTCCCCACTGCCCATTACCAGCCCCTTTGGGTCTTGTACGGATATTAAGCAGTATACAGGCACAAGACAGGGACTGTTTAGGTTTGTTAAGTAGAATCTGTTTATAATTTTGAACTGGTCACTGTTCACCATCCTCATGGCCTCCTCAATGGGTGACAGGACAGTGCATGCATCCCTGATCATGCCCCACTGTGGTTAAAAAAACTGAGCTCCCCAACCCTGTTCTGGTGCCGTAGTAGAAAAGGTACTCATTGATGGCCCTCTGCTGCGTGTGCAGCCACTGCAGCATGGCTAACGTTAAGTTCCACTTGGTAGGCATGTCACAAGTAAGGCCTTGCTTGGGCAGGTTCAACTCCTTTTGGAGCTCAGCCAGGCGAGCACTGGCATTATATGATCGGCGGAAATGCACACAGACTTTCCTGGCCTGCCTCAGGACATCCTGTAAGCTGGGTACCTGCCCAAGAACCGATGCACCACCAGGTTAAGGATGTGAGCCACACAGGGCAGATGGGTCAGTTGTCCCTGTCGGAGGGCGGAGAGGAGGTTGGTGCCATTGTTGCAAACCACCTTTCCTGGCTTAAGCTGGCGTGGTGTCAACCACCTCTCGGCCTGCCCCTGCAGAGATGGCAAAATATCTGCCCCAGTGTGGCTCCTGTCCCCCAAACAAACCAGCGCAAGCATGGCATCTTTTTGCCTGTGTACTTGCGTAGCCCCTTGAAGGCCTATGGAGCACTGCTGGTTCCGAGGACAAAGCACTGGAAGAGGCCATGGAGGAAGAAGAAGAGGGGGTGGAGGAGAGAGGTGTGTCACAACCAGTAGTAGCATTTTGGAGGCGTGGTGGTGGAACAACCTCCAACACTACTGCATCTTGTCCTGCATCCTTCCCAGCTTCCAGAAGAGTGACCCAATGGGCCATGAAAGATAGGTAACATCCCTTTCCATGCCTGTTGGACCATGAGTCAGCGGTAATATGCACCTTACCACTGACCGCCCTGTCCAGCGAGGCATGGATATTGCCTTCCACATGCTGGTAGAAATCTGGAATCGCCTTCCGTGAGAAAAAGTAGCGTTTGGGAACCTGCCACTGAGGAACCGCACATTGCAAAAACTCACGGAAGGGGGCCAAGTCTACCAACTGAAAAGGCAGCAGTTGAAGTGCTAGCAATTTAGCCAAGCTAGCATTTAACCGCTGGGCATGTGGTTGGCTGGGAGTGAACTTCTTTTAACGGTCCAGTAGCTGGGGCAGGGAAATTTGCCTGCTACAATCGGACATCGGTGTACTGCTAGCAGAGCGCCCACAAGTACTTGGCTGTGACACACCTAATTCTACACCTTCATTCCTCTCAGTGCAGGTTTCAGAGAGGACTGAAGGTCTAGTGGGGTTGGAGATCTCAGATGATGAGGAGCAAGGAGAGGTCCACTTTGTTCTTCGGTATGGGTCTTTAAGGTATGCTTGCCAACGAGCTGCATGGCAGGTCAACATATGTCTGGTCAAGCATGTGGTGCCCAAGCGGCTGATGTTTTGGCCACGCGAGATGCGCTTGAGACATATGTTGCAAATGGCAGCGGTGCAATCTGATGCACTCGTCTCAAAAAAGGCCCACACCAAAGAACTTCAGGAATAACGCACAGAGGCAGTGCCCTGCACAGGCGGAGCTCTGCGGTGTGAGTCAGTTGGTGTGCTGCCCCTAAGCTGGCCCCCAGAGGGCATCCTGCCTCATTGTAGATGTGCCTCCTCCTCTCTCCTATCAGGCACCCACGTGGAGTCAGTGACCTCATCATCCCCTCCCTCTTCATCACTGGAGAAAACCTGGCAGTATGCTGCAGCTGGGGGAACATGACTTCCAGATTGCTGTCCTTCTTGAGCATCCCCTCTCTCTGTGCTCACGCTACTGCCTTCCTCTAGCTGGGTATCATCATCAGAGCCTTCAAAACGCTGGGCATCGTCCTGAAGCATGTACCCAACACTGTGCTCAAACAGTTTGGAGGACTCCTCAGGAGGACATGGTGGGTCTAGGGAAGGAGTGACTGATGACATTGAGACGAGAGAAGAGGACACGTTGGCAGCTGCTTTGCTAGTACCCTGAGCCTGGGTGAGAGAGGATGAGGAGGGCTTGGTCATCCACTCTACCAAGTCTTCAGCATGATGTGGCTCAACACGTCCAGCTGCCGAAAATAAGGACAAGCGTGTTCCATGGCCACGTGCTGATGAAGATGCACCGTGTCCATGACCAGCACTGTTGTCTCTAGACACAGAGCCTGCTTGCCCTCTTTTATTGGCTCGTGACTGTCTGCCTCTCTTTGTTGGCCTTCCAGACATAGTAATGGCCTGCAGGGGGATAGGAAAACCAGCAATTGGGGTAGCTTTAGGTGCACACTAAGCAGATGACACAGTATACCGACTGTAATTACTGCAGCTTCCTGCCTGTGTTACAGAAACAGAACAACACTAGCAATAAAGGGTATCTTTAGGTGTATACTGTGCAGGAGGCATACTACACCCACTGTAAATGCTGCAGATGCCTTTATTACAGAAACAGAACAACACCAGCAATAAGGGGTAGGTTCAGGTGGCACACAACACCCGCTTTAACTGCTGAAGATGCCTGTATTACAGAAACAGAACAACACCAGCAATAAGGGGTATCTTCAGGTGTATACTGTGCAAGAGGCACACGACACCCACTGTAAATGCTGCAGATGCCTGTATTACAGAAACAGAACAACACCAGCAGTAAGGGGCAGCTTCAGGTGTATATTGTGCAGGAGGCACACAACACAACCTTTAACTGCTGCAGGTGCCTGTATTACATAAACAGGACAACTGCCACTGGGTTAATCCTGTGAAGGATACGGAAAGGCCCAATAAACCGAGGTGCAAACTTCAGTGAGGGAACACGAAGCCGGAGGTTGTGAGATGACAGCCAGACCCTGTCCCTAACCTGGTAGGAAGGCGCATGCAGGCGTCTGCGGTCAGCATGGAGACTGTACCTATCATTAGCATGACGCAAAGCCTCCTGGACTTGTACGCCAAGTGGAACGAAGACCACGGAGATGCTCCTCTAATGCAGGAATACTCTGCGGAACAAACCAGTCAGGCAACATGGAAGGTTGGAAACCATAATTCACCATAAATGGAGACAATCGGGAGGCATAATTCAAGGCACTGTTGTGAGCAAACTCTGCCCATGGTAATAGGTCTGACCAGTTGTTATGGTGGTCAGAAATATAACAACGTAGGAATTACTCCAAGGACTGATTGGCTCGCTATGCAGCCCCATTAGACTGCGGGTGATACACAGAAGAGAACGCAAGCTGGATTCCCAACTGTGCACAAAAGGCTCGCCAGAACCGGGAGACAAACTGACTGCGCCTGTCCGAGACATTCACCTTGGGTAGCCCATGTAAGCGAAAGATCTCCCGAGCAAAAATGGAAGCCAGTTCCTTAGAGGTAGGCAACTTCTTAAGTGCAATACAATGACACATCTTTGAGAACCAGTCAACCACCATAAGGATAACAGTGTTGCCTTGGGAGTTGGGCAATTTCACAATAAAATCCATTGACAGGTGAGTCCAGGGCCTCTCTCCATTGGGTATGGGTTGTAGGAGGCCCACTGGAAGGTGTCGTGGAGTCTTACTCTGAGCACACACGAGACAGGCAGCTACGAAGGCAGTAACATCAGCCCGTAGACTAGGCCACCAGAATTGTTGGGAGATGGCCCAAATGAGTTGATTTTTCCCAGGATGGCTAGCTGCCTTGGGAGAATGATAAGTCAGGAGCACTGCAGTACGGAGACTCTCTGGGACAAAGCAGCGGTTACAGGGTTTATCAGGAGGAGCATGGACCTGAGCAGCAAGAATTTTGTCACCCAAAGGAGAAGTAAGACTGGTGCGAACAGTAGCCAAGAAACGATCAGGAGGAATCATAGGAACCGGAACCGACTCCGACTTGGAAGTGGAGGAAAATTGACGTGACAAGGCATCAGCCCTTACATTCTTAGTACCGGGTAAGAATGAGACAATGTAATTAAAGCTCGACAAGAAAAGAGCCCATCGCGCCCTTCTGGGAGAGAGTCACTTACCCTCAGACAAGAATGTAAGATTCTTATGGTCAGTAAGAATAAGAACAGGCACAGTGGTACCTTCAAGGAGATGTCTCCATTCTTTCAGGGCTAAAATTATCGCCAACAGCTCTCTGTCACCAATCTCATAATTGCACTCAGCAGGTGACAATTTATTGGAAAAGTAGCCACACGGATGCATAGCGCTCTCAGAGTTAGGACGTTGAGACAGAAGGGCGCCAACTCCAGTCTCAGAAGCATCAACTTCTAGGAAAAAAGGCAACGTAGGATCAGGATGTGCAAATGGAGCAGAAACAAAGGCAGCCTCGAGAGTCTCAAAGGCCTTAATGGACTCCGGAGACCAACTCTGTGGGTTACCGTCCTTTCTGGTCATATCAGTCAGGGGCTTAACCAGAGACGAGAAGTTATGAATGAACTTCTGATAGGAGTTGGCAAAACCCAGGAAACGCTGCAGAGGACGTAAACCCACGGGTCGAGGCCCCTGCAGGACTGCCGAAAGTTTCTCTGGATCCATCGAAAAACCAGCAGTGGAAATTACATAGCCCAGGAATGTAACCTGTTCACGATGGAACTCGCACTTCTCCAGTTTACAATAGAGATTGTTCTCTCTTAGTTTCTGAAGCACACGACAGACATCTGTATGGTGGCTCTCCAGGGACTTGGAAATTATGAGGATATCATCGAGATAAACCACCACACATAACTGTAACAAATCTCGGAGGACATCGTTATTAAATTCCTGGAAAACTGCCGGGGCGTTACAAAGGCCAACAGGCATTACCAGGTATTCATAATGGCCTGTTATGGTATTAAACGCAGTTTTCCACTCGTCGCACTCCTTAATGCGCACAAGATTGTATGCCCCTCTCAAGTCAAGCTTCGTGAAAACCATTGCTCCCTTGAGGCGGTCAAATAACACTGTGATCAATGGAATCGGGTAGGCATTCTTAATTGTGACACGATTGAGACCCTTATAATCTATACAAGGTCTCAGTTCACCGCTCTTCTTCTTCACAAAGAAGAAACCAGCAGGAGATGAGGATTTGCGGATGAAACCTTGAGAAAGTGCGTCAGCAACATACTCCTCCATGGCCTTATCCTCCAAGACCGACAAAGTGTAAACCCAGCCACGAGGAGGTATGGCACCAGGTTGAAGAACAATTGCGCAATCATAAGACCGGTGTGGAGGCAAACTACCAGCTTGATCTTTATCAACGACATCGCTAAAACTGCGGTACTCCTCTGGCAGGGAGGGGAGTGAAGAGGTGCACAGGACCTTGGATACCTTCAGGAAGGATGTCTCACTGCATTGTGGTGACCAGGAGAGAACCTCAGCACGGAGCCAATCAAAAGAGAGGTTGTGCCTCTGTAACCAAAGATAACCAAAGATAACCAATAACCAGCGGAAACCTGGGTGAGGAAATAACTTGGAATTGGATTATCTCATGATGAAGTGCCCCTACGGCCATGGACAACAGAACCGTCTCATGAGTCACATGGGCAGGCTGTAAAGGTCTCCCATCAAGAGCCTCAATGGCAAGTGGAGTGTCACGCAGCTGCAGCGGAATCGAGTGCTGCGAAACAAATGCAGCATCAATGAACAGGCCTGCAGCCCCAGAGTCGATTAGAGCCTGTATCTCGATGGGCGACTCAGCCCAAGAAAGGGGGGGCTTATCCTTCTGGATAACTGGGGACGAAACAACGGCACCTAAAGTCTGTCCATAACAGGACCTCAAGGTTTGGGCGTTCCCTGGACGGGTAGGACAAGACTTCAAAAAGTGACCTGCCTGGCCACAATAAGGGGACAATCTGTCCCTCCTCCTAAAGTCTCTCTCATCCGCAGAGAGACGCGTGAAGCCCAGGTGGGTGGGTTCATCTTCACTGACCGACAGGAGGCATGGGAGGTGAGGGAGGCATGGGTGGGACTACAAAGCTCGGAGGCAAACGTACAGGAGGCTTCCGCAAGCGCTCCTTAAGAGAAAGTCTTTCTCTGAGTCTGGAGTCAATGAGGATGGCAAACGAGATCAAGCTCTCCAGCTCTTTGGGTATATCTCGGGCTGCTATCTCATCCTTGATGGAATCTGAGAGACCATGAGAAAAAGCAGCCATGAGGGCCTCATTGCTCCAAGCAACCACTGCTGCCAGAGTACGGAATTCAATGGCATAGTCGGCAACAGTTCTCGTACTCTGTTTGATGGACATGAGGCACTTGGCAGCAGAAGCAGAGCATGCAGGAACGTCAAATGCCCTTTTAAAGGAGGCCACAAACTCAGGGTAAATCAAGAAAACAGGTTTTTGCATCTCCCATAGAGGGTTAGCCCAGGCCAAGGCTCTCTCAGAAAGCAAAGATATCATGAAACCTACTTTGCTTCTGTCCATGGGAAACGCCTATGGCAGCATCTCAAAGTATATCTCAACCTGATTGAGAAACCCTCTGCATTGAACTGGATCACCCCCAAATCACTGGGTAAGCGGAATGAAACCAGACATACCTCTTATAGAGGTAATACTCGAGGCAGGTGCCTGCACAGAGACTGGCACAGCAGCAGGGATGGCCTGCGACTCAGGTTGTACCGGAGCAGCCACCGTGGGGGATTCCAGGTGAGCCGTGCGACTCAGAAGCATTTGTAACGCCATGGCAAACTGATCCATGCAGTGATCTCGCTCATCCAATCTGGAAAAAATATTACCAACAAGTGGATTGACTGTATCTTCTGAATTCATGGCCTTTGCCTACTGTCAGAAACCATGAATCAGACCGAGACAGAAGTACAATTAAATCACACTTGTTTATTAAATAAAAAGGTAAATAGAAAAAGCGTAGTCAAAGCTTAGCCAGAGTCCAGTAACCGGATCGAGTAGTCAGCCAGGCCAGAGTTCAATAACCAGATCGGGTAATCAGCCAGGCCAGAAGTCAGGGATCCAAGTAGAGCAACAGCAAGCAGGATAAGGAGCCAGAAGGGATGTCAGCAAGCCAGTCTTTAAACAGAACCGCAGGAGATGGTTTCTAGTGATGTGACCAAGGCGAAGGCAGAGGTGAAGTGAGCTGGACAGCTTTAAGTAGGCAGTTCAGACGAGCATGATCAGGAACAGCTGGTAACTGTGGAGAAAGATGAGAGCTGGCAATTAGCCAACAGCTGAGCAGCCAGCCCAGAGAAGGAAGGGCTAAGTCAGCCCTAAAACAACACCAGCAATAAGGGGTAGCTTCAGGTGTATACTGTGCAGGAGGCACCCTACACCCACTGTAAATGCTGCAGATGCCTGTGTTACAGAAACAGAACAACACCAGCAATAAGGGGTAGCTTCAGGTGTATACTGTGCAGGAGGCACACAACACCCACTTTAACTGCTGCAGATGCCCGTGTTACAGAAACAGAACAACACCAGCAACAAGGGGTAGCTTCAGATGTATACTGTGCAGGAGGCACACAACACCCACTTTAACTGCTGCAGATGCCTGTATTATAGAAACAGAACAACACCAGCAATAAGGGGTATCTTCAGGTGTATACTGTGCAGGATGCACACAAAACCCACTCTAACTGCTGCAGATGCCGGTATTACAGAAACAGAACAACACCAGCAATAAGGGGTATCTTCAGGTGTATACTGTGCAGGAGGCACACACCTCCCACTGTAAATGCTGCAGATGCCTGTGTTACAGAAACAGAACAACACCAGCAATAAGGGGTATCTTCAGGTGTATGCTGTGCAGGAGGCACACAAAACCCACTCTAACTACTGCAGATGCCTGTATTACAGAAACAGAACAACACCAGCAATAAGGAGTAGCTTCAGGGGTATACTGTGCGGGAGGCACACAAAACCCACTCTAACTGCTGCAGATGCCGGTATTACAGAAACAGAACAACACCGGCAATACGGGGTATCTTCAGGTGTATACTGTGCAGGAGGCACACAACACCCACTTTAACTGCTGCAGATGCCTGTATCACAGAAAAGAACAACACCAGCAATAAGGAGTAGCTTCAGGTGTATACTGTGCAGGAGGCATACAACACCCAAATTTTTTTTTTTTCAATTAACTTTTTTTTATTAGAATATACAACAACAAAATCAGAAACATTACATGCCGAGGGCACCGCGGCAGGATGGGCATACAAAATAGAACTGTCAGATGTGGATACCACTGTGCCTGGTTAAAGAGAAAAAACTCAGCAATCACTGGCACATCAGGCCCTACCGAAACAGTAGGCAGGGAACACAGAGTACCAACTTGTAGCTCACGGCGTTAGTTACAAACAGAAGTAACAAGAGAAGAGGAAGAAAAGAATGGGGAGGTAGAAGAGAGAGAGGAAAAGGGGGGGGGGAAGGGGAGAGGGGGAGGGGAAGAGAATAGAAGGGTAGGTAGATTAGCATCCCTGCTTCCAGGGCCTCTCACCTCGTGTCCTCCCGAAGATGCCAGCGCTCCCAGACCACACCGTGCTCGTCCAGCTTGTCCCTCACCCTAGCCGTCAACTTTTCCATCAGTTAAACATCCTTAATTCTAGCGTACAGGTCCTCTTGGGATGGGGGTGTTTTTTTTTACCAATTTAGAGCTATCAGGCAGCGGGCAGCTGTGAGTATGTGCCGGAGTAACTTCCTGGGCGGCTTGGCCATCTTCGGGTGCGATAAGCCAAGCAGGAAAAATTGTGGCGTGAAGGGTATAGGTGCGTCAAAGAGGCGGGTCAATAAGTGTCGGACCGAAGTCCAATAGGAAGCTATTAGGGGGCACGTCCAGTAGAAATGGAAGAGAGAGCCCCTGTCACGCTGACAGCGCCAACACCGGTCGGTGGTGGAGGGGTATATTTTATGGAGGAGGTCCGGAGTCTGATACCAAAAATAAAGGATTTTATAAGAATTTTCTTTATAGAGAGTGCACATTGAGCTTTTGGCTGCCTGTCTCCAGACTGTCTGCCATGCCTCCATCGGAAGAACCTCCCCCAGCTCTCTCTCCAATCTCAACATGTATGCGTGTTTGCCCTTCGTGTCCATTGGGAATGCATTAAGAAGTTGGTATATGTCAGATATGAGACCCCTACGGTTACGTCCCTCGAGTATTATCCGTTCAAACAAAGTTGGAGGGGAAAATTGCACGGTGAGGGCTATAGTCTGGGCAAAGTGTCTGATCTGGAGTTAACTAAAGAGGGTTCGGCTTGGTAGGTCAAATTTGGTCTGGAGCTCCGGGAATGGCAGCAGCCTGCGGGTTACAGGATGAACCATATGGCCAAAGTGGAACAGATTTCTAGAGGCCCAGGGCCAGGACATCTGGTGAGTGAGGCTGACTGGGATTTCGGGATTGTAGAGAAACGAGTTCATGACCGAACATTTGGACTGCAGCAGCCCGGAGCCAGACAACCTGCGCCAGAGCTGCCGAAGGTGGGACATCGGACCCAACAGTCGGTCGGGAGGCACCGTCACCTACATGTTCCATAAAAGGCTGTTGGGGTGAATTGGGGCCAACCATAATTTCTCAATTTGCGACCATTTATTGTAGGACCACTGCGGGAACCACGCAAGGATCCCCCGTAATTGGGATGCCTGATAGTATTTCACTAGATTCGGGAATGCCAAGCCCCCATCAGCCCGGGACGCGGTCATAACGGAGCTTGGTATTCTATGTTTCTGATGGTTCCATACGTAGCTCAACGCGTCCCCTTGAAGCTTCCGCAAGTGGGCATAGGGGACGGGGATGGGTAGAGTTTGAAAGAGATAAAGGAGCTTCGGCAAGATAACCATCTTAATAGGTACAATCCTGCCCAGTAAAGAGATCCGGTGGGGCCTCCATTTTTGGAGAAGGGCTCTTATCGAACTGTACAGGGGCGGGAAGTTGGCGTGGTATAAAGTACTATAGAAGGGAGTGATATAGACCCCTAGGTATTTAATGGAGGCGGTTTCCCATCTGTAAGGGAAGGTGGACTGTAGGTGATCAACCTCCGCTGCCGGAACATGCAAGGGGAGGGCTGCGGATTTTGTTGCATTTATCTTGTACCCTGAAAGTGCTCCATATGCAGCCAACTCCGCGTGAAGATTGGGCAGGGAGATCCTAAGGTGGGTCAACGTCAGAATGACATCGTCCGCAAACAGGGACACCTTAAATTCCTCGCCTCTCACCGACACCCCCCTAATATCCGGGTTGCCCCTAATGGCTGCCGCTAGCGGCTCCACACACAGTGCAAAAAGCAAGGGAGAAAGGGGGCATCCCTGGCGGGTACCATTAGTCAGCCGGAATACGGGTGAAGTAGCAAAGGGGGTTTTAACTTGAGATGTAGGAGCTGTATAGAGATTAATTACCGCCTGCAGAAAGGGTCCCGTGAAGCCCAGGTGCCGCAGTGTGGTTATCATAAAGGGCCAGCTCAGGCGATCGAACGCCTTCTCGGCATCGAGACTCAGGAGTACCGATGCCATGTTTTCCCTATTGGCTACATCAATTAAGTCAATGATTTTCCGAGTATTGTCCCCCGCCTGGCGCAAGGGGACAAAACCCACCTGGTCCTTATGAACTAAAGCGGGGAGGAGTGCGTTCAATCTATTCGATAGGATCTTAGTGAATATTTTAAAGTCAGAGTCCAGCAAGGCGATGGGTCTGCAGCTGGCGCATAGCGCTGGGTCTTTGTCCGGCTTCGGGATCAGGGATATAAAGGATCTCTGCATGTCGGCAGGGACCGGAGTTTGGCGGAGAAAGGCATTGTATAGTTTAGTCATGTGGGGCTAAGTAGGGGAAGGAAGGCCTTGTAGTATTCATACGGTAGTCCGTCCGGACCGGGGGACTTATGGGCGGGCAAGCCTGTCACCGTCTCCTCCAGTTCCTCCGCCGTAATAGAGGCATTAAGACCTAGCAAGTCTTCTGTCCGCAGTCGGGGCAATTGCACGCGCTCTAGGTAACGAGTGATACCGTCCGTCAGATCAGGTGACGGGGGATTGTGCGGTATCTCGGCTTTATTATAGAAATCCGTGTAATAGTCAGAGAAGGCGTTCGCAATTTCCTGGGGATGGGTCAAAAGAACACCTCGCCTGTCCTTAATCTGGTGGGGCGCAGACATATGGGTTCGTTCCGCCAGTTTACGGGCCAGGAGTGACTGTGCCTTGTTGCCCTTGTCGTAGTACACCTGCTTCAGGCGGACCCGTTCTTTTTCTACCTGGCCCATGGCTAAGTCCCGAAGGGTTGCCCGTACATAAACGATCCGTCGGAGGAGTGGGATAGAGGGGGAGACTTCAGTTTTGTGGTATCCGCCTTTTCGGCTGCCCTGGCATCCTTCTTCATAGCCGAAGAAAGGGCAATACAGCGACCCCGGAGGACAGCCTTATGGGCCGACCATAAGGTCTGGAGCGAGACGTCAGGGGTGTCGTTTTCCCTAAAGTAGTGTTTCAGAGTGCATTCTAGTTTGATTTTGGATGGGGGTGCTGCAGGAGAAAGTTGTTTAGCCGCCAGTTACATGGCCGTCGTATAGGGGTACCGAGGTTCAGCGAGAGAGCGATGGGGGCATGATCCGACCATGAGATGGGGAGAATCTGCGCCGAATCGACAATACGTAGTGCATTGTGGTTTACAAAAAAGTAATCGATACGGGAGTGGGTCTGGTGGGGGGCAGAGTAGAAGGTATAGCAGAGGTCGGTCGGATGAAGTGCCCTCCAAACGTCAAAAAGACCGCGTCTCCTAGTCAGCTGGCAGAATAGTTTGGAGTCCCTAAGGACCCGTGTCTGTGGGGTTTGAGGGGTCACTGCCAGACGGTCATGGACAGCAGAGTGGGATAGGTTAAAGTCTCCTCCTAGCACAAGAAGGTCTGAGGGCGTGCGGGATAGGCGGGTAAGAACCTTGGCCAGAAAGCTGTGTTGGCGCACGTTTGGAGCGTACAGGGCGCACAGGGTAATGGCCTGCGCTTGCCAGGTGCCTCGAAGAATGATGAAGTGTCCAAGTGGGTCGAGATATACGCTAGAGCACGTAAAGGGGGCCCCTTTTTTAAAAAAGGATAGCGACCCATGCTCTCTTCCGCGGGTTAAAAGCTTGGTAGACCTGTGGGTAGTAACTGGATGCGAATTCAAAAGAGTCCCCCTTGTTAAAATGAACCATAATGATATCGGCCCGTGATTGCCGGAACTCCCGGAGCGCCAGACTTCTTTTTTTGTTTGTTAAGCCCGTGGACATTTAGTGATAGTACCTTAGCCATTGTCATATAAGGAGTGGGTAAAAAGCATACTTAGCTGAGGCCAACAGTAGCAAAGCTGGATCTGGGAGCGCGGCATCCAAGGGAGGAAGTCAGGCGACGTGCCAGATAAGGAGGACCATAGAGCGGGAGGGGGTAGAAGCCTAGGGTGAAGAAAAAGAGTTAGAAAACATATACAATTAAATAATAACAGTCATTTACAGTCTGGCCTACAGGGACCGAGGTGTCCCAGGGCCAAGTTCCAATTGGGCTCCCCGGGCTCCCTCCCAAACAATAAGGGGGGGGGGTAGAAAAATCTGGGGAGGCAGGTCCCAGATAGGGAGGCCTGGAAAAACAGGAGTCCAAAAGGGAATGCAAAAACAGTTGACAAAAACGACAAAAAAAAAAAAAAAGGGGGGGGGAGGCAGGGAACTATCAGGTGGCTAACCACGGGGGGGGGGTAGGTAACTCCGAAACCGGCCTGTCCGAGAGGAGTCCAGGGCCAGCCCAGTTCGTGTAGCGGGATTAGGTAGGCTATAGGCCAACGGGGGGCACAAGAGAGAAAACAAGAAAAAAAAAAAAAAGGGGGGGGGGAAGAAACGTAGTGGTGTTCGTGGGAACTCAGGAGGGCAGGGTCATTGTGATCGATGTCTGGTTGGGAGGGTAGAAAAAGCAGTGTTCCGTGTGGCTCCTCCTGCGGGCTCATCTCATGCTGTGTTTGGGGGGTCTGCGCGGGTGCTCAGGGCCACAACACCCAATTTAACTGCTGCAGATGCCTGTATTACAGAAACAGAACAACACCAGCAATAAGGGATAGCTTCAGGCGTATACTGTGCAGGAGGCACACGACACCCACTTTAACTGCTGCAGATGCCTGTATTACAGAAACAGAACACCAGCAATGTGTATCTTCAGGTGTATACTGTGCAGGAGGCACACAACACCCACTGAACAAGCGCTAGGTTTCCAAGAAAAAAAAGACACTGTCCCTGCCTATTGAGCTCTTTCCCTGACCGCCGCAACACACTACACAAGGCTGCCGCGCTGGCGGCCTTATATAGTGTGGGGCATGTACTAAACCCCCCTGAGCTATAATTGCCCACAGGCATCCTGCCTGTGGCCAATTATGGCTCTCCTCGCTGCCGGCGCTGTGAGTGGCCAAGCATGCGGGGTCACAGTGCATGCTTGGCCAATCATGAGCCAGCAATGCACTGCGATGGCGCAGTACATTGTGGGCCGTGGGCGCCACGTGAATATGGTGCAAACGGGCCACAAGGTTCTGGATTCGCCGAACAGGCAAACAGACGATGTTCGAGTCGAGCACCGAGCTCATCCCTATACAGCACCACGAGTGTTCTGAAAGATTCTGGCACCTCTCTTAGCCAGTTTAAGGAGGCAAGGCATATCGGTCCTAGCCTATTTAGAAGATCTTCTTTTAATAGATCATTCAGTCTCGTGTCAAAGACCAGAGTCTGATCACAGCCGTAACTATCTGAAATATCTGGGTTGGATACTCAACCTAGGAAGATTATCCTTAAAAATCATCAAGGAAATTACAGTACTTCGGGGCTGGTTATAGATATCATACAGAAGAAGGTAGTCTTACCCCAGACAAGAATCAGTTCCATTGTAGGACTAATTCAACTTATCAAAACAAAGGAAAATTCCTTCCATTCGGCTGTGCAGGAGATTGTGTCAGAAACCATGAATCAGACCGAGACAGAAGTACAATTAAATCACACTTGTTTATTAAATAAAAATAAAAAGGTAAATAGAGAAAGCTTAGTCAAAGCATAGCCAGAGTCCAGTAACCGGATCGAATAGTCAGCCAGTCCAGAGTTCAATAACCAGATTGGGTAATTAGCCAGGCCAGAAGTCAGGGATCCAAGTAGAGCAACAGCAAGCAGGATAAGGAGCCAGAAGGGATGTCAGCAATCCAGTCTTTGAACAGAACCGTACTAGCTGCTTCAAAACACCATCCTGTTGGTCTGGAATAAAAAGATTCAGGCCTTGTTTGTTTCCAATACGCTTGGCTCCCGACATAAGTCAGAGCCTAAATTGGTGGCTGTTATCCAGCAAAAGGGAAAATCTTTATCCTGGAAGTTGTTAACAACAGATGCCAGCCTTCCAGGCTGGGGAGAAGCCCTGGAAGAAGATTCTGTCCAGGGGAAATGGTCCAGGTTAGAGGACATTGCCTATCAACTTTTTGGAAGATTTGGGCAGTACGTCTGGCCCTAGAATCTGGGACGGTCAGACTACAGGACTGTCCTGTCAGGATTTAGTCTGACAAGGTCACGGTGTTGGCTTACATCAATCACCAGGGGGGCACGAGAGGCGTGCAGCCCAAAAAAGAGGTGAATAATGTTCTAGCTTGGGCAAAACACAACATTCCTTGCTTATCAGCAATTTTCATTTCAGAAATAGAGAATTGGCAGATGGACTACTTGAGTCGCTAACAATTATTCCTGGAGAATGGTCTCTTCACCCCGACATCTTCCTAGTGATATGTCAGAGATGGAGTATTCCGGACATGAACCTATTCGCGTCCAAATTCAACGACAAAGTCGACAACTTTGTGTCGAGAACAAGGGTTCCGCTAGCAGGCAGAACAGACGCATTAGTCTTCCTATGGGATCAGTTTTTACTGATCTATGCATTTCCTTCAGTTCTCCTACTTCCGCGCCTTCACCGCAGGATTAAGCAGGAACGAAAGGGGGTAATTCTGGTGGCCCCAGTGGGTGCCAGAAGATCTTGATTTACCAAGATCGTAATGATGGCGGTAGGAGTCCTTCGGACTCTGCCATTATAGCCAGACCTTCTCGCACAAGGTCCGGTATTTCATCCTACCTTACGGATGAAAAATTTAACAGGTTTGACTGTTGAATCCCACTTTATAAAAGATCGTGGGTGATTTCCTTCGGTAGTGTCTACTTTGATTAATGCCAGGAAGCCGGCTTCCAGAATCATTTACTCTAGAGTCTGGAAGGCATATGTTTCTTGGTGTGGATCCAGGGGTTGGCACCCCAGGAAGTATGTCATAGGCAGGATCCCTGATTTCCTGCATATGGGATCTGAAATGAAGCTGGCCTCTTGCTTCCCACTCTTGGTGCATAGCTTATTCAGGGGGTAACACAGATTAATCGCCCCATCAAGGCACTTCTAAATCCTTGGGATTTAAAATTGGTCTTATCGGCTTTGCAGAATCAGCCATTTGAGTCTTTACGAGAAATTCCCTTGGGTCTTTTTGACAAGAAAGATAATCTTTCTGGTTGCCATTTCTTTTGCTAGAAGAATATCAGAACTACCGACTCTGTCTTGTAAAGAGCCTTATTTGGTCATGCATAAAGGATGAAGTGGTTTTATGTCCTCATCCTGAATTCCTACCAAAGGTGGTAACAGGTTTTCATTTAAACCAAGATATTCTTCCTTCTTTCTCCCAGAGCCTCAATCTAGGGAAGAGAAGGCACTACGTTCCCTTGATGTAGTAAGAGCGATCAGAGTCTATTTAAAGGCGACCGCTCAGGTTCGCAAAACACATGTCTTGTTTATACTGCCAGAGGGTTCAAAGAGTGGACAGGCAGCGTCAAAATCCACTATGTTTCCAAATGGATTCATCAAGTGATTGTTCAAGCTTCAGCTTAAAGAAGAAAATTCTTCCTTCCTTCTTATATTAGAGCACACTTATACAGGGCGATTAGTGCCTCTTGGGTGGTGCATCATCAGGCCTCTATGGCTCAGACCTGTAAGGCCACGACTTGGTCTTCGGTTCATACGTTTATCAGATTTTATCAAATTAGTATTAAAGGTCATGAGGATATTGCCTTTGGGCGCAGTATACTGCAGGCTGCAGTATGAGTCCTCTGGCCTCCTGTCTTTTGTTATGTCTCTCCCCCTTCAGTTGCCATTGCTATGGGACATCCCACATAGTAATTACTATGGCTCTGTGTCCCCTGATGTAAGAAAAGAAAATAGGATTTTTAAAACCGCTTACCTGTAAAATCCTTTTCTTTGATGTACATCAGGGGACACAGAGGTCCCTCCCTTCTTATTGCACACTTATATTGGTTGGCTACAAAACTGAGGACCCCCAGTAATGGGAGGAGTTATATAGGGGAATACACATCTTGCCTTAGGGGCGTGCCAGTGTCCATCACCTGTTGGTCCAATATATATAACCCACATAGTAACTACTATGGCTCTGTGTCCCCTGATGTACATCAAAGAAAAGTATTTTACAGGTAAGCTGTTTTAAAAATCCTATTTTTTGATGCAATACTTTTCAGCAGGGCTCATTCCTGAGCTCCAACTATAGTTTATGTGAGGTGTTGCAGTGTTGTGGCACCAGTGCCTAAGGCCCAATTTTCCTGCCCCTGTTCAATAAAGACATGTAATTACTATTCTTGATCTAATATTTCACAGCAGGCCCATTCTTGCGCCCACCAAGAGTAACTGTGAGGGCTTTCAGTGTTGTGGCAACTCCACCACCACCAAAGGCCCAATTTTTCTGCCCCTGTTCAACAGGTACGTGTAATTACAATTCCTGATATAATATTTCACAGCAGGGCCCATTCCAGCGACCACCAAGAGTAACTGTGAGGACTTACAGTGTTGTGGCACCACCACCACCAAAGGCCCAATTTTACTACCACTGTTCAACAATGGCATGTAATTACAATTCTTGATATAATAGTTCACAGCAGGGTGTTCCAGCGCAGACCAAGAGTAACTGTGAAGGCTTACAGTGTTGTGGCAACACCAACACCTAAGGCCCAAATTTCTGCAGAGTATATAGGGCAGGCCCCTACTTTCAAACATCCAACTTACAAACAACTCCTACTTGCAAATGGAAGGAGACAACAAGAAATGAGATGAAATCTACCCCTAGGAAGGAAAATTCTCTCCTGTAAGAGTTAATATGAGAAAAACATGTCTCCTTTCCACTGATGCTTTAACACCAATCCTTGTTTCACTAAAAACCCCAAATCTTCAAAAAACATTTGTCATTGGGACAGAAAGTGAGGTGAAATCTTCTGAAGAGGTGCACAGACAGCAAAACAAATATGCCATTTTTAAAACTTTTTTTTTTGCATTGATACATGTCCCCTGGGGCAGGACCCGGGTCCCCAAACCCTTTTTAGGACAATATCTTGCATATTAGCCTTTAAAATGAGCAATTTTGATTTTGAATGTTCGAACGGGGTTCTAAAGTTTGCGCAAACTTTCGGTCCATTCGCAGGTTCTGGTGCGAACCGAACTGGGGGTGTTCGACTCATCCCTAGTCCTGATCTACAACATATAAAAAAAAGGGGGGGTAACTCACCTGGTGTAATGTTGGAGGGGGAGACGAGCGAGGCTTCGATCCCCTGCATCGCTGGACCCTGGGACAGGTAAGTGTCCAATTATTAAAAGTCAGCAGCTGCAGTATTTGTAGCTGCTGACTTTTATTTTTTTAAATGGGAACCCCTCTTTAATGAACATCCACTCAGAATGAGGAAAGGACCACCGGGCCGTTTATGTGCAGTGGCCAGGTGGAAGGTAGTTAAACTATCTAAGGCAAGGATATTGGTGTTGGTATTAGGTAACTAGTAACACTACATGTTTTGTGAATTCCTTAAAATATATATAAATAAGTGCTATATGCCTTTGAAGAAAATGCTAAGGTTTATTGTTAGGAAAGTTTGGTTACAATTCTAAATACTTTTTATTTTCTTATGATAATCATGTATTGCAAGGTTAAGAAACTATGTTCTGAGATTGAATATGTGTTGAAGTAATGTGAAAGGTTTTGTTCTGGGATTATTTGGTTCCACATGGGTCCAAAGGATAAGGAACTAAAAGTGTTTTGCCTCAGGTCACTTCTGAATCCAGTCTAAGAATTGGAAGCTCTTTTTTTTCTGATTTGTTGAATTCTGCTGCAGTATTGAGTGTATGCCTAGTAATGAAAACTGCTGCTAGAAAACACTTTATTTCGCCATACTTAATGGACTTATGTTTGAATTCTTAAAATGGCAGAATATTATTTATTTTTTAATTACCTCCAATAGTTAAGAAAGACTTTATCTAGTAGTGAGGTGTTTCTGTGGTTATTCATGCTGACTGGAGAAGTATCTGCCCCTAATTTCGCCTTTATCCGGATGTTCTACTTAAAGAAAAATTGTTGAAACAATGTATGGAAATCCTTGTTGTTTTAAAGCTACGCAGGAAGTCCTGGAATGATTCCAGAAGCTTTGACAAACCATCACTTTGGAAACACCTCTACCTTTACGCAAGCTAAAGGTTGGAGATACCTGTTGGAAAATTTCCTAAAAAAGCCTAGAGGAAAAGAGCTATATTGGCAGCCCAAGGCCTGAAAGTCCAGTGAATATCACATGAGAGAGAAGACATGAAGGTTAATTTCTTTGTTTCTTTGCAACATCATTTCTAGTTTGTTTGTGGAGGTCAAGTTTTGTCCTTACTGAGAGGGAAGTTCTTAAAGGGTGGTAGATCTTTTCTAGATGCATGAATAGATACAGAATGTTTGGAGGATATTTTTAGAAGTTAGAAAATGAACTTGAGCTCGTGATCTGGAAGATGTATAAACATTCGTAAGGTTCAATACAAGACAGACATTTTTCTTTTTCTTTTTTGCTAAAGACTATTTTATTACCTTAAAGACGGTTATGCTCTTTTATTTTTTCATGGACATTTTCTATACAATTGGGATAAGTTAAAGCTGATATATCATTATCCAGCCATATGTTAATTTAATGTGTATATTATTTTATGTTTCTATACATGCTTATAAAGATAGGCCCATGCAATTCAGGATGATGCATATTGAAGGCAAGATTCATGATTGTCACTTTTGTGACAAATGAGAGGAAATTGTTAGGCTTATGCTTCAAGTTCAAATTCTACTGTGATATATTCTGAAGTTTCACGCACATTTTTTTAATGGAATATAAGACAATTCCTCCCATCAGTATCGAACAGTTTTGTTTTCCTGTTATTTCTGCTATTCTGTCATCTTCCCCCCTGAGTTAGATTGCTGTTATATATGCATCTGTTTCCTTTACGTAAAAGTCTATGGTTAATTACTTTTACTTTACTTTACCTTTTTCCTGTTATGCACAGTATGTTCCTGAAATATAGACTATGACGTGTGTATAATTAAGACAGAATACTGAACTTTTCCTGTTTCAAACTGTATATAAGACTGAGACACTGGAAATAAAACTTAAGTTGGCATTCAGCAGATTTTGAGTTGAGTGTTCACTTCTTGAGCTGCTCCGATGTGTGAGAGGTGTGGAACGGAATGAGGCCGGCAAAAGGTTAGTAGGGATTACATAGACAGACAATATAGAAAGAGATAAAACCCTTAAGTAAATATATAGTTAACTCCTGGGATAATCTTTTAGACAGAATAAAGTAATATATAAGGGAATATGGATATGTACCATTAGCTTGTTATATATCACATATATTAATACAGCATTCCCCCCCTCCACCAAATGATTTGGACCAGTGCACAAAGCAAGGACCATAAAGACATGAATGAACTAGTTTGGGGTGAAGATACTTGACTGGCCTGCCACCATACCCAAGTGTGTGATAAAGTGCCTGCTTACCAAATGAACATGAAACCCTTTCTCAAGAGAAGTCATGTATGATCAGTGTATGATGACTTAAAAGGCTATCACGCTACGACTCCAAGGCTCCCTGATCATCCGGAGTCCACAACTGAACATGCCAACCAAGACTCAAGATATAGGTAACCATGTTAAAAAAGAAAGAATATTAGGGACCTGGTTACAGTCTAATGGGACTACCTGGCCCGCCAGGGTCGGGGGCCCCCCCTGGAGCCGGAGTGCATCCCCTCTTCTATCTCCTTTATCCTTCTTTCTTCTCTTTCCTCTCTCTACTCTTTTTCACTCATCTCAGTCTATGATAGCTATCTCATTTGGTTTTTCCCTTCTCTACTGGGGGAGTTCTTTGTTTTGGTCACATATGTGCCTTTGATTACTGTACGGTTATTAGGTTGTACTGATTATGGTACTGGAGCCGGGATTGAGGGCCGGATGGCGGGGTCCCAGTACTTGCCATGCCGTTCTCATATAGAGCAAGATAAACACTTGATTCCGGTATGTGTTGATCTAATTATTCTTTGAGCTACCTTTTAAGCCATGCATATGCGGACCTACCTTTTTTCTTACGGTTACTGTTATGCTATTTGAGTTGTATTATTATAAGATTTCTGCCTCTCTGTGTCTAAGGGATGTCAAATACTGAGATTGTAATTTCTAAGTGGAAAAACTTGAATAAAAATATTGAAAGAAAAAAGAAAGAATATGCCTCTCTATAGTGCAATAAAAGACTGACACCTTATTTATTACAGGAAGAGATGCATTCACAGTAGTAAAATAAACATGCACATGTATAAATATCCCATACCAGCAGAGATCCCTGGTTCTAAGGATGCAGTGACGTTAGTATGAGAAGTTAACAATCCCAAAGCAGGTCTGGCTATTATGGGCTCTATAAAACTCCCAGCTTGCTTAGAAATTATGTCTCACCTTTGAATCAGCCCATATTTAGGCAATGAAATTGCCTAAATATGGGCATGTGCCTATAAAAGGGCATTGATTCTGGTGATATCAGTTCCCTTAAATTGACACATGTCCATATTTAGGCAATTAAATATGGGCATGTGTCCATAAAAGGGCATTGACTTCACCAACATTCCAGCCCTTTGTTTACATGTCCTACAGGGAAGTGAATGGCCCAACGCACAGCTAATTGGGAAATGCAATTTCGATGCTTGGATAGAGAAGAGTTTGGAGGATGCCCAAGCTCATCCTTATTGTGGTGAGACTAAGCCTGCATGGTTAGGATCGTTTTTCATTTCTTGCTGGCAGTTAGGTGCCTGGGCTAGAAGAAAGTTTCTCCAGGATGGTTAGTCAGGGCCCATTGTTTCAATGAGTTGCCAATGTGGCACTGTCATGGTTATGCAGTGATGTGTGTCTGTCTGCTTACCTTCTCCATGTGTTTCTTAAGAGGCCAGCCACTTCCACCTGGTGGTTTTTATAACCTCTCCTCTAAGCATGGCTCCACCCCAGGCCCTTTTAGGGAACCCTATATTAACCTATGCACTGCAAACCAGCGGTGCTGATCATTGTGTATTCACTGTGTGTTTGGCTTCCTGTTTCCTGCTTGCCATGTGCTCTACATTTGTCTCTGTTACCGACCTTGGCGTGTTCTCGACGATTCCTGTCTGCTTGTGACCTTGACCTTTTGGTGTGTCCCCGACCATCCCTGTCTGCCAGTGACCCTAAACCTTTGGCGTGTACTCTGTTGTTTCTGTCTGCTAGTTGCCCTGACCTCTGCCTTATCCCTTTACTATCCTTGTTGTTCCAGCCTGCTGTTTCCTTCTGCTGTAATCTACCGTGAGCATGAGCTGTGAGACCCTAGGGGCCGTGACCAGGAGACAGACTGCAGCGAAGTCCATCCTCACCACTGGAGGCTCTGGTGAACACCTGCTGGCTCTTAGACTCCGCGCCGTGGGGATCCCACTGGGATCTGTGTTAGTGATCAAGTAGACCTGCTTCTTGACTCTCCCTGGTTACAATCAGCAGCAGTCAGTCCTAAGGTCCACTACCTTAGCGGTGCACTTCCAACTCCTACGGAGTGCATCTGTTACCTGGTCTCAGGTGACCTGACAGGCACGTAGCCTGTACATATTGTAAATAGGCTCTGTAAATTAATTGAATGTATTCACCAATATCTGCTGTTTCCATTTAACGTGCTGTGGACTTATTTGTTAACTAGCAGTAGTCAAATTGCAATCACTATGAGTCTCATTTTGCTTTTCTTGTGCAAGTTGGGAAATAAGTGGAGACATCAGACTTGTGCATGTGGTCTAATGCCAAACAAAAATATCCATTCATAAAATGTTTTCTTTTTGTTTTGGATAAAAAAGCTTTTAATTTTGTGGTCTATGTCCATGCTGTGGATATTCACCTTTTATATTTGTCTTGGTGATCATTGTCGCCAGGACAGAAAGTTAGTAGAAATTAAGAAATGTAAGGTCTCAATGGAACAAGAGGTAAAACTGTGTAAATGGACAGTCTTCACTTTGGACATTGTGTTTCTGGGACAGGAAGCAAGAAGGAGTCTCCCATATGGCCACAGACAGCAAAAATAAAATACATAATTGAGAGGACTTTTTACCCTTCCCCAATCTATCCAAAACTAAAGAAATCAGTTTTGATTAAAGGGGTTGTAAAGGCAGAAGTTTTTTTTTATCTTAATGCATTCTATTCATTAAGATAAAAAGGCTTCTGTGTGCAGCAGCCCCCCTCAGCCCCCCCCCCCCCAAACACTTACCCGAGGTCCCTCTCTGTCCAGCGATGTCCATGACTGTCTCAGCCGCCTGAAATTCTCCTTCCTGATTGGCTTAGACATAGCAGTGGCACCATTGGCTCCTGCTGCTGTCAATCAAAGTCAGCTAGCAAGTTATGAGAGGGGGGGCAGGTCTGGTCTGGGCTCCATGTCTCCGTGTCAGGGAGCTGTGACTCAGCTCGGGTGCCCCCAGCTGCTTGCCTGGGGGCACTGAACAGGAGGGAGGGGCCAGAATCACAGAAGGGGGACCCAATAAGAGGAGGATACGGGCTGCTCTGTGCAAATCCACTGCACAGAGCAGGTAAGTATAACATGTTTGTTATTTTTATAGGAAAAAAAAACCCAAAAACTTTAGAATCACTTTACAATCATCGTAATGATACATTTTTGGGCTTAACATTTGTTTTTACTGGAGTACAATGGTGAAATGTTCTGCTGTCTCAGTAACTGTGGTCACCAGGGCAGGAAATAAGGGTGATTTCTTACTCTCTCCAGTACAGATTTATACAGTAATAAAAATAAATACTTTGAAGTAGTGGAGTACGGAAGTATTAGACCTCCTGTTATATTTGTATTGCTATCCAAAAATGTTCTCTTCTGGTAATTTATCACATTCAGCTGGACTAGTTTTGAAGATGTTTTGAAGCCTATTCAACCAACTTCTTTAGTGATAATGATTGTCAGGAACATACCCTGGTATTTGTTTCCACACAGGTAGAAGGGCTCTTCAAACAAATCACCATGAAAATTTCAAGGCAGATTTGTATTGTCCAAGAACAGGCTGGGAGGTGTGAAAGTTGTTGAACACCCTGTTCTATTTGCATAATCCCATTTCTTGGTATCAGGTCTCCATAGGTATTAAACCTTCGATTTGCATGGTTAACAGTGTGAATTGTTGTCAGTTCACCAGTGTAGAGATGTTAAAATGGCATTATGTGTGGAAGACAAATGGTGTCAAAGGCCTCCACCCCTGTTTGGGGATGGTTGCTCCAATTTGACATAAATAGTTTCTTTCACGACTCTTCCTAATAGTTGAGAGATATAGACCAGGAGGCCTGGTTCCCCCACCAGGCCTACCGGGAACAGGGGCGAGCTAACGGACTATTGCGGTACATGTATCAATATTTATACAAAATAATTTAGATCAACATTAAAAAATAGACGAAATTTATTAAAGTAATAATAAAATCATTTAACATGCAAACTGGTACAGGTGGTGACGTATTTCTACTAGTTTCGCTCTAAATGAGCTTCTTCAGGAAATACATGCGTCTGTAAGGAAGTATAAATATATATAATAGGTAACAGGAGAAGTCATATACAAATACAATGTGAGGTAAAGGGGAAAAAGTATACAACACAAGCTAAAATACATTTTATGGTGCTTACCCCACATTATGGCATTATGTGTGGAAGACAAATGGTGTCAAAGGCCTCCACCTCTGTTTGGGGATGGTTGCTCCAATTTGACATAAATAGTTTCGTTCACGAATCTTCCTAGCAGTTGTCCTCTCTGTCCAAAATGTGCACCTCTCTGTCTTTGAAGGCTAGAAAGAGGCCATTTATGTCAAACTGGAACAAACAGGAGTGGGAGTGGCTTTTGACACTGCCTGTCTTCCACATGAAATGCTGTATTGACATTTCTAACACCTATGTAGACCTCCTGATATCAAGAAAGTAGAACTAAAGGCAAAACATACTTTTTTGTTTTGGATATAGTAAGGGGGGGTTATAACCCCTGCCAGTTTTTTGTCATCTGTGTCCTATTGGAGTGGATTTTTGGGGATTTTTTCATATACTTCCCACCCCAGAACCAAAATAAGAAGTGGGAGGATATCTCTGGTTGTCAAAAGGATCATCAGAACTGGTGTACCCACTGAAAGATTTCTCCTCTATTACTTTTCTTGGGACACGCTAAAATGTAGGATTTTCTTTTACTTTCACTTTTGATGACTCTTGACACATTCCATGGTGATCGGATTAAGATGAGTCTGCTACATGTGTTAAAATACATTCACCTGCCACTTTATTATGTACACTTTGCTAGTACCGGGTTGGACCCCCTTTTGCCTTCAGAACTGCCTTAATTCTTCGTGGCATAGATTCAACAAGATGTTGGAAACATTCCTCAGGGATTTTGGTCCATATTGACATGATAGCATCACACAGTTGCTGCAGATTTGTCGGCCGCACATTCATGATGCAAATCTTCCTTTCCACCACATCCCAAAGGTTCTCTTTTGGATTGGGATATGGGGGGTTATTTTACGAAAGGCAAATCCACTTTGCACTACAAGTGCAAACTACAAGTGCAAAGTGCACCTGAAATTGCACTTGGAAATGCAGTCGCTGTAGATCTGAGGGGGACATGCAAGGAAAATAAAAAACAGCATTTTAGCTTGCACATGATTGGATGATAACATCAGCAGAGCTTCCCCTCATTTCAGATCTACCCCTCAGATTTACAGTGATTGCACTTTCAGTGCAATTTCAAGTGCACTTTGCATTTGTAGTTTGCACTTGTAGTGCAAAGTGGATTTGTCTTTCGGAAATAACCCCCATGGTGACTGTGGAGGTCATTGGAATACAGAGAACTCACTGTCATGTTCAAGAAATCAGTTTGAGATGATTTGAGCTTTGTGACATGGTGCATTATCCTGCTGGAAGTAGCCATCAGAGGATGGGTACACTGTAGTCATAAAGGGATGGACATGGTCAGCAATAATACTCAGGTAGGTGTTGCTTAATTGGTACTAAGGGGCCCAAAGCGTGCCAAGAAAATATACCCCACACCATTACACCACCAGCCTGAACTGTTGATATAAGGAAGGATGGATCCATGCTTTCATGTTGTTTATGACAAATTCTGACCCTACCATGTGAATGTCACAGCTGAAATCAAGACTCATCAGACCAGGCAACATTTTCCAATCTTCTATTGTCCAATTCTGGTGAGTCTGTGCAAATTGTAGCCTCAGTTTCCTGTTCTTAGCTGGCAGGAGTGGCACCTGGTGTGGTCTTCTGCTGCTTCAAGATTTGATGTGTTGTGCTTTCTGAGATGGTATTCTATATACCTTGGTTGTAATGAGTAGTTATTTGAGTTACTGTTGCCTTTCTATCATATCAAACAATTCTGCCCCTTCTCTTTTGACATCAACAAGGAATTTTCATAAACAGAACTTCCGCTCACTGGATATTTTCTCTTTTTTTGGACCATTCTCTGTAAACCCTAGAGATGGTTGTGTGTGAAAATCCCAGTAGATCAGCGGTTTTTGAAATACTCAGACCAGCCCATCCAGCGCCAACAACCATGCCACATTCAAAGTCACTTAAATCCCCTTTCTTCCCCATTCTGATGCTCGGTTTGAACTTCAACACGTCTAGATGCCTAAATGCATTGAGTTGCTGCCATGTGATTGGCTGATTAGCAATTTGTGTTACCAAGCAATTGGACAAGTGCACCTAATAAAGTGACTGGTGGGTGTATATGCTGGGGTATGTTTCTGACATTCATTTAAAACCAAGGCTGTGAAACATCTTTATCAGTACAGAACAAGCCCAGTTGAATGTGATGAATTACTACCAGCAATACAATGGTCTGGATAAATGAGAACTTACACAGACACTCTATCCAAAGCAAATTAAACCGATTTTGGCTTGAAAACAAGAATGACTTTTCCTTCTGGTTCTATAAGCCTGTCAGTGGGATACCAGTTTAGTTTTGTAAGTAATGAAAAGGAAACAGTATGTCGAAGGTAAAAGGCTTTTAATGTGATTGATTACAATAAACAAATGGCAATGCTGCTTTGAAGTCAACCTGGCTGAGTTGCATGGTAAAGATAAAGACTGTTAACATCAGTTAAAGCAGCAGTTAATTTGGAAATGTTCTTGACATTTTTAACCTTTTTGTTGTCAGAGTTTGAAAAATTTAGTAAATTCTATAACATCAAATAGTGTATTCAAAATGACATTAGTAAAATGGAGTCACACAAGGTAAATACCTGCAATTAGATTTTTTCCCTTTTGCAAATTTAGCAATGTTGCTGATTAAAACTAAAACTCCATACTACAACTAATAAAGTAAATGTTATTTCAAAGTTAAAGAATTATATCCATACAATGGTTCACAGTACTTTAAAAGAGAACTCCAGACAAAACACAAAACTCAGTAATAAATATAAGGAACGCATATTTACCTGTGTCTTTTTTGTTTTTGAATGCACTGGTTAGCAGAATACTGTGAGGTTCCATAAAAGTTTTGAGTTGCAACTGCAACAAAGGCCTTTTATTGACACCAACTTGTCTGTGTTGGTTGTGACTGCAGCTAGCCATCGCACACAATGATATTCAAGTTTAACTTCTCATAGCCTGCTTTTCATAAATGTTTAGGCGATTGCAGTAGACTTATTTTTTAAGCAGATATTCAGGGAAAATAGAAAAAGTATCCTTTAATCCAGTTAGGTTTTCATATAAAAATCATTTAGTGTACTCATCAAAGTATAATTACCTGAAATCTATGTTCACTTCCCATAATCCTTCACCCTCCATAAAACAATCTTAAAACCCAATTGATGCTGTGTCTGGCTGCATAGCAAGTAAAGAATATGTTTTTTTTATTGTGTTAAAAGTGCTTTAGTACTTTGACGTGCTTTCCTGTGCCAACAGCACACTGGAAATCTGGACTGTAGCTCTCACATAGAGGATAGTAGTCATGGCCACGATTAAGGCCTGATGGACGAAACACGTTGGCTTTTTTTTTTTAACTGTTATTCATCTGCATTATTAAAACAATGTTTTAGCCGACTTCTATGGCACCAGCCTTTCTCCTTTTTGGCACGGATTGTACATGGAGGTTTGCAAAGACTTCCCAGGCTAAGTGCCATGTTCTTGAGGCTGACCAGGCATTACAGAGGAGGTAGTAGCTCGGATGCACCTGTTCTAGTACATATATTCTTTATTTGTTCTGCAATCTAACTGTATAATACATGGCTTCAATTGGGCTTTAAGCATGAGTATCAACAGTGCGATCTAAGGCAGGCTCTATTACATTGCACAATAATGGTAACCTGATATGTTTTAGGCACTGTGGGGTAATGTGGCAGAGCACAGGGTGGATCTAACCACTGGGGTGATGCTCAGCAAGGTGAAGATATGGAGTTGAGATGGGTCTTGCAAGTTCTGAGCAGCTGAGTTACCTTCTGGCTAAAATAGTGTGGTAAAGGTGTGTGCGCCACAAAAAAGAATGAACAACATTACAAGAATTTTGAAATGCAGAACAGTTTACATACTATAGATATATTTAAACTGTATCTATAGCTTATTAAACATCCTGGATAAAGTTTCCCTTAAAATAAAATATGTACAGAAATATAAGGGCTGCCATTGGCTAACCTCCTGAAAATGTTTACCCCAAATGAACCCCTAAAATTATTTTCTGGTCTCAGAGTGCCCTTAGTAAAACCAGTTTATCAGGGTTTAATGGGATAGGAAAACATCCAAATCTTGCAGTTGTGGTCAGAATGCCACTTTTAAAGTGTTACTAAACCCAGGAACCTGCATTCACTATATCTGGTCTCCCACAGTACACAGAACACGGAAATGCAATTATTTAAACAAAAAAAAAATAAACTGCTAAATACCTTTTCTCATCAACAGTATATAGCAGTCATGACTTCTATCAGTGTCTGCCCAAGCATTGGTTAAAGCTTGTAGGAGGAGTTTTCATTCTCCTCTGACTGTCCTATGAGGCTGCATGACTCTCGACCTTCTGTCTGGACAGTGCTGATTGGCTCTGTGCTGATTACACACACCCTCCCAAAAAAACGTGCAGTACACACCAATCTGAGCATGTGCTTCCAAAGCTCTATACTATCAGGAGATGGATTGGGGACTGTGGAAGGGGAGGATGAGAGAAGACAGGATCAAAAAGCCTTTTTACACAATGCACAGGATTAACCCCTTAGGTTCCACAGTGAGTGTGTATGCTTTACTGCATATACACACTGATTTTTACTGTTGTGGGTTTAGTAAGACTTTAAGGACAGCTAAAAAGATCATTGGTGTTATGATGCTGCCTATGCCAAGTGGCGGTGGTCCTGATTAATGCATCATTAATTGGAAGGCCAATCAGCCATAGCTCAAGGGACCCCTAGCAACCTCTGGAGGAACCCTAGTGCTTCCAGGGCTATTGAGCCCTGGTGGAGAATGGCTGCTTCAGATAATTGTTACAAGAAAGTGACCCAGAAAGTATTGAAACCATGGGAATAATATTACAGCTTGGCAAGTAGCATTTTCAGAAGGTGTAGGCAACAATATAGACAGCTGTTAAAAATAGTTATATCCATATTCTGATAAAATAATAGTGTTTTGTTTTGTCCTGACTGGAGTTTTCCTTTATTTTTTTGAGTTCCTGTCTTCTTTGGGCACTATGATTTAATATTTAATTTGCAGCAAAAAGGTTAAGTGTTATGTTTCTAGATGATTGTACAGTAGCATGCAATGCTCTTATGTGCAACCACAATATTGCAGGATATTACTGTACTAATATCTGTGGAATCAGGTTTTTAAGTTCTTGTGATTAAAGTTACTAAATCAAAGTTTAATTGTATATTCTGAAGTGAAAAAATTATGTTTAGGGAAGCACAACAACTCCTAGAGTACTTTGATATAATTGCATGCAAGCATAAAATTAGACCCTTAGTTTAAACATCAGGTAGACAATTTAACAATGAAGGCTTTAACTAGTGAAGGATCTGTGCGGTGAAAACACAATATGCCTCACCCACAGACTAGTGGGAAGAACATTGAAGTTCGCTGTCATTTTTTGATTATTAGGCAGGAGGAACAAAGAAGCGAATAATAAATCATTAAAGTCTACAACTGTGCTCTATCAGGTATTTTGCTTTAAAGAAGAAAAAAAAAAAAAACAGACTCCAAAATATTTTATACAAAATCTATTTTTCTATAATTAAAATGAACACAAGTACGTTTTATCTACACAGAGATATAGATGTATCTTAACATTTTGAACATGTCTTGAAAAAATGAGAAAAAAAAAAATCCTAAAAAAAAGTCTTAGGGACAAAAAAGAACACTTTGCACGCTGAGAAATGGGCACCCAACAAAGTCTTCTATGCCGAGTCGGGTGTCTATTGACAGCAAAAAAAGGTTTGAGTAGCATATAATAGCCCTTACAAAGTTAAACAGAGAACTGCCTTTTATAGCCAGGCTCTGAATAACATATATATTCATATTTTTTTTTTATATAAAAGAGATAGGAAGAAGTAAAAAGCTCCCATAATTCTTCAGTAACAAAGAGGAATGCGAATATGGAAATGTACATGATGCTATATGGTGCATATGGCAAATCTGTCTTTCTGTTGTATATAGAAGTGGACAAACTAGACTAGTGCTCATAAGGACACATAGCTAATGGAAAAAAGCAGCACTACTGGCATTGCTAAGGTGTATCTACTATGGATGTAGCTAACTCTATGTTTTATTCCATAAATAAGTGGAATCTCAATCTTAAGTTGAAAAAAAAAAATGTAAGGTTCCCATACATGGAGGAAAAATGTGTTCAAATGCTTATCTTTTGTATAATCAAAGTGGGTGGTGTATGTGCAGGGAATATACAGCAGCAGATAGTCAAAGTCAGAAAAAATAGTTTTTCAGAAAAGCCATTCTCAGACGTTATCTGTTGTAAATTTAATTGTGTGTGCTAATTGGTAGGCACATTAAAGATAAATTAAAGTCTTGGTAATAAATAGGCAGTCAGAGAGACAATATACTAACAACTTCTATTTTCTAAGTCTTAAGCTGGCCATACACACATCAAATGGAAGCCAATTTGACAGCAAAAGTATTTCGGTGGGTGGCACTGTTGGCACCACCATGCTCAAAAAAGTCATTTTCAATCCACTTTTGTTGAGGGAGCCATGCAGAAAGTTTTTGGTCAAACAGCACCTGCACCCAATCAGATGCAGGCACTGTTTGGGTACTCTGGCAGCTGCAGGTGCTGGCTGTCAGAATATAATAGCAGCATGGCAGATTCGTCCATCTATACAGGTTATCTCGGATGGAGGAACTGATTTCTCTCGTTCAGCTACTTAACATGTATGGCCAACGTTACTTCAACTTTCCTATTAAAGTAGTTGGTGTGGGTGTCTAAATATTCCACAGAGTTTGAGCCTGAAGTTTCAATAATTCACTCAGAGCTGGTCAGACTCAGAGCACTGTGGAGCATGGCAGGAAAGCAGCATTAGGACCCATTCATACCAGATGCAGTGCGATGACTTTTTGAATGCATTTCCGCTGTACCGACGGCCCAAAATCTGTTAGGTAATGAGCATAGTTCACCCCATTGCATTACATTGCAATGCAGTGAAAAACTACAGCAAGCTGCTTTTTTGCAATGCAAATGTGTATGAATGAATGCATTGCACGTAAATGCGACTCTGGAAGCAAAAAAACAAGTTTGGCTCCTTGGAAGACCTGTCCACCCCCATGAGAAAAATGCTTTGAAAAAACTCACGCAAACACATGTAAACTCAAATATGGAAATACATGAAACACACAAATTTTCAGGTGTGAATGTGTCCTAAAAGAAAAAATGTATTTCAGAGCATTTCCCACAAATAAGGCAGCCACAAATCATAACATGTCTTTCTGTTTTATATATAGGACTTTAAAGAGATGGAAAGAGGTCAGACCTCAATCGGGCTTTAATGCTGAGATAAGAGACCAGTCATCAGCCAGGTCTATTAGCTAGTGGGCAGTTTAGAGTCTAGATTCATATATCTTTATGTGCAACCATAGAAAGCATTCTAAACATTAGGATCACGATGGATTTATGTGGGTGCATATTCAGGGTTTTTTCCAGTAATGGCTGCAAACCAATGCAATTGTCAATTAAAAAATATTTCTCATATGATCGGGGATCAAGCAACTAAAAAAAATATATTTTTTGGGGGTACCTTAAAGCACACTGGTTTGCAATATGACATCAAGCTTTCAAAATACAAAAAAGTCTTCCCACCCTTAATTTTTCCTGGAAAACTTAATTAGAAAATGATTACTATGTACAGTAGATTCAGGAAAAAGCTGCCTAACACCATGCTGCCTGCAAGATATAGATATATATGTATCTAGCAAAAAAAAATGTCATCCCAGTTTTTATTTTTAGTGAAAGAAACATCTGCCGCCAACCAAAAATACAAACACAAATAACTTCCAAATGATATCTTTTACCAAATAACTAAGTAAAAAGTTAAGCATTGCATTCAGCATATATGGCACACAATCTCTAAAATAGCAATATAAAGTATTATGTCTTCCCAAGGTGACTTATATACCTATTACCATTTATTTATGCCAACTCAAGCCATATTTTCCTAAATGTCACAGTAGTATCTATATATTAAAGTAGAACCTAACAGTATCTGAGCACCACAATCTATTTGATTCATTTTTTATATTCAAGGCAGACTCGCCCATCCATCCATGTCTCCTTGCTGTATTTTGTATTTTGAAATTACTTTGAAAAAAACACCCCCTAACTTTTCTAGTTGCAGCCATCTTGAGTAAGGGTAGATGATTCATGTAGCATTCACTTCCATGAATCTATCTGCTCTTAGCTCAAGCATGCAGGCTGAGAAAGCCCCTTCTTTCCTTGAAAGAAAAAAAATGCCCATTAAGACACTTAGGATGTATGGCATAATTTTGGGCTATTCTAGAAACCAGGAAGCAACTGAAGCAAGGTAAAAAATAATTAAAACAAGTAAATATAATATGAATTTATTTATTAAGACTAGCAGCATAAGGATTAAAAATAACTAATGTTGATTGGGAAAGTTAAAATCTGCTTTAAGGCCAAGAGCAAGTTGAAAAATAAGTAGACAAACTGCAAGGAATTGTCTTACACCAACCTGGCTATGCCAAATCTTAGTAGTTGACTGGAATAAGTAGATCAGAAGTCTTCACTTAATGTCATTAAATGTTGACATTTGTGGTGTTAAACAGTTGGATAATCTAAATCAGGGCTCACAATTTCAAGTCCTGAGCCTCTAGCCAAGCCTTAAGAGTTACTCGATACCAGTTGCCCCACCCAACCCCTCCCCTGCCCTGCCCCACCCCTAAAAATGCCCTCATAAATGATGTAATGAAATTAGACTGTTACATATTTTATGCAGAATGAAGTTCCAAAAATAAATATTAACAACTTCTTTAACATTATTAACATAAAGCATATCAGTATACATCAATGCAGCCTCACGGTGCCCATGAATGCAGCCTCACTGCCCATCAAAGCAGCCTCACTGTGCCCTTCACCGCAGCCTCACTGTGCCCTTCACCGCAGCCTCACTGTGCCCATGAATGCAGCCTCACTGTGCACATCAATGCAACCTCACTGCTCATCAATGCACCCTCACTGTGCCCATAAAAGGACACTTTACTGTGCCCATAAATGCAGCCTCACTGGCCATAAATGCAGCCTCACTGTGCCCTTCACTGCAGCCTCACTGCCCATTGATGCAGCCTCACTGTGCCCATGAATGCAGTCTCATTGTACCCATAAGTGCAACCTCGCTGTGCCCATCAATGCAGTTCACTGTGCCTATCAATGCAGCTCACTGTGCCCATCATCAATACAGACTCACTATGGATGATGGATCACACATACACAGCAGGCATCTCCTGCCATGTGTCGCAGAACTGGGTCTGTGTTTGGTGGCGCTGTAACAAGGTGCTGCCCCCCTAGACCGGCTTGTGTTATAGGCGGAACATGTTTCAATCAGTATTCCATCTACTATCACAGGAGTGGTCTGGGGGGGGCAGGACCTTGTTACAGCGTCACTGAACACAGACCCAGTTCTGTGGCAGACAGCGGGCATCTCTGTTATACACAAGAGGAGGCGAGAGAAGGGGAGGGGAGAGCTGCAGCCTCAGCTCAAAGTGGCCCAGGGCAGTCCAGACCTGCCGCTCTATGTCCTCTGGCTGATCGCTTTTGGCAAAAATGGTACAGGCTTTTTACAGGACATCAGAGTGGAGGCGGTGGGGGGCAGGGAACCCCTCCTCCAGGCTGCTCTGATGGCCTCACCGCTTCTGCTAGAAGTGATCAGCCAGGAAACTGTCAGCCTGGTCCGCCCCTTCTCACTCACCCTGCACTAAATTCCACTTGCAAAATGTGAGCAGGCGAGTGGAATTTTTGAGGGCTGGTCTAAGTGCAATTTAAGCTAAGCATATGCAGGGGACTCTTGATTGGTCAGTTCTGCAAAATATGTGTAATAGAGCTTTTTGGAGATCACTTTTTTAGCCCTATTAGTTATGTAACTATGTACTTTAAAAGCTTCAATCACTATCTATACATATATACACGTCTTATCACTTTAATCTTTTACGGGCTGAAAACTACTTTGCCTATAACAAGCATAATTCATACCACCAAAGTAATATTTATCGTTACATAATCTACTGTAAGACCATATCCATATTTAATCCTTTGTCACCTAATGTCATATTATTAAATATCACTTAGCCATATACTGTCTATCATGGTCTGATATCATAATCCTGTTATAAGGTTAGAATACTGCAGTCATCTTTAGAAATTACAATGTTGATGGTGCCCTGATAATTCCTTCTGCTAGATAGTGGAGATATTTTTGAATTTCAGTTTGTGTTTAACCAGACTCCCTCTTCAGTCAGAATGATATAGTGAAAAAATAAAATAAAACTCAGTAAGGTCTACTAAAAAACTAAGTGGCATACTAAAATGTGTAAGGTATTTCCTCATAAAACCCTTTTAGATGCTTGTCTTTCCTCCAATATTTCTGGATGAATAAACAGCAGTGTGATGGAAATGTGCTGTATTTTCAGAAAAAAAGGGGACAGAGACACCTGCAAATTTTGAGACACCTGCAAACTGGGTCAAAGGGTGAGAGTGAGAGGTTCCAAATAATTTATCAAGCATTCAAGCCATGTATTTTATATAATATTGTGTAGTTTAGGTATGAGTATATGAGTTATACACCACATTAAGTGACTTTACTCTTTAGAACATTGTTGAATGTTTGAATCTCTTCTCACTATCCTGTGAGGTTTACAACAAAGGAACTGGACATCACAGGTATTATGTAATGGAAATTTCCAATCTAAATATCATTTAATACTTGGTAATTATCTGTCTGTCATAAAACACAAAATAATCCCCGTTTCAAAGGTTGAAACAACAGAGTCCTTGGCTCTCTTTTATTTACAAAAGTAAGTGGAGAAAACTACAATCTTTCTGATATAATGGCCCCCAAGAGCATCATCATATCTGAATGACAACGCAATACTAGATTTCAAATGAATCCCAGAGCACAGAGGAAAGAATGGGGACAAATAACATTTGAAAAATGTATATGCTATTTCTTACAAGAGTTGTTTTCATGCTGCATTTCAAAGAACACATGCTTACTACGTTTGATTTTCTTTAGGAAAAAAAAAAGGGACGTGTTATGTAAATGACCAGAACCCAATGCTCTAGTCTAAGTTTGGAAGAGATATGTTGCCACGTAGCGTGAAAGATTAGCATGCTTTGCTCTTTCCTTCTTGTTTTACCTGACCCTCTAATTTGCTGTTATATGAGAGCAGAAAAAATAACACCTACTACAGAATTTGGTTTAACAATTTAAAGAGGGATATCACCTTTCCACGTGAACATCTGATTATGTCTGAAGAGACATATCATATAACTAGTCCTATTTACACTGTTCGTGTTACATTTTTATCGTTCCTTCTATATTTAATATATATCAGTATATATAATCCGCTTCGTACAGGAAAGCAAATATTTTAATGAAAACATATCTACTGTCACAGTGAATAGTACTTATAAGAACCTGGTTTGGGCTGAAATGTACCAGCAAGTAGCATGGGGGGTTATTTACGAAAGGCAAATCCACTGAAAGTGCACGTGGAAGTGCAGTCGCTCTAAATCTTAGGGGTAGATCTGAAATGAGTGGAAGCTCTTCTGATTTTATCATACAATCATGTGCAAGCTAAAATGCTGTTTTTTATTTTATTCCCATGTCCCCCTCGGATCTACAGTGAGTTTACTTCCAAGTGCACTTGCAGTGCAAAGTGGAGTTTGCTTTAGTAAATAACCCCCACGGTGTCTTGACCTGTTGTGAATGGTTACAAGCTGCTGCCTAAAGTAATAGTATTTGCTTTAGCATCTCATACACTGATAATCAGAGGAATAGTTTTATATTTCCAGATCTTTCAAAATATATGTGTCTCATGCTTTTAGAACTTTTATTTAGGCTGTAATCGTTCATTTTTCTTTTTTGTATGATAGGTATACTTTATATTTTTATACACATTGCCACTTTTTGCACACTGAGTGCTTCTTCACTTGGCAATCTCGTTGCAATGTATTAATGTGTGTTCTAGGGATAAAGTAGTTATTTCTAAGGAGTGTGGAGAATAGGGTGCTCTGGATAACAAGAAGACTTTAACAAACAGTACATGACTGGCTCTTGAGATGTGATTAATGCACCACAGCTGCACTTCACAAGCGGGAAGCATACCCTATAGGAAAAACAAAGCAAAGAAGAAGGCGCTTCTAAATGCAATAATAAAATACTTTAATGACAAGGAAGGGTTAAAAATACTTACAAGACGGAAGTGAAAAACAGGCCTATCAATGGATCCATAACTTCCAGTGGGATGCCTCCTGGGAGTAAAGACAGCTGCCAAACCTTTGAAGAAGGAGCAACTGGGCATGCTCCGAAACATGTACCGCCCACTCTGACACCACTTGCGGGTTGCCTGAATTCCATGCTGGTCCTGACAGCACAGCCCCTCCATCTTGGATCAGAGACAGTGTTTACCACTGCTGGTCAGCAGAACCTTCCATCTGCAGCTGTCCTTACTCCGAGGAGGCATTCCTCTGGACATTATAGATCCATTGATATGCCTGTTTTTAACTTGCATCTTTTAAGTGTTTTTAACCCTTGCTTGTCATTAAAGTGTTTTATTACTGCACTTACAAGCGCCTTCTTCTCTGGTTTGTTTTTCCTAAAGTATTTCTTTCAAGTTGATGCAGAGGTCAATACTCATTTGCACTGTGCCCTTGGATGAACTTAAAATTAAGAATGTATAATTTGAGGTGAGTTAATTTCTGGTCAAACTTTTAGTTAGTATTGACCCCTACTTCAACCAGAAAGGACCCTTTCCAGATGAGACTTTTATGCACTTCATTTAGGACCTCCAAGACTGGTCATCGCCCTGAAAACAATGGGCTGAGAGATATCTTTCCATCCTTGTGCGACTTATACAAGTGGTGTAGAATCAATATCCACCTATGAGAAATATTCGGCGCCAGAATCATGACCTGCCTTTATCAAGTTCTCTATGGCAGTGGTCATCAACCCTGTCCTCAGGGCCCGGCCAGGTTTTCAAAATAAATGAAATACATCACAGGTAATATCATTTGCTGCTCAATGATTGCAGTATTCTTGTCTGCATCTTCCCAAGGTAATAGATAAAACCTGGCCAGTTAGTGGGCCCTGAGTACAGGGTTGATGAACACTGCTCTATTAGAAGTCTAAAAGCATAAGTGCTCAAATGACAATCTAAGGGCCCCTTTACCAATCGTTTTCTAATGTCTGATGCCTCACAAAACTGAGCACAATCAATAGACTGATCTCAAGCCTCAAATGTGGTTATCATATTAGGGCTTATTCAAGCCAAGTGCATGCACCAGAACACATACTGGTATGTGTTTTCAGATTGTGCTGATATGCATTTTAAACATATTGTGGTGCTTTTTTTTAACATGTTTTCTCTTTCTTTTTTTTTTTTTATCTTTTTTGATATTACTATTCACTGCAGAGGGTTTTGATGCTTTACAGTGCTTTGAAACGAGCTGTGCAAGTTTACAACATGTCCTATTTTTTGGCACCAATTGTTGGTGTGAAATGAAACCATAGGACGTAGGGCAAATTGCCTTGTTCTTCCTTTAGGACTGCGTTAGGTAACTCTGCTTAATGCAGCCCAATGCTACTGGTGTGAACAAGCGCCTGGCTGAAACAAGTATTCTACAAAAAGTTAAAGTTGTACCAAGTATAATTTATTTAACTAACTAATCAGCAGTTAGGAAATCCTCTAAGCTTTCTGAACAAGCTCTCCGCTTACAAATTTTAAACCAGAGAAAATGGCTTTTAAAAGTCAATCTTAAAGCAGTTGATTACTACCAATGTACAGTGCATCTAGAATAACATTTGGTACAAGCAAAGCAGGGAACAACCAAATGTGTTTGATATTCCACATTTTGTTGTAAAAACCCATAGTCTGCCAGTTGAATACATTCCTCACAATTACAGATAGGAACATCATAAAAAAAGTATATATATATATATATATATATATATATATATATATATATTAGGAAAATTTGAGAAATGATTTTGTTTGGACAGAAGAGACATGTCCGTTATTACTACATTTGGCACTTTGATGTGTGAGTAGTGACATGCCTTTAAAAATACAGAAATACAGGACTTCCGTCTATGCTCCAGACTTCCATCAGTCAGTACCCACAAGTAGATGAGTAGGTATAAATCTTTTTTAATGCAGGTAAGTAGGACACTGTTATGCTCAGCAAATGCAAGAGCAAGTGAATGGGAGATATGAGAATGTTAGTATTAGCCGAGGATTTCTACTATTCACTTTTTTCTTGTGAGCAGCAGGTCACATGATCAGGTACTATAAGCAGCACAACATGTGATCCGGTATTGTGAGCAGCAGGTCATGTGATCCGGTATTGTGAGCAGCAGGAGGTCATGTGATCTGGTATTGTGAGCAGCAGGTCATGTGATCCGGCATTTAGAGCAGCAGGTCACATAAGTGGGTTTTGTAAGCGTCAGGTCAAATGAACAACTTTTCATCCACGCAGGTCACTGATCCACACTAAACTTTAAAATAGGCTAAATGCCATATCAAAAACCTCTAAGCACTAGGCACAAGAAAAAAAAAGTTGTTGCTATTGTAACCCTTAGTAAATAAACAAAAATGTCTGAACAAAAGTCTGCCTTCTCTTAATATCCCTTTCTGTGTGTGGACAACATTTGGACAGTCCTACTGTAATAGGGATTCCAAACGCTGGACCACAAATAAGGCAGAGTTGGGGAGTTTTTATTGTAGTGCCATATATTTGTTCTTCCAAGTCTTTGACTCTCCCATAGTTTTTTGGATTTCTCAAACAAACAGTAAAGAAAGAATAAAAAGGAGTTGGTTTCTAAGTAAACTGCATCTAAAATCCTTGCTTGTATGCATCCCTAAAGGATAGGACATGTGAAGCTTTGCCCTACTGGATCTACTGGATCTATTCCCTTTCTTAAAACGTTGCTTCTATTAAACCCGGTGTATCTGTGAGCTGTGAGTTAAAAGTGGTTTTAAAGGTTCAACGTTTTTTCATAGAATGCATGAAGATAAAAAAAACCTTCTGTGTGCAGTGGCCCCCAGCCCCCCTAATACTCACATGAGCTTCCTCTCAATCCAGCAATGTGCATGAGAGCTGAGCTTCTCCAAGGTCCCTTATTCCTCATTGGCTGAAAGAGCAGCGGGAGCCATTGGCTCTTCCTACTGTCAATTGCTGCCAATGAGCCGATGAGGAAAGAGCGGGGCCAAGCCACAGCTTTTTGTATCTTATGGACGCATAGAGCGTGGCTCAGCAGGGAGCATGCAGAGTGCCCCCAGAGCAAGTGGCTTGCTAATGGGGGCACTGGCTGAAGAGGAGGAGCCAGGAACACAGAGGAGGATCTGGGCGGTTCTGTGCAAAACTACTGCACAGAGCAGGTAAGAATGACATGTTTGTTATTTATTTTTTTAGGGAGCATTAATGTAACTTTAATTGTTTTTTGTACTGATCAGGACATTACATATTTAGTGCAAAACCCATTGACCTGCACAGAACTCTGTTATAAAACCCAGGAGGAGAGCTTGATGAAAGAAGGAAAACAAAATCTGTTCTGTACCTCACCACCAAAATGTAACCAGGCCAAACGCCTTGATATCCTTATATTTGAAATGTGTGGTTTGTTTTCACATTCTTAAACAGAACGTTATTCAAAAAATTTAATCCAATTATACTTAATAGAAATGTGACCATAGTAGATGATAGCTATAGTTTTGAGCTGTATGGTTCTTTATGCCCCCTTTGCTATGTGGTTTGAATTATAAATCATTTTATGTACACTATTTATTAGCCCATGAATATGTAATATTTCCATCCCTGTTCTTGTAATACTGAACATCCAGCAACTATGTTCCCCCTGTGCCTGCATGGGTTTCCTCTGGGTACTCCGGTTTTCTCCTACACTCCAAAGACACGCTGGTAGGTTAATTAGCTCCTATCTAAACTGGCCCTGGTGTGTGTATGAATGTGAGTTAGGGATCATAGATTGTAAGCTTACTGAAGGCATGGACTGATGGGAATGTACAATATATATGTGTGTAAAGTGCTGAGTAAATTCTCTGCCTTCTAAATACCATCTAAATACCTGTAATAAATAATAATGATAAATAGCTGATAGCTATAAAGTATAATAGCCAGCCCAAATCTCTGGAAGCCTGCACGGAGATGGACTGGCCACAATAGTCTATATGATAAGAAGTCAGTGCATGCACACAATTTTTAGAAATCTTGGCTCCCGGGTTGGTGAAGCACTATCTGGTCTTTGGTAGGATGGGTGGCTTATAGCAAACAATTTCTGATTAACATTCTTTATACTAATTAGCAGGTAAAAAGGGGGCATATAGAGATTTATGCTTCAATACTACAGTGTTCCTTACCGTTTCTGGCCTTTGCCAGCAGTATATAATGTGGGAACAAGCTTTGAGGATAACTGAACTAATAGGTAAATAAGTTCTAAGTTCTGTATATACACAAGTTATTGCTCCCTACTGTGGTAATGGAAGAAAGGATGGCAGCTTGCTTATTATTTACATAAAGTTTACTTCCCTGTCTCCCAGCTGCACACTTCGACCACTTGAAAGTGACTCACACCCCAGGGTACTTGATAATGGTGGAGTTCATAAAGTATAAAAAGGAGAAATGCTATTTTAATGATTTCCAATTTGAGAACTCTTCTAAAAATACATGTAATGTTAAATCCCACCCACTATGCGTGAAATTTAAAACCCTGGCAAAGAGCAAGAACATGTAGCTAAATATATTAACCAGACAACAGATTTAGGCCTTCAACAGTTGGATTGTTGGATTATTAATTTAAATTCATAAAGCCATTTGAAAGTATTTGACATTTGTTAAATGACTCAATATTCCTTCCAGCTTTGTTCAGCAATAAACAGCGCAGTGCAAAGTCACTCAAATTTTGGAAAAAAGACCTAGGAGACAGCTGATACTCAATCTTAACTGTTACACAGAACTGTATCTTAGGGTGTAATATAATTGACATATTAATTCTATTAAAAAATGTTATGGTCAAGAAAAAACCTTGATTTGCCACTACTTTTCCAAATTATTATTTCTTAGGAACTCCAAACAAACATTTATCCCAGTTTTGCATGACACTAAATTCTGTGGATAATAAAACGCATATTGAAACCAAACATTTCTACCTATGTATACAGTTCCATGCAGAGAAATCTAAGCTGATCCAAAAACTTGATATGAAGTCGCTGCGAATGAAGATTTTCACTAGTATAATCCGCTAATAGATATATGCTAGGTCAGTTGTTATTGACAGTGCTCTTGGAACAGTCACAAAAGTGGTACTTCTTATTTATCTTTATATTTTGTATCAAATTTTTTCCCAAAATGCAAAAAAACAAAAACCTTGATTAACCATCCTTTGGAGAGAAGTGGCTGCTTTAAGACATCTACCCCTATTTTTTTAATGAATACTATATTGTTTGTGTAGTAACCCCAATGATGGGAGCAGTATATCTAATAGTGCTGTATCTCATTTTCTGTAGTGGTGCTTGGGTGGCTGGCTGTGGCCCCTGCCTCCCTTCTGTGTGGTTCAGTCTCCAACTTACCTTTCCCTTTGATCCATTGGGGGATTGGTATTAGGATCCCTTGTATGACACCTTATCAGAGGCTAGTGGTTATTATATCTATGTTAGATGTTGTGGCAAGCTTTTCATAGCATCAATTTTACAATGTTGTAAATGATAAGGTCCATTTTATGAATATATGTGTACTGTCAAAATCTTCTTTCAACTTTTAACATATTCCCACGACACCCTTAATGAAGCAGCTGAGGACTGTAAAAGGCATCTGCGGCTATTACCAGTGGGATATATTATTATTCGCACATCTGTATTCATTTTAATATTTGGTGTATATATTTTGTAATGTTTGATGTAGAACCACATTCTGCAAATTTCACATGGCGACTAAGGTTAGACATTTATTTGAACAAAATTGAATAAATATATTGTTTTATCTACGTCAGCTGTCTATTTGAGTATGGTGCCTCAAAAGTCCCTGTATATGGGAAGGTGATCCTTAAAATGGTGTTTCTAGAATATTTGGGATGTGACACCATATGCCTATTGCCTGAGAGGTGGTAAATTTGTCTACTTGATTAACCTTTAAAAAGAATTCCAGGAGAGCACACAAAACCTATGGGCCAGTATCTTCTTAGCAAGAGGGCCAGCTAGTAAACAGTGTCCTATAAATGAATATTAGACAATTTTATCTTTAAACTTTGGCTTGTTGCTTTAAGGGGCTTGCTCTAAAAATCATAATCATTCTATTGTGGCTGCATAATATTCACAATACATGTTTAAATACATGAACCTATTAGCCAATCAAATCATGCGAATTGTGATGTAGCTATCTTCCATTTCCAGTAACAATTCTCAATGGGTATATGTTTTGGAGCAGGACACTTTAGAATGCAGGCCTGGAAGAGGTAGATGCATTTATTTTAAACTGGAGAATGGGTGGTAGGGTAGTATACTTTAGTTATAGTGTGTTAAAATATTTTTGTTTATAAACTATTTCTCTGCTTCTCTGGTTAACTGGTGCATGGTTCAAAATGGTTGCTATAATAATTCACAAGGCAGAGCACAGCAATTTACAGGGAATTATCATACATTTTACTTACCACACTTCAAATTGAGCCATCAGAGGTGGGCCAGAGCATCAGGTATCAGTGCTTTGAAAGGAGTTCTTGTTTTTTTTTTTTTTTGGGAGGGACTTGCATTAGGCATAGTGGGCATGTGCCTATAGGTGGCTGGGGGGGAGGAGATTTTTTTTTCTCTGTAAAACTATTAGCCTTTTGGTTTTTTTTTTTTGCCATTATTAGTACATATAAAAATCTTATATTAGGTTATTTACACAGTATCCTAAGTTTGAAGCCAGGCTAGGAGCAGGAAAACAAGTAATGCTTAGTTTTCACTTGTGTTACTCTATGAAAAGCGAGCCATACAGGTTTAGTTGATAACCATTCAGGAGGCAATATTGCTACCTTCTAAATGCCACTTTAATCTTAGACAGATAAACAGGGTTTTTGAATGAGAATACTGTGCCAAAACCACAAGCCTTGCTTTTGGCTTGCAGTTGTGATGCGGCCCCATTAACTTGAATCGGATGTGCTCGCTGGTGGTGCTACCTGCCAAATGTGATAGGGGATATCATTTTTGCTGCACCATGAAGAAAAGCATTGCGGCCACAGCATGTGTATAATCCCTTCTGGATGCCTATTTTACCACCCCATCTGCAATGGTAAACGAGTCCTAAATGGTGTGTGTTAAAGAGTTGATCCTAGCATATGACTGTTAGTGTAGGGGGATAGAAATCGTGAGCCTACAGGTATCAGTGATGGAATTCCAATTCCAATTCTACAGAATTCTGGCAGACTTTAAGATCTACTATCAGTATAGAGGGGGCCACAGGCCAGCCAGCCTTTTTGAAATTGTATGGGTGACTGATGTCCTGGGCTGGTGCCCTTTGGGGGATGACCAGGCATGGCATTCTTGTTATTTGTAACAGCTAAGTATAAATAAAAATAAATACATGGCACTGCCTCTGCTAAATTACAAGAGTGGTACCAGTATCGGCTTTAGTACACATCCATTGATTATGCTAGGCCCAGGCTGCTGGAAACAATACCCCTGGTATAAAAAAGTGAAATGGCCTTCTAACCTACCTATAAACAGTACACATTGCATTTGAGAACTGATTTCACAGTGAAAATGGGAATAAAAAGTACTGAATGCTGCGAAATCAGATAGCTTCATCTTTTTATAAATAGTTTGAAAAGTTAGGTTAATTTACATTGTACACAGTTCTTTATAAATAGGCTTCATCATCTACATATATATCATGGAAGTGGCCATGAAAGTATCAGTAATGGGAATTGAAAAGAAAGAGAAAAGACCAAGCAGACATGACTGGCAAAAAATTCTATCAACAGTGTCTCCTATATACATTCATGCCCTCTCAGTGGTGGGAGTTGCTTAAGTAACGGTAAAGTTCAGGTCAAATATTTTCAAGAGATATAGTTGAGAGTCTATAGAGCAGTGATGGTGAACCTTGACACCCCAGACGTTTTGGAACTACATTTCCCATGATGCCTAACTACATTGCAGAGTGCATAAGTATCATGGGGAATGTAGTTCCAAAACATCTGGGGTGCCAAGGTTCGCTATCACTGCTATAGCGTGTAATGCCTGCAGTTTCAGAAAGAGATTTTAACTCTAAAGTAGCTGCATACAAAACAATGTGTGACTGTGCTGAGTTTAATTGTTGGCCAATGTAATTTGGGGTGTTAGGTTAACCAAAGCCACTAACTGTCACAAAATCATATCCAAGGTAACTGTGGTTAATAGAACTGTACTGTGTCAAATAAATGCTGAGACTTTATACAATTTGCCTATGACGCTTCATGGTAAAACACATTGGGGGACATCCAGTATATTAGCAATGCACCTAGACTCAAATCAGGCTGCCTCTCATTTAGCAAGGTCAACGCGATGGTTTTCCAGTGTATTTGTGACCCCTAAGCTTACAATTCTTGTCATCACATTGAGGCAGATTTGCAAGGTCTGCCACAGATTTGCCACTGAAGATGAGAAAGATTTTCGGGCTGCGTTAACATATATGCAAATTGGATGCGGATTTCCCTGCATCCAATTCACATGACAGGCGAGTGTGACCAGCTCTCAATAGAGCATCTCACACAGGTCTGGGGCAGCCGCAGTCTGGATTGCAGAAGGGTCATGTGCATCTTTGGGTCCGGTTCCTGAACTGGTGAACAGGGATGCACCGTACCCCATGCTGGGAACCACAGCCGAAGACATGTGAAGCTGGGCCTCACTTCGAATACACAATTAGCAAGTGGTTAGGGGCAGGTTTTATTCTGTTATATAAATGTAGCTGAACTGTTGTAGCAAATCTGGTCTCTTAAGCTATCTACACCGATCCTGATTAGCAATGTGATAGAACTGATAAATGTCCCCCTTTGCTTATGCAGTATATTTGATACCATATAGTATTTCGCACAGAACTATTGGGTCCAACGTTCGTGGGATTGAAGCAGATATTTTTCATGGACACAAGGACTGGCAGAAGAAAATGCTATCTAGGGCGATTATAATTACTTGAAAGGGGGTTTTATTTTTCTAACTGAAGCTTTTCTTTATTCTAGTGGATTGTTGTGAAGACTAACACTTCAATATCAGTAATGTTATTTGAGTTTGACATAGGTGTAAGACAGCACTTTTGATTTGATGTGCACAAGGAGGCATTCACATATCCTCAGTTCAAGCATCTCTCATATGTATAAATAAAAAAAAAATAGCTACAATTAAATCACATTACCTAAAAGCACTAAATAGTGCAAATGACAATGCCACAGTGTTGAAAAAAGATCTTCAGCCTGTTGTATATTCATGTCATAATCCTGGAAAGATTTGCATTACATCTAGAGCAGTAGAGGTCAATAAGCTTGATGGAAGGTTTAAAGAATAATGCACATATTTGTTCATATATTCATGCTACACATTGGAATCTTCCCTCCACTGGTTGTGAATCAGTCTTTAATTCTCTGCAAATCCACCATTAGATAACAGTAGGGTATTTTTTTAATTATTGTAGGTGAATTCAGTATCTTAGCAATGTAACCTTAGCAGCATAACATGACTTCTGAATACAGGATGGACAGTCAATCAAATGTCAAGAAAGCAACATTTTTAGTACAATTAATTAAACCGACTAATCACACAAACGTGTTAATAATGTTTTTAAGGAATTAGATATTCTAGCTTATTGACATTTAGTTTGTAATGTGGCAGAGAGAAAAAAGGTAATTTTCACAAATGGCAGATTAGTAAGTTTGTGTCTGGCAGAGAAAAAAAAATCTTAAATAGATCTTAACCAAAAAAAGACTGCCTGAGGGGAGATATTATTGAAACAGTTAAGGCCATTCCTGTTTGAGAGCTCTCCATGGAAGTGTATAGAGTAGGAGAGGGAAAGGGGGTGGGGGGAGTAAAATACAGGCCATTGTACCATCGGTGATGGTATGAAGATAAAAGTCCAAATAGTAGTCTCAAGTACTGTGATGTCATTGAGTTAAAAAATATAATAATAATAAAATAAAGATTTCTTTATGGCACGATCCTTTTTTTCTTTTTAAATAATACAACCAAATCATATGACGCATTGATAGCGTAACGTTAGGAACCAGATGGCTTTCTTTTGATGCAAAAATTGGTTTTTATATTGGAGACGATGATCCAGACAGTAAGCACTGCAAACGTTAGAGGATAAAACTGTTCAAGACGATCAAACTATTCCTTTCTAGACAAGTCCTTATTTGTATTCATGAAAAAAGCAAGAAAACTTGAATGCAGCTAATTGTAGCCACTTAGATTGCAAAGAAACCTAATTACATTAATATTGTTGTGAATACCTGGCATAGTTTGTGCTGTACTGAACCACCTGTATTGGCTACTAGATTGGATTGCACTTGACCAAGTTCCTTTGCTAGTAAAAGGGGTGAAGTTATATGTTTGGGAAAATCGAGACTTTAAAGTCTAGTCTTTGCAGTGACATCACTGTTTTCATCCTATACATAATTTTCCTTGTAAAAAAAAATGTGTGCAACTTCTTTTTTTTTTTTTTTAATCAGTTGGCATCATATATTGACCTTACCCTGATTGAATTCTGATTGCTAGTTGTTCTCTGGGATGTATTCTTTACTGGAAAAAACACAACCGGAAGTCAAATCTCTTTTTCCATTTTGAAAACACACCGTTTCACCTTGGGCTAACCAATCTCTACTTGCCAGCCACGTAAGGTGCTGTATGATCTTCATCCATCAGAGAGCAGGCTGGTGCCAGAGTCACAGCTTTCTGCTTGTTTGTGAATGTCATCACCTTTGACATCATTTGGTGCCATTGACTGTTTCATCAACTTGGCAGTGGAGGCAGCTGCATACATTAACAGTAAAACTAAGGTGAAAAAAAAAAACATGTAGAAATACTCCCTTTTCATTACTCCAGAGATCTGGAGTGATCTTTTCTTGGTTTTACTTCTGTATGAGCTGATAAGTTCAAACTAGCAATGCAAAAATAGTAAGGAAGCCACAGAATGAAAACCAACTGCCTCTTTTTTCTGATTAAGGAAAAAAATAAACAGTAAAAATATGCAGCTTAAACAGTGACTTCATTCTTACTCCCAGTACGCAGGTGCTGGCTCGGAAGATGGCCAGGAATAAACTGAAGTTGCTCAATGGTATTCTGGCGCTTAGCAGCAAAAGCTTGCCGTCGATTGGCTGTGTGGTTGGCCATATCCCACGTGGTCTTGGGGGAATTAGAAGAAGTAGGGTGGGAATTCATTTTAATCATGTGGTGACGGTCTAGCATAGGAGTGCTAGCACAGACATTGGTGTGAGACAGGGCCTTCTGATGTCCAAGACGCATTTCCTGGAATGGTGGCGGCCCACGATGATGTATCCTTTCAGGAGACAGCAGATGCTCCTGTGAGTGCAAGACTTCACGAGAAAGAAGACGTTCTTGAGAAATTAGGCGGTCTCTGGGTATAGTGTAATCATAGTGAACTGGGTAGTGATTGTCCGAGAGGATGTGCTCCTGGGACATGACTCGTCTTGGTGTTTGAGATTTTTCCAGGTAGCCATCACGGTCATAGTTCATCTTCATGACATGAAGTGGAAGGGTACCACGTGTTAATTCTGCTAGGTGTTTTCTCTTTAGATAAAACTCATCCATGTCCTTCTCAGCTTAATAAAACAATAAGAAACACATAAAAATAAATTATGTCATAGACATTTGATGACCCTATTATTACCGATCTACAGTATTTGATTATACAAAAATAAGTGTAGTGCAACACTCCTATGTGGTATACTGTCAAATGTGTACATCAATCTAAATAAATAAGTATATATATATATATATATATATATATATATATATATATATATATATATATATATATATATATATATATATATATATATATATATAACAGTGTTTGACTGTTTGTCCATGCAAAAATAAAATTACAAACAATTTTCTTAACCAAAAAGTGCAATAAGTGACCAGCTATCTCAGCTTCTTCACGTGACTTATGCACCTCCACCAACAAGGTGAAAAACCTGCTCACCACAAGCAAGCTCAAAACAAGTGATCAATTATCACAAACTTGGCAAACCCTCCACAGCTTTCCTGTGGATGTATATACCCTCCGTTCCCAAGTATATTCGTGTAACAGCCAACATAAATCATAAAACAAAAAGGTAACAACATAGTGCACTCCATTTCCAAAAGGTTTGTTAAAACCCCAGCCAATATAAAACACAGGAAAAAAATGAAAACGCGCTTTTGAAATGTGATCATCAGCCTGCGCACCACTTCACACTTGGATGCGGCATAAAGTCACGGGCTCGGCTCCTCCCTCTTAGACACGTTGAGCCCTCCAATTCGGCTTCTTTATTAGAAATAGTGTTTTATATTGGCTGGGGTTTTTAATAAACTTTTTAGAAATGAAGAGCACTATGTTGTTGCCTTTTTGTTCCATATGATTTATGTTGGAAGTTACACGAGTATACTTGGGACCAGAGGGTATATCCATCCAGAGGAAAGCTGTGGAGGGTCTGCAAGTTTTTAGCTTGCTTGAGGTGAGTAGGTTTTTCACCCGGTTGATGGAGGTGCACAAGTCATGTGAAGAAGGGGAGATAGCTGGTCACTTATTGCACTTTTTGGGTGCTGGACTGTTTACTTTTTGTTTACTGTTATTTTAAGAATTTATTTTGTAATTTTATTTTTGCACGGACTAAGGGTCCGTTCACACAGGGGCAACACGACTTTGAGCGAGACTTTGGGAGGCAACTTGGACACGACTTGAGTATGAATCACAGCACGACTTGAGGCAACTTACAAGGCAACTTGAAGTTGCTTCCAGGAGAGGAGACTTTACCAGTGGCCAATCACATAATAATCAGCTCTGTGGGAGTGAGGGGTTTGCCTATAAAACTATTTTTACTTCCTGGAAAGTTGCTTCAGTTAAGACAGGGGATCAGACTTGGAGGCAACTTCCATTGAAATCAATGGGTACAAGTTGCCTAGAAGTCGGATTGAAGTAGTACAGGAACCTTTTCTGAAGTCGGAGCGACTTCAGTAGTGTACATTAAGACGGCTCTCATTCACTTACATTGATTTTATCATGTTGCGCGACTTGAGGCAACTTGGGACGACTTCAAGTCGGATCCAAAGTTGCTCCTGTGTGAATGGACTCTTAGGGCCGGTTCACACAGCGAGGTGACACGACTCGCCTCGCCTCGCTCCCGCAAGTCGCCCCCGTTCTGTACAATGGAACCGTTCTGAGAGGAGCGACTCGAGTCGCTCCGACTCAGAAAAAAGGTTCCTGTACTACTTCTGGGCGACTTCGGGGGCGACTTGCATTGACTTCTATACAGAAGTCCTCTGCAAGTCGCCGCTGAGGTCCCCGCAGGTCGCGGCGAGGCAAGTCGGAGACGCCTCGCCGCGCCTCGCTGTGTGAACCGGCCCTTAGGATCAAATATTGCTTTATATATGTATATTTAGTTTTATGTACACATTGACAGTACAGTATACCACATAGGAGTGTTGCGCTTCACTTATTTTTGTATAATAATTTCTGTGGAAGAAGGTGTGGTGGAATCACTTTAAAGTGTTTGTCAGTAACACATTGTATTTTCTATTTTTGAGTGATTTAATATCGTTTATAGGAGGTAATTAGGCTGCGCTTATTGAGATCTAATTATTATCCACAGTATTTATTTAAAAGAGAACTTTGTTTTTTGTTTTGTTTTTCAAAATCATACTTACCTAGGTTGATCACCATTGATTGCCCAGGTCTTAGAGCTCTGTGAGCAGATGGCTGGTGACAGTTAGTCATCGGCTCTCTACTCTGCCCCCCCCCCATAATCATCGGAGTGCTGGGCTGTGGAAAGAGCTAGAGAGGCTGGCTCAGGTTCTCGGTAGCTCGCTGAGAGGCCGAGACAGGTGCCGGTCCAGTGATTTGGACAGATCACAACTTTATTGTCGGGATCTTTCCCCAGCCTGGACAGGCTCTGTGACATCAGCCAACAGCGGGCTTCGGCCTGCTGTTTGCTGAAAACGGGTCACAGGAGTGTAGAACGAACTGCACTCCTGTGAGCCACAGGAAAAGTACAGGTAAATAATCTTTGACTGTATTTATCCTTTAAAGATTGTAGACAAACAACACAGAACGACTGCATTATCTACTTTCAAGACCCTGTTTCCACAAAATAGAGAACTTCACAAAGCCAAAATTTCATGGTGAATGAGTTAAGACAATAGAAAAAAGAGAAACAGAATAAAATCATAAGTTTTGTTTTGTTTCCAGCAAAGCAAGCTACAAATATAAAATTAAGCCCTTTAATAATGGTGCTCACATTACTGCATCAACCCCCTGTAGGTCTATAGGCTTCCTCCTTTTCTGAGACAGAAATTGATGGGAATTGGATCTATGTACACTGAAAAATGTTAATTAATATATTGGTGCTGTGCTATATGTAAACTGGAAAAAAAGATGTTCTCCATTTTCTGAATTTCTTGCAGTGTTTTAGTTCACCTGGATAGAACACATTTTTTTCTCACAGCAAGGAATAATTTACATGGTGCTGAAAATGGTGTTGGGTCAGATTTTGTATAGTAAAGGAGAACGGCAAGAAATTATAATTGAAGTTGGTGTAAAAGGTTTATGCCTCACCATATGGTGATTACTGCCTGATTTGAAACAACACAGAGCAGAATGCAGGGACCAGAAATATAATGAAATTGACAGAACAGCAATGGGAACGTACTCTAAAGCCTTTGTACACACATCTATTTTTTTTTCATTCAACCCAGCGGGTTGAATGAAAAACTGACAGCTCAGGTCAGAGCCGCTGTACTAACAATCTGGTGTTAGTACAGTGATCTCCCCTGCTGTGCTATGGTGATCTGACAGGGAGATTTCCCCCCACCAGAACACTCCAGCGCTCTCAGCCAATTGCAACAGTCCGCAGACTTTATTCGGTTATGATCCTTCAAAAGCCGGCCAATGCCGTCCGACATTAAGCTCATGTGCACTAGGCTTTACAGCAGCTTATTTAGCAAACAACACAAAGATAACTATCAATTATAGCTTAAACTGGACATACATACATAAGATCTTGGCTGGTTCAGCAGGAACTGGCCGAGATCCGAACCATGTATGGGCAGGCTAAATGTACTCAAGCTGATCAATTGATCAACTTGGGTACAACCCACCTACCGGATTTTACATATGACAATTGCTAACAGGTGTTACAGCTGCTAGCAATAATCACTGTATTCTCCCGACAGGAACTGCTTCCCCTGCCTCCCTGCCACCAGAATATAATGGCTCAGCGGGGGGATTCAAGCCTATAATTACCACTGTCAGAGCTGAAGGCTGGCTTATGGGGCACAGCAGGGGGTCCGGTGCGTTCCTGTTCTCCATTTCAGGAGTGAATCAGGTCCAAATTTTTGCCTGGATTTAGACCTGAAACTGAGCCAAAGATGCACAGGACCCTTTTCCAGTGTGGGCTGTGGCTGCTCCAGGTCTGTGGCTGCCCCGGAGCTGTGTCAACCAACTCCATTGAGAGCCGGACACAGTCTTCTGTCATGCAAATTTGATGTGGGGAATCCTGCATCCAATTTGCATCAGTGTGAACCCAGCCTTAAAGTGAACATGTACCCTGACTATACACACTAAAGAAATTACAGCCTTCTAATATAAACAACCAGCAGGTGGTTCTAAGCTGCTTGAACTCATTAAAGCCCCTTTCACACAGTAAACAATGTACCAGTGGCTCTTTCTTTTTTTTAGGAATTGCTAAGGTAAGGAACAATGTACCAGTGGCTCTTTCTTTTTTTTAGGAATTGCTAAGGTAAGGAACAATGTACCAGTAACCCTTCCTTTTTTTAGGAATTGCTAAGGTAAGGAAAAATGTACCAGTGACTCTTCCTTTCTTAGGAATTCCTAAGGTAAGGAACAATGTACCAGTGGCTCTTCCTTTCTTAGGAATTGCTAAGGTAAGGAACAATGTTCCAGTGGTTCTTCCTTTTTTTTTTTTTTTTTTTTTTTAGGAATTGCTAAGGTAAGGAACAATGTACTAGTGGCTCTTGCTTTCCCAGAAATAGCTGAGACAAGGAACAATGTACCAGTAGCTCTTCCTTTTCTATAAATAACTGAGGTAAGGAACAATGTACCAGTGGCTCTTCCTTTTTTAGGACATGCTAAGGTAAGGAACAATGCACCAGTGGCCCTTCCTTTTTTTTAGGCATTGCTAAGGTAAGGGACAATGTACCAGTCCTGTTTCTTTCTCATGTATTGTTAAGGTAAAAACAATGTTCTAGTGGCTGTTTCTTTCTCAGAGATTATTAAGGTAAGAAACAATGTTTCAGTGGCCGCTTCTTTTTCAGGTTTTATTAAGGTAAGACTTCATTCACATTGCCGATTTATACCAGTGAGAATTGTAGCATCAGGAATCAGAGATCAGCCAGCAGTCCCATTCACTATAATTACAGATCGCCCCGGTCGCTACAGCTATTTGCTACTGTCCACAGAGCCAGGGATTACCTGCGGTGATCCCTGCTGGATGCACACAAAGCGATTCCAGTAGCAATCACTGCAGGTAATCGCTGGCTGTGTAGAATAGCTGTGGTCTCCGGCGACCTATCATTATAGTGATTTCTGCTGCTACAACAAGCACCGGCCTAAATCGCTGGAGTAAATGTAGCAACAAGAAACAATGTACCAGTGGCTTTTTTTTTCTCAGGTATTATTAAGGTAAGTATATATAATAAAAAGTGCAGCACTAGAAAATATCAAATGCAAATATGCAATCTAGAAAAGGTGCAGATGTGCTCATGTGAACCATAGTTTATATACAATATGCATGTGAATATAATATAATGCAAAAAAAAAATAAAAAAAATGGCTTAATTGCAAGCAAGAATAAAGTGCAAATTAAACACTTATACAGAAAGCTCATTGGTGATAAAAGTTTGTAAGAAGAGATCCTCATGAAGCATGGATCCAATAGGTGAAATCATGTGAAGTGTAAAATATGAACTTGACCACGTGAAACCCGTCACCACAGAGAGACAAGAGGCTTACCAGAGAGTCAGCGACCGCCCTTATTCAGGGGGGTCATAAGGCGCTTGTTGGATCTGAGATCCTGTGAAACGATGACCTGATGTCCTGGTGCATCCCTCTGAAATCTGCAGTGATTTTACTTCTGTTCGGAATTCCATTTTACTATTTTTATTGCTGTACGTGGGTCATACATGGGTCATACATGGGTCATATGTGGACCTCTTAGTTTTACATGCAGCATTACATTTCTCTTTATTAAAGTAACCTCACAAGGCATTATTGCACTATTGGAGTTTTTCCTTTTTTTTGCATATTTGTATTTTTTGCAATCGGGCCTTGAGTTCATTTGTACTGGATCTGAACACTGCTTGGTACCTGTGAGGATTTCCAGAGAGGGACGAAACCAGGACATTGGGTTATCCCTCTATAAGGTCCCAGATTTCAGAGGGATGCACCAGGACATCGGGTCATCGTTTTACAGGATCTCAGATCCAACAAGCACCTTATGACCCCCCTGAATAAGGGCGGTCGCTGACTCTCTGGTAAGCCTCTTGTCTCTCTGTGGTGACGGGTTTCACGTGGTCAAGTTTATATTTTACACGTCACACGATTTCACCTATTGGATCCATGCTTCATGAGGAGCTCTTCATTATGAACTTTTATCACCAATGAACTTTCTGCATAAGTGTTTAATTTGCACTTTATTCTTGCTTGCAATTTAGCATTTTTTTGTTTTTTTACATTATATTATATTCACATGAATATTATATATTAACTACAGTTCACATCTGCACCTTTTCTAGTTTGTATAATTGTATTTGATATTTTCTAGCACTGTTTTTATTATATATTCTTTTTGTGCCTGATAACTGGGTTATAGTGCTTAGCTGCTTGTTTTGCTGTTTTTACCAAGCGCGGATATTACTCTTATTTTATATTATTAAGGTAAGGAACAATGTACCATGGTTGTTCCTTTTTCTAGAATTGGAAAGGTCAGGAACAAAGCAGAGAATGATATACAACACCCAATTGTACAATTTGCAGCTGTGACTGGAATTATCAACTTAGGCCCCTTTCACATTTGTGCGATCTGTCTTGCGACTTGGTAAAACAAAAAGTGTAGCGCTATATATGATGAAAAAAATTTAATTGAAAAGAATACAAATCAAATCAGATGTTAAGCAATGAACCCAAGTACTCTAAATAATAAAATATAAACATAAATGGTGAGCCGTATGTGTAAGTGGCTAAATGTCCGTGAAGGTCAAAAAGACAATATAACGATGTGCAAAGAAAGTTCAAAACAGTGTTTCAGGGAAAGTTCAGAACTTCGTGTTGGTATCCAAACAGTGATGGAATTATATGGCTATAGTGAGGGGAACCACCACCGATAAACAGAAGGCTTACCAAAATGTTTGAACCCATTTGTACTTTTTTCAATTAAATTTTTTTCATCATATATAGCGCTACACTTTTTGTTTTTCCACCGTTTTGCTATATCATATTGTTGTGTTAGCTGCTAGCACTAAGGGCAGCGCAGAATTATTTTTATACTATGTTTTGCGACTTGGGACTACAAAATTGCATGACAAGTTGTACTCCATGATTTTCAAGTACCGTTCATATTTGTGCGACTTCAAAGTAGTCCTTGCACTACTTAGGTCTGACTTTGATGTGACTTGAAGTCTCTAGACCTCAATGTTACACAGGCATTGCTTCAAGTTGCGTCAAAATCGTGCCAAAGTCACGTGACTTTCAGGATGTACAAGTGTTAAAGGGGCCTCAGACAAACAAAGCTAAAAATATAATATAAATATAAATATAAAATAACATACAGTATAGCTTCTACAAAACTTACCCAGTCTTTTTAGTGATGAATATCTGCTGATGTCTGATTTAATAGCAGACTCATAGGAGGGTGGCAAATGAGACAAGTTATGGAAAGAACGAGAGAATGACAGTGTATTATATTTTTTGGAAGAAGGTGGAAGCTGAATATTGTTCATTCTGTAATCTAGATAGGGAAGTAAAAACAAAAACAAATTTTAATTATATTTTCTTCTGAAATATGCAAGAGTACCAGTTTGTAATTCATATAATACCATTATGATGAATGTGAAAATTGAATTTATTTAGGTGGTTTGTAGACAATGTGCAACAAATGGTATTCTGTACATATCCTCCCATTTCTGCTGTCGGAATTATGTCCAGGACTTATTGACTTCAGTGGTGATTATTCTGATGCTGACAAACAGCACTACTTGGAGTTACGCAGAAGGAGACAATTGAAAATAGATCAGGAATGTGTTTTAAAAAGTAGCTTTGCAGATCACACATCAACATGTCATAGAGTTACACCGCCCATCAAATTTATCTTGACTAAGCTCTACTACCCTCTCCATCCTCCAGAGAAGTCCTTCAATTTTACTCAGTCCAATGCCAATGGTGGCATCTGTGCAGGCCAGTCAAGTTCCTCCACCTTAAACCCGCTCATCCATGTCTTTATGTACCTTCCTTTGTGCACTGGTCCAAATCATTTGGTGGAGGGGGGGATTATGGTGTGGGTTTTTTTTTTAGTGGGTTGGGCTTAGTCCCATAGTTTCAGTGAAGGGAAAGCCGCGTACACACGGGCGGACTGTCTGGCCAACTTAGTCCGTCAGACAATCCGACGGACAGTCCGTCATACTTTCGAATGAACGGACTTGACCACACACACCACTTTTTGAGCGGACTAATACGGCGTACTAAGTCCGCCATACTATCCGCCCTACTTTTGAAATGAACGGACTCGCCCACACACGCGGAGGAAAGTCCGCTCATTTGTTGCGCGTCTCCAGGTAGGCGGGGCCCGCGAAGGAGACGTCGCTGACCCCGCCGCCTGGTATGGACTTAAAGGGGAACCCCAACGCCGAAAAAAATCGGCGTGGGGGTCCCCCCAAGTCCACAACAGACCCATGTCCGTGCACGCTACCCGGCCGGCCAGGAAAGGGGGGCGAGCGAGCGCCCCCCCCCTCCTAAACCGTACCAGGCCGCGTGCCCTCAACATGGGGGGGTGCCTTGGGGAAGGGGGGCCGCGCGGCCCCTCCACCCCAAAGCACCTTGTCCCCATGTTGATGAGGACAAGGCCCTCTTCCCGACAACCCTGGCCGTTGGTTGTCGGGGTCTGCGGGCGGGGGGCTTATCGGAATCTGGGAGCCCCCTTTAATAAGGGGGCCCCCGGATACCGGCCCCCCACCCTATGTGAATGAGTATGGGGTACAATGTACCCCTACCCATTCACCTGTAAAATAAAAGTACCAAAAAAAACACAACACACGAGATAAAATACTTTATTGCACAGCTCCGGGGGTCTTCCGTCTTCGGGGGTCTTCTCGCCGGACTCCTCCGCTATCTTCTTGTAGCTCTTTTGCTAGCGGAGGAGTCCGGCTTTCTTCCTCGCCGCCGGCCTCTTCTCCCGACTTCGGGGGTCTTGTCCCCCTCTTCGGTTCTTCTGCCGGGCCAACGCGCCTTCTTATAGCTCTTTTACAGGCGGTGGCCCGGTCTTCTGTCGCCGCCGCCGCCGCCTTCCGTTCTTCTTCTTCTTCTTCTCCAGGAGATGTTGCCTCGACGATCTCTCCGGCCAGAATGCCAGGGACGCACTGCGCGGCCACTTATATAGGGACAATGGGGCGGTGTCACATGGCTTTATGTCACATGGTGGGGGGGCCGCGGGGCCCCCCCTTCCCCAAGGCACCCCCCCATGTTGAGGGCACGCGGCCTGGTACGGCTCAGGAGGGGGGGGCGCTCGCTCGCCCCCCTTTCCTGGCCGGCCGGGTAGCGTGCTCGGACAAGGGTCTGTTGTGGACTTGGGGGGACCCCACGCCGATTTTTTTCAGCGTTGGGGTTCCCCTTTAAGTCCATACCAGGCGGCGGGGCCAGCGACGTCTCTTTCGCGGGCCCCGCCTACCTGGATACCCGCTCGAAATGAGCAGACTTTTCTCCGGGCGGGAAAAGTCCGCTCATTTCAAAAGTACGGCGGACTGGCATACACACGGGCGGATTGTCCGCCGAAATGCGAGTACGACGGACAGTATTTCGAACATTCCGAATACTTAGTCCGCCGTACTGCGCGCTGAAAAAGTCCGCTGAAGCCCACACACGAGCGGACTGTCCGCTGAAATGTGTTTCGGCGGACTAAGTAGGCCAAACAGTCCGCCTGTGTGTACGCGGCAGAACTCTTAAGGCATCAGCATACCAAGACATTTTGGACAATTTCATGCTGCCATATTTGTGGGAACAGTTTGGGGATGGCGCCTTCCTGTTCCAACATGACAGCGCACCAGTGCACAAAGCAAGGTCCGTAAAGACATGGATGAGCGAGTTTGGGCTGGAGGAACTTGACTGGCCTGCACAGAATTCTGACCTCAACCCGATAGAACACCTTTGGGATAAAATAAGAGTGGACTGTGAGCCAGGCGTGTAAAGGCGGGCATCCCAATACTGGTAATATAGTGTATATACAATATATATATATATATATATATATATATATATATATATACACAGTATATCACAAAAGTATCTCAGTATCTCACATTTTTCTACATTTTTTTTATTATATCTTTTAATGTGACAACACTGAAGAAATTACACTTTGCTACAATGTAAAGTAGTGAGTGTACAGCTTGTATAACAGTGTAAATTTGCTGTTCCCTCAAAATAACTCAACACACAGCCATTAATATCTAAACCACTTGGTAACAAAAGTTAGTACACCCCTAAGGGAAAATATCAAAATTGGGCCCAATTAGCCATTTCCCCTACCCAGTGTCATGTGACTCATTAGTGTTACAAGATCTCAGGTGTGAATGGAGAGCAGGTGTGTTAAATTTGGTGTTATCGCTCTCACTCTCTTTTACTGGTCACTGGAAGTTCAACATGGCACCTCATGGCAAAGAACTTTCTGAATATCTGAAAAAAAGAATTGTTGCTCTACATAAAGATGGCCTAGGCTATAAGAAGATTGCCAAGACCCTGAAACTGTGTTGCAGCACGGTGGCCAAGACCATACAGCGGTTTAACAGGACTCAGAACAGGCCTCACAATGGTCGACCAAACAATTTGAGTGCACGTGCTCAGCATCACATCCAGAGGTTGTCTTTGGGAAATAGAAGCAAGAGTACCAGCATTGCTGCAGAGGTTGAAAGTGTGGGAGGTCAGTCTGTCAAGGCTCAGACCATAGGCCGCACATTGCTTCAAATTGGTCTGCATGGCTGTCATACCAGAAGGAAGCCTCTTTTAAAGATGATGCACAAGAAAGCCCACAGTTTGCTGAAGACAAGCTGACTAAGGACATGGATTACTGGAACCCGTGGTCTGTTGAAACCAAGATAAACTTATTTGGTTCAGATGGTGTCAAGTGCGTGTGGCAGCAACCAGGTTAGGAGTACAAAGACAAGTTTGTCTTGCCTACAGTCAAGCATGGTGGTGGGAGTGTCATGGCCTGGGGCTGTAAGAGTGCTGCTGGCACTGGGGAGCTACAGTTCATTGAGAGAACCATGAATGCCAACATGTACTGTGACATACTGAAGCAGAGCATGATCGTCTCCCTTCAGAGACTGGGTCGCAGTCCCCAAATCCCCCCAAATCCACCTCCAAGATGAACACCACCTTGCTAAAGAAGCTGAGGGTAAAGGGGGTTGACTGGCCAAGCATGTCTCCAGAGCTAAACCCTATTGAGTATCTGTGGGGCATCTTCAAATGGAAGGCGGAGCAGTGCAAGGTCTCTAACTTCCACCGGCTCTGGGATGTCGTCATGGAGGAGTGGAAGAGGACTCCAGTGGCAACCTGTGAAACTCTGGTGAACTCCATGCCCAAGAGTGTTAAGGCAGTGGCACACAAAATATTGACACTTTGGGCCCGATTTGGACATTTTCACTTATAGGTGTACTCACTTTTGTTGCCAGCGGTTTAGACATTAATGGCTGTGTGTTGAGTTACTTTGAGGGGACAGCAAATTTACACTGTTATACAAGCTGTACACTCTCTTTACATTGTAGCAAAGTGTAATTTCTTCAGTGTTGTCATATGAAAAGATATAATAAAATGTTTACAAAATTATGAGGGGTGTACTCACTTTTGTGAGATACTGTATATATATATATATCTATATCTATATATATATATATATATATCTATATATATATATATATATATATATATATATATATATATATATATATATATAGATATATACATATATTGTTAAAGAGTTGATGGTGGGTAAGAGAGTTATGCTAAAGTAGTACATTTTGCTTCAATCGCTTTTTTCCGATTTTTGTAAGACTTACCTAATGTCGCTGAATGCTTTGGGCTATTAACGGTAAGGATGAAGTTATGATGCATATTGTCTGAAAAACAAAAAGGAAAACATTTAATACATTAAATATTGTTAAATATCCTATCACTTTCATTTTTCCCCCCCCCAAAATGATGTTAGTTTATTTTTAGTTTCCAGGTTACTGGGTTTTCTATAAAAAAAAAAAAGTAAACCTGTACTGTAAACATCTCTTATTTGCTCAATTTTTAACTGTAAAATATACAATTGAAAGGATTTAGTTTTATCTTTTTGTTACATGCCAAAAAAATACTAAATTATCCTTCCAGAAATTACTGTGATTTCTGCCTTTGCTGCACCTTTGCTGCACATTTATCAGTTACATTGTTCCCAGCTCTCTCTGCGAACTACAGAACACCCTCTATTTTATAAAGAAGAGGAGATAGGGAGGTGTCCTGTAGTGATAACAAGTTCATGCATGTGCGGTAGTCCTTCCAGTGATTAAACAGTGTATCCAGTAGGTGCCTGTACTGACCATAATGGATGGTGCTGTGCAGAATGTGGAAGTCACTATGACTGTAGCTGTGTTCTTTTCACTTTTGTATTGTGAAAACAGCATCACATAAGGTCAGATAGGCAGGGTCCCTTCCTCAAGGCAACATAATGACATTATGTGACTTGGCCTTGTGGAAAGGATGCGGACACACACTGAAAAGTAGACCCCTTTCACACATACTACATAGTCTATTTCATCAGTTCAGTTACATTTTTTCAAAGAAAAAACGGATCAGTTTTTCCATCAGTTTACGCAGTTCTTTACATCCACTTAACCATTTGAGTCAAAATGTTGGTCTACATTAGGGCTGCATGAATCATGATTTTTTTTTTGCTTAGAATAAAGATCACGATTCTTGCGGCGTAACATCATCTTTCACATTATACAAAAAAACTTGGCTAACTTTACTATTTTGTTTTTTTTAATTAATGGAAGTGTATTTTTTCCCCAAAAAATTGCGTTTGAAAAGCAGCTGCGCAAATACAGCATGACATAAAATATTGCAACAACTGCCATTTTATTCTCTAGGGTCTCTGCTAAAAATGTATATAATGTTTGGGGGTTCTAAGTAATTTTCTAGCAGAAAATACTGATTTTAACTTGTAAGCAACAAATGTCAGAAAAAGGTTTATGCTTTGTACACACAGTTGGACATTCCGAAACTTGTGTTGCATACACGCGGTCGCACAAAGTTGGTGGAAAATTGGATCATTCTGAAGGAGGTGACGTCAAACACGTACGTCGGGACTATAAATGAGCCAGTAGCCAATAGCTTTCGTCTCTTAGTTTATTCTGAGAATGCGTGGCACTTTATCCGTCAGAATTGTCTACACACGATCGGAATTTATGCGATTGGATTTTGTTGTCTGAAAATTTTAGATCCTGCTCTCAAACTTTGTGCGTCGGAAAATCCGTCAGAAAAAGTCAGATAGAGCCCACACAAGATCGCATTTTCCGACAACATAATCCAATCTGACTTTTTCCATCGGAATTTCCGACTGTGTGTACAGGGCATAAGTCTTTAAGTGGTTAAACTGACCTCATTTAAAGCCCTTTCACACTGTAATGCCCGGTACACATGATCGGACATTCCAACAACAAAAACCATTGGATTTTTTCCAACGGATTTTGGCCCAAAGTTGTCTGAAAATCCGATCATTCAGAATGAGGTGACATGCAAACCATACGACGGGACTATAAAGAGGCCAGTAGCCAATAGCTTTCGTCTCGTAATTTCTTCTGAGCATGCATGGCACTTTGTGTGTCAGAATTGTCTACACACGATCGGAATTTAAACAAACGGATTTTGTTGTTGGAAAATTTTAGATCCAGATCTCAAACTTTGTGTGTCGGAAATTCCGACGGAAAAAGTCAGATGGAGCCCACACACAATCAGAATTTCCAACAACACAGTCTGACTGTGTGTATAGGGCATTGGAGGTAAAGCGTCGCTAGTTTTAGCGTCGCTTTACCATAGTTTCAGAATGCTTTTTGGCCGCTAGTGCTTTTAACCCCCACTAGTGGCTGAAGAAAGGGTTAAAGCTGCTTATGTTGCGGCGCTTCCGAAACACTTTTCAGGTGCTTCAGAAGCGTTGCCCATGCCCATGTATACAGCAGTGGCGTCACTAGGGTTGGTGTCATCCGGGGCAGTAAAACATGGTGTCACCCCCATCCACCAATTATAGTCGCCCCTTAGTACAGACCCCCTTCCTTCAGTAGACCCCCCTCCACTAAGTATAGACCCCCCTCCATCAGTACAGCCCCCCTTCAACCAAATATAGTTCTCTCTCAGTACATACCCCCCGCACTGATAGAGGGTTTTCAGGTTGAAAAAAAAAACGCAAAACGGAGCCAGGGCTTCTGTCACCCATGGGATGGTGTCACCCCTGTAGTGGGTGGCACCCGGGTGCGGACCACACCCCCCGCACCCCCCTAGCAACGCCACTGGTATACAGCCCTCCTAAACCGCCCCAAAGATGTTGCTTTGTAACGCCCCGCAAGCACATCACCCTAGTGTGAAAGCACTCAGGCTTTCACACTGCGGTGGCATGGGAGGCATTTTGGAGGACCTTTACAGGTGATATTTTTAGTGCTAAAACAGTGTGAAAGGGGTCTTACAGACCAAAGTTCATTCCTTTCATCCAAAGAACCGAGAGATACATTGTATCTCTTCTCTTCTCTCTGAGCTGAGGAATGTATATATATATATCTATATATATATATATAGATATATATATATAGCTGAGGAATTATATATATATATATATATATATATATATATATATATATATATATATATATATATATATAATATTTGGGGGCTCTAAGTAATTTTCTTGAAAAAAAAGATGGATTTTATCTTGTAAGCAACAAATGTCAGAAAAAGGCTGTGGTGTGAAAGGGTTAAAATCCTCCATTATAGTTTTGTTAGATGTTTTTGGAGTATCCCAAGGCTCACTGTATCTCCGTTTTCTCAGCAAAACTGTAAAAAGATACCCTGTTTCCCCTAAAATAAGACCTAGCATGAGTGTCGGTGATGGCTGCAATATAAGCCCTACCCCCCAAATAAACCCCACCCTCTTTCCCCAAAAATAAGCCCTACCCTGAGAATAAGACATAGAAGGACTTTAACTAGGGCTTATTTGGGGGGGTAGGGCTTATATTGCAGCCATCGTCGACAATAACGCTAGGTCTTATTTTAGGGGAAACAGGGTATGTACAGCCTGTTCACTGACTCAAGTGACTATGAACTACCGTTTGCCTGGCTGCTGTGTGCTTATCAGGGAATGGAACCTGGGACCACACAGCCAGAGACCAGTCCTAGCTCAGTGCTACATAAGTATGCCATCTCATACTTTAACGTTCCCTGTGGAAGCTGCAAACCATTTTAGTAGTCACCACTACTACAGCGATAGCAATGATCTTCCAGATCTTTGCTGCCTTTCACCGAACACCATGTGTGTGATCTCCGCCCATCATGCTATATCATGCTAACAGATGTGTTGATATACATAGGGTTACACAGGAGGCAAAATTTATATAGGAATATATAATATCTGCCATCAATAGTTAAAGAAAAAATTATTCTCTCATGAGAGGCTGCAATTTATGCAAGAATGCTAATAATCTTAAAAATTTACACATTTTAGATGGGATTTTGAGGTGCTTTAAAAGATTTCCTAAAAAAAAAAAATCTTCGAGCAGTCATTCCTCCTTGTGACCACAGGGTGTCAGTGTAAACACATCTAACATCCATTGTGCTGTGACTTCTAAGGCCTAACAAAATGCACAATTATTATATATTACAATTTGTGCAATGTGTATTTCCATCAATTAGACACCAATTGATATCATCTATCCTTTTTTTTTTCTATTTATATATTTATTTTTTCATGAAATACGTATTTATAGGATTTTCATCTTACTTGAACAACAACATTTCCATACTTGCAGAGTCAAGTACATACTGTATATCCTTAATAAATTCCTATGAAATGTATCAATCAAATGTTACATAAGCAGTTTTGCATTCCTACTAACTACTGTACTGATAGTTAAAATGCAGAACACAAACAATTAACAATCCATGTCCTGTATGCATGTATTTTGTTCTGGTGCATCAAATGGTATGCATTTTCAATGTATCAAAACTGGAGACAGAATCTGGAGCAGCTTTGCATGGCAACCAATCGGCTTCTGTCTTTCATTTTCAAAGCATAAAGGTACAAGTCTATGATAGAAGCTGATTGGGTACCTATGCACAACTGTAATCACATTTTTAATTAGGGTTGCCACCTCTTCTCCAAGCCAAACCCGAACACTTTAGAGGCCTAGGACACCTTTGGGAGCCGCAAGGAGAGTAATAATGTGTCACGCATTGCATGCCACAGCAAACAATGGGTGTGGCCAAATTGCTTTTCCTGACTTAATTGCTCTCCCCCCCCCCCCCCAGTGGTGCCGAACCTGAACCCAGACAGCCACCTGCAACTCCCAGATGCCAACAGATTTGTGTGTGACTCTCTTGGTAACTTGGAGAGCCGCAGCCCAATCTGAAAGTCTGAATAATGTGTCCGGGTTTCAGTCTGCCTCAAACCCGGACTTATGATTCAAAAACCAGCCAGGTAGCAACACCACTTTAACCTACAAGTAAGCCTAGATTAAGACTTACCTGTAGGTGCTTGCAATTTCTCCCAGACCTGCACGGTCTAGGAGATATTTGCAAATCATCGTACAGCAATTTCTCCTGCGCATGCGCTGGAGTTAGAAAGGGCACACTGTGCCGTTTCTAGCTCGGGTCATTCGGTTAAAGGTGGCTTCCACACGCATGCACGGGAGTGACGTCACGCGATGTCACGCATCTCTGGCCAGTCACAGAGCCCAAGTTCGCAACCCCAGAAGGAAGAGCGGTGAAGAATGGATGCTCGCTACTAGCGAGGAAGAGGGGGACATCACTGGCTTCTCCTGCAGGTAAGTGTCACATAATGGCCATCAGGGTTTACTTCCTCTTTAATGCACCCGCTTTAGGGGTACCAGTGATATTAGAAGAAAAGTATACTAGCTCAGTGTAAAAATGTCAGTTTATCTGTCTGTCATGCTCACAATACATTCAGCATTACTGACCTTTATATGCAGATCATGAATTGTGACTTCACATACATTCTAAGTCAGGAACTCATAATATTGAAGCCAGAGGTGGCCAGGTAACTAGCATGCTCTCTAGGAGGTTAGAAGTGGCAGTCCTTTAGGGTTCCTTTAACCACTTGAGACCCGCGCTATAGCCGAATGACGGCTACAGCGCGGATCTCCTTTGCCGGGATGACGTCTATTGACGTCGTCCCGTGCACGAGCGGCCTGCGCGCTCTGTGATCGGCGAGTCTATGAGACTCGCCTGATCACTGATCCGAGCAAGGGGTCGATCCCGACCCCTTATCACGTGATCAGCTGTCAGCCAATGACAGCTGATCATGTGATACAACGGAGCCGGTAATCAGCTATTATTCCTCCTCGCGCTGACAGCGCGAGGAGAAAAAAAAGAGCCGATCACCGGCGGCCGTGATCGGGACATCAGTCCCGATCACGGCCAGCCCTGCCAGTGCCCACCTGCCCCCTGCCAGTGCCACATCAATAAAAAATGTGTCCCCCCCTGTCAGTGCCACCCAGCAGTGCCCACAGTGCCACCCAGCAGTGCCCACAATCTGCCTCAACAAAGGTGCTGCACCCCAGTGCCACATATCTGTGCCCATCAGTGTCATCTACCAGTGCCCATCAGTGCCACCTATCAGTGCCCATCAGTCCCATCTATCAGTGGTACCTATCAGTGCCCCTTAGTGCCACCCATCCGTGCCACCCATCTGTGCCACCCATCCGTGCCATCTTATCTGTGCCCATCTTTGCCCATCAGTGCCGCCTTATCTGTACCCATCAGTGCCGCCTTATCTGTGCCTATTAGTGCCCACCAGTGCAGCCTATCAGTGCCCACCAGTGCAGCCTATCAGTGCCCACCAGTGCAGCCTATCAGTGCAGCCTATCAGTGCCGCCTCATCAGCGCACTTCAATGAAGGAGAAAAATGACCTGTTTGCAAAATTTTATAACAAACTATTAAACATGATTTTTTTTTTTTTGCATCTTTTTTTGTTTGTTTAGCAAAAAATAAAACTCCGAGCTGTAACTAAATACCACCAAAAGAAAGCTCTATTTGTGGGAAAAAAATGATAAAAATATTATTTGGGTACAGTGTTGTATGCCCGCGCAATTGTCATTCAAAGTGCATCAGCGCTGAAAGCAGAAAATTGGTCTGGGCATGAGGGGGGTTTAAGTGCCCAGTAAGCAAGTGGTTAAAGTAGAACTAAACTCCCTCAATGATCCCTCAACATGAACAATTTTAACCCTTATCTGCTAGAATTAGTAAATAGATAGGAAGGTATATTATATTTACTTGTTTTAAACTTTTTTTTTTTTTTACATTTCTTCAGTTGTTTCCTGGTTTCTAGTCTAGGCCAAAATGATGTCATCCATCCTAGGAATCTTCATGGCAATTTTTTCTTTCATCTGGAGGAAGGGTGGAGGGTTTTCTCAGCTAAAAACACCCTTCTGCCTGCATGCCCGAGCTAAGAGCAGATGTATTCCAGGAAGTAATTGCTACATGAATCATCTGCCCTTACTCAAAATGGTTGCGGCTAGCAATGCTAGAGGAGTGATTTTCAAAGCTATTTCTCAACAATATGAGGCTCCATGCACACTGAAGCTCGTAAATGGCCGTTTTTGGGGGTTTGGGAATTTTTTTTTAACAGCTCATGGGAGTTATTTATGAAAGGCAAATCCACTTTCCACTGCAAGTGCACTTGGAAGTGCAGTCGCTCTAAATCTAAAGGGTAGATCTGAGGGGAAGCTCTGCTGATTTAATCTTCCAATCGTGTGCAAGCTAAAATGCTGTTTTTTATTTTCCTTGCATGTCCCCCTCGGATCTACAGCGACTGCACTTCCAAGTGCACTTGCAGTGCAAAATGGATTTGCCTTTAGTAAATAACCCCCCCATAAACTCCCCTCTATGTTATCCTATGTGTCCATGCACACATGGACGTTTTTGGACGTTTATCAGCAGTGGAGTTTATGGGCTGTTTTCTGAACGCCATAAAAACGCGTTCAGGAGTCGTTTTTCTGACCACAAAAAATGCCAAATGCTCATAAACGCTAATAAATGCTGATATGCTCAAAAACGTGGCTCACCAGCGTTTTTTTAACATTTTTGATCCATTGAAAAAAAACGCTAATAAAAGCTATTGCAAAAACATTAAAAAACATTGAAAAAAGACTCACTGCAAAGCTACCTGTGTTTTTATAATGTTATTTTAACGTCCAGTGTGCACACGGAAGTAAAGAATGCAGATTTTTTGACTGATCTGAAATGGGATGCATTGTTGTCTATGGGACATTGCACAAAGCTGAGTAAACATCAGTAATACAGTGATGAGTACAGAGCAGTAAAACAAAATAAGAAGATTTTTCATTTGAGTGCAGTAATTTACTCGCATAGGTGTGTTTACTCATCTATAAGCATGTTTACTTGAGTATAAATAAGTATATTACAACACTGGCAATGAAGTAGAATTTTACTTGTAACATAGTAACATAATTGGTAAGGTTGAATAAAGACATCAGTCCATCCAGTTCAACCTATGTAGGTGTGTATGTGTAGAAAAATAATTTACCATATCCCTGTATATTGTTTACATTAAGATGCACATCCAAGGGTATTTCTATCCATACTTCCTGCCGACACCACCGATTGTGGAAGAGTGTTCCACATCCTTACCGCCCTGACACTGAAAATCGTGAAAACCCTGTAAACGGTTTAAAGTTAAATCGCTTCTCTTCCAGTCTCATTGTGTGCCCCGTGTCTTCCTACAATCCCTGGGACTGAAAAGTTTCATACTTATGCTGGGATCACCATTGAGATATTTGTATATCACTATCATATCCCCTCTCAAACGTCTATGCTCATCTATATGCTTATGTACCTTTACACACCTATACTCAGCATTACTCTTTACACAGTTTTTGGTCCCTTGCACATCCAAGGGGCCTAAATTGTGGAGACATGGATGGGTGAGTTTGCTTTGAATATTGAAAATGAATGAAATATCATTGTCAGTTTGTGGTGCTCGCATAAAGTTTAGTTCCACTTTAAGGGTTTTATAAGGATTCATGTGGCTGCAGACCTCACCACACACAGATGATTAAGGCTGGGTTCACACCATTGCAAATTGGATGCGGGTTGCCCCCCATCCAGTAGTCAATAGCAGGAGATTTTGACCGGCTTTTCTTTGGTAAATTTACACAGGAGTCCTGTGCGTCTTTTGGTCCATTTCAGGTTCAAATTCAGCCAAAAATTCAGGCTGCAATCGGACCTGCAACAGTGAACCGGGACACACCGGACCCCTGCTGGGAGCCGCATGTGGCGATGGTGTGAACCCAGCCTAAAGCAGAGCTGCACTGAGTCTGAGCACCACAAACCAAAAACAATATTTCATTCATTTTTAATATTCAAAGCAAACTCTCCCATCCATCCATGTCTCCATGCTTTATTTTATTGAGCAATCACTTTTAAAAAATACCCCTTAGCATTTCTGACTGTGGCCATCTTGAGTAAGGGCAAATGATTAATTTAGCATTTACTTCCTGTAATCCATCTGCCCTTAGCTCAAGCATGCATTCAGGAGAGTGTGCTTAGCTAAGAAAATCTCTGTTTATCCCCTCCTCCTCTCCTGAAGACTCCTGGGATGTATGACACCATTTGCCTAGACAAGAAAGCAGGAAGTAATGTAAAAAAAAAAAAAATTTAACAATTAATATGATATACTTTCCCATCTATTTACTAATGCTAGCAGCATGAGGATTAAAATAATCAATATTGATTGACTGGATTAAATCCATGGCCCCAAGAAGACACACATTCAACCAAGTACAACTCCAAAGACATGCAGGTAGGTTAATTGGCTTCTGTCCAAAAATTGGCCCTATTATATGGATGGGGACCTTGCATTGTGGGCTCCTTGAGGGTAGGGACCAATGTGAGTGTGCAATATACAGGGATTGGGACAATTGTAGACACTCACTCAGGTTGAAATGGATGGACTGGTGTCTTTATTCAAACTTACTAACTATGTACAGTGGTGTGAAAAAGTGTTTGCCCCCTTCCTCATTTCCTGTTCCTTTGCATGTTTGTCACACTTAAGTGTTTCGGAACATCAAACCAATTTAAACAATAGTCAAGGACAACACAAGTAAACACAAAATGCAATTTGTAAATGAAGGTGTTTATTATTAAAGGTGAAAAAAAATCCAAACCATCATGGCCCTGTGTGAAAAAGTGATTGCCCCCTAAACCTAATAACTGGTTGGGCCACCCTTAGCAGCAACAACTGCAACCAAGCGTTTGCGATAACGTGCAATGAGGCTTTTACAGCGTCCTGGAGGAATTTTGGCCCACTCATCTTTGCAGAATTGTCCTAATTCAGTTACATTAGAGGGTTTTCGAGCATGAACGGCCTTTTTAAGGTCATACCACAACATCTCAATAGGATTCAGGTCAGGACTTTGGCTAGGCCACTCCAAAGTCTTCATTTTGTTTTTCTTCAGCCATTCGGTGGTGGACTTGCTGGTGTGTTTAGGATCATTGTCCTGCTGCAGAACCCAAGTTCGTTTCAGCTTGAGTACACGAACAGATGGTCGGACATTCTCCTTCAGGATCTCTTGGTAGACAGCAGAATTCATAGTTCCTTTTATCACGGCAAGTCTTCCAGGTCCTGAAGCAGCAAAACAGCCCCAGACCATCACACTACCACCACCATATTTTACTGTTGGTATAATGTTCTTTTTATGAAATGCAGTGTTCCTTCTACGCCAGATATACTTGGACACACACCTTCCAAAGAGTTCCACTTTTGTCTCATCGGTCCACAGAATGTTGTCCCAAAAGTCTTGGGGATCATCAAGATGTGTTGTGGAGAAATTGAGACAAGCTTTGATGTTCTTTTTGCTCAGCAGTGGTTTTCTTCTTGGAACTCTGCCATGCAGGCCATTTTTGCCCAGTCTTTTTCTGATGGTGGAGGCATGAACGCTGACCTTAACTGAGGCAAGTGAGGCCTGCAGTTCCTTGGACGTTGTTGTGGGGTCTTTTGTGACCTCTTGGATGAGTCGTCGCTGCGCTCTTGGGGTAATTTTGGGCGGCCGGCCACTCCTGGGAAGGTTCACCACTGTTCCATGTCTTCGCCATTTGTGGATAATGGCTCTCACTGTGGTTCGCTGGATTCCCAAAGCTTTGGAAATGGCTTTATAACCCTTTCCAGACTGATAGATCTCAATTACTTTCTTTCTCAATTGTTCCTGAATTTCTTTGGGTCTCGGCATGATGTGTAGCTTTTAAGGATCTTCTGGTGGACCTTACTGTGTCAAGCAGCTCCTATTTAAGTGATGCCTTGATTGTGAACAGGTGTGGCAATAATCAGGCCTGGGTGTGGCTAGAGAAATTGAACTCAGGTGTGGACAACCACAGTTATAGTATGTTTTAACAAGGGGGGCAATCACTTTTTCACACAGGGCCATGATGGTTTGGATTTTTTTTCACCTTTAATAATAAACACCTTCATTTACAAATTGCATTTTGTGTTTACTTGTGTTGTCCTTGACTATTGTTTAAATTGGTTTGATGTTCGGAAACACTTAAGTGTGACAAACATGTAAAGGAACAGGAAATGAGGAAGGGGGCAAACACTTTTTCACACCACTGTAACTATGCAACTAAGTAAAAGCTTTTTATATTAGATGGAGCAAGAGATTAACAAAGAATTGCATGTCAGAGAAGTTCAGACTGTTGTATTATAGACAGGAGAATGGTCATAAAACAATTTGATTATGATTGGGAGAGATAGGAAGTGGATAGCGTTGATGTTGAACTTCACTCTGCAGCAATCTGTTTTTTTTTTGTTTAAAAAATGTTATTCAAACCATTTGGTGGTACAAGTAAGTTCACACTGGAGAGACCTGTCAGGAGACTTAGTTGCCTGACAAGTTGCGCTCCATGCAGTGCAATGGAACCGTTCTAATGGGAGCGACTCAAGCCGCTCCGACTTAGAAAAAGGTTCCTGCACTACTTGGGGGAGACTTCGGAGTGGCTTGTATTGGCTTCTTTTAAAGAAGTCATCTGCAAGCCGCACTGAGGTCACACTGTGTGGGGCAGCATCAGAGTCGGAAGACTTTGAAGCCTCCCTAGTGTGAACCGACACTTAGAGAGAACAAAAAAAATAAAGAAAAACAGCAGCATGAAGTGTATACAATAAAAAAAGGAGTGTTCAAGGTGCCATTGTCAGTTATATCACAAGATTCGTTAAATGACAAAGGAAAACATAAAATCGTATTTATGAATGTAAAACAATATTACGACTTAAGTCAAACGAGAAAGCTAACATCATATATACAAAAATGACATTGATGTGTTTAACTGTAAATGGTTAGTCAGATGTAGATTATCCACATTGATAATATAGTTGTCAATCTTCTAGAAAAAATTGTCAGCGTGTTTAAACCAGGGGTTCCATTTAATGTTATAATTCATAGAATTGTATAAAATATGGAATATTTTTTCCATAATGTTAATGGAGTTTACTCTTGATTTTAATTGGGTAATAGGGACTTAAACAGATTTCCAGTTTTTGGCTATTAGCCAGTGTATGGCAACACAAATGGTATAAATAATGCCACAAACTCACAATCGGACTATCCAGTGGACTTAGTCCGGCTGAAAATCCGACAGACTTTCATGCAAATGGACTTGGCCACACACGATCACTCCAAAAGTCTGACGGATTTGAACATGATGATGTCGAATAAGGAAGTTCATAGCCAGTAGCCAATAGCTGCCCTAGCGTTGGTTTTAATCCGTCAGACTAGCACACAGACGAACGGATTGTCCGCTAAAAGCAGAGTTCTGCGGACAATTCGGGAAGAAAAAGTCAGCTGGAGCCCACGCGCGATTGAATTGTCCGATCGTGTGTACGTGGCATTAGACTTGTGCACAATGGAAAAATTTGTTTCGTTTCGGTTTGTTGTCATTCATAAAATACATAATTTAGTTCTGTTATATTCGTTATGTTACATTAATACGTTTTCGGATAATTTGTTATTTATGTAGAGTGTCAATATTCGTTATACTGAGTCTCGAATCATGGCGAATTCATTCGATATATATACGCTATAATTTTGTTCGTATTCGTTCAAATTCAATATTTATGTATGTAAAATATTCGTGATAATGATTTGAAGTTTGCAAATTCGTTTGTTTATTGAATCTATTAACACACACAATGACAATATCTCATCTCCTCTGCTCAAATACAACACAACACCCTTCTCACTCAGTTCTCATGAATGCACTTTGCCAGTAATCCAACCTCCAGCACAAACTTAATCATCTGATTGGACTGTAAGATTTACTTTGAGCTGGCCTTTTATTTCATTAGATCTTTAAGGAAATACCAAATAATATCGAATTCATTCGTTATATCCGCTATAATTTCTTTCGTATCAGTTGAAATTCGTTATTTTTTAATCAGACATTCAGATGCATCCGAATGTCCAAAAGATGCAAAATTTGGCCGAATTTTTCGATTCGTTACGAAATGGATTGCACAAGCCTAGTATGAATAAGTCACATATAGGGGTGATATCGGGGTGAACAAAAGACAATTAGTAGAGGTGAGGTGGACCAGGTTTCCTGTTATGAATGAAGCAACATTTTCAACTTACACCAAATATGGGATATTTCCTCACATTCCTAGAAAATATGAAGAAAGGAACCTTGAGAGGAACATCCTCTAAAACAGGGATATGTAATTAGCGGACATCCAGCTGTTGCAGAACTACAAGTTCCATAAGACATAGCAAGACCCACAGCCACAAGCATGACACCCAGAGGCAGAGGCATGATGGGACTTGTAGTTTTGCAACAGCTAGAGGTCCACTAAATGCATATCCCTTCTCTAAAACATGTGGGAGAGACTGCGGGGAATATAGCATGTAGTTTGGTAGGTGTGAAATATTATCTGGTAAAGCATTTCATGGCAAACTGTAATGCCTCATACACACGATCAGACATTCCGACCACAAAATCTGTCTGATTTTTTCCGATCTTGCATACACATGGTCGCACAAAGTTGTCGGAAAATCCTATCATTCGGAATGAGGTGATGTTCGTAACGTACAACGGGACTACGTAGAGGCCAGTAGCCAATAGCTTTCGTCTCCAATTTTTTTCTGAGCATGCATGGCACTTTGTGCGTCGGAATTCTCTACACACGATCGGAAAAAGTCAGATCGGATTTTGTTGTTGGAAAATTTTAAATCCAGCTCTCAAACATTTTCCGTCAGAAATTCCGACAAAAAAGGCCTGATAGAGCCCACACATGATCGGACTTTCCGACCGTGTGTATGGGGCACTAGGGATCTTGTACATTTTCCTGAGCTGCTGAGAGACTGAGATGGGAGTTCCCCACCCCTTCACAGCTCAGTGCTCCAATGAGCGTGGAGGAGCTGAGAGGAGAGATGCTGATTGACAGTCAGCAGCTCTCTGCTGGAGGAGCCGAGAGAACCAAGCCATCGGTGATGCTCGATGGCTCGGTTCTCAATGCAGAGAGGGTGGGGGACAGATGTGGCATCCGTCTGATGCTGCATACACTTAGGTAAGTATGAATCTGGGAAAGAAAAAAATATATACTTTTCTTTTAAGGTCTGATTTCCATTTCTGCATATATGGTCATTTTTCTTGTGGGTCCGTGCTCACCAAATGACCGCAGTTCTCTGAAATCGAACCCCTTCCTCGTTTCCAAGTTTTATAGAAAATTTGTTCGTATAAAGAGGTGGTGTTGACATCAAATGTATTACAATGTGTGGTATAGAAATGTCTAATGTGTAGAAATTTGCAGTCCCATATGACCAATTGTTTCTGCACATACATAGAAATTTGCAGTGTTCACTATTCTGTAGGTTGATATAGCAATATGTATTTTTATACTCCCCACTTTACATAGCGTGCAGCTTTCTTTCCATTATTTTGATATTTATTCGATAAGTTCGACCTTAAAAAAAATGAGTCTGTCCTTTACTATTCATCGTGCTGGGCACTGGCCTGGGGGAGAAGTCAGGCAGAGCCAGCATATCACTGCAGTAACACTCACAGCGACAGTGATCGCACTTTTCACTTTGCGCTTTTAATTTTGCGCTTTTCAGCAAAGCAGCTTCATTATTATCCCATTAAAGAAGAAAAGAATATGCGCTGCATTTTGAGAATTCATAATTTGCCACGTCACGAATAGTGATGGACGAACTTCCGACGGGACGTTTCGCGAACGCAGACCGCGAATGCGGCCGATAGTTTGCGAACCGTAACGTTTGCGGCGGGCCCCATTGACTTCAATGGGAGGCGAACTTTGCAAACCTACAGGTCAAATTTGCAGCCACAAAATAATTACTAGCTGTGTAAACATAGTCCCACCATATGGCCAATGACATAACACATGTATGAGGTGAATCTGGGATCGACAACTACAAGCATTCTTTTTTTATATGTGAAATTGGGACTATTCAGGACTGAAGGCAATGGAGGAGAGGGAAGGTCAGGGTAGGCAAAGAAGAGGGTGAAGGAGATGATCACCAGCAGTGTGACATACAGCAATGATACCTTCACCCTGATAGAGTGATCTGACACCAGCACCGTGATAGAGAGCACTGACATCAGCGGCGTGACATACAGCAATGACACCTGCACCGTGATAAAGTGATCTGACACCAGCACCATGATAGAGAGCACTGAAATCAGCAGCGTGACATAAAGCACTCACACCAGCACCGTGATATACAGCACTGACACCAGTACCGTGATATACAGCACTGACACCAGCACCGTGATATACAGCACCGACACCTGCACCGTAAGCAGCCCCAGGAGTAAGTCAGCATAGCACAGGGATGGTGGGAGTCTCTCATAATGAGCATAGCACAGGGATGGTGGGAGCCCCTCATAATGAGCATAGCACAGGGATGGTGGGAGCCCCTCATAATGAGCATAGCACAGGGATGGTGGGAGCCCCTCATAATATGCACAGCAGAGGTACAGCCCCAGGAGTAAGTCAGCATAGCACAGGGATGGTGGGAGCCCCTCATAATAAGCAGCCCCAGGAGGAAGTCAGCATAGCACAGGGATGGTGGGAGCCCCTCATAATGAGCATAGCACAGGGATGGTGGGAGCCCCTCATAATATGCACAGCAGAGGTACAGCCCCAGGAGGAAGTCAGCACAGCACAGGGATGGTGGGAGCCCCTCATAATAAGCAGCCCCAGGAGGAAGTCAGCATAGCACAGGGATGGTGGGAGCCCCTCATAATATGCACAGCAGAGGTACAGCCCCAGGAGGAAGTCAGCACAGCACAGGGATGGTGGGAGCCCCTCATAATAAGCAGCCCCAGGAGAATGTCAGCATAGCACAGGGATGGTGGGAACCCCTCATAATAAGCAGCCCCAGGAGGAAGTCAGGACAGCACAGGGATGGTGGGAGCCCCTCATAATGAGCATAGCACAGGGATGGTGGGAGCCCCTCATAATAAGAAGCCCCAGAAGGAAGTCAGCATAGCACAGGGATGGTGGGAGCCCCTCATAATAAGCAACCCCAGGATGAGAACTAGTAGGTTGTGATTAGCAGACTGTACCTCACTCAACCCTATATACTCTAGTACACTATACCTTACAAGTCCTTATAAGGACCTTTGTGGAACTAGTAGGTTGTGATTAGCAGACTGTACCTCAGTCCCTATACTGATAAAGGACTGCTGCAGAATTGGGCAGCAGTCAGCAGTAGTGCACCTCAACCCTATATATTGTGGACCTATACCAGTCCTTAAGGATTAGAAGACTGTACCTCACTCAACCCTATGTACTGCAGTACACTATACCTTACCAGTCCTTAGAAGGACCTTTGTGGAACTAGTAGGTTGTGATTAGCAGACTGTACCTCAGTCCCTACACTGATAAAGGACTGCTGCAGAATTGGGCAGCAGTCAGCAGTAGTGCACGTCAACCCTATATATTGTGGACCTATACCAGTCCTTAAGGAGTAGCAGACTGTACCTCACTCAACCCTATATACTCTAGTACGCTATACCTTACCAGTCCTTAGAAGGACCTTTGTGCAACTAGTAGGTTGTGATTAGCAGACTGTACCTCAGTCCCTATACTCATAAAGGACTACTGCAGCAGAAGGGCAGCAGTCAAGTATAATATTCTTTCTATATTTGGAAGAAAGAATATTATACGTGTACAAGCCTATTACCATACCAGTCCTGAAAAGAACCTTTGTGGACCTAATAGTAACAGCTACTGATTAAACTGACTGTCCCTCACTGCCACACACAGCTTCCTGTCTGTCCCTATTTAAACTGATAAAACACAGGCTGCTGCAACAATAACTTGAATAGCACTCAAAACTATATCCTGTACTACTTTACCATACCAGTCCTGAAAAAGACTTTTGTGGACCTAATAGTAACAGCTAATAATTAAACTGACTGTCCCTGCTGCACACAGCATCCTGTCCCTCTCTCAGCACTGACAAAAGACAGGCTGCTGCAACAATGACTTGAATAGCAGTGCCTCAAACCTATATCCTGAAATACACCTATACCATACCAGTCCTTAAAAGAACTTTTGTGGACCTAATAGCTAGCGATTTGGGTCACTGCAGTCTCTCCCTGCTCCACACAGCAACCTCTCCCTATAGTGACATACGAAAGAATGTAAAATGGCCGCCGGATCGGGTCTATTTATAAGTTAGGGGGAATGTCCAAGTGTCCATGTGCTGTAATGTCTCAATTGGCTGTCCTGTACCACATGATGGATGTGTCATCATAGGTCAAAGTTCTTTTACACAGTAAACACGTAAGTCCGCTGGGCGAACAGTGGCAATAGACCGCCGATCGGGCGGACCGCGAACAGCCGAAATTCGCCGCGAACCGACCACCGGGCGAACCGTTCGGCCATCCCTAGTCACGAATGTTAATTCTCCATTACGAATGCTAGTTTAGAAGACCGACCGCTTCTGGCTAATCCTTGCTTCTGAGTATGCGTGTTTGTACTTTGGACTTTTGTCCAATGGACTTGTGTTCACACGCTCGGAAAATCCGACAAAACACATTTGTTTGTGGAAAATTTTAAAACCTGATAGCCAGCATTTGTCAGCAGAAAATCCGACAACAATTGTCTGATGGAGTGTACACACGGTCGGATTTTCCACCAACAGCCTGACATCACACATTTCACGTCGGAAAGTCCGATCATGTGTATGAGGCTTAAGACAGTCAGTGGGTGTTGTGGGAGGCTGGGTGTCTGCATAAAAGAAGCATGCTCTCTGCAATGTCCTCGTGAATAAAAATTTGGAGACATACAGTGGGGAGTGGAGGGGAAGAAAATTACAGGCTGGCACAGTTTTCTACCAAGCACCAGAGGCAGAAGTAGATGGGACAGAAACAGGCTGGAGTGCACTTTCGGGTATCTGAGTTTCTGTGCACTCCTGTGCCCAAAGCGTCAAAGCTGTATATCTGCAGTGTGAAAGCTAAGGCACTGCTGCTCCATGGAATGACATAAATAGCGTCCAAATGGGTAATTTATTGCATGAGCGCAACACAAGGAGAGTGCAACATTTCGGAGTCACGCAGGACCCCTTCGTCAGGCATGTGATAACACATGCCTAACGAAGGGGTCCTGCGTGACTCCGAAATGTTGCACTCTGCTTGTGTTGTGATCATGCAATAAATTACCCATTTGAATGCTATTTATGTCATTCCATGGTGTGCTGGCAAGTATCTTCTCTGTGCCTTCATACAGAGACACCGGGTAGAACTGAGATAAGATCAGCTGCAGGGAGACCGCAGACAAAACTGGTGACTAGAAAGTCTACCTGCCTGACATTTTTTTTGCCACAGCTTCCAGAACTTAGTTCCTCACAACTGATTTATTAAATGCACCTCATATTTGTTTAATGGTGTATGTATTCCACTTAAAAGAAAAACTCTAGCTCTGAATTATCAGTGGTGGGGGAGCTGATTTGTGCATTAAAGCAAAGAGCTTGCAAGTTTTCTAGTGATTTTCATCATGTCTCCTTTAAGTTAGGTGTCCTGCACTAACAAGCTTCTCACACGGTTCTCACATAACTCTACACACTTCACACATACTGGTGCGTGAAAATCAATGTTAACAAAGAAAGCTGTGAAATTTGCTGCTTAGCGATGTATTGAAACATTGTGATTTACTGGAAAGAGCTATCATTTTTCTTAAAGGAAACCTCTATTAAGCAAGTATGCTGATTCTGAGCTGATTCTGAGCTTCGCTTCTGAAAAACACTACTTGCCTGACTCTAGGAGCTTTAATACATTAAGGCTCCATTCACACCATGGCATTCCGTTTTGCAGGCAAAATCGCTGCGATTCTGCTTGTGATTCGTAAATGCCGCAAATCGCGGGAGGCTCCTGCTATCCACGTTACTTTGGCACCCAAATTGCAGAGTGATTTTACAGCGATTGTCGCATGACAAATCGCACCAAAATCACGCTGCGTTTTGGGTGCCATTCAAATTAATGGGGATTGCAAGGGTGTCCCACGATTTGCAGAGTTTCCAAATCGAGGGCAGAATTTCAGTAATTCCACCTGCAAAACGTAACGCCATGGAGTGAGTGAAGCCTTATGCCGCATACACGCGGTCGGATTTTCCAACAGGAAATGTTGGATGTGAGCTTGTTGGCTGAAAGTCTGACTGTGTGTATGCTCCATCAAACATTTGTTGTCAGGCTTTCCGCCAACAAATGTTTGCTAGCAGGTTCTCAAATTTTCCATCAACAAAACTTGGTTGTCAGAATTTCCGCTCGTGTGTACACAAGTCTGTCGCACAAAAGTTCACGCATGCTCGGAATCAAGCAGAAGGAGCCGCACTGGCTATTGAACTTCCTTTTTCTCAGCTTGTCATACGTCTTGTACATCACCGCATCCCCACGTTTGTAATTGTGTGACCGAACAAAAATCCACGGTTTTGTTGTTGGGAAGTCCGATCGTGTTTACGGGGCATAAGACTCACTGACTTGGAACAAGTATGCAGGTGATTCATTGACCTTCCTGATTAGTTCAGTAAATCAAAAATTACTGAAAGCAATGGGTTGCAGACAATATTTTTTGAAGGAGTTAAGCATGACAGCCACCCAATTTCTCTCATTACAGGTTTTCTCTTTTTTTCTTAATAGTAGCGATAAGACAAACACATGCAATTTTGACAGGTTCCTTCAGGGGAGTGGGCCTGTGTGCAAGAAAACAAGTTGAGCCCCATTGCTTAATGAAAAATAATAAGGCATGCTGATTGCGCTGCAGAAAAGAGTGGGCATAGTTTTCATTATGTGAGAGCAGGGCACATTACATGGGACCAGGGCACATTACGTGAGAGCAGGGCACATTATGTGAGAGCAGGGCACATTACGTGAGTGCAGGGCTCATTATGTGAGAGCAGAGCACATTACATGAGAGCAGGGAACATTATGTGAGAGCAGGGTACATTACATGAGAGCAGGGCACATTACGTGGGACCAGGGCACATTACATGAGAGCAGGGCACATTATGTGAGAGCAGGGCACATTATGTGAGATCAGGGCACATTACGTGAGATTAGGGCACATTACGTGAGATCAGGGCACATTACGTGAGAGCAGGGCACATTACATGAGATCGGGGCACATTACATGAGAGCAGGGCACATTATGTGAGAGCAGGGCACATTACATGAGAGCAGGGCACATTATGTGAGATCAGGGCACATTACATGAGAGCAGGACACATTACATGAGAGCAAGGCACATTATGTGATAGCAGGGCACATTATATGAGAGCAGGGCACATTATGTGACAGCAGGGCACATTACATGAGAGCAGGGTACATTATGTGCGAGCAGGGCACATTACGTGAGAGCAGGGCACATTACATGAGAGCAGGACACATTATGTGAAAACAGGGCACATTACATGAGAGCAGGGCACATTATGTGATAGCAGGGCACATTATATGAGAGCAGGGCACATTATGTGAGAGCAGGGCACATTACGTGAGAGCAGGGCACATTATGTGATAGCAGGGCACATTATATGAGAGCAGGGCACATTACGTGAAAGCAGTGCACATTATTTGAGAGCAGGGTACATTATGTGATAGCAGGGCACATTACATGAGAGCAAGGCACATTATGTGAGAGCAGGGCACATTAAGTGATAGCAGGGCACATTACGTTAAAGCAGGGCACATTACGTGAAAGCAGGGCACATTACGTGAAAGCAGGGCACATTATGTGAGAGCAGGGCACATTACATAAGAGCAGGGTACATTACGTGCGAGCAGGGCACATTATGTGAAAGCAGGGCACATTACATGAGAGCAGGGCACATTACGTAGGTTACATGAGAGCGGGGCACATTACATGAGATCAGGGCACATTACATGGGACCAGGGCACATTATGTGAGAGCAGGGCACATTACGTGAGAGCAGGGCACATTACATGAGAGCAGGGCACATTACATGGGACCAGGGCACATTACGTGAGAGCAGGGCACATTATGTGAGAGCAGGGCACATTATGTGAGAGCAGGGCACATTACGTAAGTGCAGGGCTCATTATGTGAGAGCAGGGCACATTACATGAGTGCAGGGCACATTATGTGAGAGCAGGGCACATTATGTGAGAGCAGGGTACATTACATGAGAGCAGGGTACATTACATGAGAGCAGGGTACATTACATGAGAGCAGGGCACATTATGTGAGAGCAGGGCACATTATGTGAGAGCAGAGCACATTATGTGAGATCAGGGCACATTACATGAGAGCAGGGCACATTACATAGGTTACATGAGAGCGGGGCACATTACATGAGATCAGGGCACATTACATGGGACCAGGGCAGATTATGTGAGAGCAGGGCACATTATGTGAGAGCAGGGCACATTACGTGAGAGCAGGGCACATTACATGAGTGCAGGGCACATTACATGGGACCAGGGCACATTACGTGAGAGCAGGGCACATTATGTGAGAGCAGGGCACATTACGTGAGTGCAGGGCTCATTATGTGAGAGCAGGGCACATTACATGAGTGCAGGGCACATTATGTGAGAGCAGGGCACATTACATGAGAGCAGGGCACATTATGTGAGAGCAGGGTACATTACTTGAGAGCAGGGCACATTAGGTGAGAGCAGGGCACATTATGTGAGAGCAGGGTACATTACGTGAGATCAGGGCACATTACATGAGAGCAGGGCACATTACGTGAGAGCAAGGCACATTACGTGAGAGCAGGGCACATTATGTGAGAGCAGGGCACATTATGTGATAGCAGGGCACATTACGTGAGTGCAGGGCTCATTATGTGAGAGCAGGGCATATTACATGAGTGCAGGGCACATTATGTGAGAGCAGGGCACATTACATGAGAGCAGGGCACATTATGTGAGAGCAGGGCACATTATGTGAGAGCAGGGCACATTACATGAGAGCAGGGCACATTATGTGAGAGCAGGGCACATTACATGAGAGCAGGGCACATTACGTGAGAGCAGGGCACATTACGTGAGAGCAGGGCACATTACGTGAGAGCAGGGCACATTACGTGAGAGCAGGGCTCATTACGTGAGAGCAGGGCACATTACGTGAGAGCAGGGCACATTACGTGAGAGCAGGGCACATTACGTGAGATCAGGGCACATTACATGAGAGCAGGGCACATTACATGAGAGCAAGGCACATTACGTGAGAGCAGGGCACATTATGTGAGAGCAGGGCACATTACATGAGAGCAGAGCACATTATGTGACAGCAGGGCACATTACATGAGAGCAGGGCACATTACATGAGAGAAATGCACATTATGTGATAGCAGGGCACATTATATGAGAGCAGGGCACATTATGTGAGAGCAGGGCACATTACATGAGAGCAGGGCACATTATGTGAGAACAGGGCATGTTATGTGAGAGCAGGCAGGGCCATCTTTAATATTGATTGGACCCTGGGCAAAACTTTTCTTGGGGCCCCCCTCCCATGCAGTTTTGCTCTCCGCCTGCTCTGAGGCATACAATAAATAGCAGCTAGACTCAAAATCAGTTTACTGAATCAGATCAGGCAGCTATTGCGATTGGTTGCCAGAGGTTACAGTGTATCATTACCCCTTACTGACTGGTTGCTAGAGGTTACAGCACACATTACAACTCACTGATTAGTTGCTAGAGGTTACAGCACATGATTTATGCTTGTTGACTGGTTTCTAGAGATTACTGTGAATATGACCTCAGGGGGAATGATATACATATCAATGCAGCTGGCCGCCGCTATTTACGTATAAATGGCACCTTTACATATGAATGCCACCAATATTTACATATGAATTTCCGGCAATTTACATGTAAAAACAGGGTCTGCGGGTGAGTCAGCTGTATACAGCAATAGGGCAGAGCTTTGCAGCATTGGTAGCAGCACTTCACACTGAGATATTGGGACACAGCACTGGACTAAAACCTCAAGGGATGAGGGAATTTAAACCAGGATAGTTGGCAAGTATGGGGCAGCTGCTTTGGGCCCGACAACAATGACAGGGCCCAGGGCAGCTGCCCCTTTTGCCATGCCTTAAAAACGGCCCTGAGAGCAGGGCACATTATGTGAGAGCAGGGCACATTACATGAGAACACCCATGCGATCCAATTCCAGTATGGGAAGAAAAAAGTCCCTGCACCTTTTTTGTGTGAATTCAATGCGAGTTCAGTCATACAACTGTATGGTTGAACTCAAACCGCACAGACATCGCATGTGATCGGTCCCATGTCTATGGAGTATGGGGTGAACTGAATCACATGCAATGTCTGAGATCGCACAAGTGTGAAACTAAGCTTAAACACCATGCCCTACCTGAGCATGGTTGCTGACCATGTCCATCCCTTTATGACTACACTGTACACATTTTCTGATGTCTACTTCCAGCAGGATAATGCGCCATGCCCCAAAGCTCAAATTATCTCAAACTGGTTTCTTGAACATGACAATGGGGTCACTGTACTCCAATGGTCTCCACAGTCACCAGATCTCAATCCAATAAAGCACCTTTGGGATGTGGTGGAATATTTGTATCCTGGATGTGCAGCCAACAAATGTACAGCAACTGTGTGATTCTATCATGTCATTATGGACCAAAATCTCTGAGGAATGTTTCCAACACCTTGTTGCATCTATGCCATGAAGAATTAAGGCAGTTCTGAAGGCAAAAGGGGGTCCAACTCGGTACAGGCAAGGTGTGCCTACTAAAGTGGCCAGTGAGTGTATATCATTTATATATTAGTGGACATTACAATTAGCCACACTAAAAAAAAGTCCCATGCTGTCCTGAAAAATGGATATTGTGAATTATTATTATTTATTATGTATGTCTTATTATTAGATGTTACATGTATTGTGTCATGTCATAATCCTTTGCACATACATGTCTATAGGATGTAAACCTGCACATGTGTGTGAGTTGCAAGCTAAAAAAAAAAAAACTTGGCTACCAGTTCATTGGCTGATGACCTAATTTACTAATATGGGTGGCTTTAAGTTTGTAGGATTTTCTAGACTTCTGTTATTTTAATAGGGTGATGTAAAAAGCAATAGCTATGTGTCCCATTTCATAGCCTATCCAATAGATGTCTTATCACAGAGAAGTCAGTACATACTTTGCTTATTTTTAAAATGTAAATGATCTTCTCTGCAATGAATACCAGCCTTCTGTAATAAAGATGATAAATGGGTCTTTCAGTGAGATTTTGAAGCTCCTCCATTTAGAGCTCTTCACATTTTCTGCACACACTGGTAGAATTGCAGCTGTGACTGAAGCAGTCAGGATAGGATTAGAATCAGGATCATTAGAAGATTAGGAAGATGAGATGCGAGGAGGTCTGAGCTGTACATAACACCACCGCTATATATTGATTTATGGGTCTCAATTCATTTGTTTCTGCCAGAGGTCAAGAGGAGCAAATTATCTGGATTTGGATTGTTTTTGAGAATCTCCCCATTGGGCTTAAACATTTCAAGATTTTCTTTGTTTCAATAGCAGAACAAATGGAGATTTTAAAGAAGAGTTTCAGAGAGTATGATCAATAAAAAATAAAAAAAGAGAACCTGTATATATATATATATATATATATATATATATATATATATATATCTGTGTGAAGCACCAAGGCAGTAGTGATTATGTGCTGGCACCACCATCTTGTGAAAAATGAATAAATAAATAAATAAATAAATAAATATATATATATATATATATATATATAGTATATATACATACACTGTGTGTGTGTGTATATATATATATAGATATACTGTGTGTGTGTGTGTGTGTGTATATATATATAGATATACTGTGTGTGTGTGTGTATATATATATATATATATATATATATATATATATATATATATATATATATAAAATATATAAAAAAAAAAATTTTGTCCCTCAGTTTAGTCCAATAAGTATTCTTCTACATATTTTTGCTAAAAAAAAAAAATCGCAATAAGCGTTTATCGATTGGTTTGCGCAAAAGTTCTAGCATCTATAAAATAGGGGATAGTTTTACGGAATTTTTATTATTATTATTTTTTTTTTTTACTAGTAATGGTGGCGATCAGCGATTTTTATCAGAACTGCGACATTATGGCGGACACATCGAATACTTTTGTGGCCATTTTGGGACCATTCAACATTTATACAGCGATCAGTGCAATTAAAAATGCATTGATTGCTGTGTAAATATGACTGGCAATGAAGGAGTTAACCACTAGGTGGCACTCTAGGGGTTAAGTGTGTCCTAGGGAGTGATTCTAACTGCGGGGGGGAGGGGTTGTGTGTGACACGACACTGATCACCGCTTCCGATCACAGGGAGCTGGGATCAGTGTCGTTAGGCAGAACGGGGAGATGCTTGTTTACATCAGCGCTTCCCTGTTCTTCCTCTCTGTGAGACGATTGTGGGTATCCCTGTGGACATCGATCACGCTCAATGAGCTCCTGGCGGGCGTGCCCCAAAGCCGCCTCTTATAGGGCAACGTACAGGTATGTTAATATGCTTGTACGTGCTCCTCTGCCGCAGTATATCTGCATGAGGCAGTCGGGAAGCGGTTAAATAATGGAAAGATTCCCTCGTGGGGTTTTTTAACAGCGGACCACACATGGATCACACGGATAACACAGACCTTTGAATAATTTTTTGGCTGCTAAAAAAACGCACGAGGGAACCTTTCCATTATATAAAGTTTCAAGGTATGAAGCATCAGAAGCTCACACATATGTGTTTTTTCCATTCTATATCTAAAAGTGGTTTAGAGGCACTCACGGGTCTTGCAGAGGAGGAAGATCAAAGACAGCGTGCTTTTTATTATCCGCAACTACTTTAAACACTGCTGTTTGTGACCTTCCTCCTCTTCAGTGAGTGCCATGTTTTGAATATATATGGATTTCTTTGTGGGTGAGCACCTGGGCATTTACTTCAAGCATAGAGTGCCGTGGCTACCCTCGGAACTATATATTTTTGTAAATATTTTATTCTATCTTTTCATGTGACAACACTGAAGAAATGACACTTTGCTACAATGTAAAGTAGTGAGTGTACAGCTTGTATAACAGTGTAAATTTGATGTCCTCTCAAAATAACTCAACACAGTCATTAAAGCGGACCATCACTTGTTTTTTTTAATTTTCCCTCTATTAAATCTTCTGCCCTTTTTTTTAACTTTGGATAGTAAAACATTTTTTTATGCCAGTAAATACCTTATACAGCCTACTTCCTGTTTCTTGTCTGGTAAAAAGCCTAGGCTTATGACATCATGCACAGCTCTCACTCTCACTCTCCTGAGAGTTTGCCAGGAAGGGAGGGTGGATGAGTCATAAGAGGGCCAATGAAAGCTGCAGAGCTAGAGGTGTGTGTGTGTGTATATATATATATATATATATATATATATATAAAAATACAGAAAGTGAACAGGCAGCAGCTTCAGCTGCCCACCGTTAAAATGGATGCAGCCAGACTCAGTGAAGGGAGATTTCTGCAGCATATTTGGCAAGTACAGAACCACAGTATACAGTATATAAAATAATATGCAAAGTGGTTGGAGGGAAGCTTCAGAATGCAAAGATGTTTTATTACAAATGATGTGAGCAGACTGCAGTTCCTGTTTAATGTCTAAACTGCTGGCAATAAAAGTGAGTATACTCCTAAGTGAAAATGTCTAAATTTGGCCCAAACCGTCAATATTTTGCGTTGCCACTGGAGTCCTCTTCCACTCCTCCATGATGACATCACAAAGCTGGTGGATGTTAGAGACCTTGCGCTCCTCCACCTTCTATTTGAAGATGCCCCAGAGATGCTCAATAGGGTTTAGGTCTGGAGACATGCTTGGAGAGTCCATCACCTTTACCCTCAGCTTCTTTAGCAAGGCAGTGGTCATCTTTGAGGTGTGTTTGGGGTCGTTATCATGTTGGAATACTTCCCCGTGGCCCAGTCTCCGAAGGGAGGTGATCATGCTCTGCTTCAGTATGTGACAGTACATGTGGACATTCATGTGGACATTCATGGTTCCCTCAATGAACTGTAGCTCCCCAGTGCCGGTGTCCTATCATATAAGGTCCCCCATCAGATAGTGTCCGCTGTGTACTGCGCATGCGAAAATAGCCGAGGATGAACGGCTGGTTCTAGCCCCACCATCCAAGTGGACATAGAGGAGCCGAGCCCGAAGTGTGGCGAGCGAAGCTCGCCCGCGAGGGGCCGTCTGATTTTCACAACCCTATGTCCGCTTGGATGGTGGGGCTACCACCTCCAATCACGGCGCAGGTGCCGTTTAGCTTCGGAAATTTTACGAAGCTTATTCTGCTCCATACTGTGCATGCGCAGTACGGGGCGGGCGCTATACGATGGCCGGACTGAATATGCCAGAACACCGGCAGCACTCATGCAGCCCCAGACCATGACACTCCCACCACCATACAAAAATTTGGAAAAAAAATACTGCGCTAAAGAAATCTCTCAACAATCAGTCTAAATATCTAAAGGCTGCGATTGATACGATGTGATACACACCTATAAAGCATATAAGTCAGGAATTTCAACCGCGCTCACAATTACAAAAATCTAAAAAAATATATCTAAAACCTAGAACAGAATAATATGTATACACTATAACTAGTCAAAAATTATAATACAAAAACCCAACTAAGTGAATAATAAAAATATACTCTATAACTCATACAATAATCAAGTGTACAAAAAAAAATATATATAAAGTGCTCAAAAATTATATATAAGCAACAGTTCCGCATAAAGACGTAGTCATGAGCATACAGTGGTAAAGTGCACAGAATTTTTGTGAACAATCAGAAATATTATGAATAGAGTGCTCAAAAATTATATATAAGAAAACAGTTCTTCATCAAGATGTAATCATGGGCATAACAGTCCAATAATCATAGTGTTTCTTCTGAAGAAATCCTATGCGGGTGCAAGAGAGAGAATTTCCTTCACCAACACCGTGCTGATAAATGGTAAAAATGCGCGCTTACCAAATCCCAGAATTAGAAAGGCATTTGATATCAGAAATCTTAGGGGTCATCACATAGGGACATCACCTCGTTTTCACGTGGTTGGACCATTCATAAAAGGCAAGCAAAGACTCCCATAGCGTAAAACCGTAAACCAAAATCTTTTATTCCATAATAAAAAACATACTCACAAACATAAAGGTCAAATCAGCGTTAAGAAAAGCCAGCCGGCAAAGCGAACGCCCAAATGTCACGTGATTTGCGTCAAGCACGTCAAGACCATCCTACGTACGTTTCGCCATATGTGGTGTCGCCCAGGAGGCAGGACGAGTGCCGTGCATACAGGAGGAGAATTTCCTGTTTACACGGCAGCTGTAATAGGAAGTCCCATCTCTGCCATTGGACGACTGTTCTGTCCATCAGAGGAGGCGGGACTTTCTCTTAAAGGGGCCGTTGTATAAACAGGAAATTCTCCTGTAGGATGTCTTTAGCGCTCGTCCTCCCCTCAATGGCTGCTCTGATGGTAATGGTGGTTGCATTCCTGGCAATTGCAATTGTGGGGCTGCATTACTGGCAATGGTGAGTGAATTCCTAGCAATGGTGGCTGCATTCCTGACAATGGTGGCTGCATTCCTGGCAATAGTGGGAGCATTCCTGGCAATGGTGGGTGCATTCCTTGGCAATGGTGAGTGAATTCATAGCAATGGTGGCTGCATTCCTGGTAATGGTGGCTGGATTCCTGGCAATGGTGTCTGCATTCTTGGCAATGGTGGCTGCATTCCTAGCAATGGTGGGTGCATTCCTGGCAATGGTGGCTGCATTTCTGGCAATGGTGAGTGAATTCATAGCAATGGTGGCTGCATTCCTGGCAATGGCAGGGCTGCATTCCTAGCAATAGTGGGGCTGCATTCCCAGCAATAGTGGGTGCATTCCCGGCAATAGTGGGTGCATTCCCGGCAATGGTGGGGCTGCATTCCCGGCAATGGTGGGGCTGCATTCCCGGAAATGGTGGGGCTGCATTCCTGGCAATGGTGGGCGCTGCATTCCTAGCAATGGTGGGCGCTGCATTTTCTAGCAATGGTGGCTGCTGCATTCCTGGCAATGGTGGGCGCTGCGTTCCTGGCAATGGTGGGGCTGCAGATGGGCACTGACCCTTATTTTGCTTCACAGTTCTTTATTTAAAATGTAAATTTTTTTTTTCCTGAAGCTTCCCTCTTAAAGTGAAGATGCGTGTTATACACCAATAAATACGGTGTATCCAAATAATACAGTTGAGTTAATCTCTTCACCCCACACAGCCACAAAGGCAAGAGAATTCTTGTTGGGTAGTGTATTAGTGCTCGGATGAACACACTTAGACCGAATTTTAATGGTTCAAAGAATGTAAGGCAAAATGGTCGGCCCTCACGCATGTTCAGTCTGGCCCTCTTTGAAAAAAGTTTGGACATCCCTGATATAGGGGGTCTACAATGCCAAGAGATGGTGAAAGCAGGGGTCCGTCATCCGGAGATAGTTCAGAAAATCATCCGGATTATTCTCCTGAAGCTCCCGCAGCAAAGGCATATGGCATAATTGGTCACGATTAATAAAGCAACCAATTTTTGGTCCAAGAAATCCCCCTCATCCTATTCGTGGACTGGACTTGGATCATAACAATAACTCCAAGGTCAATAATAAATAACACGTTATCTCCTCCGATTCTGCAACATGGCTGGTTGACGAACGGCCATTCAGAAATTAACTGAAAAGCACGAAATGAAAAGCGCGAATCAACACTCACCAAAATTCTACAAACACGAAATTAGCAGAAGGAGCCGAAAGGGTGGTGCATGACAATTGAACTTCCTCTTTATCATCTCGTAGTACGTCACTATGTTCGTGTTTGTTGGCTGGCAATTGTGTCCCATTTGTATGTAAGCTAATTTTTTGGCCAACGCCCTTCGTACAAAAAGCCAAAGCTTTGTCCATGGAAAAACCGATTGTGTGTAGGAGGCTAAGTCATACCTCCCAACAGTCCCAGATTGCCTGGGACAGTCCCACTATTGGCAGCTCTGTCCTGGGTCCCAGGCACCTTCATTCTGTGACAATACAGTGTCCCGGAATTGCCTCCTGGCCCTGGGCCAATCTAATGCTCCATGCACTGTGGTGGACCCCTGGCTGGCGGAGACTGCTTTTACTTTATTCTCTGGCCCCTGGCTCACTGCCCCCCCCCCATCCTAAAACTTCACCAGCCACCACTGATTCAGATTCTGTTATCTGCTTAGTAATAATGGATAATGGCTGTGCTTCACTGCTACTATTTCAGTGTAAGTTTTTCAGTCTGGTCTGATCTCATAGAAAGCAATGGGCAAAGAGAGAGTCCTCAGCATGTAAGCTCCTGGTCAGGACTTGAAACACAACTCTTCAGAAATGAAGTGAAGCATCTCGGAGATATAGGAAGGGAAATATGTGCAGCTTGGGGGGCCATCATTCAGTTATAACTAAAGGCAAAACCTTTTTACGTTTTGGATGGAGTGGAGACAGATTAGAACACCTGCCTGGTTCTTAAGCTCCATACACACTATCAGATTTTCTGCTGATTTTTTCCTTTAGATTTACCAAAACCATATATGAGGTCAAACCTTAGGAGTTTCAATTTGTATGCAATCAGGCAGGCCCTTGCACTACATGATTTTGGTAAATCTGAAGACAAAAATCAGCAGAAAATCTGATAGTGTGTGTGTGTATGGGGCTTTATTGTTGTCTGTGCACCTGTTAGGGCAGCTTTCTAAAGATTTTCTAAAGAAAGGGCCAGTTTATGGTCCTTTAGACTTTAGGGGGGCCAGACTGTGCCCAGTGGGAGTAATTTCACACCTCCTGTTACAGCTATGGGACAGGACGTGAAGCCAAATCCCAATGGGACACCAATGGGACCCCAACTGGACACAGATGGCAAAAAAATATTGAGGTTATACCCTTAATCCAGGTGTGTCCAATTCAATTTAATGGCGGGCCTCATTATGGTTTCCCTCAAATGGCCGATTGTATATGCCATGGTGTTCTGTCTGAGTAGTCTCCAATAAAGTTTATTGCGGATGATACCAGCAGTGTTATTCTGATAATTATAAGCAGATGTCTAGAACACCTCCCCCCCTTACATCAGATGTCAAGCCCCCACCATCAGATGTTAAGAGTCCCCCAGCTGGGGAAGGAACTGGAAAGCAGAAAGTGCAGGGTTTGGAGGAGGACCAGAGGAGAGCTGGAGTTAGCTGCCAGACTCGGCTGAATGCTGAGTGTGTGTGTGTGTATGTGTGCACATATATATATATATATATATATACAGGGCCGCTGATAGGGGGGGACCACCAGTCCTCCTGTAGGGGGCCCTGGCACACAGAGGGGCCCTAACACCAAGAGGAATCGGTGTTGTCGATCAGAGGGGCAATTACAGAAAGATGCCCTGTGCGGCTCTCTGCAGCAGATAAAAGCTGGTTTGTCTCCCACCCACCAGCTTTCAGCTGCTGCAGGGAGAGACACAGAGCATTGTTCCTGTAATTGCTTCCCCCTCCCTGTCCTATTATAAAAGGGCTCATTTACACAGGTTCTCTGTTATGTTTGTGTCCGCTAATAATAATTTTAGTGTATTTTTTGTAAAAATAAATTGATATATGGGGGGGGCTGCCTTGTAGGCTGTATGGGGCCCCGTGATTTCTAACAGCAGCCCTGTATATATATATATATACAGTGCTGTGCAAAAGTATTTGCCCCCTTCCTGGCTTTTTATTTTTTTGCATATTTCTCACAGTTAATTTATTCAGATCATCAAATAATTTTTAATATTACAATATTACACAAAGATAACCTTAGTAACCCAATGCCGTTTTTAAATTATTATTTAATTTGTCAAGAGAAAAAAGATTTCAAACCTGCCTGTCCCTATGTGAAAAACAATTGCCACATCCCATGCTGAATCATGAATGAACTCTGAGGCCGCGTACACACGCGGGGACTGTTCGCCCAACTTTGTCCGCTGAACAGTGTTTCGGCAAACAGTCCGCTCGTGTGTGGGCTTTCAGCGGACAGTTTCAGCGAACAGTCCGCTGAACAAGGTTTTTCGGAAATTCCGAAAAACTGTCCGCTGAAACTTTGTTTCAGCGAACAGTCCCCTCGTGTGTAGGCTTGTTCGTCAAACTAAGTTCCGCACATGCTCAGAAAGGATTTACACGCCGAAAGTTATAATGCAGTGTATAGAACGTCGTATTTTTCGTCCCGTCATCGCGCATGGTTTCAGCAAACTGTTCGTACGTCGTGTGTGGCCATGTCCGTCCATGCTAATTTTGAGCGGACTGTTTGCCGAAACTGTTTGACGGACAAAGTTGGGCGAACAGTCCCCGCGTGTGTACGCGGCCTGATTAACCACAATTTGTGGGAATGCTGAGTAAAAAAAATCTTTTGCCACACCCAGGCCTGGTTACTGCCAGACCTGTTGAATCAAGAAATCACATAAATAGAAGCTGTCTGACAAAGTGAAGCACCTAACAGATCACAAAAAGTCACACATCGTGCCACAATCTAAAAAAATTAAAACAGATTAGGTCTAGTAATGGTTTCAAAGCCATTTCTAAGGCTTTTGGAACTCCAGTGAATCACGGGGAGAGCCATTATCCACAAATGGAGATAACTTCCCAGGCGTGGCCCTCCTACAAAAATTACTCTAAAGCCCCATACACACTATCAGATTTTCTGCAGATTTTTTCCTTCAGATTTACCAAAACCATATAATATGAGGTCAAACCTTAGGAGTTTCAATTTGTATGCAATCAGGTAGGCCCTTGCACTACATGGTTTTGGTAAATCTGAAGGAAAAAATCAGCAGAAAATCTGATAGTGTGTATGGGGCTTAAGAGCATGACGACAACTCATCCAGGAGGTCATAAAAGAACCCAGAACAACATCTAAAGAACTGCAGGCCTCACTTGCCTCAGATAAGATCAGTGTTCATGATTCAACAATAAGAAAGAAACTGGGCAAAAATGGCATCCATGGAAGAGTTCCAAGGCCAAAGCCACTGCTAACCAAAAAGAACACAAAGGCTCGTCACACACAGGTGCTACCACTATGCGGACTAGGCAACCCACCTAGGGCGCACTGCCGCCTAGGGCGCAGCCAGGACCGCTGGTTTCCCTACTTTGCGCTGGGAGCTTGTCAGTGGCTCTTTCTCCATAGTCCAGCATGCACAGGGTGCGCACAATGACAGCACACTAGCACGGCCGGCCACGTCAGCTCCACTCACACACACACAGAATGGCATGTTTGTGGGCACTCCGCTCCCCCTCCTGTCTGCCTTCACTTCAGGTCGTTTCTCATTGTTTACTGAATGGGAGGAGCGAGAGAAGTGTGGGAATCCCATCCCAATAACGGGGGAGGCCGTCCCGTCCCGCCCCGGGGCAGGAACACTTAACAGGTGACAATACATTCGCCTCCACCCTCCTGCCTCTACTCGACGCTGACTTGAGCCCTGGGACAGAAAAGCACACTGGTAGCTATTGGCCACGCCCACCACCACACAGAACGCCCGCCCCTGCTATCGATTGGTTGTGGATCCACAAGCATACGACTCCATGATTGGCTGCTCTGACGGGCTGTTTATTGCTGAGCTAGTATTCCATGCAACGTGATTGCCTCTTGAGAAGCTGACACTAACAGCCAACACAGTGAGTGAAGTTCTTGCACATGTCAGACTGGCCCCCCACCATCACCTGTCACACTGGCCCCCCACCATCACCTGTCACACTGGCCCCCCACCATCACCTGTCACACTGCCCCCCAGCACCACCTGTCACACTGGCCCCCCCACCATCACATGTCACACTGGCCCCCCACCCTCACCTGTCACACTGGCCCCCCACCATCACCTGTCCCACTGGCCCCCCACCATCACCTGTCACACTGGCCCCCCAACATCACCTGTCACACTGCCCCCCCACCATCACATGTCACACTAACCCCCCACCATCACCTGTCACACTGGCCCCCCACCATCACATGTCACACTGGCCCCCCACCATCACCTGTCACACTGGCCCCCCACCATAATCTGTCACATTGGCCCCCCACCATCACATGTCCCACTGGCCACCCACCATCACCTATCACACTGGCCCCCCACCATCACATGTCACACTGGCCCCCCACCATCACCTGTCACACTGGCCCCCCACCACCACCTGTCACACTGCCCCCCACCACCACCTGTCACACTGGCCCCCCACCATCACCTGTCACACTGGCCCCCTACCATCACCTGTCACACTGCCCCTCACCATCACCTGTCACACTGCCCCCCACCATCACCTGTCACACTGGCCCCCCACCATCACCTGTCACACTGGGTCCCCACCATCACCTGTCACACTGCCCCCCACCATCTCCTGTCACACTGGCCCCCCACCATCACCTGTCACACTGCCCCTCACCATCACCTGTCACACTGCCCCCCACCATCACCTGTCACACTGGCCCCCCACCATCACCTGTCACACTGGCCCCCTCCACCACCACCTGTCACACTGGTCCCCCACCACCTGTCACACTGGCCCCCCACCACCACCTGTCACACTGGCCCCCCCACCACCACCTGTCACACTGGCACCCCACCATCACCTGCCACACTGGCCTCCCACCACCACCTGTCACCTGTCACACTGGCCCCCACCACCACCACCCCTGGTCACACATTCACCAAAAAACATCTTGATTATCCCCAAGACTTTAAGGAGGCAAATATTCTGTGGACCAATGAGACAAAAATGATACTTTTTGTAAGGTGTGCATCCCTTTGCAGTTGGCATTAAAACTAATACAGCTTTTCATAACAAGAACATCATACCAACAGTCAGATATGGTAGTGGTAGAGTGATTGTCTGGGGCTGCTTTGCAGCTTCAGGACCTGGACAACTTACCATAATTGATGGAACCATGAATTCTGAGCTCTACCAGAAAATCCTAAAGGAGAATGTCCGGCCATCAGTTTGTGACCTCAAGCTCAAGGGCCCTTGGGTTATGCAATAGGACAATGATCCGAAACACAACAGAAAGTCCATCTCCAAATGGTTCAAACAAAGCAAAATTTAGGTTTTGGAGTGGCCAAGTCAAAGCCCGGACTTAAATCCTATTGAGATGCTGTATCATGACCTTACACAGGCCGTTCATGCTGGAAAACCCTCCAATGTGGCTGCATTAAAACAATTCTGCAAAGAAGATTGGGCCAAAATTGTTCCACAGCAATGTAAAAGGCTAATTGGCAGTTATCGCAAACACTTGATTGCAGTTGTTGCCGTCAAGGGTGGCACAGCCAGTTATTAGATTTAGGGGGCAATTACTTTTTCACATAAAGCCAGGCCGGTTTGGACAACTTTTTTGCCTTAATAAATGAAACCATCATTTAAAAACTACATTTTGTATTTACTCAGGTTATCTTTGTGTAATAATAAAATTAGTTTGATGATCTGAGTCATTTAAGTGTGACAAATATGCAAAAGAAAATAAAAAAAAAATCAGAAAGGGGGCAAATACTTTTTCACAGCAGTGTGTGTGTGTGTGTGTGTGTGTGTGTGTGTGTGTGTGTGTGTGTGTGTGTGTGTGTGTGTGTGTGTGTGTGTGTGTGTGTGTGTGTGTGTGTGTGTGTGTGTGTGTGTATATATATATATATCTAGAGAGAGAGAGAGAGAGAGAGAGAGAGAGAGAGAGAGAGAGAGGTATTATTATATTATAGAGAATTTATATAGCACCAACAGTTTGCGTAGCGCTTTAAAAAATAGGGGAAGACAGTAGAGTTACAATACAATTCAATACAATGGGAATCAGGAGGGGGGCTACTTATTATGTAAATTATGAAATTTTTCAGATAAAAATAATACTCTAAATGAAATGAATACAAAAAATACATTCTAGTTGGCCAGCCAATTACAAAAATGTATCTATGTTTGCTTTTGTATCTTTGTTTTTGGATAATTTGCTCAGGAGGAAAAGCTGTTTTGCAAACAAAGGATGGATAGCGGAGCACAAGGTTGCCTGTGACCATCCATTCCAGCTAGAAGTGGAACCCCCCAGACTTACAAAGGCTGACCTTGCCAGAGTAAGGATCCCCCTGGGAGAATCTAGAGTTATTCACACTGATTGTAATGGCAACAGTGGTTTCTATGGCTGCAGTGTATTTATAATTGTATTGATAAAACACAACACAGAGTATTGTCTTCTAAAATGACTGCAGATGGATTTGGTATAATCCTCGATGTTGCAGCCTAAAAATTCCAGCGCCAAGAACCGTTTATATCAGGAGTACAAGGTACAGCTTATTATATAAATATGATGCTGATTAAGCATGTACCATTTTATTAATAATATGGAGATGCATGGATGAGTTTAGGGCATGGATTATAGAGTATCCATTGCCTACTGATAAACTGTAAAAAATACTTATATTAACCACTTGCCGATCAGCCCCCATCATTATGTTGCAGCAGGTCGGCACAATCCCGCAAACCGTTGTAGCTATACGTCGGCTCCTTTAAGCAGGACAGCAGGCGCGTGCCGCCGCACTGCGGGGGGCCAATGCGATGACCGCTGGCCACAAGCGATCGCAGACACGAGAGGCAGAACTGGGACATGTGTGTGTAAACAGACAAATCCCTGTTCTGTGAGGAATAGCTAATAGCTAGGAACAACGATCTGTCATCCCCTCTAGTCAGTCCCCTCCCCCTACAGTTAGAACACACAGCCAGGGAACACAGTTAACCCCTTGATCACCCCCTAGTGTTAACCCCTTCCCTGCCAGTGACATTTATACAGTAATCAGTGCATTTTTATAGTACTGATCGCTGTATAATTGTCAATAGTCCCAAAAATGTGTCAAAAGTGTCCGATGTGTCCGCCATAATGTCGCAGTCACAATAGAAAAATCACAGATCGCCACCATTACTAGTAAAATATAAATCATACCATAAATCTATCCCCTATTTTGTAGAAGCTATATAATCAATATACGCTTTTTGCGATTTTTATTACCAAAAATATGTAGAAGAATACATATCTACCTAAACTGAGAAAAAAAGTGGATATTTATTATAGCAACAAGTACAAAATATTGTGTTTTTTTCAAAATTGTCGCTCTTTTTTTGTTTATAGCGCAAAATAAAAACCGCAGAGGTGATCAAATACCACCAAAAGATAGCTCTATTTGTGGAGAAAAAAGGACGTTCATTTTGTTTGGGTACAGCATTGCACGCCTGTGCAATTGTCAGTTAAAGCGACACAGTGCCGTATCGCAAAAAGTGCTCTGGTCAGCAAGGGGGTAAATCTGAAGTGGTTAAGTTGAACTCCAAGGACAATAAAACTGATACTTTCAAGCCAGACTCTGTGTGACACAGCAATGCCTACTCACAGAATATAGTGACTACGTGTCACAGAAATCAAGAAAGTGAATGCATGGGGAGCTTCAATTGATAAACTTCAAAATTGTTTAGATTAATAGGAGTAGGTTAGAAAGAATCAAAATACAATTTGGTAATGAATATATGATTTTATATTTTAACTATAGATATGCTTACCCACTTGCCGACCGTGCTATAACCAAATGACGGCTACAGCTTGGTGGTCCAGTTCTGGGAGGGCGTCATATGAGGTCCTCCCATGATCGGACATCAAGCTCTGTGATCGCTGTGTCCTTGGGACACAGCTGATCACAGACCAGGGTAAATGGCCAATCACAGAATGACCGCACAATTGTCATTCATAGTTACATAGTTACATAGTAGGTGAGGTCGAAAAAAAGACACAAGTCCATCAAGTCCAACCTATGTGCGTGATAATATGTCAGTATTACCTTGTATATTCCTGTATGTTGTGGTCGTTCAAGCGCTTTTACAATAGTTTCTTGAAACTATCATTGCTCCCCACTGAGACCACTGCCTGTGGAAGGGAATTCCACATCCTTGCCTCTCTCACAGTAAAGAACCCTCTGCATAGTTTAAGGTTAAACCTCTTTTCTTCTAATTTTAATGAGTGGTTACGTGTCTTGTTAAACTCCCTTCCATGAAAAAGTTTTATTCCTATTGTGGGGTCACCAATGCGGTATTTGTATATTGAAATCATATTCCCCCTCAAGCGTCTCTTCTCCACAGAGAATAATTTCAGTGCTCGTAACCTTTCTTCATAACTAATATCCTCCAGACTCTTTATTAGCTTTGTTGCCCTTCTTTGTACTCACTCCATTTCCAGTACATCCTTCCTGAGGACTGGTGCCCAGAACTGGACAGCATACTCCAGGTGCGGCCGGACCAGAGTGTAGTAGAGGAGGAGAATTATCGTTTTATCTCTGGAATTAATCCCCTTTTTAATGCATGCCAATATTCTGTTTGCTTTGTTAGCAGCATATGGGCATTGCATGCCATTGCCGAGCCTATCATCTACTAGGACCCCCAGGTACTTTTCCATCCTAGATTCCCCAGTGTATAGATTGCATTCATATATTCAAAGTGCGACAGCGCTGAAAATTGGCCTGGACAGGAAGGGGGTAAAAGTGTCCAGGAAGCAAGTGGTTAAAGTGAGGAGCTGTCCTAGAACAGTGTGTAGATTGAATGTACGAGGAAATATTTCATTGAGTCAGGTTGGTTTCACATCTAAGCCGCATGCGGCTCACAGCAGGAGTCCAGTGCGGCTCCGTTCACCACTTCAGGTCCGATTTCAGCTCAAATTTTGGGCTGAATTCAGACCTGAAACAGACCAAAAGACGCACAGGACTCCTGTGCAATTCGCACCGGAGCCGCTGTGGAGAAGTGTGAACCGGCTCCATAGAGATTTGCATCCAATTCGCAATAGCATGAACCCAGCCTGAACATCTCTGTGAATATATGTGAATCTGTTATTTTCGTGGTGCATGGAGTTCAGCCTTAGATATACCGCGTTTGTGATAAAAATATCTGTAACATATAACAGCGATAACACCGCTGCAAAACACAGGAGTTCTAGCTAAGTGCAGTGAAAGTTAGTGTTGCATTCTGGGAGGAGGTTTGGTTGCCACAGTAACCTATTAACTGCTAGTGTCTTTCATCTATCGTTTTATGTAAATAGAAAAAGAAGGATTGCACATGAGATGTAATAATCAGCAAACATAAATGTTTAGGACCTAGCTTGGCAGCTTGCTAGGGACATGACTGCGCGCTTCCATGTAGTATAGAGAGAAATAAGAACAATTCTTTCATCCCTGCATTAGTTGTACCATTACATAAGCTCAGGCTCAGCTTTGTTCTACATAGAATCAGAGACAGAACACAGCGGCGTGGTTACAATATGCTTGTAAAGAGATCAAAACATCTAAACCATCAACTGACATATTTTAGCTATATACAAGCATTTTTCGCACATTGATATGAAGATTTGTATGTCTTTACATCTGTCTGCATTGAGTTCTGTTTTTATCTTTTGGTTTTATTTCCTTTTTTCTTTTACATTTTTTAACCCTTTTCACAGTCTCTTCTTTAAAACTGAACATTTAAGAGGAACTTCAGTCTGCTCACATCATTTGTAATAAAAACATCTTTGTCATTCTGAAGCTTCCCTCCAACCACTTTGCATATTATTTTATATATACTGTGATTCTGTACTTGCCAAATATGCTGCAGAAATCTCCCTACACTGAGTCTGGCTGCAGCCATTTTAACTGTGGGCAGCTGAAGCTGCTGCCTTTTCAGTTCCTGGATTTACACAGTCACACACCTCCAGCTCTGCAGCACTCATTGGCCCTCTTATGACTCACCCCCCTCCCTTCCTGGCAAACTCTCACAAGAGTGGGAAAGAGAGCTGTGCATGATGTCATAAGCCTAGGCTTTTTACCAAACAAGAAACAGCAAGTGGGCTGTATAAGGTATTTACCGGCAGAAAAAAAATGGTTTACTATCCAAAGTTAAAAAAAAAGGGCAAGATATATAGACGACATCCTCCTCCTATGGGATGGTAGCCGTGCTGATCTAGATATATTAAAAAAACAAGGGCAAAAGATTTAATAGATGAAAAGAGGAAACAAAATGACTGAAGTTCTGCTTTAGGCTGGGTTCACACTGCTGCGGGGGGAGATCCGGATGTGATTCGCACCGCAAATCACATCCGATCTCCGTAGCGATGCGAGTACAGCCATACAGATAGTATGGCTGAATTCGCATCGCTCCCGCAGCAAACTCGCACGGGACCCTTTTTTTGGTCCGCAACAGAATCGGATCGCATGGGGGTTCACACCATGCGATCCGATTCCTGTGCGAGTCGGCAGATCGCACTGCGATATGCGGACGGATCTGGGGGTGTCATTAACATATCATTGACACTCCCAGCCGTCCGCATAGGGCAGTGTGAACTGCCGGCGGGAGTAATGCGATGCGGGAAAACGCTGCGGATTCGCGGCGTTCCCGCATCGCAGCGGTGTGAACCCGGCTTTAATGAGCTTACACAGATACTTGACAAGATACCATACCAAAACTGGCCTTACAAAAGTAAGATTTTGTTTGCAATCTTTAGTTTAGTTTTAGTTAACATTTATTCAATTTTCTAATAGTTAGCGGTGTCAAATTGGTGTTCGTTTTCGACAGCATTGATGAAAAAATTCAAAGAGGCGGGACAGAAATGTTTCTCGAATTAATGGAAGTCTAACAGCCTATGTAGGTTTCGTTCAGTCCATTTGTTCCAAAATTGAATGTTAAATGCAAACAAAATGTTAAAGTTCTACTGAACGATATTCATGAAGTCACAAAGTATACTAAGAATTTTTGTACAAATTTTTGAAAGCTCATGGGAATATATTGGATTCTGGCGCTGCACGTTCGCATGAGCCCTTACACCAAGGGTTTCTGACTCCAAGGGCCAGTTTACTGTCCTTCAGACGCTAGAGGGGTCGGACTGTGCCCAATGGGAGTAAACAATGCCCAATCTTTGGTAATAGGGGGAGAAATAGTTGGTGTCAATGGGAGAAATACTGCCCCATTTTTGTTGTCAGACTAAGGAATTATGCCCCATTTTTGTTGTCAGTCGAAGGAATTATGCTCCAATGTCAGTGTCAGTGGGGCTGCATAAAGGTAAGCAAAGGGCCGCAGTTTGGAGACCACTGCCTTACCCACTTTCCTGCAAAATCCTCAACTGCTGGTCCAGCTCTATGCACGCCAATGAATAGGTCAGAAAATGACATCACCACACTCCAGTCTGCAGCAACTTTTCTTGTTTGTTCAACAGCAACAAGGGTTACATCTTTTCAGCATCAAACATGAGAGTTCATGTTAAATATCTGGTGATCCTGTCCATCCCTCTGCATTCCTATTAAAACTGACCACACTAGGCATGGAAGCACAGCATGGTCAGTTTTTTGGCTGTGCTGGGAGCTAATCCAATGATCGGGTTTGTGTTAACACGCCATTCACCATGAGGATCAGTGTACTGCTGTTTCTCCTCCCCCAGATATCGTTTTTTATATGTATACACAAATGTTTTGCCTTTAATTTCTATTTTAAACTGAATTGGTTATTTTTGTAAGGTCAGGATTTAAATATACTTTAAAAACAAGAAAAACTTGTTAGATCCTGGAATGAGATGACTCATTTTATTTTCTGATTGATAACTGATGTATTCTCTCCACTTTATTAGCAGATACATCCTTTATAGTCAGTTAACCACATTTTATAATTCATACATTTTTTCAACCTATAATCCCTAAATAATAAAAAATAGGAAATTGCGGGATCAGTGTATGAATCTTATGCAGGTTGCTGATAATAAATTAAAGTTTATTTTATATTCTCTTGAAATGGTACCTGTTAATATACAAGTATGGGAGGTGCTTTGCTTACTTGGGTATTAAAGGGTCTACCTATGGGGCCATCATTCTGATCCTGGCTTCACTGCCTAGTAAATCACTCATCAAGCAAACCCCAATGCACAAAGATACTCTTTAGCAGTTAATTAATAAAGTGGCATGTAGCTCCCTCTCTAGTGTGCTAGTGAGTTTTTGTTTAGTGTAGGTAACTTTCCAGGCTTGGCTAGCACCTGGAGTGTTCTAAGAAGCTCTGACCAATCCCCAACTTGCATTGGCAAGGGGCAGACCTTCCTAAATACCCAGGGTCAGCCCAGCTGGAGAGGAGTTGTTCGGGCGGAAGAGCTGGAGATTGAGATTGAGTGCTAGGCTGTCAGGTCCTTTGAGGGAGCTCTCCAGTCTGAGGGGGGTGACCTTGGGCCTGGGCTTGGGTGCGGACGGGGCCCTCCAAGAAATCATGGAGGTATTCTGGACAGGAGGCACAGGAAGAGCAAGAGAGAACAGCAGGAGAGAGTACTGTCGGGCAAGTCTCCAGGGAGAGGAACAACTGGTCGCAACCAGGAGAGGGCTAGTGAGTGATATGCACAGGTCTGAGAGGACTGGGGAGGCACGCCTGAGAGGACTGGGAGAATGCAGTCTGTCATGGGCAATGGGAAGGGAAGCTGCAGCCAGGAGGGCTGGCAGGGCCTGAAGATGGGTTACTGGGCTCAGTAGCTACATGCAGGACAGCTAGCACCAGGAACTCTTTTCTTTTTTTTACACTATAGGGGCCCGCGGTCCCTGTCTGCAAAGGGCAATTACTAAGGCCTGGCTGAGTCAGTTTCAGGCCTAACCATGTTGTGCTAGGTGTGCCTAAAAGTTCAAGCAAGTGAAGTGCTGGACGATCTGAGGAGTGGTGATCTGCAGCAAGAGTTGTACTGGAGTGTATATACCTGAGGGTTTATAGTTGTCCCAAACAAGTTATACAAATTTTACTGGGCATCCCATGCTTTCTTTGCCCCATCCAAGTTCTATCCCCTCAATAAAATAACAACAAAACAAAGTACATGGGCTTTTCTATATCTCTGAGTGTCTGAGAGGTGAATGCCAGGCTGGGCAGGGTGACAGGTGGACCACAATAATCAGCAGCTCTTACATGGGTACTGCTACAGGCAGATCAGTGATTGTCCATGTGAAATGGAGCCCCTTGTTAGCTTTGAGTTACTCCCAGGCCATCACTAACCCCATTTTTAGAAGTCAAACTCTACATGTAGCTTACATGCTCCTGAATTCTCTTCTGCTATCATGTCCAAATACATTTTAATGATCAGTACAAATTGCACTTCACAACCTAGCCAGGCAGTAGTCACTTTTCCAAACAAGCACAGAAAATAGAATTTTTTTTCCCCGATTTTCCAAATAATAATTCTAATAGGTTCAGACTATGTATGTGGGTGGAATATAGTAGATTTATCATATCTCCTAAACCACTGCCATCTGCTTGTAGAAACATATGTATACAGAAGGCATATGAAGATTAATTAAGAATTAAGTCTGCCCGTTAACTTGTAACTGCCATTACTTAAACAGTTCAATATTTATTCACTCATGTTTAAATCCCTAATGATAAATGAGCTAAGCTTTGCCACTGGTGGGCTTAATCTTCCACTGGCTGCATATGTGAGTCCCTGCTAGATTTCCTGACTTTTCATGAACTTCATGCTCTGAGTCCTACACAAGGAGTGTCATTGTTCTTGCTGCAACCTTAATACAGTATCAAATATGAAGGATCCAACAAGGAGAATGATAACTCCTCCTCATGGGAAGTGTGTGTGGGGGGGGGGGGGGGGATTAGTATCTAAGAGACAAAAGCTGGTGGGTGATTTAAACTGATATCACAAATTTAGGGTGAAATATCAAACTTTGCCGAATTGACCATTTCCATTGAAATGAGTTTGTCAAGAGCCACTGAGAATGTATACTCACTTTTTGTGCACCAAATGCCTTTGCAAATCCAGTTATTACAATATAAACATGGTGGTGATGGTATTATCCCTTTGCTGCCCATAAACTGTACAGAGTCTCTTTTTAACAAGGCGAGAGAGGAGTGATGTGGAAATTTTGATATCAAGGAGCTTCAAGGGAACCATTGTGAGGACTTTCCATGCCTCTTATATATATATATATATATATATATATATATATATATATATATATATATATATATACTGTATATGTGTTTTTACAGGAAGATGATGTACAGGATATATTTTATGATATTATGATGAGCTATGACCCAGCTTACTACCTTTTCCTGTTTCTCAATAGCTGTCTGATATCTTCAATGGTCAGGTGATATCTAAGTTACCCTATTGTTTGCCATATCAGACGTGGTGTCTCCACTTGGTCTTGTGGGATGATATACTAATTTCAGGACTGGTTATATTAAAGCGGGAGTCCGCCGGGACTCCGCGTTTTTTTTTTTTTTTTTTTTAAAGTCAGCAGCTACAAATACTGCAGCTGCTGACTTTTAAAATAGTGACACTTACCTGTCCAGCGCGCCCGCGATGTCGGCACCCGAAGCCGATCTCTAGATCGACACTCGAGTGCTGCCGCCGCCATCTTGGGTATGGGAATCAGGAAATGGAGCCTTTCGGCTTCATTTCCCGGTTCCCTACTGCGCATGCGCGAGCCGCGCTGCGCAATGAGGACGGTCCCCGCTGCCTCTGGGATCTGTGTGTTTCCCAGCAGGCAGCGGGGCACTTGCGGAAGGGGGCGGGCACTTGCGGAAAGGGGCGTAATGTACGCCCCTTTCCGCAGAGAGCTAGCCCGGAAGTGGGTGCAGTTACCTGGATTATCCAGGTAACTGCACCCCCCTCCCCCCTGAAAGGTGCCAATTGTGGCGCCGGAGGGGGGGAGGAATCCGATGAGCGGAAGGTCCATTTTAGGGTGGACCTCCGCTTTAAGATCAAAGAGGGCTAACTGTTTTAAACCAAGAGATAGACTTAACGAAGGCAGACATAGAGGCACCAAAGAGAGTCTAATGTTTAAGCATGATGACAAACTGTATTTGAAATTACAGCCAATCAGAATTTGATGCAACTCTGGACCAATGACCAGGTTTGGGGGGGGCGGGGTAGAACCTGGATTGGTGGGAGTAGGGGTAGAGGGGGGGTATAAAAGCAGTACAGAGAGCTAATGTAAAATCTCTGTGTATTATATTTACTTTACTGTAGTCCCTTTACTTTCTTTGTGTGTAATTTAAATTATCTTTGTCCATTGGCCAAACTGTATTTGTAACATCACTATGCTCTATTTGGTAATATCCGATTATTCTAACGTTTCTTTTCTGTATAAATAAATTAGATCTTTGTATTTTAGCACCATTATCATTCCTTATTGATTTCATGGGTTATAGCTGCAACCGCATGGGTTGATTCACATATAGGTAAAAGATTGTAATCACGTATTTTATGCATCATTATGCATATAAGTGAGGTAGGTAAAGATCGCCATGTCAGGAGGAAGTAAAAATACACATTCCTCTTGTATTTGGACAATATTTGCTAATCCTGGAGTTCAGCTTTAGGCTCCATTCACACATGTGACTCCAAAGTAGCTCATCTTTGGAGTGCAACTTTGATGCAACTTTGACACAACTTTGGATGGGTATGGCTTGGATGCAATTTTGGCTTTGGCCAAAGATAATGGACAAATGCTGCATGTAAAACATTCAGGTATGTCTTTCATTCAAATTTTGAGGGTTAACAATGAAGTCTATGGCCCTCACGTTGCATGAAAGTCAGAGCAAAGTAGTGCTTGAACTATTTTGAAGTTGCTGCAACTTTAAGTCACACCTATATGAGTGGTTATCATTGGAAAACATGGGGTACGACTTGTCATCCGACTTTGATGTCCAAAGTCCTTTGACAAGTCGTACAAGTGTTAATGGACACTTAAGGTGAAGGTCATTGCAATGGTTGAGTACATCTTTGAAGGATACAGCATCCTCCAGGGGTAAAGTCAGGTGTCTGGCCAAACTTATCAGGGCCTCAACAACCAATCTGGGAGACTCCAGTGATGGACATCCTCTTCCTTAAAGGGTTATGATTTTGACATCTTATTGTGAAGAGGTGATTTAAGCTCAGCCTTGATCCATTCTTTCAGAATGATTTAACTCAGTTTTCAGAGGGGAAGTAAAGCGCTTTTTCTTTAGGTGTTTGAAACACGTTGTACCTCTGCTGCTTTGCAGGGGACACTGCAGCATTAGAAGTTTGTGAAGAGGGTTGATTGGTCTAAGAAGGCTCTGAAACTGGTTGACTGGTTCTGGGAGGAGAACTGGATGTTGTCAAGGTATACAGTCCCTGTGCAGAACGTATGGAAACAGGGAGTCCTGGCCAACTTGCTTAATAAGTGAGAGCACATATTTAATGTTGCCATCCTTATTCCTGGCTGCTTAAACAAAGTCGGATTCAAACAGATTTGTGCCTGCTAAGGCACAAGCGCCAAGGACCCAGCAAACATCTGGTCTAGGGTGAGCATGATGGCAGTGATAGTGATATCTGAAGAAGGAGCCAGAACTTCTCCTGTGATGATGTCCTGATCTTAATGAAGACCTGGCCTTGGATGACTTAGAAAGATCTCGTTTCTCTGGAGGAATACTGGCATTCTGATCTGATGGGGCTAAATAACAAATAGCCCATTAGTCCTCTGCTCAGTACAATTAAAGAGAGAAAAAACCCAACTTGAAAGGTGATCCTTCCCTTCTTGACAAAGGTTGACCACAAGGAGGCAGTGATAAATCCATGCCTCAAGACAAAAGGGTATCGCTTTCAGAAAAATAAGCATGAACCAGGTAACTCACAGAAGCAGCAAAGGGGCACAGAGGGACTCAAACTGCCAGCTGCATGGGGGATCAGTCAGGGATCCTGAATAAGTTTAAATAGCCTGCTAAGCAGGTGTCGTCACCACAAGCATAGGGAGAGAAAGATTCCTACTGGCACCATGGAAACATCCTAAAAGTAATGCCGTGTACAGACGATCGGACATTCCGACAACAAAACCGTGGATTTTTTCCTTCAGATGTTGGCTCAAACTTGTCTTGCATACACATGGTCACACAAATGTTGTCGGAAATTCCGAACTTCAAGAACGCAGTGATGTACAACACGTACGGTGAGTCGAGAAAAATGTGGTTCAATAGGCAGCGCGGCTCTTCTGTTTGATTCTGAGCATGCAAGGACTTTTGTGCATCGAAATTGTGTACACACGCTGGGAATTTCCAACAAGTTGTTGTCAGAAATTCCGACAGCAAATGTCCGATGGAGCATACACATCGTCGGAATTTCCGACAACAAGCTCACAGCGAACATTTGTTGGTGGAAATTCCGATCGTCTGTACGCGGCATACCTGTTAGGGTTGCCTGTCCAGGATTCACCCGGACAGTCCGTGTTTAGAGTCAGGTGGACTGAAACCCAGACACATTATTCACACAGGAATTTGGCTTAGAACAGGGTTTGACAGGAGGGTGAGGGGGCACTATGTGCGCCACATTACTATTCTCTTTGGAGTGTCCAAAGGTGTCCCAGGTCTGTTACAATCCCATAGTGTATACTAAAGCAAAAAAAAATAAAAAATTACTGTGCACTGCTAAAGTGTTCGGGTTTGACTTGAAGAAAAAGTGGCAACCCAATAACTGTGCATGCATGGGTAGGTGATGTGGCTACCTACTGCACATGTTAGAGCTGATGCTCAAGCAGCCGACCCCAAGCAGCTGGCCCCAAGCCACTGTGGAAAGCACTGCCTTCGCTAGAAACAGGAAAGGTATGTCAGAATAAAGCTTATACCTCCAGAAAAAAAAACCCTGACCTTAACAGAGGACAAAGAGAAGGCAAAATTAAAACATTACACAGAAGGCAAAGCAAAGAGAAAGCAAATGAACCCATGAGTACAGACCAAATGCCAACCTCAAGCACCTACACAAAAGGGCCTTCTTAATGTACAGAAAAATGGGGAGCAGCAGGTGGGTAGCCATAACTATCGCCACAAGGTAAGAGGAGTTGCTTTACACAGCCCACATTAGGTCCAAGGAGGAGGACAAAAAAGGAATGCACAGGCTAGATCGGCCTAAAACAGTGGTGGTCCATAATGCACGGCGCAGGGGCGCCACCCCCCTATCCATGCGCCTGGCCCCCTAATCTACATACAGGGCGTTGGATGCATGGATTCCAATGATTTTTTTTGAAGTGCATGATTAGAGCCAGAGGCTCTAATAGGCTTCAAAAAAAGGTGGGCCCTTGGCGCAGAGCATTGCATCCCGAGCCCAACCAGTTGTGTGACAATAGTGAACAAATATTCCCTATTTTCTTCCCAATTCCTCTCTCGGCCAATCAGGAAGCAGGTCATGAGACTTATCAGAAGCGCTCCTATTCGCGGCCTAGGAGGAGGAGGAGGAGGGATAAGATGCAAGGGAAGCCGCAAGTGTGGCGGCTGACCGACTAACCGTCGGGGGGAGGGGTGTGTATGTGCAGGACTCGCCCGAGGGGGGGTTGGCAGTGGGTGCATTGTTTGCTGCCCCCCCCCAAAAAAAAATATATGTAGCGGCCATAACCCTTTGTAGGGTAGCCTTGAGTTACTGGGCTTACCGGTTACCTCCGTTTGGCTTGTTCTTCCACGTCTAGGGGTTCCCAGGGTTGATACCCAACAACTTAAACGCTGACACAAATAAATTCCTTTTTTGAAAGGTTTTATTTAGCAGTGATAACATCCAATAACACAGTCTCTCATGGGAACAGAAGGCACGGGTGAAGAACTCAGGTACCTTTAACTGCAGGTCTAACAAAGTCTCTAATTCCACCCAGAGAGTAGCCACTCGCAGCTGGGTACAGAACAGATGCTGGGTGCTGAACAGATCTCTAGCCAGAGATCATGGCAGTCAGCACGTTGATTCTAAACTTGGAGCAATCCTATGAATGTGTACAGGTTGTAACCAAGAGTGAACAGGAACCTTTTTCCTCAGTACCTGGAACGTTCCCTGTCTCCTTAATAGTACTGGAAAAAGCGTGGATTCGTCAATGTCCTTCCCAACTCAGTAACCAGGCACTTCTCAGGATGCCGCTTGTTGGCTCTCCTCTGAAGAGTCCTTCCCCAGTCACTTCCACGAGCTATGGTGCCCCTCCAAGCCGAGAGCACACCCGGACATCTTAAGTCTCCCCTCAGTTACTGCGCCTCGGACCAGCCAGTTCCAAGACTTGGGAACGGACGGATCCCTACCCCAGACCAGACGGGTCAATTGGGGGTAACTAACAGGAACATGTTGCGGGATGTCGGACACCCCATGACCGGGACCCCTCACGGTCCTGGAAAAAGAACAGACCACACGGGCCTCACAAACGCCTCTCTCTAAACACGTGACCCCAACATCTTAAGTACCCCCTCCTAGACTCCTCAGCGAGGCCCGGCACTCCCGCTGATTGGCTCCGAGAAGGCTGATACCCAAAACGTCTAACCAGGCCTGGTTCTGGCCTGTCATGTGCACCTCACCACACACATGACCAAGCAGAACTTCTAACATAGCCCAGCCAAACTGATGTCAAAGTCAACCTACATAATTAACCCTCAGAACCCCTACTGTTCTGAGGCATAAAACTAAATTTACACCTGTGTGACACTAGCCAAAATGTCACCCGCTACATATACCACCAGCCGTCACTGGCCTAAAATATATGGAAGTGGGTTTCTAAAGCCTGGTACACACTATTTGTTTTTTTTTGTTCAACCCAGGGAGCTGAACAACAAAAAACTGAGGAGTTCAGGAGGAGCCCGCTGTACTAACTACTAACTAAACTGAAGCCAAATCACAGTACTTTGTAGGCAGTTACAGAAATGTGGAGCTAGTTTAGACTGAACTAGCTCCATGTTATTGGGCCTTTTGGATACATACCTGTGATCACATATCTTATCTTGCCTGCTTATATAATCATTGATGTAAGTATTTTACCTTTTACAATAAACCCGTAGTTTATGGTTTTACACTACGTGGCAGACTTTTTCTTTTATGAATGGTGGAGTCAAGGATTTTGTCTGGTGACAAATTGGATCAGAAGTTGACCTGATATGCTGTTTCCTGAGAGTGAACACGTTTCCAGTTTCATGCCTGTTTGACTCCGTGCTGGTAGCATTGGGTCCACCTAATCTGGTAAGAGTATCCAATTTTCTCATTGGTGGTGGATGCACAATCTACAGTGATTTCTTAATGGATGGTGGTCAATCCTTCAGATGTCGACTTTACCTTCAATTTTACCATTGAATTTTATCCAGTTTTCTGTGATCTAATTTCACTTTTTGTACTGTTTTTTTGCTTTTTCCCTCATGGTTTATTACCAATTCACAATGTTATTCACATTTATGGACTATATAATGTTTTCACCTTTATGAATTGTATGTAGATTCATTCATTGTTTTTTGCACTTAGCACTTTATCATTCGAATTATATATTTGCCCATCCAAGGTGTTACATATACTGTTTGCAGATTTGCACTGTTTTTTTTCAGTTTACACATATAATATGGATTAGCACCACACTTGAATATTCTTATCATCTACTCAATATGTCTGATTGTAGTGTTAGCAGCTTTTCTTAATTTTTGGAGTAGCGCAGTGTTTATTTTGAAATTTATGCATGAAAACATAAGTACACTGGGGTGTAGAAAAATGGCAGAAGGTACTCTGGACTGATGAGTTAAAGTGAAATATTTACTAGCAGGAGGCAGTTTGTTAATTGAAGGGATGGAAAGCGGTTCAATAATGACTATCTGCAGGCAAAAGTGATGCATGGGGAAGGTTCCTTCAATGTTAGGGGCTGCATTTCTGCAAATGGAGTTAGAGATTTGGTCAGAATCAATGGTGTCTTCGATGCTGAGAAATACACAGAGATACTTTTCCATCATGCCATACCATCAGGGAGGCGTGTGATTGGCCCCAAATTTATTCTGCAGCAGGACAGTGACAACAAACATACAGCCAATGTCATTAAGAACTATCTTCAGAAGAACAAGGAGTCCTGAAAGTGTTGGTTTGGCCCCCACATCATTAAGTGTGTCTGGGAGTACATGAAGAGACAGGAGGATCTGAGGCAGCCTACATCCACAGAAGATCTGCGGTTAGTTCTCCTAGAAGTTTAGAACAACCTACCTGCTGAGTTCCTTCAAAAACGATGTGCAATTGCACCTAGAAGAATTGATGCTGTTTTGAAGGCAACCAATTGAACACCCAATATTGATTTGCTATGGGTTTCTCTTCTGTTCATTTACATTCCATTTTGTTAATTGATAAAAATAAACAAGTAACACTTATATTTCTGAAATGATTCTTAATTCACAGAATTCTTTCCATATGCCTAAAACTTTTGCATTGTGGTGTACTTTAGTACGTTGTGTGCTTGAAAGTGAACTCATTCAGAAGTCTCTCCTATGCAGTGATCTAATGGTCCCAATATTATGGTTTTAGCTTATATACCATCAATACCAGTGGTGGCTGGTGGGGTTTTTCTTTGGGGTGGGGGGATGGCAACCCCTGGGCCGTCACTAGCACAGCTGCCAGCAACCCACTGCGGAGTTAACACCCCCCTCCACCACCCGCTGTGGATGCGGGCGGTGAGAGCAGGTGCTGTGACCATGTTCCAATATAGTGGGCTCCGTTGTCCTCTCCTGGAGTCCTCTCTGCGGTACATTTCCTCTCTGCTCATCCCGGCACTAGGCATCCAATAGGATCGGCTGACATTTTGGTCTATTAGGAAACAGGTTTCATACCTGCTTTGCGATTGGCTGGGAGAAGGATCAGTGTTGCAACAGCGAATATTCATTCGCTGTTGTAACACACCTGGGTGGCTCCGGACATATCTCTGCAACCCGAGCCCACCCGATTTTGAAGCCTGTTAGAGCATATGGCTCTAATCAGGTGCATCAAAAAAAAACCTGCCCACTGTAATTCATGTGACCGGTTCCCCCAAAAGGGGCCGGACACATGAATAGGGGGCGGCAGCAACGGCTGTGGATAAATTCATGCTATGCATGAATCTATCCACTCCATATAGGGGGAGGGTGCGGCGCCCGGGTGCCCCTAATGGACGGGCCGCTGCTGAATCATGCTGTATATACTCAAGCTTCTATAGTTGTTTCTTACATGTTATAGTTATTTTTATGAAACGTTTTGTTATCTACATTTACTAGTCTTGTAAATCATGATCATAATTAAGCTATAAAAGTTATATACTGGTGTTAGATCATACATCATGTTGATTATCTTATGCTAGTGGGATAGTGGGATCTACTTTAATGTAGTGTAGAAAATGATCATTGTATGGTTTTAGCGGAGCACAAAGGGACATTTAAACAGAATGGAAATTAGCATAAACTGCTATTGGTAAAAGGCTTATTCATTTACTTTGTTTTTGCACTGCTTTTTCTATAATGGGTAAGATGGAGCTCAGTTAATTAGAAAAATTAAAAGCTCCTCATGGGTCCTGGAAGACAAGATTGAAGATGTTCAGTGCTTGTAATTACAATGTCTGTAAGGGTGGTAACTCTTCAGCTTGGAAAGTGTCTGGAATATGTAACTGCGTTGATCACCCTCTTAAAACTTTTGCATCAAATGTCTACATTGTTGTAATGGGGTATGGGGATAGGCAGGGGTTCACTTCTTTTAGGCATGCCAGAGAGAACATATATAGAGATACTCTGTAACATCTCACTGATTGGTGAAAGTGTCTAGGTGGAAACTGCTTCTCATGGCCAATTAGACAAATGCTGGATGGTAGGAGGCGGTAAAGGGACTACTTACAGAGTGTGGTGGAATGTAGTTTCGGAGGATGTAACAATCAGTTGTCCTATGGCAAAAAATATGTCTGACTTAATGTGGGCCTAATGTCTAGCATGCAACTTACTCAGGCAGTCATGAAACCTAAGGCCGCGTACACATGGGCGGACTGTTCGCCCAACTTAGTCCGCTGAACAGTGTTTCAGCGGACAATCCGCTCGTGTGTGGGCTTCAGCGGACTGTTTCAGCGGACAGTCTGACGAACAATGTCTTACGGAATTTCCGTAAGACAGTCCGTCCAAACTTGGTTTCAGCGGACAGTCCGCTCGTGTGTAGGCTAGTTCGACAGACTAAGTTTGGCGCATGCTCAGAAAGGATTTACACGGCCGAAGGTTGCATTGCAGTGTATTGGACGTCGAATTTCTCGTCCCGTCGTACGTGCCGTTCACGTCATCGCGCACACTTTCAGCGGACTGTCTGCTCATCGTGTGTGGTCAAGTCCGTTCATGCAAATTTTGAACGGACTGTCTGTCGGATTGTCTGACGAACTAAGTTGGGCGAACAGTCCGCCCGTGTGTACGCGGCCTAAGAAGCACAATTCAAATACATGGTGCTTTGTTGAGAATTTGTGGATGGTAAGATGCTGCTTGTGAATTGAGAAACAACAATACTAAAATGACAGCTAGTACAGACATTTAAAGTGGTTGTAAAGGCAGAAGGTTTTTGTATCTAAATGCAGTCTATGCATTACGATAAAAAGCCTTCTGTGTTCATCAGCCCCCCCCCCCCCCCAGCCCCCCTAATACTTATCTGAGCCCCATCCAGGTCTAGCGATTTTGCAGGAGTGTCTCAGCTTCCCAGGACTTCCCTCCCCATTGGCTGAGACAGTAACATGGCGCCATTGGCTCCCGCTGCTGTCAATCACAGGCAGTCAGACAATGAGGAGAGAAAAGGGGCAGGGCCGGGCTGTGGCTCCATGTCTGAATGGACGCACGAAGCTGTGGCTCGGCCCGGGTGCCCCCATAGGAAGCTACTTGCTGTGGGGGCACGCAACAGGAGGGAGGGGCCAGGAGCACCAAAGATGGACCCACAAAGAGGAGTGAAACAAATTTTTTTTTTTTAGCTTAAAATAAAAAAATGTTATACTTACCTGCTCTGTGCAGTGATTTTGCACAGAGCAGGTAAGTATAAAATTTTTTTATTTTAAGCTAAAAAAAAAAAAATTTGTTTCACTCTAATGCTGCGTACACACGATCAGACTATCCGGCGGACTTAGTTTGGCAGACAAACCGCCAGAAAGTCCGCCGGACTTTCCGAACGAGCTGACCTGCCCACACACAACCAGACTTTTCCGGTGGACTAGGTCTGCCGGACTATGGCGGGAGTCCGCCGTACTTTTGAAATGAACGGACTTGCCCACACACGGAGGAAAGTCCGTTCATTTTGAACGAGGCACCAGGTAGACGAGACTAGCACAGGAGGTCAATGTCGCTGCCTCCATGGGCGAGATTGACATGTCATTGGCCCTTATCCGACCATGCAGCCCGGCCGCTCAGGAGAGGGGGTGGGGACGAGCGAGCACCCCCCCTCCTGATCCATACCAGGCCGCGTGCCCTCAACATGGGGGGGTCCATGTTGAGGGGGACAAGGGCCTCTTCCCGACAACCCTGGCTGGTGGTTGTCAGGGTCTGTGGGTGGGGGCTTTAATAAGGGGGACCCCAGATACCGGCCCCCACCCTATTTTAATGAGTATTGGGGTACAATGTACCCCTACCCATTCACCTGGTGAAAAAAATGTAAATTAAACACAACACAAGGTTTCAAAATAATTTATTGCACAGCTCCGGGGGTCTTCTTTCGTCTTGGGGGTCTTCCCACCGGACTCCTCTGCTATCTTCTGCTAGCTCTTTTAGTAGCGGAGGAGCCCGGGTTTCTTCTTCGTCGCCACCTGGGGGGTCTTCTTCCAACTTCGGGGGTCCCCCTCTTCGGTTCTTCTTGCCGGGCCTCCGCTCCTTCTTCCAGCTCTTTTACTAGTGGTGTCCCGGTCTTCTGTCGCTGCCGCCGCCTTCTCTTCTTCATATTGTTGTTGTTATTCTTCTTCTTCTTCTTCCTTGAGATGTTAACTCGACGCTCTCTCTGGCCCCAATGACAGGGACATGGTGTGCGGCGACTTATATAGGGACAATTGGCGGGGTCACGGGTGATGTCCCCGCCCCTTATGATGTCACATTCCCAGCATCCTCTGGGACTGTGACATCATAAGGGGCGGGGTCCTTACCGTAATACTCATTCACATAGGGTGGGGGCCCGTATCTGGGGTCCCCCTTATTAAAGGGGCTCCCGGATTCCGATGTGCCCCCCTGCCCGCAGACCCCGACAACCAACGGCTAGAGTTGTCGGGAAGAGGCCCTTGTCCTCATCAACATGGGGACAAGGTGCTTTGGGGTGGGGGGGCCGCACTCGCAGTCCAAAGGACAATTTTTGATTTAAAACTACTTTCTAAGTCCGCTGGTCTTTTGGGGAAAAAAAGTCAGGCGGAGCCCACACACGGGCGGATTGTCCGGCGGACCAAGTCCGCCAGATAGTCTGATCGTGTGTACTTGGCTTAAGTCTTCTCTTCTCCCCAGCTAAATAAATTGACAGTTGTCGATGAAACTAAGTATAGGTGAGAGTTATGGATCTGGACAACCTGTAGAAGCCTGGTGGGTTACCCCTTCTGACATGGCCTTCTACTAGGAAGGTTTTGCAAAGTGTTGCAATTAATTGTCAGATGGTAAAATTATTCTGTCATTGCAAAAGAAGAGGTGACTGTGCATGCCTTCATTCTGGTTGGACATGCTTCAGCACTTTTAGAATCAAAACTCATCAGCCTGCTCTACTTTTCACACATTCCTTTTGGGTAGTGAGGTAGCCCATCATTGTGTAGGGCCAATAGGAATGTAAGAGGAAGGAGAAGTAGCCAATGTGATTTGACACTGCCAAACAATTTTAGAGTTGCAGACTGCAGAGGTAGGAACCTTATTTAAAATGATTGTAAATGATTACCATGTAAAACAACCCATCCACTTTAAAATAGGATTGAAAAGCAAAACATTTTTGTATAGATACATTAAAAATATTTTTTTTCCCTTTTTTTATAAGTGGTCACATTCCCTTTGTTTTCAGCTGCATAAGAGCTGGGGCAGGAGAAGCAGCTGCACGCTGAGCTTCCCAGTAAATGGCTGTGCAGTGGGAGAGTGTCAGGACAAGTCTGATAATTGTAGGAGAGTACACCAAGTTCCCAGCATAACTAGGGAACTGACCATGGTGTGCTTTCTTGCTTAGTGTGGTCAGGTTTTAAAGCAGAAGTAAAGTCTTCCTCTTTAATTGTACCTACAGGTAAGCCTATAATAAGGCTTACTTGTAGGTACTGTAAATATCTCCTAAACTTCCCCCTTTAGGAGATATTTACTATGTACGATTCCACCAACATCATCGGCGCATGCACACTGAAGGAAGTGCCCGCTCCTGCCATTTCTTCAGGGCCCGTGCCATGACTGGTGGCTCCCAGAGATAAAGATGTCAGCCCTGTCAGCGGTGTGCCGGCGCCGATTCAGGCCATCGTTCTAAGGTAAGCATTTCATTATGAGCTAGTATCTGTTTTTTTTGTTTTTGTTTTTTGGAGGTTTACAACCTCTTTAAAGAGGAAGTAAACCCTGATGGGTTTACCTCCTCTTTCATTCCCTGCAAAGGAAAAGCATAATGGACTACTATGCATTGCATAGTAGTCCATTATGTGTCACTTACCTGACACAGGAGCCAGCGATGTCACCGCTGTCCCCTGTAGTCCGGCACATCCATCTTCTCGGTGGGGTCTCGCAGCTCCGCCGCTGTCATTCGGCGAAGCCGCGATTACGTCACTCCCGCGCATGCGCACGGGAGCCAACACGCTCGGCATCTTCGTCATTGACGATGCCGCGCTCAGTGCGCCTGCGCGCCGCTCTCTGCGGCGCATGCGCCGCAGACAGCAGTGCCTGTCTTCGGGCAAATATCTCCTAAACCATATAGGTTTAGGAAATATTTTTTGGACCTACAGATAAGCCTTAATCTAGGCTTACCTGTAGGTCAAAGTGTGTTGTAAGGGTTTACAACCACTTTAATAGGAAATAAGAAGGACTGGCAGGAACAGGGATTTCACTTAAAGAAGGCAATACAAAAAGAACAGGATATTTTTTCATACAAGTACACGGTACAGCAGGCACATATCAGTAAGATGAAGTGTTGGGGTAACAAATACTTTAAGTTATGATGTGTTCCTTATGCAAGGAGATGTATGAACAGAGTGGAGTAGAGCAAAAATGGAAGACTGTAATGAAACAAACTTTAGCCAAATATACAGTATAATGCCATTCTGCCTGTGATTAGTACAGCCTCTGAAAAGAGGAGCCACTCTTGGACATTGGTCTCAGATTGATTTAGTATGCCTGATTGCCCATATAACATCTGTGTAAAAGCATCACATTACATTAAACAGTAGTTATTATCATCCTGACCAGGAGCTTTTTTTGTTTGCTGCATTCCATTGGAGAAATGTCTGTTCACTTCCTGTTGCAGAGACACGCCAATCAGTGAAAGGAAACAGTCACCAGGACAGATGTCCCCATTGGAAAAATTCCTCTCACCTTCTGGTATACTTGGAATTCAAAACTGTATTTCTCATCACTTTAAGCTATGCTTCTAGTGGTGGACTGAGAGATTTCAGTTGTGTTACATATGAATTGTGGCGTAAAACCAGACATGCATCTGACTTAAAGCAGAGTTCTGCCTGGGTAAAAAAAAAAAAAAGTCAGCAGCTACAAATACTGTAGCTGCTGACTTTTAAAATAACGACACTTACCTGTCCTGGGAGCACACAATGTCGGCACCCAAAGCCAACCCATCCCTCGGCACCGGGTACAGGCGCTGGCATCATTACTAAGGGAAACAGGAAGTGAACAGCCTGTTTCCTACTGCTTATGCGTGAGTTGCGCTGCACTTTCTGAATAATCCCTGCTGTCTTCTGGGACCTGTGTGTCTCCCAGAAGGCAGCGGGGAGGAGGAAGAGGGGCCGGATGGAGGAGGTGGAGGGGTCGGATGGAGGAGGAAGAGGGAACGGATGGAGGAGGAGGAGGGGCTGGATGGAGGAGGAAGAGAGGTATCTGCTTCCCCCTGGAAGATACCACATGTGGCACCAGAGGGGGGAGGAATCCGAACAGCAGAAGTTCCATTTATCGGTGGAACTCCACTTTAAATGTAACCTAAATATTTTGTATAGGAGATGACAGTAAAAAGTAGGTACACCCAACCTTTACTAAATCCACCTTCGTGACATCTGTTGATGCTGGACAAAGAATAGCAATTGTGAGAGTGCAGTTATCTGGGATGCTGTATGTCTCCTAGGATTCTCAACTAGGCAGGTTGAGGGGCTCCAGGATGATTGTTTAATTTGGAGGAAACTGTTTTCTCAGTTTACTTTGTAATTGGTAGAATCTGGTTTGAGGTCTGGAGATTTTGTTGTGATCTGGGTGGGAGGAAACCAACCCACGACCAGGATTTAGGAATAGCCAGGACACTGATTGTACAGGTGGGTTCTGGGATTTTTGTAGAGACAGGGACCCTCATAAGGAGTCCAGGTGTGCAAGGGATAAGCCAGAGGTGCAGTCTGTGATTGAACAGAGAGCCCAAGCCTGAGGGCTAGAGCAGCAGGGAAGCTGCGAGGAAAAGAGCTAACAGAGGTACAGCATTTGTACATGAACACAGGGACCGGATCAAAAAGTCTGAGCAGTAGTGCTGCTGCTAAATAGAGGCAACCATGTAAGGTGATATATTTGACAAAAAATTCCAGTTTAATGCACGATTGAAAGAAAGCAGTCCAAGATAGAAACAAAACAGAAATTTCTTAAAACCTCAGCAGCTAGGGTTTGTAAAAGACCCCTATTGAGCCCTGTCCAAAAGTAAATGGCCTGAGTTTCAGAACAACTCAGGAAACACATCTATAAGCCTATTTTGTTTTGATCCATAATTTAACTCCCAGAGCCAAATTTTACACATAATTTATAATTTCTGCTGTTATGCTGTCATATCTTCATAAAATGTGGTTACATTAACGTATAAGAAGTTACCAATCAGTTAACCACAAAACACACCCATACTAAACTATATTACAGTCCATGGTCCAGGAAGCTAATAAGATACATTAGACCTCCTAAGAAAAACCTTCATACAGTAAAATCTATATCATATTTGGTGTCTATCAAATCATTATAATAATATGCTGGTAAATAATATGTTTGTTGTTGGATTGTGAAACCTCATCAGACCTTTTGATAAAGTGTATTTAAACCTGCTATACCTTCTCCGTGGACAACAAACTGCTGTTGCATTCAATATTGAAACTTCTATGGATGCTGAAAATCATGTTTGTGAGGGGCAGTCACTCTGCTATATCTGATGATATGTTATATCAGACTGGACTTACTCTGCAAGTGAATAAGACCAAAAACCAGGGGTACTTTGCTTAACCACTTCAGCCCCGGAAGGTTTTACCCACTTCCTGACCAGCCCATTTTTTGCAACACGGCACTGTGTCGCTTTAAATGACAATTGCGTGGTCGTGAAACATTGTACCCAAACAAAATTTATGTTCTTTTTTTCCGACAAATAGAGCTTTCTTTCGGTGATATTTGATCATCTGTGTGGTTTTTCTTTTTTGCGCTTTAAATAAAAAAAAGTGACAATTTTGAAAAGAAAACTTTTTGCTATAATACAAATTCCCCCAAAAATATATAAAAAATGTATTCATCAGTTTAGACCAATATGTATTCTACATATTTTTGGTAAAAAAAAACAAAAATGCAATAAGCATATATTGATTGGTATGCGTAAAAGTTATAGGGCATACAAAATAGGGGATAGATTTACGGACTTTTTAAAAAATGTTTTTACTAGTAATGGGATCTGCAATTTTTAGCAGGACTGCGACATTGTAGTGGACAAATGTGACCCTATGTGACAAGTTTGGGGACCAGTGACATTATTACATTGATGAGTGATATAAAAATGCACTGATCGATGCATAAATGACAGTGGTAGGCAAGGGGTTAACACTAGGGGGAGATCAAGGGATAAAATGTGTTCCCTGTGTGTGTGCTAACTGTAGGGGGGATGGGCTGCCAGGGACATGACAGAGATCGCTGTTCCCAATCACTGGGAACAACAGATCTCTGAGATGATTCCTGTCAGAACACTTATAGCCTTGTTTACATAGAAAGATCCCCGTTCTGCCTCTGTGTACTGTGATCACGGGACCCGTGGGTGCTCTTCTGTGGCGTCTGCACGCCCACAGTTTCACATGCAGAAAGAGCTGATCTGCCACAATATAACTGTGGCAGCTGGTCGGCAAGTGATTAAAGGGTAACTCCTCTTTTATGGGGGAAAAAAAGCAAATAAATAACAAAAATATATAACATATACAATGCGGCACAAGTCATATTATAATTAAATGTTACTAAAAACGATCTTTCCTTTTCAATCTGCAGTCACTGTAATTTTCTGAAAATATAATGCAATATCGCTACCTGGAGGTGTTCTGTACACAGAATGTGTACTGACCACCCCCTAGAAACATAATTTCCTGCTTGTGTGATTGGCTCAACAATTTTCCCAGAAGTTTGCCTAAGATACAAACTCAGATTTCAGGCATCCCCTGCAACAAAAATTTCATTTTTGGTGAGATACTCCCAATAGGAACACCGCTAAAGGGATGCAGACCCAACAGCTTTCCTCATTAGTGCCCTACAGGTGCACAGCTGACTGATAATTATAAAACCTCTCCCATTAGACCCACTCTGCACAGAGGAACAAACAGTGATTTCTTCAGAATAACAAAAGATAGGAATCTGCAACAAAGGTTGTTATAATCCTTGCAATGTACAAAGATCACCCAGAGGGGAATGTTTTTTTCTCGACAAAAGTGGAGTTACGCTTTAAGTATAGTAGACAGAGTGAATCCCCTTTGTTTAAGAGTTGGCATTGCCTGTTTTGTTACATATTTTCTGTAAATATTTCCTAAAAACACCTTAGCTTCTGTGAAGGGCTTACAAACCACTTTGACCTACAGGTAAGCCTAGATTAAGGCTTACCTGTAGGTCCAAGAAATATCTCCTAAACCTACACGGTTTAGGAGATGTTTGCCGAAAGACAGGCACCGATGTCTACGGGGGAAGGCGCCGTAGACAGTGGCGCGCAGGCGCACTGAGTGCGCCGCAGTTAACGGCGATATGCCGCGAGTGGCGGCTCCCGTGCGCATGCACGGGAGTGACGTCATCGCGGCTCCAACGAATTACAGCGCCGGAGCAGCGAGACCCACCAAGAAGATGGAGGCTCCGGACTACAGGGGACAGCGGTGACTTCGCTGGCTCCTGTGTCAGGTAAGTGACACATAATGGATTACTATGCGATGCATAGTAGTCCATTATGCTTTGCAGGGAATCAAAGAGGAAGTAAACCCATCAGGGTTTACTTCCTCTTTAAGGAACTTAAGTTAAGCTTTACATTGTAAAACACTGTTTCATGTGAGTGCTACAGACATTTCTTAAAGGCCAGAATTGCAACAACACTGGTGTGAATGGTGCATGTTTCTGCTAAAACACGTGGTGGCGGCTACTGAGGGTGTGTGTAAAGGGTTAATTGGTTGATTAAACTAATCTAGTAACAATCACTGCTATGCTATTCTACTGATGCTTAGATTAGATCTCTGCACAGTGTGGAATCTGAAAGTGTAATCCTCACAACCTGGCCTGTGTATCTCTGTTGTGCCGCGTACACACGATCGGAATTATGGTCGGAAAAAGCTCTGATGGTTTTCCCAATGGAATCTCAATGGAATTCTGCTCAAGCTGTCTTGTCTACGCACGGTCACACCAAATTCTGACCGTCAAGAACGCAGTGACGTACAAAACGTAGGACAGGACTAGAAAAAGGACGTGAAATACCCAGTAGCCATTAGCTTCCATCTCGTAGTTGAATCTGAGCATGCGTGAGTTTTTGCGCGTCGGAATTGCATAAACACGAATTTCCTCTCAACATGCTCTCAAATTTTTGCTGGCTGGAATTTGGCACATACACAAGGAGATAAAAATGGAAACGCTCTCATCGGTCTTTTGCTGGCCGAAATTCCGATCATGTGTATGTGACATAAGGCTCCATTTACACCTATGCATGTTGCTTTGGAGCGTTTTTGATGTGTTTTTTTATGCTTTTTTTTTCTTTTTATTTGGCCAATTTATTGTTGGCCAGATTAAATACTGCTAAGTGCGTAAAAAACGCACTGAAAACATGTCAAAAACGCACTACATGCTTTTCTGCAGCGTCTCCATTGAAGTCTATTGAACCGAAAAAGCAATAAAAGCAGCGTTTTGCATTTAAAAAAGTCTTTGACCCTTTCCAAAAATGCAGAGGCACAAATGCATTGATGTGAACGTGTTTCTTAGGAACCCATGTTAAAAAACACGTCCTGTGTTTCTGTAAAAAGCATGAAAAAACATATTTTTTGTGATTGAAGCCTAACTTCCTAAACCTTTTCCCTGCACATTCTCAATGCTTGAAATTTAACACCAAGCCTATTTTCTTCGTTCACACTGGCAGTGCCGGGCATTAGCGCTAAAGTGCCGCTTGTTTTAGCCGCGCTTTATACCCCTTTCACACTGGCAGAGCCGACCGTTTTAGTGCGGCTTATGCTGTGTTTTTGGGCCACTAGTAGGGTGGGTTTTACCCGAAAAAAGGGTAAAAACTCCAGTATAAAGCTCTGCCCATTCATTGCACGTGCTAAATACAGCACTTCCAACTCACACCAAGCTGCTGATTGCAGGACTTTTCATAACGTCCCGCAATGGCCCATTGTCGTTTTGTATTGTATTGCACATTGTTCAGATGCTAGCCGTCTGTTTTTAGTCTGTGTAGTTTTGACTTTTTGTATTAATAAAAACAACAATTTATTAGTCCTATTTTATGTGTTGGCGGTCTGTCAGAGTCCCATTTAGGGGGTTTTCTTGTTCTTATATTTTTCATATGCCTGGATGGTGTCATTTTGAGATTTGTGTATATCAGAAATATCATGTCTTCTGTTAAATCTTAAGCACAAGAAGACAAACCCTCTTGCTACGCTGCGGTAGTAGTTACTCACAAACATGGCTTTGCAGCGGCATTCCGCATTCTTCTGTGCAAAATATGTCATCTCCTGAAACATCTTTTTTTTGTAGAGCAATGCTGGGTTGTGTCACTTTCTACACAAGCGACACATCTGAATTGCTGGAAAGTGCCAAGTAACAAGACTTAATATTAGTAAATGCATGAAAGTTTGATGAAAGGAGACAATTTCCAATGGAGCGGTGTGCTGATGCGTAAAAATTGAAAGCAAGGCCTCAGGAATGGTTATTGTAGATAGCAGTATAAAAAGAACATTGAACTGTATGACTAATACATATGAGGCAAAGGATTTTCATCACAATGTGTTCTCTGGGATATTATGAATTAACGCTCTGCACTCTCCCGTCTACTAAAATAATTCCAGTATAGTTAAAAACATGATCTGGTTTCAAAATGAGAAGCTGTTGAAATCATCTAAAATAACCACTTACCAATCCTTTATAACACAAAGCTAAAGCTCTGTGTAGCCTACATCCTTACAAACAGTATGTGTTTATTCTTTACACAAGATTTATACTTGACCAGGGCAGGGAGAACTCAATATAATGAATGTTTCATTTCTGTTCTTGGTTAAAGGACATATTGTTTATTTCTTAAAATATAACATCTATCCTTCCTAGCCCCCTAAGTGCATTGAGCAGAACTATACCCACTTTCCCCCTCTCCCAGGTCCTACTTACATCCTCCCATGGTGGCATCCTCCCACATTTTCTACAGCCCATCTGGTAAAAATCTAGAACTTGGCTGCCTATGCCTACACACTAATGCCCCATAGACATGAATAGGATGTACCCGTACTGCAGGAGCAACCTCCAGTGAATGGGACGTCATTACCCCACCTCTACAACCTCATCCAATCAAAGAACGCTTTGTATTCATGGAGATAATGCAAAGCTATCTCTGAATGGTGACTGTGCTGAGCTGCTAACCTCCTGTGTTCATAATGCAGCAGTGCTGCTGCTCAGAACAGGACCCCAAAGCTAGTGGAGATCACTGTAGTGGCGATGTCTACTACAATGATTTTCAGCTTTTCCATAAGTGTAGTGCTAGTCCCAGAGGAGCTGCAAGATTACTGTCCAGGTCTTCCTAAAACTTCTTTCCCCCGCAATCAGGCACCCAACAGGCTCATTCACTCTTTCTTCAAGGACCAGTCTATGGAATATTGTTTTTGTGGTTTTTATTTTTGGAGAACTTGGATAGGGTTGAAGGAAGTGGTGGGATACTCCATAAACAAGAACTATGTACAACTTAGTCTTCCTTTCTGCGCAAGCTATAATGAAGTCTGGGCTTGAAACAAATAGTAGACTTCAACTTAAGTAATAGTAGTTAAAGCCACAAGAGCAAAGCTCCTTTAAAGTGGTTTTATACCTTTTTTTATATTTGTACCTACAGGTAAGCCTATAATAAGACTTACCTGTATGTAAAATGAATATCTCCTAAACCTGTACGGTTTAGGAGATATTCACCTTGCATGCGCTGTGAAGGTTTGGCAGACGCTGCCGGACCTTGCCGGAAAGAAGTCTCCCGTGTGCATGCGCAAGAGTGATGACATCGTGGCTCCGGCCACTCACATCACTAAAGCCGCGAACCCGGAAGACACACCAAGGGGAAATGTGAGCTCCCACGGGGGTGACCGGTATCAGCTGCCAACGCCACCTAGCGGATTAGTTTCAGAACCTGGTCCAGGCCAATGATTTCTGGCTGGACCTGCTGATCGGTTTTGACTAATGAAATGCTTCCTCTGCCTGTAAGTGTAAACACAGGCAGGGAAAGTGATGTCACCTCCCTCTCTGGAATTCTTTTCCATTCCAGAGAAAGGACATCCAAACGTGAGTTGCACCAACACTATACTGACATAATACACATAGGCACACATTTCACCCCCTGTCACTATGCCACTCAGTGCAGTGTTCATTTTTTTCTTTGATCACTGTACTGGTGTCATTTGTGACATTAATTAGGGTACTTAGTAGTAGGCCCAGATAGGTCTACAGACCTCCCCAAACCCCCCTAATGAAGGTTTAATCCCTTGATCCCCCTCTGTCACCAGCAATCACCGTATTAGTGTCACGGGTGACTCTGGTTAGTTAGTTATTTTTTCATAGCATCAGGGCACCCGCCGTACATTACCTAATAAAAGGTTTAACACCCTCATCACCTGGAAGGTGTTATCAGTTCGTTTTTAGCGCCAGTTAGGGTCTGCATTGCCCCAGGCAGCGTCAGATTGGTGCCAGTAATGCTAACACACACGCACGCACCATACACCTCCCTTAGTAGTAAAGTGTCTGAATGGATCAATATCTTTGATCTGATCAGACTTATATTAGCATCCCCAATATTTTAGGGTTCCCAAAAACACAGCGTTAGCGGGATCAGCCCAGATACCTGCTTGCACCTGCGTTTAGCCCCTCCGCCCAGCCCAGCCCACCCAAGTGCAGTATCAGTCGATCACCGTCACTTACAAAACACTAAACACAAATTTCTGCAGCATTTGCAGAGTCAGGCCTGATCTCTGCGAACGCTAACAGTTTTTTTGGTAGCGTTTGAAGCAGTCGCTGACAGTCATGTGCTCTTTTTTCCTGTGAGTCTCACTAGTTGTACCAGTAACTTTAGAGGCCAAAATGTCCAATCAAAGGTACACTAGTGAAGAGATCTACATGTTTCTGAGCATGACAGATGAGAGTGAAGAGGAACTCACCTATCTGTCAAATTCAGGCTCAGAATACGAACCCGTTGACAGCAGCGACACCCTGACAGATAGCCCTGACAACGGAGTAGTGGTCCCTGCCAAGGTCAGGCATACCCGACCCTGTTCTTCTGCTGTTGTTGAGGTGTAAGAACTGCAGGGCTCTAGTATGGAGCAGAGGGCCAGCACTGGTGCCGCTCATCCTTCTGGTGAACTGGCAAGCACCAGCGGCCTAGTACATCCCGGTAATACATCCAGCACTGCAGTAACACTTTGTGACGTGGTGAGTCCCATAAGTGCAGTTCAAGCTGGTGAGGTGGCTAGCACCCACCAAGAAGACAAAGACAAGCCCATAGTGCCCTTCCTGCTGCATTTGCCAATCCGAATTTGGAACCCACCACTTCTGCAGCACCCGTACTTCCCCCATTCACTGGCCAACCCGGAATTCAGGTGGAAACAGTTGATTTTATGTCACTTGATTCTTATTCGCTGTTTTTCACAGATGATCTCTATAGATCTAGTGTGGACCAAAGCAATTTTTATGCTGGTCAATTCATCGCCGCTAATCCCCAGTTGACCCTTGCCAGAGATTGGAGACCTACTAAGGTCTCTGAATTTAAGACCTTTCTGGGGCTATCCCTCCTCATGGGCATAACTAAAAAAAGTGAGTTGTGGTCATATTGGTCCACTGACCCAGTTCACCATATGCCCTTGTTCTCTGCCTCCATAACCAGGACACGATACGAGCAGATCTTGCAGTTCATGCAATTCAATGACAATGAACCCTGTCATCCTCAGGGTTACCCTGAATATGATTGGCTCTACAAAATTCGGCCCCTTGTAAACCACTTCAACCAGCAGTTTGCAGCCTTGTTTACTCCTGATCAAGTTGTCTAAGTTAATGAGTCCCTGATTAAGTTTTATGTCCGCTTGTCATTCAAATAGTATCTTCCCAGCAAGCGTGCCAGATATGGGGTCAAGATGTATAAGATCTGTGACAGGGCAACTGGCTTTACATATACTTTGAAGGTTTATGAGGGAAGATTTTGTTTGGGTACAGCATTGCATGACTGCGCAATTACCAGTTAAAGCAGTGCAGTGCCAAATTGTAAAAAGTGCTCTGGTCATTGAGCAGCCAAATCTTCCAGGGCTGAAGTTATTCATGGAGCCACAGCTGACTATAAGGCACCAGAGGAGTGGCTAGAGCACAAGGTCCGCAAGATCTGCCAGTGTCTGTACTCTCAAGGTCCAAAGACAGACAGATAGCAGCCTCCTTCTAAGCATCACCTTCCAGGGATACCAGACAGATCTTTGGCAGACAGCTCCCCTCAGTCAGCTTCTCCTTAGAACCTGAGTCTCAGCATTCATCCCCTCAGGTCCACCAACAGCAGCTTCTGCCTGGGAGGGCAGTGTGCCCCCCCTCCCACTCTGGGACAAGATCAGGAGCTCTGTGTGCTCCCAGAATATATGCAGTCTCCCAGCATGCCTGACTCTCTGGGATAGGCCAGGGCTGTATCAATATCCTTGCTGCCATCTGCATAATTTGCATGAAATTTATAGTTAAGAACACAGTATATACAGAGATTCCTTGGCATGGGTACTGTGGCTTTCACATGTTTGTAAATGTGTGCAAACAAAACCTTCTGTTTGTAACCTAAACTGTTACACACAGTCAATTTGGGTGTTTTGCAGGCTGGTCAGTAATTATGCTGTGAACTCTTTGTTTGTTTTTGATATGTGTTGTTCTTCCATGTGCACCTTGCTGCAAAGGCCAGTTATAGATTGGGGAGGTTTCCACTTTTTTGTACAGTTGGATGAATTGGGTGCCTTTGTTATCATTGTGCTCTTGCTGGGTGCCATGTGCATCCCTGTGCCTTTAACCATTTCAGCCCCCTTCCTGACCAGGCCATTTTTTGCATTATGGTGCTGCGCCGATTTAACTGACAATTGCACTGTCGTGCAACGTTGTGCCCAAACAAAATTGATGTTCTTTTTTCCCCACAAATAGAGCTTTCTTTTGGTGGTATTTGATCACCTCTGAGGTTTTTATTTTTTGCGCTATAAACAAAAAAAGTGACAATTTTGAAAAAACTGAATATTTTGTATTATTTATTATAATAAATATCCCAAATCAAAAAAATAAAATAAAAAATAATAATTTTCATCAGTTTAGGCCAATATGTATTATTCTACATATTTTTGGTAATAAGCGTATATTGATTGGTTTGCGCAAAAGTTATAGTCTACAAAATAGGGCATTGATTTATGGTATTTTTATTATTATTATTTTTTTTTTTACTAGTAATGTCGGTGATCAGCGACTTTTATTATGACTGCGACATTACGGCAGACAGATTGGACACTTTTGACACTTTTTTGGGACCAGGGACATTTTTACAGCGATCAGAGCTAAAAATAGCCACTGATTGCTGTATAAATGTCATTGGCAGGGAACACTAGGGGGCGATCAAGGGGTTAACACTAGTAGGCAATCAAGGGGTTAACTGTGTTCCCAGGTGTGTTCTAACTGTGGGGGGGTGGCACTGACTAGAGGAGGAGACCGATCTGTGTTCCTACACACATCCTGGTTCTCGCTCTGTCATGAATGATCGTGGGTGCCTGGCAGTCATCATGCCCACCAGGCATGCGCATCGGCTCCGGGGACACGCTGCTAAAGCGTCTTAAAGAGCCGACGTACAGCTACGACAGCTCACGCAGGGGAGCCAACCTGCCACAATATAACTGCGGTGGCTAGTCGGGAAGGGGTTAAGGAGGAGTAGGCTCCCTCCAGGCATACCTGCCCTTAATCTATCCATTCATCCATGTGCTCCTACTATTAGAGTTCTAGACATTTATGCCGTGTACACACGACCGGAATTTCGACGGACTTCTGTCAAATCAGACTTGTCTACACACAATCACACCAAAGTCCGACGGATTCAACCGTGATGACGTACGACCGGACTAGAATAAGGAAGTTCATAGCCAGTAGCCAATAGCTGCCCTAGCGTCGGTTTTCGTCCGTCGGTCTAGCATATAGACAAACTGATTTTTCGACCAGACTCGAGACCGTCTGAAAGATTTGAAACATGTTCTAAATCTAAAGTCCGTCTGATTTTTCGACAGCAAAGGTCCCATGAAGCCCACACACGGTCGAATTGTCAGACGGATTCATTCCGTCGGACCTCTGCTGTCGAAAAGTCCGGCCATGTGTACACGGCATTAGAGTTAGGACCACAGTAAATACAGAGGTCCATTTTCATGGTCACTGTGGCTTACTCATATACTGTATTTGCAAATGTGTGCTAACAAAACCCTCTGTTTTTAATGTAAACTGTTAGACAGGGCCAATTCGGTTGTTTTGCAGGCTGGTTGGTAAGTGTGCTGGGAAAACTTTTGTTTGTTTGTGATGTGCATTGCCCTTCTATGTCCGCCTTGTTGCAAGGGCCAGTTATAGATTGGGGTGATTACCACTTTTTTGCCATCTGCATGACTCCACACCTATTATCCAGAAACTTCTACATGGAAACAGAGGGAGCTATCAGACAGACTGACAGCTTCAGAGCACACAGAGCAGACCTAGCTAAACAATAACAGCTCACTGAGTACAGTGGGCCAAACTATGCATTTACCTCATCCAATTACAGCCACACTGACTACAGTCTGGAAACGAAATTTCCCTATAAAAAACACACCCAAAGACACACAATACACGGTTCGAATCTTGGCTGGTTCCTGCCAAGATTTGAACCGTTAATGGGCAGATTGAATGTACCAATCTTATGATTAACGCTAGCGGCTGCTATAGCCATTAGCAGTAATCACTGTCTTCCGATTGCTGATTCCCCTGTCAGCCCTCTCTGTGATGATAGGGGAATTATGGAAAGAGATTTGCACCATGTATGGTTGGCCTAACACTTACCTAACTATCATAGCACCTACCTAGGAGGGTGCTACACAAGCATGGTGTATGCATAGCTATTACATAACCATGTAAAAAATGCCATACCTGGAATTCTTCTTTAACGATTACAATTCACAAATTACCTTTAACTGTTTCCAAGATCATTATTGAATTCAATAGGACCTAATGAATGTGCCAATTGTTAACTGACCTTTTCAGTATCAGTTATATAGTACCAATTTCCTTACAATGCTCAGATGCATATGCAGACCCATTCAACTGATTTTCCTACAGTTCTGTGGGTTCCAGGGCAGCCCTGGGAAGATAAGTTCCTCAGCACTCCTTCCTCAGCAGCTCAGGAAGGGGTCACACCAGATGAGGCAGAGGTAGCTGAGCAAGTAATCTGCAGCCAGGTGAGCAGCTTTCCACTGTCAGAACCATCATACGGACAACCAGCCAGGAGCCTAATAGCAAGTTCCTTTACCGGGAAGACTTAGCTGCCATGAGGAGCACCTCCCCAATTGCTACTAGAGTACTCCAGATACTATCGGTAGCCTATTTTCCTTGGGCTTTGGATCCCTCCAGCTGTTTGTCTGTGTTATGGACTTCACTAAGAGGGAAGCTATTTATGAGGACAATCACAAGTTTCTGAGTTTTGTGCTGTTTTTCTGAAGTATTCATTCTCAAGCCGCGTACACACGATCGGAATTCTGGCCAGAAAAAGACCGATGAGAGATTTTTATAGGAAAATGCGACCGTGTGTATGCTCCATCGGAATTTAGCTGTCTGAATTTCCGCCAGCCAAAAATTGATAGCATGTTCTCAATTTTCCAGACGGAAAAACTTTCTATCGGTAATTCCGATCGTGTGTATGCAATTCCGACATGCCAAAAATCACACATGCTCAGATTCAACTATGAGACAGAAGCTATTGGCTACTGGCTATTGAACTTCCTTTTTCTAGTCACATTGTACGTGTTGTACGTCACCGCGTTATAAATGATCAGAATTTGATGTGACTGTGTGTAAGCAAGACAGCGTGAGCCGAATTCCGTCGGAATTCCATCGTGAAAACCATCAGAGCTTTTTCCGACGAGAATTCCGATCGTGTGTACACAGCATTAGACTCTGTTGTTGTAGAGTCTTATAGAGACTATGCTATGCATGCACATGTGTAGATGAATCTTGTAGAGAACTTGTTTATTTCCAGCCAGCAGTGAACAGCATGTAAACCTTTTTAGTTCCCACCCTCAGGTCCTCACACATCTATGCAAATCTGAAACAAATACATATTCTACAACATGTTACTCTGAACCACACAGACAATTGCTATTCAGAGTTCTTGTTTATGAAGCTTTCATAATCTGTTTTGTAAAATTCTGCAGAGTGTGCACCTGTTTAGTAAACCGCAAGTTACATTTACTCCTGTCTGATCATTCAGTCGATTATCTATTCTGGTAAAGTTACATTTTCATTAGCTGGGATGGTAAACATAAAAAAAACGTTGCTAAAGCACAGTGAAATTTGCTAAGCACAGAAGGTGCAAATGATGCTGACTTACCAGGACAGACAAAGTGTTAGCAGTTGCTTAAGACTACATTAACACGTTGCTTTTTGCATTGCATTACTTTATTAAAACCAAGGGATAATGTATAATTCATGTTATGCTCTGGGCTTTTGTAAAAACACACATAAAAAATGATAACGAAGGAAAGTACAATTCAAGGTACAGATGCTCGACAACTAATAAAATGTGAAAATCTGATGGAACGCACAGTTCCATTTATCAGCCTGTGCTAATAAGGTTTGCTTTTCTTAAATCACCACCACCAGTCAGATTAAAATACACAAAGGAAAATGGTAGTTGGAGAATCTAAGTCACATTGGTGCAAATGTGGCAGCCAACAAAGTTCATGTTTAGCTCATGAACAAAAGAGAGCCTACTGCCGTTTTTCTGGGTCTCAATGCTCTCATTTGAGTCCCTGGGGCAGAGGTTATTTATCCGTATGACATCTTGTTGCTTTGGGTTTATTCCCACAAGAGCTCGGCTGGTGCAACAACAGAGATATTTGTTTAATTTTTTCCCCACCACTGAGCTGCATTCAGTCAGCCCATGGAACCCTATGGGAACGCTTTGGCTTTACAGATTCACCAGCACAGCAGAAATTCACAGGTACATGGACCTGGATATACAGACTTTGACTCCAAGTCCATGCCCTGTGCACCTGGCAAACTTGGCAGTGCAGGTGAGCCTGCACAGCCAGTGTATACCCATTAAATTACAATGGTATACCTGCACACAGCTAAGCGGTGGAAAAAAGTAAACAAACAGATCTGGCCTCTGCAGTGAATGTGCCCCAAAAGGGAATGCATACTGTATGTACTGTTCTTGTATAGTTTATTTGTGTATTATATTATTATGTGCCTTGGATCTTAAAGTTACAGTCAAAAATTATGTGGCTGGTGGTGTCTCTGCTCTACCTCGACAGACACCACCAGCCACATCATTTTTTACTCCAACTTTAAGATCCACAAGGCACATCCAGATATCTGGCTGATGGATAGAACCATCTCTAATCCTTGATGTTCTGGATGGTTTAATAACTTTTGGTACACACTCTCTATCAACCGGACCTGCATTAAGGTGAAAGTACTATTCTACCTTTCCTCTATAGCTATGGCCTATATAGAATTATACCACTGAGTTATACAATAAGACCATCCCACAATATATGGACCCCTGGCTAATGTCATTCACGTTCTCAGTTGCTTGTGGACATAGCTTTCTTTTTATTTTTGAGTTGTGTTCTTTGTCTTTATGGGTGGAGCATCAACATTTGGCATATAAGCTACAGATCTGGAACCTGCAAGCACTCTGTGCCTGAAGAAGATCTGTCAGACAAAGCTCTGGGCTTTTCCTTGCATTTCTGCTCCCAATATTTGTGTTTGTTGCTTATATCCCCATATTCATTTTGCTATATATTATCAATATGTAATACATTTTGATTTTTTTTTTACCATCAAAGTGTTTATAGCCCAGTTTAAAATCCCAATCTGAGGAATTCATGTTTTGACTCTATGTATCAGGTATGTGGTCCGCAATCAGTTTAAGTAATTAGTTGCGGTAGAGGGTCTCTTTAAATTTGCATCACTAGAGAGATCATTAGCAGGAAAAGGATGTCCTTATTCCCCCAAAAGCAAAAGAAGTAGACTCGGTGGACACTTGGCCCTTTACTATTGTTCTATATTTCTATTACATATAAATATTTCACACCTGTGCATTTCAGCATCTTGCATGTGTTAAGAATGCTAAACCTTTAAGAAAAACCTGCTGTTTACAGAATTCAATAACTAAAGCTCAGCTTTATACATAGCTGAATGAGCTATGTTTTTCTACAGTAGCTCCTATATAATCCAGTTCAATTTATTGTTCCTAATAATACATTTGCTCAATACATGCCATTCAAGCCATTAAAGTATTGTAAATAATGAACTGTCATATGAATATTTTTTGGTCGTATTTGTATTATAGTCATACTAATTTCCCACACTGCCCCTTCCCTCATTTACTTACCATGGTTGTTCTTTGCTGACTTTACGGGGTTATAGAGGTTTTTTGGAGGACGAGATGGTCCATTGTCATGTTGCCCTAAAGTCACAGTTGTGCTGTTATTTCTTTCTCCATGGCTCCCTGCAACGGACTGGTGGCGGAGAATGTCCACAAGAGCTCTGGAAGAGTGATACAAGTAAACACCATACATTATGTCATATAAGAAAATACACTTGTAATTAAAGTGCATGTAAGGGAAAGTGTTGTGGTTTTGGATTGAGTAGGTAAGGAAGAGAACACCTATCAAGTTGTTCTTGCTTTCTGCCATATACTCATAGATGGGCTAAATGATGGGCTAAATGAGAAAAGTCAAATGGATTCCTACTTGACATAGAGAGAGGAAACTCCAATGCTGGTTATTGTATTCAACCATCATTGACACTCATGGCTTGAATACCTTAACAGTTACTGTGTGTGATAGGATGGAGTTACTGTTTGGGCAACAATCTTTACCTAGTTCCTCTTTTTTTCAATCACTGTTTGTCAAGCCGGGAATGGTGGGCAGAGCCACCCATGACTCAAATTTCCTGCTAAATCAACTATAATTCGTCACATCTCAAGTTACCTGGTTATCATTGTTACCAGAACTGAACTGGATCTGAGAAAAAAAAATTGTGTTGTCACTGGAAATGGAATAGAGGGGAATCCTCAGAAGGAGACAATTTTTACTGGTGACAACAGATAAGAGGGGAATCCCCCCACATTGTAGAGATTTCCTTTAACTTTCATCTCTAGCACAGAAAATTAAGGGAAATCACTCCAATGGGGCACACAGCAAAACATACATTGACACAGGTCAACTCTTCCTTACTCTATCCAAAACTAAAGAATAAAAGTTTTGTCAATACTTACACTTTAGGTAAGCTATAAAATGACACAATGGGGGATAGGAGAGATATAGTCTGCCTTTGCTTTTTAGGCCTCATGCACACTGGATGCCAGTAGCGTTAGCTGTAGAAAGATGTAGCTGTAGAGTGAGTTTGCAGCGTTTTTGCAGTAACGTTTTTCAGTGTTTTTTTAGCTGTAGAAGTTTTTTTAGCATTTTTATCAAAACTATACTCCTACAAAAGCTTATGACTTACAAAATGCCGTTAAATGCAAAATAGCAGCGTTTTTCAGGGGTTTTTTAAGCTTTTATCAGAGTTATGAACATTTTAGCTTTGTTTTGCTTGTGTTATCAAGCTTCTTTTACTATTAAAGGGAAAGTAAAGTATTTTTCATATAGTATATATTATTATTACCATAGTAAGGAGCTCTGGTCTCCTTTTAACATGTTGGCCAAACTAGTCTTACCTTTCTTAACAGAACAATAAACATTGTTAACAAAGATTAATAGCTCAAACTGAAATGTATACAACTAAATGAGTGAAAATAGCTATTTATTTATCTCTTCACTAACCTCCTGTTGTGTACAGACAACCCTGTATAAAGTGAAGCCGGGTACACATGAGCCAAATGTCGGGAGTAGGGATGAGCCGAACACCCCCCGGTTCGGTTCGCACCAGAACTTTCGAACAGACCCCAAATTCGTACGAAAGTTAGAACCCCATTGAAGTCTATGGGACTCGAACGTTCGAAATTAAAAGTGCTAATTTTAACTGCTAATTTGCAAGATACTGTCCTAAAAAGGGTTTGGGGACCTGGCTCCTGCCCCAGGGGACATGGGTCAATGCAAATTTTTTTTTAAAAACGTCCATTATGGCGGGAGCACTGATTTTAATGACGATTAAAGTGAAAAAAAAAAAGTGAAATATTCCTTTAAATATCTATTTAAAACGAGCAAGATAGCTAGCTATATAGGTGGATATAGCGGTGCATACTGGGTTCAGAGCACGCAGACAGCACGCACAATCTCCTAACAACTGACTGCAAGCTCTATTTAAAACGAGCAAGATAGCTAGCTATATAGGTGGATATAGCGGTGCATCCTGGGTTCAGAGCACGCAGACAGCACGCATAATCTCCTACAACTGACTGCAAGCTCTATTTAAAACGAGCAAGATAGTTAGCTATATAGGTGGATATAGCGGTGTATACTGCGTTCAGAGCATGCAGACAGCACGCACAATCTCCTACAACTGACTGCAAGCTCTATTTAAAAAGAGCAAGATAGCTAGCTATATAGGTGGATATAGCAGTGTATACTGGGTTCAGGGCACGCAGACAGCACGCACAATCTCCTAACACTGACTGCAAGCTCTATTAAAAAAGAGAAATATAGCTAGCTATATAGGTGGATACAGAAGAGCAAGAACGAAAAATCGGCCGATAACAATCGGTGTATACTGTGTTAAAGGTACACAGAACACCCACTAACTCCTACAGATGCCAACACACTACACAAGGCCGCCGCGCTGGCGGCCTTATATAGTGTGGGGCGTGTACTACACAGCCTGAGCTATGATTGGCCACAGGCATCCTGCCTGTGGCCAATCATGGCTCTCCTCGCTGCCGGCGCTGTGATTGGCCAAGCATGCAGGGTCACAGTGCATGCTTGGCCAATCATGAGCCAGCAATGCACTGCGATGGCGCAGTGCATTGTGGGCCGTGAGCGCCACACGAACGGCCCACAACGTTCGGAATTCGCCGAACGGGCGAACAGCCGATGTTCGAGTCGAACGTATGTTCGACTCGAACACGAAGCTCATCCCTAGTCGGGAGACAACGGCTGGTTTTAAAAAAACACCCGACATTCGCCCCGTATGTATGTCGTTCTGTCCGACTGAAGCTGGCTTCCGATCAGCGCTCTCAGACAATTGTCTGAGAGCGCTGATCGGAGTGTTCTGGCAGGAGGGCCACCAGGAAATTTCTCCCCCGCTGGTAAACTGTATTTTAACAACTGTGGGACCTGCTACTGTAAGAACATAATGCATTCTGATCCGTGGCTGCAGCCAATTCATAGCTCTTTCCATACAATTTTCTTGGCATTTTTTTTAAAGTAAGTCACAAGATTTTTCCAATTTGTCAGACTTGGGCCTGGCATGTAGAATGTGATAACACATGTGCATAGCCAAATAGCACACACTTACTAGGGTCAATGTAGTTAAGAGCCAGTTAACCTACCAGCATGTCTTTGGAGTGTGAAAGGAAACCTACACGAACACAGGAAGAGCATGCAAACTCCATGCAGATAGTATCCTGGCTGAAATTGGAACCAAGGACACCAGTGCTGCAAGACCTAAGTGCTAACCACTAAGCCACTGTGCCACCCTTGCAAGGCCTACCCGACACCATCTGAACAAGTAACTGCACCCTTTCATTTAATAACTGGTTTCAGCAGTTTATGTGCCAAAGACTACAAATGAAAGCTTACAGCTATTAAAGATCTGTTTTTGACATCACTGTGAAGGAATTTTAACTAAAATTGCTTTCAATCAGAAACGTATAAAATGCTAATTTTAAGCCACATTTAGGGTTGGGCTTTGACTAGGTCAGGCCAGAAATAGATTCCAGTTTCTTTTTTGGGCCATTATGATGTAGACTTGAATTTGTATTTTGGTTCAATATGTTTTTGCGGCTGACAGTTCATCATCAGTTTAGTTTGGTGGTAAGCAGTCAGCAGAACTATGAGGCTTGTTAACACACTGGACAAGATGAGTATAGTGGGTTAGTTAAGTATACTGTTGGGGGTAGCTTAGGTCAATCTAGGGTTAGGTATTATAGAGCTTAATTTCAGGGTCAAGGTTGGAGATAGAATTTCAAAAATAAATTTTTAGTTTGGGGGAAGGTTCGTTTTTAAGGCATCATTTTAGAGGTTATATTTCAGGGAGAATTGTTGTTATGGCTAAATGTTAATGTTTAAAGTATTAGGATTAAGGTATATGTTATGGTTAAAGTCATACATGTTACGGGGAGGTTGGGAATTAAGGTAATATTTTAGTGGTGAGGTTGACTTGGAATTGTAGCTTTGTGGAGTAAAAATAAAAAAACTGAGGTAGCTATGGTACGTGGGGTATGTAAATCTTGGGCGCTTTGTTTATCAATGGAGGGGACAAGCCGAAAGAAAAAACTTAGAGTTATACTATAAGTGTTAAGGTATCAAAGAGTTTTGTTCGTCAGGCAAGTCAAACTCAAATAAAACACTGGCCAGAATTGAGCAGAACATTTCAAGTCGCCATATCTATTTACTTGCAGAAAAACAGCATTAGATTGTAAGCTCTTATGAGCAGGCCCCTCTTAACCCTCTTGTATTTTATTTTATTGTGTTGTAACTGTACTATTCCCCTTTAGATTGTAAAGCTCTTGGCAATCTGTTGGTGCTATATAAATCCTGTATAATGAAAATAATAATAATTGCTTTTTGGTGATTAAATATCTCGGAGGAAAGTGCAAAGTATGGCAAGTAAAACTGGCCATGGATCAAAATGAAGCTGGTTCAGCAGGAACTGGCCGAATTTTGTACCATGTGTGGGCACTGTGGTTGTACAGAAGTCGATCAACCAATCGACTTTTGAACGACTGCCCTGTCAGATTTTCATTCCTTTGATCAGTGCTGCAGGCTATAGCCTGCAACGCTGATCAATGTATTCTGACGGTGGGGAAGTCTCCCCATTGTCAGAATATAATAGCGCAGCAGGAAGGATTCCCTTATGCACATTGTACATGTAGATGGGGGAATCAAGTCAGTTTTTTTAGTTCAAACCACTGATGTAAAAAACTGTATCACCTATGGACTGCCTAAGTGTATTCTTTACTAAGTGTAGAACACTCATTAAGTTAAAAATTGTTAGATTGCAATAGAAAATGAGTGGAAGGACTGTATATTATGGCCCAAGACACTAATTTGACATGCTTGTGGGGGGTTTACAGAGGGAATAGTTTGAGGCAATTTTTTGAGTTGCACATACTTTCTGCTCCAAAAGCCACCAGCATCATGCTTTCACTGTATTATTCATATATGGGTGTAGGACATTGCCATTTTTAATTTTCCAATATAAATCACTTTTTTCAGAATTCTTACAGGCTCTCTAGTAGTGCAAAGCATCCCTAAAGCATCCATCACTGATTCATTTGACAGTTGTAAAGCTTTACATTTGTACAAAAAAAAAGCTGTGTTTGGTTTACAGTGAGACCCATGTCATCCAAAAAGTTCCTATTTTATCTCATTAATTCATAAAACATTCTCCCAAAAGATTTGGGGATCATCTAATAGCTTTCTTGAAAAATTAGAGACAATCATTAATGCTCTTCTGAAGTAATGGCTGACCATTGTCTTTCTTATTCTAAAGATCCGAAAACGTAATTTTGTGTTTTTTTTGTTTTTTTTGTTTTTTTATGTTTTTTAAGTGAGGCTTATGCTGAGCATGGCTGGATGTATTCAGCTGACTTTCCCTTTAAGTGGGTTCAAATACTTTTTTAACACATAACCAGTTGGTGTTAGACGAAGTTGTTTGTTCAATAAATGAGAACCGTTAAATAATATGTAATATTTGTGTTTTTGTAGCTAATGTCATTTTAAAAAGGCTCTAAATGGTGTTTTAGCACATGGTATCGGGCTCTGAAAAGACAAAAAATATTATTATTATAATGCTATTTCTATAACATATTCTGTTTGATAGGTATTTATATTGTTAAAGTGTAACTCCATGCAGGCAGCTACATACACAGTTGAAATATACTGTAATACAAATAACTGTTTTAGCTCACACATCAAAGACTAGTCTCCAAGGAAACTGTGTAGTGTAAAGGCGGACTACGTACCAGTCCTATAGCTGAAGCCACAAGTAGTATATCCACACAACACAGTTGAATCAAAACACATTATTTTTAGGATGTTGGATTTACAAACAGATGACTGAACTGTGCTGTGTGCATGTACAACTTATTTATGTGCCAAATCATTTTTAAATCAATCTTGTGATCACGACATCTAGCAGTTTGGTAACCTCTCAGCCCTCCAGACTGTATAGTAAAGGGGAAGCCAAATGCTCCTGTTCTCTTCTCCTATCATCATGCTCTTTTTCAGCATATTTGCATTCTGCTTACATGATTGGTTGCTAGTGCAGCTCCTCCCTTTCTAGTCTAAGTGCTGCTGCACAGGGGGACTGCAAGAGAATGACTTTGAGTCCATTTCAGGTACTTACAAAAAAAACATTTCAATGTTCAATGAAATACATTAACTACTTTTAAAAAGCGAATGATTTTAATGAGTACAGAACTGCATTTAGTGTTGGAGCTTATATCAGCCTGGAGTTCAATTTTAAAGTATTAAAGGCTCTTATATGGCAGTCTAATCAAATCCAGTTACTATGTGGTGTACATGGCTCATAAAGTATACAAAAAACTTTCTCTGACTGAGCCAAAATGTACTTCATTTGTGTCTCATACATTCCCCCACCCAGTTACTGCAGCTCAAAGTGGAAAGGTTTCAGCAACAGAGTCAGTGATGCCAATCCAAAAAACTGCAGCAGGACTGGGTGTGTCCAGGTGCATACTAACATGCTACAGGCTTAGCAGTGGCAATGCCACACCCCAACTTTTTTCATCTCATTCTAGTGCAAGCAGATTCGGCCTACATGAGAGTGACAACTGTGCTCTTAATTCAGGAGCAGTGTAGTGTTGTAGTCACAACATCACAGGATTTCTTTGGTAGATTGTTTTATAGTTTTCAGTAACTAAAATTGTTTATTAACCTCCCTGGCAGTATGATTCAGTCTGGTTTTAGGTACTGAAAGCGGTACAATTATTTTGCATGGAAACTTGGCGTTTTATATTGTAGTCCTGTAATTCTTAGGAATAACTCTCTTAAATCTGTTCAAACCAGAGTCTAGCAGACATCCCAGGTATGGTAAAGCTTATAATATAATAAAGAATAATAAAAATTATTCAATAATGTAATCAAATACTAAAACACTGAAAAAGGGACACTTTTTGGTTGCTATGGACAATCTCCAAATTTCAGGCAGAAAAAACAGTATTTATAATATAAAAGTGCATGCAGGACATTGCACAGACCACTAGGGACAAAGGGGGTGTGTATTTTTTTTATACAGTACTGTAATTTGTAAGATTACAGTACTGTGTGTGTTTTGTGTCTTTTTACTTTTTTGAATTTGCCACCGTTCTCCGTTCCCGTGTGCCGTAACGTCGCAGGGAACAGAGCTCGGCGGCATTCGGCGCTGTGAATCGAGCGGAGGACATCGCTGGATCCAGGGGACAAGGTAAGTAACTCTCCCTGTGTCCTCCCCTGCATCCAGCGATGCGATCCTGAGTCTGGCTCGGGGTTACCGCTCCTGTTAGTAAAATCCCAACCCGAGCCAGACTCGGGATTACCACTAGGGGGGTTAAAGAGGAGCTCCAGGCTCCATCAGAAAAAAAGTCAAATACTGTAGCTGCTGACTTTTAATATTGGGACACTTACCTGTACCTGGATCCCTTGGTGTCCTCACCCCAGCCAATTTTTCAATTGGCTCTCGGGTTCTGCTGCGCCGCCATTACGGCTTCACAGCCAGTTCCCTACTGTGCATGTGCAAAGCGTGCTTCACTTTGTGAATGGCCCAGTGGCAGGTAAAGGAGGAGGGGGGACAAACTTCTGGGTGACTTCAGCCAAGAGTAGGAGCGTGTACCCGTCAAAGCCAGGTACTCTCTACCCCCCTCCCCCCCTGAAATGTGCCAAATGTGGCAGTGGAAGGGGGGGAGGCAAATAAGCAGAGCCTCCCCTTTTGGGTGGAGCTCCGCTTTAAGTATTGTATTCTCAGCAGCTGGCAGTTGATATATATAGAAGTAGATTCCAGCTGCTCTGCCATACTACATGCAAGAGGCAGTGAATTGATGGCGCTGAAACTTCAGGTAGGTGTTATTTGGTACATGCAATTGGTTTTATGAAAACTGTGATGGAAATGTCCCAGTGGAGCATCTGGGTGATATGTGGGTTGCTTCTGTACACTGAGGCCGCGTACACACGGGCGGACTGTTCGCCCAACTTTGTCCGCTGAACAGTGTTTCAGCGGACAGTCCGCTCGTGTGTGGGCTTCAGCGGACAGTTTCAGCGGACAGTCTGACGAACAAAGTTTTTCGGAATTCCCGTAAGACAGTCCGCTGAAACTTGGTTTGAGCGGACAGTCCGCTCGTGTGTAGGCTTGTTCGTCAAACTAAGTTCTGCGCATGCTCAGAAAGGATTTACACGCCGAAGGTTGCATTGCAGTGTATAGGACGTCGTTTTTCTAGTCCCGTCGTACGTGCCATTCACGTCATCGCGCACGCTTTCAGCGGACTGTTCGTTCATCGTGTGTGGTCAAGTCCGCTCATGCAAATTTTGAGCGGACTGTTTGTCGGATTGTTTGACAAACTAAGTTGGGCGAACAGTCTGCCCGTGTGTACGCGGCCTGAGAGATTCACATGGAAACCTCAGGATGTGAATGCAATTTTTGGATCAGAAGATTGCAGCACCACACTAAAATGTTGAAGTCCTAAATAGATTTTTATTCCAAACATGTAGTGAACCTAATAACCAATGTTACATATAAATGGCAATAATCCCAACCTATAACTGGCCTTTACAGTAAGGAACACATTAAAAGGCAACGCATGTTAAAAAAAACTAAAGTGAATTAGTGCCGGGGTGCACTGGATACCTTCACTGCCAATCTGCTATTGCTGGGTGTCCAGTGCATCCCTGTTCTTTGAAGGAGGGATGGGCTCCCTCCATGCATACCAGCCTTTAATCTATCCATTATTATGTATGTGCTCCAAATTTGGAGAATCTCAAATTATAGAATTAGGACTGCAATACACTGGGGTGCCATGACAGCAGCAGCTTATGCATGTATTTGCAAATGTGTGCAAACAAAAGCCCTTGTTTTTAACATGAATTGTTAGACAACATCAATTCAATTTGTTGCAGGCTGGCTGGTAAATGAGCTGGGAATTTTTGTTTGCTTTTTGTTAACCAATGTGTTTTGGGGGGCACACTTTGCCCCCTTCACCAAGGCTTAAGGTAAGGTGTTGCAACACATACCAGCTGATGAATGGGACCGAGCTACATTGTGCTTTTGACATTCAATTTCATCTACATCTGATTTCTGAAGCCCTGATAAGGACGACAAAAGTGTGGCCCCAAAAATGCATTGGCTATTAGATTCTCTACACATTTGGAATAAAATCTTTTTTTTGGATGTCAACACTTTCATGCAGTTCTCCTATCTTCTGATCCAGTGCTACCTGTAACGCAGATGTTCAGAAACCTGAGTGTGTGCTTAGATACCCAATCAATTAAGGAGAGTGTATCCAGGTGTAATCAATAGCTAAGAATGTGGGATGCCATTTAACTATTCCAACATCTTACTGTGGACAAGCCAAAATATTTTGACATCCTCTAATTTTTGTCATCTTCAGCAAACTCTTTTCAGTTTTCCTTTCATTTAGATTTTAGAATTTAGACTCTCTCAAAGAGCTGGAGGGCAGTGGTGGGAAGGAGCTAAAAAAACATGTTACGGCTTCATTGTAAATATTTTTAAAGTTTCAATATTTTTGATGTATTAACCCAATCAAAATGTAATAAATAGCATGTATAAGACCCCTTTTACACTGGGGCAGCAGCCACGATATCGCTTAAGCCCTGCTCGTTTTTGCGGCGGTTTAGTGCTGTTTAAGGGGAGCTTTTCGGTTGCTAGCTGGTCACTTTTAACCCCAAAGAAGGGGTTAAAAACTCCCGTGTTGCAGCTCTTCCGAAGTGCTACCTATTCATTGCAATGGGCAGGGGTGTTTTGGGAGCGTTGTATACAGTGCCCACAAACCGCCCCAAAGATGCTGCTTGCAGAAACTTTTCCGAACGTCTTGCAAGAGCACCACCCGGGTCTGAAAGCACCCATTGTAATGAATAGTAGGCAGTTTTCAGGTGCTTTACAGGCTCTAGCGCTAAAACGCCTGAAAACGCCTGAAAACTGCCTCAGTGTGAAAAAAGGATATAAAGCACATTATTTAAATATTATAAATACACTTTTTCAGAAATGTCATTGTTAGAAACTGATTTTTAAAGCCTGCAAGTCAAACTTTTTCTCGTTCATATTGAATAAAGTAAGGAATGGTTAAAGCTCCCAACTCTATATTGAATAAAGTAGGGAATGGTTAAAGCTCCCAACTCTGTCACATTTATGTAATTTCTCTGTGGGTAAATAAGTGTCCCTATTGGAATAATTCCCTTTATTCCTGTTCTGGTAACAGACAATGTGAATCTCCAGAGTGGGAACATAGACAATAAAAACCTGTAGGGGATTCTCACTCCTCACCAATCTATCCTTAACTAAAAAAACAAAAGTGTTGAGTTTAGATGAAGCTAAAGTTGCAGAACAAATACATTTAAGCATATGTATTATCTCATAACGTGTTGATCTCTTTAAATACCATTATGTACAAAGTGCCCCTGGTGTAGCTTACCTTATGTCAATTGTCAAGAGGGCATTCATTACTAATATCCCCTAACAGCGTATAAATATTTTCCAGACAATAAATTTTTTTTTAAATATTCCAGAATACATCCTCAGGTCCATATGAGACAGATCTTTATAATTTGCTAAATACTATAACAATATACTTAATTAACCCTTTAACATGCCAAAAGAACATTCGGTTTGCTGTAAAAAAAGAGGTCATGGGGAGCCGCATCTAAATTATATTTAGTGATGACACTTAAAAGGAAAACAATAGAAAAGTGAAGGCTGCCATTGCTGACTTCTTCTAAAATGCTAGTTCCCTAGCTGTCATGGTGATCTTCTTGTTTCAATACTTAACTCACTGACCTTCAACAAGTAAACAGATAAGAACTTCTGAAAATCCCCTATATCTCCTGCTCTGCATACTTGTTGCAGGTCAGTGAATTCAAACACTTTGAAACGAAAGGATCAGTGAAAGAAGGCGGTTTTTAGGTCTCATTTAGGTCTTACATTGCTAGTTTATTGAAAAGGACATAAATATAAGAACTGCCATTGCTGGCTTGTTTCAAAAGTGCAAGGCTCCATGGCATTTTTTGACACCAGCTTCATAAACCTTCACAACCGGGAACAGTCTAAACTCCGGCCCTGCATTCTGGCTCCAGCTGGCTCCAACGTCAGCTCCCATATTTTTGTCCTAATAAGTTCACTTTAAAAACTTTCAACACTTATGTAAAATGCTGTGAACTAGATGACCTTTTTAAAGTTTTGAATAGAGTAGGGAACAATTAAAACTGCTGCCAGTTTTTTCTTCTTTTTTTTTTAGTCTGTGTACCATTAGGAAAATATTCCAGAGACAAAATGGGAAATTTTTGCAACAAGCGTCTTCATTATAAGATTTCCCCTTATCTCTTTTTCTAAGGGGAAAACTCTAAAATGCACATTTCCCCTTACTTTCGTTCTCTGTGCCAATGGTCACCTGTACAAATATAGTGGTGGCTCTTCCCAATTAGGACTCAGACAGCAATGTACTACCTGCAGGGAGTTTGCATGTTCTCCCTGTACCTGCGTAAGTTTCTTCCGGCTACTATGGTTTCCTCCCACACTCCAAAGTCATGCTGGTAGGTTAACTGGATCATGTTTAAATTGGTCCTAGTACAGTATGTGTATATATGAATGTTAGTTAGGGACCCCTAGATTGTAAGCTCCATGAGGGCAGGGACTGATGTAAATGTACAATGTAAATGTACAATATATATGTAAAACGCTGCGTAAATTTACAGCTCTACATAGGTACCTGTAATAAATCTGACAGAAGTTCTAACCCTTCCTCACTCTATCCAAAACTTTAAAAAAAGTTTTTGCCTAGAGATTTTCTCTAAGTTTTCATACACCATTGAAGAATTACAATGCACAAAAAGACCTGGTTGTAAAATGCAATTCACTAACTAGGACAAATACAGCAAACATGCTTCATCTGCTTATATGTTAATGCCATATTACATTTTCTGAAATTGCAGAAAAAAAATAGGCTATTATGTTAGTAAATAAAGGAAAATAAGAATGTGCTGGTGAAGGTACCCAATAACGAGCAACCCTGTAAGGATGCTATGGATATAATACAACATTTTCTGTTATGGAGGTGCAGCATGAAAAAAGTCTGCATACAGTGTACAATATTTTTTTTTAAATGTTTCTCTCTAAGTTTAATAATAAATAGAAATAATGCTTACCTAAACCAGAACACTTACCTGGATAAAGTGCCATGTACCCAACACCATAGGAACCCAAATCCCAGATCTATGATATTTTGCCATATCACGTGGTCCAGAGCCTTGACCACCTCCTCTCTCCTCATTATTGGCCAGTGATGGGCCAACAGTGATGCTTAGGCAGTAGAAAGAGTAGGGACCAGGTTCTTGACCATGTGACATGGCTGACATTTGTAAACTAGACAGCACCCACACCACTTGTTATTAATAATAAGAGCAGTACTTTGCCACATGAAATCTGATATCAGGCTATAGAAATCTCTAACTTCTGAAATGTTTTCCATCATTTAGTGCAATGCAAGCTATTAAGTTTTCTAACATGTTTTTAGCCAAACATGGCAACTTTGAGAGCTACCATGTTCATAGAGACAGTAGATTTGACTGTTACCATTTTAGAATTAAATTTAGAATGTAATTTCTACATATCTCTATTCCGTATTAGTCTTCCCTGTAATCTCCCTAGCTGTCCTAGAAAAGACATCTCCTCCACTCCATCTCTGCCCGACATCAATTAATGCAGAAGAGTGGAAAGACTGAGTCGAATTTAAAGGCCAACTTCACAAAATCTGATATTTAAGTACTGTACAATATAACATTTCCAGATACAAGGCAACATATGGAGCCCTGTTTCCAGTTTACAGAAGCGTTTTCTTAAGCTGGCCATGCACTCTTATACTACTATACTACTGCTATATTTATTTTTAGCATAGATGGAGGAATCCCCCCACTGGGCTACTGTATTCTGATAGGCGGCAGCAGCCTTCATAATGCCCGGAAAGCAGCTGTATCTGACTTGGTGAAGATGCTGCTTGGCAAATAATTGTATGCTGTCTGCCTATACCAGCACATACCTATGACAAAAGCCGTTTGAATGATTGACTTTTGTTTAACAGAGCAGGGCCAGCAGAGCCACTGACAAAGCAAATTTCAACCTCTTCATCAGGAATCTGATGAAATTCGTTCAGTGTATGGCGAGCTTCATTCTTGTTAATTAACAGTTTATGGCAGATGAGCTGTGCAAAGTACATGGTGTCAAGGCTGTCAAGTTAGTTCTGTCTCTTGCAGTTATCAGGCCATGTAAGGTCAAATATTCGCTTATTGCCTTATTTCTATCTCATATATTTCATACAGTATATCTTCAACACATCAACATCATAGTTTATCACCATGTAATGCAACTGAAACTAGAACTCCTATCCAAGTGCAATATTTTTTTAAATTTCCTGCCAATGATTTACTCAGCTCACCTGGGCACATTAATCTCTCTACCCGGTGGACGTCGGGAGGCCTTATTAAAGGCAATTTTGGCTCCGATGGCCACGGCTAGAGTAAAACTAATGACACCACAGATGACATAGACGGTGCTATTGGTCTGGTCAGCATGACCATTATTGTTCAGCTTGCTGTTAGCACTGGTGGTAATAGGCTGGGTTGTGTGTGCCCAGAAAGGACTGTTATAGTTTTTACAGGTGTCCTGCTCCAATCGCTTGTGACGATGCTCACAACAAAAGCGGTAATGACAAGTGCCACAGCAATAGCGATATGTACCCGTGGTACAGTTAAAGGTGGCATCATACTGTCCCATCACATCATAGTACCCATAGCACATATCTGGTACAATCTGGCTCTTTCCTGATGAGGTATTCTGGGATACCTGTGGTCTTTTTATGTGTGCAAGAAGCATTGGCATTGCCTGGGTTTGGTTCTTCTGCCATTGACTCTGGCCATTGCCAACACTAAGTGCAGAGTGCACACCGAGAGCATCCAGAGTAACACTAAGCAACACTGTCAAGAGATGATACATGGTAGTTCAGAACTGTAGGGTCCAATGGCAGTAACAAATATAATTCTCTTTTTGATGTATGAAGGAAGAGGCCTTTGTTGTTTGGCTGTGGTGCTTTTGAAGTCTTCACATGACAAATAATGAAAGTTTATGTACTTCTGAATCACTTCAGACTTCTGTTTTTGCTTTATTAAACTTTATAAAAAGTTGTCTTCATTACAAAAAACAATGACTCCAAACAAAACCTGAAAGAAATCAGAAAGAACACGTTAGGGAAGAAGACAGTATTGATGTACTCTGAAGAGCCATATAATACTTCACACCTTTGTACTTTTATCTGAATGGCATTATGACTGCAGGCAAAAAACATTCACTTGAATAATTTGGAGACATACTTTCATAGGATTATTTACTGGCTATATTTTTAAGACTTGTGATACTCTAGCTGAATAAAGCAGACAGGGCTGTGCTTACCTCACAATAGTCATGGCTCTTGGCAACTTGCAGGTAGTATTGACTGCAGAACTATAGCAAACCTGTTCTTTTGCTTTAAAATCCCTCTTTCTGGAAGCATATACTTGGCTTTACTTTTCTCCTTAATTGCTTCTTTTAGCTGCTGGAGGTGAAAAAATTGGATTGGGAAGATAGTCAACCCTGTGGAGGCTCCAACTAGAGTTTCAGCTAGACCTTACACAGGATAGTCTTTCCTTCATTCTAGTGGCTGAATGGAGCAGCTGGGAAATAAAAGGATGGTAAGTAAATACTGCTGGAACCGGGGAAAGTAACCCCTTAATGCCGGCGCCTCCCACCCCTTTAAGAGGTTTCTGATGCCGGGAGGTGAGGCAGTGTTTCTGATCATGTGAATGCCATGATTGGCTTTCACAGTAGTCACATGATTAGAAAGCTCCCGATCACAAGTAGAGATCAGGAGCTTTCTGTTAGCCACTAGCAACTGTGCTGGCAGTGCGCAGGGCGCACGCTCTTGGCAAAGCTCTGTTTGCTTTCTGGTATGCATATACTGTATGTGTGTGTTCAGCATTAAGGCCCATCTGTTAGAAAGCCACATATTTGTATACCATCAGCACAAAGGGGTTAAAGTTCACCTGTTGCTTTGCCATTAATAGCCAAATCAAACATTGCTTTAAAGTAGAACTTAGCTCACCTAAACAACAATGTGGTTGATTTACTAAAACTGGACAGTGCAAAATCTGGTGCAGCTGTGCATGGTGGCCAATCAGCTTCAAACTTCAGCTTATTTAATTAGGCTTTGACAAAAAACCCTGGAAGCTCGTTTCTATGCAGAGTTGCACCAAATTTTGCTCTCTCCAATTTTAGAAATTTCGGAGTAGGTTCTATATAGGGGTAAAGATAAGTTAACAACTAGTAAGATGAATTAGACTATCTGCAGGTCGGGGAAACACACATCCCTTGTTTATGTGCAGGTTCTGCACTGGTGGTCTGTACAAGCTAAAATAAAATTATCCATCTAAAACAGACAGCATGTGGCCTACAACTCTGTGCTTTGAACAGAAATTTTACAGTTCCCCTCTCCTAATATTCATAATATAGGGATGATGTGTTCCATAGTGCACAGAGAGAGCTGGAAACAGTGCTTACTAATTACAGTCAGCAAAGCCAGAGTGCACAGGAACGTAATGTATCACAGGGTTTCTGGCAGGATCATCAGGAATTTAGTTAGTATTATTGAACAGATATAAAAAAAAGCTTTCAACCATATTTAACCATAAAAAAGGGAGCAAATTAAATGAGTTCATTGTTAGGGTTCCAATACACTTTAATTGATTAATTTATAATAATAATGAGCCATTATGGGATCACCGTGACAGCCAATCACAGTAATCACATGATCAGGAGTGTATTTTTGCAGATTTTATTTATATCACAGTAAAAAGGGAGAGACAACTGAACAAGAAAGAAGGACAGAACGATTTAGTGCCAAATGAGGGACTATTCCTCCAAATTAAAAACATATGGCAGCTATGACAAAGAGCTCATACAATTATTTTTATAGATTGCCTTGATAACTCCACTGTAAATCAAATCTTGTGAAAAATGATTAATTATAAAAGATTATATACAAGCGAACCATATAAATCTCATATATGTGCAAAAGTGCCAGTGTCCAGATATTTAAACCATACAAATTAACAACCAATGTCCATCAAAAATATGTATCCATCGAAAAAAATGTCCATTGAAAGTTGAATGTCAATGCTATTGCACTCTCCTCAAAATGCATACAGCCAATTTCTTATTGTGCACTCTATTCACCACCAATCCTGTGCTGAATCCTTCACCATGCAGATTTCTCGCTCATCAAATTGACATATATTTTGAGCGTAATCATCCAATCCACCAAGGATTCTATATTCACTCATATGGAGTATCCCCTCTCACTTAATTGGAAAATAAAACAAATGCTATCATTGAGCAACATGTTTATTCTTTAGTGCATAAAAACACCCAATTCTCAATTTTCAACTAACTAAATTTAAAAGTGCCTCCAACCTGCACTGAGTCTATCTAGCTATCCATAGCAATGGCTTGCAGATTGTTCTGTGCAAAGGAACCGGCCTGCGTTTCAAATCTCGGATTCAATGGTACCAAGGGCAGGAAGTGACGTGTGCGTCGCACCACTATGGCTCAATGCGTTTCACATGAATAATGCCTCATCAGGAAGCTTTGAAGCTATGACAAAGGAATAGAATGATATTCTCATTCAATCTAATATTTTTTGGTCTATGATATTCACTAATGTTTACTTTTAGTGTGCAGTACATTTATGCATTCTTGCAATCTGGGAAAACAGACGTTTTTTACATACTATTTAATCTATTTAATGTAGAAAAGTAATTAACTGTTTATATAGTCCAGTAATACTTGCATTGTGACCTTTGCCCAATGTAATCTAGTCAAATGGTTGAAACATATACTGTATATCTGTTCTACTCTGCTTTGATATAAATTAAGGCTAATGTATTTTTTTTTACATTTTTAGCAAATTAGCATTACTTTCACATGCAGCATCATAGAGCTGGGTTTGCAACAAAAAGTTTCACTACAGCAGCTCAAAGCACCTCCATTTCATCTGTAAAGCCTAGATGGAATGGAATTTCAAAAATGTGGTCCAATATGTGGTCCAATATGTGATCCATCCTTTTCCATGAGTTGCCATTCATTTACCAAAGTGTCAGACAGCAGACAAGTCAGCCTCCATGATGGCCTTACTGACATTTTTCCTGATTTCAGGGTACATATTTCTGTTCTGACAGAGAGAGAATTCAAGTGAATAAAAGCACACACATATCCTTGAGAAGCACTATTAGAAATCATATTGAGAGTATTCATAGTCATAAATATTCAGATACCTAATGTCAGGTTCTTTTCAAACAAGTTTGGGAACAAGTGGAAGAAAAGATGTCCTGCTCTTATACAGTATGTATAGCTTTAAAACAAAAAAATATATAAAATGTAGGCACTTAGGCTACCTACAGCAACTCTCATTCATTTCTGTTTTGCCCAAATTCTGGACTGTTCTGAACAGGTAAAACTCTGAAATTTTTGGGTAGTGTCAGAATTTTCTGCTCCCTCCAGCCCTGTCTATTGACCCATCACAATGCACTGCCTTATTGGCCAATAAGAATGTTTGGGGTGGGAAGTGCAGAAGCTTTACCCATTCGGAAAAAGCTTTGCCCATTCAGAAAGGCTTGGCCATTGCCTATAGCTAAAAAGAATTGGAATTACACTGCATTCCAGAGCAGAGCGATAATATGCAACATGTTTGCATTATATTACACCATTCTGCTGGATCCCACAGTTACCACACAGAAACGCAGTGCACCATGCTTCTGTGCAGTGAAATGTAATAAAACTGAATGAAGCAGTACACTTCAAATAAAGTTTGCTACAAAAAAAAGAAAAAGGGTGGTGTGATGGGATAAAATGCACATAACACCACCTCCAGCTGCACTGCTCTGCAGCCCAAAATGCTATGCATGCAGCCTTGGTTTCCACTGCAGATCATTGTAAATGGGCCCTAAGGGTTTTTTTCACACTACGGTGGAACCTTGGTTTACCAGTAACGTACTTAACAAGCGTTTTGAAAGACGAACAACTTTTTTATTTAAATTCTGACTCAGGTTGCGAATGTTGTCTCACAAAACAAGCGGAATTCAAGCTAATGGGCTGTGCAGTACCGCATTTGGCCAGAGGTACGGGGGCGCCGGGGATACTCGGAATGGTTCAGAGCCGTTCGGAAATATTCGGAATGACTCGGAATGACTCGGAAATACTCAGAAATACTCCATTCCCGAGTGTTTCCGAGCCTTTCCGAGACCTTTCGAGTTCAGCCAAGCTGTCCCTGAGCTCTCCGGCGCCCCCACCTCTGGCCACATGCAGTATTGCATGTAATAGAAGTTATCGTAGTTTCCATTGACTTCTATGGCAAAATTTTGCTATGTGAGTGCTTTGGATTACAAGCATTCTCCTGGAACGGATTATGCTTGTAATCCAAGGTTCCACTGTATTTCTGTTGAGCTGTGTTTTTCTGCACAACACCGTACATGTAGGGTGTGAACAGAATAATTGTTTTCTATGGGCCTTGTCCATGCTCTACATGTACAGTGGTGTACAGAAAGACGCAGCTCAATGGACATGGTATGAACAAGCCCTTAAAGCAGAGGCTTACCCAAAAGGGGAAGCTCCTCTTCGCACAAGAGGGGGGGGGGGGGATCAGGTACCTGGCAAACTAGCTCAGGTGCCAACATTGCTGGATCCCTGGACAGGTAAGTGTCCTTATATTCAAAGTCAGCAGCTATAGTATTTGTAGCTGCTGACTTTAAATTTGTTGGGGGGAGACTGGAGCTCCTCTTCTAAAGTTCTAAAGTTATTTGAACTCAGCAACAACTATTTTGTAACAAGTACATATGGAAAATACAAGTTGCTAATTTATTTATTTTTCATTTTTTTTATGATTTTGATAGACTTGTGCTTATTCAAAGGAAAAAAGTATCAATTTTCCAAGTTTAAAAGTACAAATTAGTATTGGGCCATTGCATTTTTCACCTTTGTGATATTTATTGAGATGGGGATGAAAACGTGTTGAATATTTTTAGGGTCATTCTTATTTAACCTCTATCCCCTTGCTGCACGCATATATTGGGCCTCTTGGTGGGTGGGCTTTAACGCCAAGAGGCCGCATATATGCAGCCCTATGTAAACAAAAAACTGTGCTGAGAGCTCCCAGCACAGTCACCAGTGGAGACCGGAAAGCTCCTGATGCACACTTGCAATCGGGAACTTTCTAAACATGTGACTGCTGTGACAGCCAACCACAGTGGTCACATGACCCCAATACCCACCTCCGCCTCCGGGCATCTAGAAGTACTTTAAAGGACGGAAGGTGGTGCAGGAAAGGTTTAACATATATCTAAATACAAGAAAACAAATGCTTCATAGTTTCACAGTAGGTAAGGTTGAATAAAGACAATAGTCCATCCAGTTCAACCAGTATAGGTGTACAGTCAGGTGTCAGTGTCGATAATCATTTCCAATATCCCTGTATGTTGTGCTCACTAAGATACGTGTCTAAGAGTCTTTTAAAGATATCAATCTTTTCACTGACACCACCAATTGTGAAAGAGAGTTCTACGTCCTTATGACGGTGAAAAAACCCCTACGCAGATTAAGGGTCCTTTTACACGGGGCGGATCAGTAATGACCCGCCCGTGGATATCCGCTTGCACAGCGGGGATCGCCAGAGCGATTTCCGCTGAGCAGGAAGAGGACAGGTCAGTCTCTGCACACTGCGCAGGGACGGACCTGTCACAGCGCCACTCTCCCCTATGGGAGATCGGGTGACAACGGACCGCAGTGTCCGTCATCACCCGATCCGATCTGATGACGGATGGAAAAATAGCTTTTTCCTCCGTCACACTTTTTCGGATTGGAGCGGGTCGGATGTCAGCAGACTTGTCACCTCTATGGAGCATCCGTTCAGGTCCGCCTGAAAAACTGACAGGCGGACCTGAACGGATCGTCCGTGTGAAAGGGGCCTAAGGTTAAACTGCTTCTCCAATCTCATTGTGTGGCCAGTGTCCTCTTAGCCCACGTACACACGGTCGGAGATTTTGGCAACCAAATCTGTCGGATTTTGCCCGTCTGATTTTGTCCGTCGGATTTTGTCCGTCAGATCTTGTCCGAAACTGTTGCATACACACAGTCGGACCAAGTTGGCGAAAAATCCGATCTTTCAGAACGTGATGACGTAATTTCGTTACGATGGGACTACGTTCAGGCTAGTAGCCAATAGCTTTGATGTAGGAATTTGATCTGAGCATGCGTGGCACTTGGTCCGATCAAAATTCTCTACACATGATCGGAGTATGTCCGACCGGCCCAGTTGGTCGGGAAATATTTCCAACATGTTGGAAAATTGGGTCTGACGGAGATTCGGACGGAATCAATCCGATGCATACCACACACAGTCGGATTATCTGACGACACGGTCCGATAAGACGCATTCCGACGGATTCTCCGACCGTGTGTATGCGGCATAACACTCCCTGAGACTGAATAGTTTCCTCCCTATGCTGGGATCACCATTGAGTAATCACCAAATAAAATATATTGCAGCTTCCCAGTTCTTATGTGTGTTGGTTGCATTCATCTTCTTTCTTTCAGGCTAAGCACATTTTATGCAAGAACAGAAAAATACATTTTATTCCTGCCTAAAATCCACCTTCAGGATATAATAGAAGTCTATGGCAAACTGAAGCTAGCCCGGGAAAGTTTCAGATGCACTGCTCTTCACCCACAGTGCAGGTGAACCACAGCACATCAGTGTCAAAGCAGCCTTATAGGGGGCTCAGAACAGTAAGGGTTCATTTCGATTTGCAGTTTGGGGGGTGCTAAAACCCCCTAGTTAATACATGTTTTTATCACCCCCGCCCCAACCGCACCCCCTTTAGTTATATGCCATATCATGTTGGTGGGGAAAGCACCTGCCAAGCATGACTCATTCAAGTGCACTGCAAGTGCCCTGCAACCTTGTGCAGTACAGCAAACAAGGGGTTAAAGCAGGCAGCATTGTGTTACTTGCTTTCTCACCACCTGCTTTAACCCCTTGGATCCCGCAGAAGCATGCAGTTGGGGGGGGGGCACTTGCAGAGTTGCCCCATTTATTTGAATGGGTCCCGATTGGCAGGTGGTAGTACCTGCCAAAACCAACAGTGGGCTTAATAGTTGTACCGCCCCTTAACTTTATGTGTGGATGCGCATTAAGGGTGTTGCTGCCAAATGCAACTAAGGGCTCATTCACAAGTGCAGCAGGCACTGCTGCTCCCCTGAAATGTGATCCGAGTGTGTTTGACAGGTGATAAGTAGGCAATATATTGCCTCCTCACCACCTGATTTAAACCCATGATTGCCATGCAATGCAAGCAGGGGCACACTGACAACTCATGGGGCCCCCGGGCAATAGGAGATTATGGGGCCCCCAGGCAATCACACATTATGGGGCCACACAGTACAAACACACACACAGTATACAATCACACAGTATACACAGACATGTTTCTATTGGCTGGGAAGGTACTGGAAAGGTGGGGCAGCTATAATCTAAAGATTTCTAGATCAAAATGATGTTGTTAAGGGACATTTCAGAGACAGATGTAAAAAACACAGATTTTTACATACTTTCCCTGGTTTTACTGAGGCTGGCAACCCTGATGGGGCCCCCTAGTGGCATGGGGCCCTCGGGCAGTGCCCGACTGGCCCAATGGTCAGTCCGCCCCTGAATGCAAGCCATTGTGCCACAGTAGTACAGCAATTAGAGGTTTAAATAAGGTGTGAGGAAGCGACACTGTGCCCGTTGATCTTTGACTTCTCCCATGTTGTTCAGCTAGATCTCCACCTCTTTAAGGTTGCCTACTCCTGGTATAACATGTTTGTTACTTTAATAAAAAATGTACCCTTTAAGTGTGAACCCAGGTGGGGTGACGGGCTCTGCCTCCTAGGAGGCCATGCTCTTAAATTATGATGAGTGGCTCTAATGTGAGTTATAGTTCCAAGACTATTCATTTACAGATTGTTGCTTTAATTGTGTACTTCATTGATACCTACTTTGCTTTTATTGATACTTGTAATATGCAAAATACAATATAAATCTTTTGGTAAAAAAAAAAAAAAATGTACCCTTTAGAAACACTTTAAAGTTGATTGTTAGGGTTTACATACATTTTAAAGATATGTTTTACCATATGTAGTGGCAATATAACCTATGACTTTTTTTGAATGATTGCAAACAAGATGCAGCAGAATATACGTGGGCCGATTACATATTTAATAAATATTTTATGGTGAATGTACAATTCATTTCCTATGTGTTTTTAGTACAATGGAACCCTTTGAGAGGTTTTCTGTGCTCTGTATGGTTTGTTGTTGAGAGGCAGAATGTTGTCACAGTACGATGTCTGTGATACTTTGTAACTCTGCAGTCAGTTCATTAGGGCTAATGCACTATAATATAATACAAAAGTAGCGTGTAAAATGAATTCCGAAATACAATAGAAATTACCACATTACTAAGCTTGTTTTTAGTTAGTTATTACCCTCAACGTTTTCACACGCTAACTCAATTTCTTGCATTAAAGGGACCATAATTGATGTATTTAACAAACCAATGTGCTGTAGTCAAGAGCAGTCAGTCAGAATCCACCTTCTGCAAACTGTTGTATAGTGCTATTTATTTGGCTACAGCTGTGTTTTTCTGCCCCCTTTTGTAACATTCTGTGTGATTTCCCAAACCTCTCCTTTTCCTCTTCACTTCTGTTGCGGTTATGAGTGCTGCTCTATGCACACTACAAATCCCATAGTCCATAGTTCTACGTCTATCTCGGAATCGAACAAAAGAGGGTCCTTACGTTCCTACAAACAGTGGGAACATGGAGAATGAACGTAGCCACCTTCTAACCTGAAGTCAGACCACAGCTGAAAAAACAAAAGAATGTGGCAATTTGTAGGAGCTTGAGAGCAATAGAAGGTACTTTTTAAGTTAAGAATGCATACTTGAATATATATATATATATATATATATATATATATATATTTTTTTTTTTTTTAAACAGAGTTTAGTATCACTTTAACATAAGTTTTTAGAACAAACATACTCAAAGTGGAAAGTTTTAGACTTGCACTTTGTACTACTACATTGTACCTGAAATATAGTCATATGAAAGAACATTTCAAACAAGCTCAATAGCTCTGGTGTGGTGGCTTTCACACAGCAAGGTTTTCACTGATGGGCACCCAGTAGTAGCTTAAACCATAAAAATACAGAAAGAAGCGCAGGACCAAAACCAGATGAGGAGTCCAAGATAATTTTAATTGTCGGCAAAAAACTTATATAAAAACAGCCAAAGCGTTTTAGGAATTGATCAAGTTCTTCCCCTTCATCAGGGCTCAACACATGACTGCTGTCAAGTTGTGTTAGGGCTGGGCTCAACCCTTCTTTCTCTGAGCTGGCCGCTCAGCTGTCGGCTAATTGGTTTCTAACAGTAGGTGAAGGCCATGAATTAAGAAGATGCAGTCAATCTACTTGTTGATAATATTTTTTTTAGATTGGATGAGCAAGATCTGGTACAACCTGTGCTGCAGGCCATCCCTGCTGCAGGCACCCGACTCAAGTATTATCTGTATAAGAAGTATGTCTGGTTCCAACCTTCCATGTTGCCTGACTCATTTGTTCTGCAGAGTATTCCTGCTTTAGAGGATTATCACCGTGGCCTTCGTTCCACTTGGGCACAAGTCCAGGAGGCTTTGCAACATGCTAATGATAGGTACAGACTCCATGCTGACCACAGACCGCATGGAGTCTTCCTATCAGGTTGGGCACAGGGTCTGGCTGTCATCTCGCAACCTCTGACTTCATGTTCCCTCTCTGAAGTTTGCACCTCGGTTTATTGGGCCTTTCCATATTCTTTATGGATTAACCCAGTGGCTTACGCATTAGAGCTTCCTTCTAATATGCGTATCTCTGATGTATTTCATGTCTCCTTATTAAAATGTTTGGACTGCAACCGCTTTACCACCTCGGTGCCTCGTCCTCACCCTGTACAGGGTGAGAACCATGAGTATTAAGAAGTACAGTCCATAGGTTTCCATGGGAACATACAGTACCTGGTGCTTGGAAAGGGTACGGTCCATTGGAACGCTCTTGGGTCTCATCCTCGATTGTACATGCTCCTCCATAATTTCCATAGAATTTTTCCCCTCAAGCCTGGTGGTCCTCTGAGGGGTCATTGAGGAGGGGGTACTGTCAGGGCTGGGTTCAGCCCTTCCTTCTCTGAGCCGGCCTCTCAGCTGGTGGGTAATTGCCAGCTCCTATCTCTCCACAGTGACTCACCTGTTGATGATATCTTGCTCGTCAGTCCTGCCTACTTAAGCTGTCCAGCCCAGACTATCTCTGGTGTTCCTGTTAAAGACTTGCTTGGCTGACATTCCTACTGGCTCTAGATCCTGCTTGCTGTTCTACTATGCTGTTCCCTGGCTTCCTGACTTTCTGGCTTGTCTGACTATCCATTCTAGTTACTGAACTTTGGCTATGATTTGACTATGTTTGTTCTATTTACGTTTATTATTAAACAATAGTGATTTAACTATACTTCTGTCTTGGACTGATTCATAGTTTCTGGCAAGTTACTCCATTCAGAGAATTTGATACTGGTTCCACAGTGCAATATAGATGTGTGAAGCCTCGGTTTTATCTGGGTCCATTAAAGTTTTATTCTGTGTTGAGCCCTCGTGGGGGGGGGGGGGAGTGACGTTTAGTTTATGCGCAAGTCAGTGTACCTTCTACAACTAGTCTGTAAGTGGCTGCCCAATGGCCAATGAGAGGAAACACAGTTCTCAAGAAACTTTGGCAAAGATAGAAATGTAGGCAGATGGATTGGCAAGGCAAAACCATGGAATTGTCAGCCCCGGAGGAGGGAAAACCTGGTGGTAAGTCTGTCATACTTGTGTATGCAGGGGTGAACTGGCCTTCCAGAGCACTGGAGCATGCTCCAGTGGCCCTGAGTATATAGGGCAAAAATGGCAATAAAAGCACCTAGTAGGGGGCCTGTCCCCTACCATCTCCTAGCAACTAAGAGAGAGAGAGCTGTATGATGTGTATTTCTATGTATACAACCCATACACATACAATACACAACATACAGCTTCACCTTCCAGCCACTAGGAAATGGCAGCAGTATGCAGTCAAGTGGCCAGCCTATGTAGTAGATGGGTGGGTCTGGCAGAGTGTGTATAGTTAGTGGATAGATGAGCTGGCAAATGATATTTTGGCTGTAACTGACAACTCCCTGGGCTGTTGATTACATAGACTGGCCCACGCACCTCCCTGATGTCAGTGAAAACTGCTGGCACGCTGTGCTAAGAAAGCCTGTGTGCATGTCTGCCTGTGCTGCTAATGCAAAAAAAATCAAAAATACAAAAAAAAAACCTTTTCAGCAAAATGAAGACGCTTTGCAGTTTTCTTGCTTGATTTACAATAGATAATCCAGAAGCATGTATGAAGCTGAAATTAACATTTTACAGACTAGGCATACTTTGACTAAACCTTGAAAAACAGGGACAAGGATCACAGTGAAACTACACAGCTGGCCAAACATTGTTAGATTCCTCAATCCACACGACCAAAATGAATGAAGGACCCCCCCTTGTAATGATGTTGTAGTCTGGATACACTGATTAGCAGCTATAGCTGATTTACTGCAGCTGCTAATTGAGGACATTTTTCCAACATGTCCATTCAACAGAAGTTCCATGCTTATACCAGGTTTATGACTCAGTAATGCTGACATTTGAGGATTCATTTTTCCACAGTGCCTGCGGCTACAGAGGGCAGTGAGGACCTGGTTTAGTCTCATTCACTGCTTGTTGAGAGAATATGTAAATACTTGAGTGACCATAGCCTGGCCAAAGGTTGACTTAAAAAAAAAATTGTCCACTCTACAAAAGAAGATCAGAATCCACATTTATTGAATTGAGCGGCAAATCATTTGACTTAGCCAGACATGCGCAAAGCAGTTTTCTATTTATTTAATTTATCCTCACATGGATAATCCAGGTAACTGCACCCACTTCCGGCCAGACCGCCGCATGGCTCCGCCCACCGCCGCATGGCTCCGCCCCCCCCGTTGTGTTCTGGGAAACACACAGTTCCCAGAGACACAGCGGGGAACCAGCGCAGCGCGACTCGCGCATGCGCAGTAGGGAACCGGGCAGTGAAGCCCTCTTGCTTCACTTCCCGATTCCCTGACAGAGGATGGCAGCGGTGGCTGCAGCGAGACGAGCGATCTCTCGTCATCTGCCGCCGACATCGCTGGAACCTGGGACAGGTAAGTGTGATATTATTAAAAGTCAGCAGCTGCAATATTAGTAGCTGCTGGCTTTTAATATTTTTTTTTTTTGTGCAGCTCCTCTTTAAGAAATGTCATTTTGTTGCGGCAATGTTCCAAACATGGTAAAAATATGCCATTTTACAGGCATACTATAGACACCCTCAGGCATGATACGTAAAGGAATTTTTAATCGTTATTGGTTCACTTTAAGCATTAAAAAAATCACTGCTTCCGAAAAAACTGCCATTTTTAAAAAATAATTTTCCATTGGTACATGTCCCCTGGGGCAGGACCCAGGTCCCCAAACACTTTTTATGACAATAACTTGTCACAAGTTATAACTTTTCATAAGTTATAAGTCAAAAATCAGCACTTTTGATTTTTCATGTTAGTGTCCCATACACTTTAACAGTGTTCTGGCAGCTTTCGAATTTGCCCCAAACACCGCATATTGTTCGGTGCTCACAGAACATCCGAACAACCAAAGTTCAGCCTGAACTTATGCTCAGGCCGAACCGTTCGCCCATCCCTACTCCTAACGATATTCCTCTTCACCATGGTTTCTGACGATATTCCTCCTCACCATGGCTCCTGACAATATTCCTCCTCACGGTTTGCTCCTGATGATATTCCTCTTCACTATAGCTCCTGATGATATTCCTCCTCACCTCACGGTGGCTCCTGATGATATTCCTCTTCACTATAGCTCCTGACGATATTCCTCCTCACCATGACACCTGATGATATTTCTCCTCACAATGGCTCCTGATGATATCCCTCCTCACCATGGCTCCTGATGATATCCCTCCTCACCATGGCTCTTGACAATATGCCTCCTCACCATAACTCCTGATGATATTCCTCCTCACCATAGTACCTGAGGATATTTATTATTACCATGGCTCCTGACGATATTCCTCCTCACTATTGCCCCTCACAATATTCCTCCTCACCATTACTCCTGACAATATTCCTCCTCACTATGGCTCCTGACGATATTCCTCCTCACCATGGCTTATTTCAACTGTCTTGTCTACTGCATCAATCACAGGCCAGCATTCATCCTCTAGGAAGCTCTCCTTGTTATTATTTTGAATGCCTTCTGGTTGTTAAGCATGTGCACACAGCTTAGTGCACTTAGCGCAAGAAAAATGTTCATGATAGGATCGCTAGTGTGACATGGCCATAAAGAGGCACTGTAATACCAATATCAGATTAAAGCTGAACATCAGGGAAAGCAAAAATTCTCCCTCGCACAGGGGCTATCCTTGCACTGCAAGGGTTAAAAACAAACTTAGATCTAGGGTACCAAAAAAAGCACTTTTACTTACCTGATCCCCCGCTTCTACAGGCTTCCTCCACTCTGATAGACCCAGCCCTTGCATCCTCAATTCCTCTATGCTCTAGCAGTGCAAGGTTCTCTGACATTGTCAAATATAATACACCCTGCACTGGATGTGAGGAATAAATGATTCTTGTTGCTGACTAATGTCTTATCTCATTGATCGTTTTTTTGCAAGTTAGGCACCTCAGATGGTTTTATTTAGTGTTAAGTACAATGGGCAAAGTGCCAGTAGTTAACACTTCTGCCTTGGGTCCTAGGGGTATCTGTTTGAATCCCAGCCAGGACACTCTCTGCATGGAGTATGCATATTCTTCCCACATTTGAGTGGGTGTACTTTAGTTTCCTCCCACACTGCAAAGACATGCTGCTAGGTTAATTGCCTCCTGTCTAAGTTGACTATAGTGTTTGTATATTGTATATGCATATGAGACAGGGAGCTTAGATTGTAAACTCTTTGAGGGCAGGGAAAAATTTAAATATAAGGTGTTGTGTAAAACTGTCAGTGCTATGTTAACGCCTATAATAATGATAACCAATAAGAATTCATCTTTTAATGTTCTAATTTCAAGAAAGAAAGAATAATTCAGCACTTTGAACATTGATCTTTTCTAATTATATAAGCAAAGTGTATTGAAAAAAAACTCAGTTTTTAAAATGAAATGGTAAAACGCAAAAACATGAACATTTGGGAAATAACACAACCGCCCAAAAACGAACAACCCAACAGGAAAATTCTACAGGTCAGGTAGTTTTTCTACACCTTAAAGTGGAAATTTACCCATAACAATTTGATTTAAAAAAAAAAAGAATATTCTTTAGCAAGGAACATACATTCCACATTGATAATTATGCTACCAAAAATATTGTGTGCTGTAAATTGCCTCCAGCATTGCTCATGTTTCTTCTTGCTGGAGGCTATCATTTTCCTGAAGCCTAGGGCTCATGAGCAGCAGTGAATATTTAGGCTGTTTTAGCAGATCAGCCTTTAGTAGCTCCGATTTTAGGTACAATGCCAAAAATGGAGAGCAACTGGGCATGTGATAGAGACAGTGTATTACTGGATTTTAAACAGTATAGGCACTTGTTATCAATTTTGTTTACATAGCTACAGCTGAAAAAGGACCTAAAGTGATCTAGCAGAAGTTTATTATATGACTAAAGTTCCACTTTAAATCAGAGTTCCAAAGTGGAACTTCCGCTCATCGGAACCCTTCCCCTCCTCCGGCACAATTGGCACCTTTTAGGGGTGAGGGGGTGCAAATACCTGTATTATACACTTCTGGGCATAGATATCCGTAGAATCTGCGGGTATTTACCCCACTTCCTGCAGGGTCCCCTGCTGTCTGCTGGGAAACACACAGATCCCAGAGACAGCAGGGACCGTCCTTATTGCGCAGCGTGACTCGCGCATGCGCAGTAGGGAACTGGGAAGTGAAGCCGCAAGTTTAGAGAAATATTTCACATATTTCAGGGATTTAGCTGGATCTAAAAGGTAATATATATATATATATATATATATATATTATGGTCGATCAGAGACTGTCCATAGAGCAAAGTGAAGGTTCAGTGAGTTTAGTAAATAAGGTAAAGCTGTACATATAACTTCTTGTGGGGATGAGGTGCCTTTTGTTGTAGGTGTCACTAGGCAGTTTGGACCATACCTTTATCAAGGTAAAGCTGTGTTCACTTCAATAAAACAATCTTGTTTTACCAAACATGCTGTTTTCTTATTTCTAGCACATGAGTGGATATTCTAACTGAATGGGTTCAATGCATTTATTAACTTTAACTTAGCAAAGCAAGCAGCCTATACTCCTTCAGTAAATAGACCCCAATATAGCAGGGTTGATTTATTTATTTTATTTTATTTCATATCACAAAAGTGAGTACACCCCTGACATTTTTGTAAATATTTTATTATATCTTTTCATGTGACAACATTGAAGAAATTACACTTTGCTACAATGTAAAGAAGTGAGTGTACAGCTTTTTATATGTGTAATGTGTAAATTTTCTGTCCCCTCAAGATAACTCAACATACAGCCATTAATGTCTAAACCGCTGGCAACAAAAGTGAGTAGACCACTAAGTTGAAAATGTCCAAATTGGGCAGAAAGTATCAATGTTTGTGTGGTCATCATTATTTTCCAGCACTGCCTTAACCCTCTTGGGTATGGAGTTCACCAGAGCTTCACAGGTTGCCTCTTCCACTCCTTCATGATGACATCATGATGACATCATGGAGCTGGTGGATGTTAGAGACCTTGCGCTCCTCCACCTTCCATTTAAGAATGCCCCACAGATGCTCAATAGGGTTTAGGTCTGGAGACATGCTTGGCCAGTCCATCACCTTTACCCTCAGCTTCTTTATCAAGGCCATCATGTAGAGCAAAAATAATTTTTTTCAGATCCTCAGAGAGTTCTTTGCCATGAAGTGCCATGTTGAACTTCCAGTGACCAGTATGAGAGAGTGAGAGCGATAACATCAACTTTAACACACCTGCTCCACATTCACACCTGAGACCTTGTCACACTAAGGAACCACATGACACCGTGGAGGGAAAAGGGCTAATTGGACCCACTTTTGTTGCCAGAGGTTTAGACATTAATGGCTGTGTGTTGAGGTCTTTGGAGGGGACCTCAAATTTACACTGTTATACAAGCTGTACACTCACTACTCTACATTGTAGCAAAGTGTAATTTCTTTAGTGTTGTCACATGAAAAGATATAATAAAATATTTACAATAATGTGAGGGGTGTACTCACTTTTGTGAGATACTGTATATAGCGTTGTCAATTTATGCAGTGCTTTACATATACATTGTACATTCAGATCAGCCCCTACCCTCAAGGAGCTTACACTCTAAGGTCCCAAATAGTGATGGACGAACTTCCGACGGGACGTTTCGCGAACGCGAAACGCGAACGGACACAAACGTTCGCGAAAACGACCGTTCGCCGCGGGCTCCATTGACTTCAATGGGAGGCGAATTTCGCAAACCTTTAGGTCGAATTTGCGGCCACGGGGTAATTATTAGGGGGTAGCACGTAGTCCCACCACCTGGACAATAGCATAATACATGTATGAGGTGAATTTGGGATCGATAACTACAAGCATTTTTTTTTTATTTGGGAAATTGTTCTGACAATTCAGGACTATGGAGCTAATGAAGGCAATGGAGGAGAGGGAAGGTCAGGGACCAGGGTAGGCAAACAAGAGGGTGCAGGAGATACAGAGCACTGACAGCAGCACCGTAATACAGAGCACTGACATCAGCACCGTGACATACAGCGCTGACAGCAGCTCCGTGACATACAGCGCTGACAGCAGCTCCGTGACATACAGCGCTGACAGCAGCTCCGTGACATACAGCGCTGACAGCAGCTCCGTGACATACAGCGCTGACAGCAGCTCCGTGACATACAGCGCTGACAGCAGCACCGTGACATACAGCGCTGACAGCAGCTCCGTGACATACAGCGCTGACAGCAGCTCCGTGACATACAGCGCTGACAGCAGCTCCGTGACATACAGCACTGACAGCAGCTCCGTGACATACAGCGCTGACAGCAGCTCCGTGACATACAGCGCTGACAGCAGCACCGTGACATACAGCGCTGACAGCAGCTCCGTGACATACAGCGCTGACAGCAGCTCCGTGACATACAGCGCTGACAGCAGCTCCGTGACATACAGCGCTGACAGCAGCTCCGTGACATACAGCGCTGACAGCAGCTCCGTGACATACAGCGCTGACAGCAGCTCCGTGACATACAGCGCTGACAGCAGCTCCGTGACATACAGCGCTGACAGCAGCTCCGTGACATACAGCGCTGACAGCAGCTCCGTGACATACAGCGCTGACAGCAGCTCCGTGACATACAGCGCTGACAGCAGCTCCGTGACATACAGCGCTGACAGCAGCACCGTAAGCAGCCCCAGGAGGAAGTCAGCACAGCACAGGGATGGTGTGATCCCCTCATAATAAGAACCCCCAGGAGGAAGTCAGCACAGCACAGGGATGGTGGGAGCCCCTCATAATAAGAACACCCAGGAGGAAGTCAGCACAGCACAGGGATGGTGGGAACCCCTCATAATAAGCAGCCCCAGTAGAAATATGACACCGCTCAACCTCTTCAAAGAGGAGGGTAGGGGCATATAGTACGGTGTGCTTTTTTGGGTCAGGGAAGTGAGCCAAATGAATTAAGAAGGTCTGTGTGCTTGATTCCAAAAATTGTTTATAGACATATACATGGTCTACTGATCACATGTGTTGAATTCCTCCGAGATCCATGCCTCATTCATTTTTAGAAATGTGAGGTAGTTAACACTGTGGTGAGCTAGGCGAGTACGCTTATCGGTCACAATCCCCCCTGCTGCGCTGAACGTCCTTTCGGACAGGACACTGGATGAGGGGCAAGCCAACAGTTCGATTGCAAATTGGGCAAGCTCTGGCCAGAGGTCAAGCCTGCCCACCCAGTAGTCTAGGGGTTCATCACTCCTCAGAGCGTCCACATCGGCCGTTAACCCAATGTAGTCGGACACCTGACGGTCTAGGCGTTCCCTGATGCTGGATCCGGATGACACCTGTCGATGGGTCGGCTGAAAGAATGACCTCATATCCGAAGTCACCAACACATCTTCAAACCGGCCTCTTCTTGCAGGCGCTGTTGGATTGGTACCCGCAAATCCTTCTCTGGGAGTGGGAATTGCTCCTCTGCCAGCGCACGCAAAAGCAGAATGCAGCATTTCTCGAAGCAAGGCCTGGAAGTGCTGCATTCTGACAGCCCTCTGCGACGGCGGTAACATTTCCGCCATTTTGTGTTTGTACCGGGGGTCTAAGTACGTTGCCACCCAGTACTGGTCCTTGACCCTCATGCTTTTTATACGGGGGTCCCTATTAAAACACTGGAGCATGAAGGCCCCCATTTGCACTAAAGTGGAAGCGGTGTGGTGGCCTGGCTCCTGCTCATCATCCAGGATAATGTCGTCCTCTTCATTCTCCTCTCCCCATCCTCGCACAACAGGGATCCCAGAAAGGTTTAAAGCATGCTCTTCTTGCTCCTGCTCATCCGCCCCGGCACCATCCTCCTCTGACTCCTCATCAGACTCCTGTTGTTGACTTGTCTCAGATAGAGTAGCCCCCCCTGGGAATTCATCCAGCATTGCGACTTCCTCATCTTCCCGCTCCTGCTCCTCCACAGCCTGATCAATGACACGACGCAATGCACGCTCCAGAAAGAAGGCATAAGGTACCATGTCACTGATGGCGCCATGGCTGCGACTGACCAGTTTGGTGATCTCCTCAAATGGCCGCAGAAGTCTGCATGTGTCGCGCATGAGCAGCCACTGGCGCGGTGAAAAAAAACCCAGCTCCCCAGAACCGTTTCTTTCGCAGAGTTCATACAGGTAGACGTTAACTGCACGTTTCTGCTGGAGCAGCCTATCAAGCATATAGAAGGTTGAGTTCCATCGCGTCGGGCAATCGCAAATAAGACGTCTGACCGGCAGATGGTGTCGCCGCTGAATGTCAGCAAGGCGAGCCATGGCCGTGTAAGATCTTCTGAAATGGGCCGAGATTTTCCTTGCCTGCCGCAAGATGTCCTGGACCCCAGGGTATTTGACAAGGAATCGCTGCACGACCAAGTTTAAGACGTGTGCCATGCACGGCACGTGCGTGATTTTGCCCTGTTTCAATGCGCTAAGCAGATTGGCACCGTTGTCACACACCACTTTACCAACTGTCAAATTGAGCGGTGTTAGCCACTCATCTGCCTGTGAACGCAAAGCTGAAAGGAGTGCCGGGCCAGTGTGGCTCTTTGCTTCCAGGCACAACAGACGCAGCACGGCATGGCAACGTCTCACCTGGCATGTGGAATAGGTTCTGGGGAGCTTGGGCGGTGCAGTGGAAGAGACGCTAGCAGCGGAAAAGGAGGAGGCAGCTGAGGAGGAGAGGGAGGAGGATGGAGTAGGAGGAGGAGAAGAAGAGTCAGGCCTGCATGCAATCCGTGGCGGTAAAACCAAATCTACACGGGTGCCACGGGTTACATGCTTGACGGCCGTCAGAAGGTTCACCCAGTGGGCAGTAAAACTGATATACCTTCCCTGCCCGTGTTTGCTAGACCACGTGTCTGTGGTCAGATGTATCTTGGCACCGACACTGTGTGCCAGAGATACATTCACTTGCCGCTGAACATGGCCATATAGCTCTGGGATGCCCTTCTCTGAGAAATACTTCCTTCCTGGGACCTTCCATTGTGGTGTTCCAATGGCCACAAATTTGCGAAAGGCCTCCGAGTCCACCAGTTTATATGGCAGTAGTTGGCGGGCTATGAGTTCTGACAAGCCAGCCGCCAACCGTTGGGCAAGAGGGTTATCCGGCGTCATCATTTTTTTACGCTCAAACATTAGGCCCACGGAAGCCTGCCTTTTTGCAGAAAAATGTGAGCTTGGCGTGATGGAAGGTGGAGTGGAGGACAATTGTGAGGAGAGAGGAGAAGGAGAAGTAGAAGACGAGGCTGGACGGTGAGAGCCTGCAGTGTGGCTTTGTGTGTTCCGTTGCTCCCACTGGGCTCGGTGATGGCTGCTCATGTGCCTTCTTAAGGCGGTCGTCCCTAGGTGAGTATTGGGCTTACCGCGACTAACGCGTTGACTGCAAAGATTGCAGATGGCAACGCTATTGTCAGCAGCGGACACGTTAAAAAAAGCCCACACTGCGGAGCCATGTGCCGGTGTCCTGGGAGCGCCAGATGTGACCGTACATGGTCGATGACTCGCTCCTGATACATTTGCAGTCTGCTTTGTCCCTGCTGTGCAATGTAAGTCATTGCTGCTTCTCCTCCCTATCTGCTGGTCCATATCTCCCTCTGAACTCCCCTCCTCTTCCTCTCTTGTGGGCACCCACGTGACATCACTAGACACGTCATCATCAACGTCACCTTCCCCACCGCTATAAGTAGAGTAGGCAGCAACACCGGGGACCAACCTCCTCCTTGGGCTGATCTGGGTACTGGCGTCAGACTGCTGAGTAGCGCTTGTTGCTACCTCCTCTTCCTGATCCAATACCAAGAGTGGCTGCGCATCAGAAATGTCCTCTTGATATGGATCGGAAAATAATTCCAGTGACTCAAGCGGAAGGTATGTGGTGGTGGTGGTGGTGGTCGTGTTGTTGGTGGTAGTGTCTTTGGGGGTGCACATAGCAGAGAGTGAAGAAGAGGGTGCAGATCGAGAGGATGAGGAGGGTGCAGAAGAGTAAGGCTGAGCGAGCCACTCAACCAAGTCTGGTGCATCCTTTAAAGTAATTGAACGCACCTTCTGCAACTTCCCACTTTGGCTCAAGCCTGTTGCTCCTGCCCTACCCCTACCACCCCTGCGGAAGGGCCTGCCTCTTCCTCTGCATGTCATTTTTTAAATGACCCTGTGACAAAACTCTTAGTCCCTATACCGCTGAAGGACTGCTGCAGTATAGGTGAGCGGTCAGCAGTGGTGCACGTCAACCCTATCTATTGTGGACCTATAGCGGTCCTTACAGAACAGCAGACTGTACCGCACTCAAGCCTATGTACCGTAGCACCCTATACCAAGTTACCAGTCCTTATAAGAACTTTTGTGGACCAAGCAGGTTGTGTGTTAGTGTTTAGCAGACTGTACGTCAGTCCCTATACCGCTGAAGGACTGCTGCAGTATAGGGCAGCGGTCAGCAGTGGTGCACGTCAACCCTATCTATTGTGGACCGATAGCGGTCCTTACAGAACAGCAGACTGTACCGCACTCAAGCCTATGTACCGTAGCACCCTATACCAAGTTACCAGTCCTTATAAGAACTTTTGTGGACCAAGCAGGTTGTGTGTTAGTGTTTAGCAGACTGTACGTCAGTCCCTATACCGCTGAAGGACTGCTGCAGTATAGGGCAGCGGTCAGCAGTGGTGCACGTCAACCCTATCTATTGTGGACCGATAGCGGTCCTTACAGAACAGCAGACTGTACCGCACTCAAGCCTATGTACCGTAGCACCCTATACCAAGTTACCAGTCCTTATAAGAACTTTTGTGGAACAAGCAGGTTGTGTGTTAGTGATTAGCAGACTGTACGTCAGTCCCTATACCGCTGAAGGACTGCTGCAGTATAGGTGAGCGGTCAGCAGTGGTGCACGTCAACCCTATCTATTGTGGACCGATAGCGGTCCTTACAGAACAGCAGACTGTACCGCACTCAAGCCTATGTACCGTAGCACCCTATACCAAGTTACCAGTCCTTATAAGAACTTTTGTGGACCAAGCAGGTTGTGTATTAGTGTTTAGCAGACTGTACGTCAGTCCCTATACCGCTGAAGGACTGCTGCAGTATAGGGCAGCAGTCAGCAGTGGTGCACGTCAACCCTATCTATTGTGGACCGATAGCGGTCCTTACAGAACAGCAGACTGTACCGCACTCAAGCCTATGTACCGTAGCACCCTATACCAAGTTACCAGTCCTTATAAGAACTTTTGTGGACCAAGCAGGTTGTGTGTTAGTGTTTAGCAGACTGTACGTCAGTCCCTATACCGCTGAAGGACTGCTGCAGTATAGGGCAGCGGTCAGCAGTGGTGCACGTCAACCCTATCTATTGTGGACCGATAGCGGTCCTTACAGAACAGCAGACTGTACCGCACTCAAGCCTATGTACCGTAGCACCCTATACCAAGTTACCAGTCCTTATAAGAACTTTTGTGGAACAAGCAGGTTGTGTGTTAGTGATTAGCAGACTGTACGTCAGTCCCTATACCGCTGAAGGACTGCTGCAGTATAGGTGAGCGGTCAGCAGTGGTGCACGTCAACCCTATCTATTGTGGACCGATAGCGGTCCTTACAGAACAGCAGACTGTACCGCACTCAAGCCTATGTACCGTAGCACCCTATACCAAGTTACCAGTCCTTATAAGAACTTTTGTGGACCAAGCAGGTTGTGTATTAGTGTTTAGCAGACTGTACGTCAGTCCCTATACCGCTGAAGGACTGCTGCAGTATAGGGCAGCGGTCAGCAGTGGTGCACGTCAACCCTATCTATTGTGGACCGATAGCGGTCCTTACAGAACAGCAGACTGTACCGCACTCAAGCCTATGTACCGTAGCACCCTATACCAAGTTACCAGTCCTTATAAGAACTTTTGTGGACCAAGCAGGTTGTGTATTAGTGTTTAGCAGACTGTACGTCAGTCCCTATACCGCTGAAGGACTGCTGCAGTATAGGGCAGCGGTCAGCAGTGGTGCACGTCAACCCTATCTATTGTGGACCGATAGCGGTCCTTACAGAACAGCAGACTGTACCGCACTCAAGCCTATGTACCGTAGCACCCTATACCAAGTTACCAGTCCTTATAAGAACTTTTGTGGAACAAGCAGGTTGTGTGTTAGTGATTAGCAGACTGTACGTCAGTCCCTATACCGCTGAAGGACTGCTGCAGTATAGGGCAGCGGTCAGCAGTGGTGCACGTCAACCCTATCTATTGTGGACCGATAGCGGTCCTTACAGAACAGCAGACTGTACCGCACTCAAGCCTATGTACCGTAGCACCCTATACCAAGTTACCAGTCCTTATAAGAACTTTTGTGGAACAAGTGAGTTGTGAATGTTTAGCAGACTGCAGCAGAAGGGCAGCAGTCAAGTATAATATCCTTTCTATATTTGGAAGAAAGAATATTATACATGTACAAGCCTATTACTGTACCACTGATACCAGTCCTGAAAAGAACCTTTGTGGAACTAATAATAACAGCAAGTCTTTAAAATTACCCTCACTGCCTGACAACACTGCTTCCTTCCTGTCCCTATACAAATTGGCAAAAAAAGAGAACGATTAGTGGTTACTGGAACAGCTCTTTTGTGGACCTTGATAGTAACAGCTAATGATGATGATGATGATGATGATGATGAAAGACTAATCTGGCTGTCCCTGTAGCATACACCGTCCTTTCCCTTTCTCTAAACTAACAAAAGACACTCAGGCTGCTGCAAGAATCAGCAGCACAGCAAACCTATCAACACCTAACACCTATACCAGTCCTGAAAAGAACTTTTGTGTACCAAATAGCTAGTGGTTTATCTCTCCCTACTCCACACAGGAACCTGTCCCTATCTTAACAGAAGAAAGAATGTAAAATGGCCACCGGATCGGGTGTATTTATAGGTTAGGGGGAATGTACAAGTGTCCATGTGCTGTCATGTCTCAATTGGCTGTCCTGTATCACATGATAAACGTGTCACCAAAGGTTAAAGTTCTTGTATACATTAAACACGTAAGTCCGCCGCGGCGAACGACGGAAAAAGGCGTTCGAACGTGCGGACCGCGAATGTCGGAAATTCGCCGCGAAACGACCGCCGGGCGAACCGTTCGGCCATCACTAGTCCCAAACTCACATTCATACATACACATACTAGGGACAATTTAGACAGGATCCAATTAACCTACAAGCATGTCTTTGGAGTAAAAGAGTAGAGGCTATTCACTTAGCAAAGTAAGGGCTCATATCAATGGTGCATTAAGGTGCATTGCAGGCAAAGCATTAAAAATGCAACCTTTTCTTGTCAAATGCTGCATTTTCATGAGAAAGCAGCTGCATGGGTTCAGATGAAAAATACAGCATTTGATTAGAACACCCCCATTGCCATGAACCCAAAATGTGCACTATTTGAAGTGCATGTTCACTTAGTAAATGAGGTAAATGAGTGGTTACATTGGATACCAAATCATGTAGAAGGGACATTTAAAAAATGGATTTTGCATGCACAGGATTTGACATTTGAAATAAACACAGCTTTACCAAACTGGATGTAGTTCAGGGGCAAACCATTTGCTCATAATTCTCTTCCAGTCTACAGCCATCCATTGTTTTCTGTAACTGCACATGTAAAATGTAGATGTATCATAATCACACGCTGGCAGCAGACTACAGCTACAAAATACTGCAAAATTCTCATCTTCTTGCTCCTGTAATAGGTCATCTACCATTCTTCCAACACTTTGGCCAACAGAGGGTTGTAAATGTATTATTTGGTTAAGTGGAAAGTAACAGATAACACATCCCAACATTTTGAGATAGGAATGTGGGACACCTACTAACAAACGTATGTAGGCATAGGACACGCCCCCTGTCACACCCCCTTAAAGGAGAATTAACTAAAAAGAAATGTTAATTAAATCCACAAGTGCTTTTTCTTACCACGACTATTCCTTTAAATTGGCTTTTAAAATGTAAAATGCAGCAATTTAGAAATTGGATGAAAGGTTTAGCACTGGCAAACACTTTTTGAAAGATAAAAAGTGCTTTTTATATACAACTATATCCACTTAAGGACCGCCTCACGCCGATGTACGTCGGCAGAGTGGCACAGCTGAGAACAAGCGCATACCTGTATGTTGCTTTTTAATTGGCCAGCCGTGGGTCGGGAGTGAGCCGCCGGCAGCACGCTCCCGACCCGGGCCTGGGCTCTGTGACCGTGGCCGCAGGACCAGCGGACCCGATCGCCGGTGGTGTCCCGCGATCGGGTCACAGAGCTGAAGAATGAGGAGAGGTCTGTGTAAACAAACTTCTCCCAGTGCTTCCTAGTGTGGCTGTCACTGATCGTCTGTTCCCTTTTATAGGGAAGGACGATCAGGGATGTCACATGCCAGGCCACGCCCCCTACAATAAAAAAAAACACATAACGTCATACATAACACTACACTGCCCCCCTAGTGGTTAACTCCTTCGCTGCCAGTGTCATTTACAGGAATCTGTGCATTTAAATAGCACTGATTGCTGTATAAATGACAATGGTTCCAAATATGTGTCAAAAATGTCTGATTTGTCCGCCATAATGTCGCAGTCACAATAAAAATCGCTGACCGCCGCCATTACTAGTAAAAAAAAATTAATAAAAATGCTATAAAACTATCCCCTATTTTGTAAACGCTATAACTTTTGCGCAAACCATTCAATAATCTCTAATTGCGATTTTTTTTCCAAAATTATGTAGAACAATATGTATCAGCCTAAACTGAGAAAAAAAATATTTTTTTATATATTTTTTGGAGATATTTACCGTATATACTCGAGTATAAGCCGAGATTTTCAGCCTCTTTTTTGAGGCTGAAAGTGCCCCCTCGGCTTATACTCGAGTCACCGCTGTCTGACTGCTCGATCAGCGTATCGAGCAGACAGACGGCGGACATTAAAATTCAAAAGCCGCGCCTCCTTCTCCGCCTCCGCCTGTGATAGGCGGAACACTGAATTTCCCAGCAGTCAGTGTTCCGCCTATCATGGACATCCGCTCATTCTCATACTACGGACGAGGATGAGAGGATGTCCGTGATAGGCGGAACACAGGCTGCTGGGAAATTGTGTGTTCCGCCTATCACAGGCGGAGGCGGAGGCGCGGCTTTTGAATTGTAGAATGGCCGCCGAGAAGAGCGGCGATCCTGGAGCGGCGATCCATCGGCACGACACGGGACGGAGGAGGCACGGGACGGAGGAGGCACGGGACGGAGGAGGCTCGGGACGGAGGAGGCTCGGGACGACGGCGGCTCGGGACGGAGGCTCGGGACACAGGTAGGCTGGACACACACACAAGGCTGCACGGACACACACACAGGGATGGATGGATGGATGGACACACACACACACACACACACACACAGGGATGGATGGATGGATGGATGGATACACACACACACACACACACACACACACACACAGGGATGGATGGATGGATGGATGGATACACACACACACACACACACACACACACACAGGGATGGATGGATGGATACACACACAGGGATGGATGGACGGACACACACACAGGGATGGATGGATGGATGGACACACACACAGGGATGGATGGACGGACACACACACAGGGATGGACGGACACACAGGGATGGACAGCCATGTCTCACCCTCGGCTTATACACGAGTCAATAAGTTTTCCAGTTTTTTGGGGGTAAATTGGGGGCCTCGGCTTATATTCGGGTCGGCCTATACTCGAGTATATACCGTAATATAGCAAAAAGTAAAAAATATTGAATTTTTTTCAAAATAGTCGCTCTATTTTTGTTTATAGCGCAAAAAATAAAAACCGCAGAGGTGATCAAATACCACCAAAAGAAAGCGCTATTTGTGGGAAAAAAAGGATGCCAATTTTGTTTGGGAGCCACGTCGCACGACCACGCAATTGTCAGTTAAAGAGACGCAGTGCCGAATCGCAAAAAGGGGCTTGGTCCTTTGGCTGCAAATTGGTCCGGGGCTTACGTGGTTAAGGATCAGACCAAAATGAGGGACAGATGAGGAAAAAAGAGGGACATTGCTCAAAATCAGTGACAGTCCCTCGAAATCAGGGACAGTTGGGAGCTATGGATAACAACAGGAGCGACCTTTGCAAACACTAGCCCTTGGTATAATGTCTATGATATCAGTGCCAACTACTTGCACGAGAGTTCCAGATAGTATGGAAACAGTGGCTCCAAAACCCAGACAACACAGGGGCAGAAAGGTTTATACAGGATTGACACATAAGGCAAGCTTCCAGGAGCAAGGTAGTCACTTTGATAATTACCAAGTAACCCCTGAGAAAGGAGTGACTGATAGGCGAGGTGCGGTGCAAACAGCAGAAGATGGGTGCTAGTCTTGATCACAACGCTGGGGCCTGGCTATCCAGAAGAGCGGATTGTAGTGTCCCTAGTCTATTCCTCCTTGTTAGGACTAAGCACTCTATCCCTACCCAACATGGATCCTGTCTTTATTCTATCCACTACACAACTGCGCACCAAGCACAGCAAGGCACTGCTATTTAGGCCCGATCAGACTACCCATTTTCTCTATGGAGCGTCCGGTGACACCTGCCAGTATCCGTTCTGGTCCGCTAAAAACAGATGGATGGGGATATGTTTGCAATTGTTATCCATCTGGCGGATCAGATGACAGTCGGATGGAAATGGACAGGCAGTCCGTTTCTATCTGACCGCCCCATAGAGAAGAGCGGGTCTGTGTTTTCATAGCGGAGTGGGCACGGACCTGTCATCCTGCTTGTTTTTTAGTTGAGGGGACAACTTCATTTAACCATAAAACCCCATGGTATCTGTTTCACAAAGGGGTTGATTTATTACAGGTGAAATAGACTGTGCATTTTGTAAGTGCAGGTGTACTAATTTTCCACAGTGCTTAGTAAATATGGTGAAGCTTCACTCTGTAAAGAATACCCAATTGGGTGCAAAAAAAAAAAAACACAGCATTTTTGCTTGCACGATTGGATGATGGAAATCAGCAGAGCTGCACCTCCTTTACTAAGCTCTGGGGAAAATTAGTGCACAGCCTTTAGTAAATCAACCCCACAGACTGAATTTGCTGAAATGATCTCTGAGATCTAAAAAAATGCTGCCTTTTTCAAAATAATCACAGTAAGGACACATAAGACATGCATTGTCACATGGTCTTTTTGCAGGCATATAAGCACATATTTATGCAAAGAGTGACTGCACACAGAGTCCTGCATGTACAGACACACAGGACTCTCTGCACAGAGCAAAAATCACCCCCCCCCCCCCCCCTTAGCTTTTTGCCTATTTTATTACAGTACAGCCTTTAGTTCAATGTTTTTTTAATCCAAATTATATGTGATGGATCAGAACACAATAGTCTAAGTTGGTGAAGTAAAATTAGAAAAATATATACATAAAACTATTTTTCAGAAATAGAAAAATGATAATTGGCACGTGCGTATGTATTCACTCACTTTGTTAATAAGCCCATAAAAAGCTCTGGTGCAACCAATTACCTTTAGAAGTCACATAATTAGTGAAATGATGTCCACCTGTGTGCAATCTGTGTCACATGATCTGTCATTACATCTACACACCTTTTTGAAAGGCCCCAGAGGCTGCAACACCTAAGCAAGAGGAAACACTAAGCAAACACTGCCATGAAGACCAAGGAACTCTCTAAACAAATAAGGGACAATGTTGCTGAGAAGTACAAGTCAGGGTTGGGTTATAAAAAAATATCCAAATCTTTGATGATCCCTAGGAGCACCATCAAATCTATCATAACCAAATGGAAAGAACATGGCAGCAATGGCATCACTAGGGTTGGTGTCAACAGGTGCGAAAAAAAATGGTGTCACTCCCACCAACAATAGTCCCCCCTTAGTACAGACCACCCTCCCGCAGTATAGATCCCCCTCCCTCAGTACAGACCCCCCCACTAAGTACAGACCATCCTCCATCAGTATAGACCCCCCTCCCTCAGTATAAACCTCCCCCCTCAGTACAGACACCTTCTCAGTGCAGACCCCTCCATCAGTACAGATGCCCCCACCTTGGTGCAGACCCCCATCGGTACAGACACCCCCACAGTACAGAACCCCCTCCATCAGTACTGACACCCCCTACCTCGGTGCAGACTCATCCCCAGCAGTACAGAAATACCCCCTTAGTGCAGACTCCCTCAGTTACAGACCCCCCTCAGTGCAGACCCCCCAGAAGTACAGACATCCCCCAGTGCAGACCCCCTCAGTACAGACAACCCCCTCAGTGCAGACCCTCCCCAGCAGTACATACACCCCCTCAGTGCAAACCCCGCCAGCAGTACTGACACCACCTGGTGCAAACCCCCCAGTGCAGACACGCCCAGTGAAGACACGCCCAGTGAAGACACCCCCCAGTGCAGACCCCCTCTCAGTACACACACCCCCCTCGGTGCAGATGCCCCCAGTGCAGACACCCCCTCCCAGTCCGGCCCCCCCCCAGTACAGACACTCCCAGCAGTACAGACACTCCCCTCTGTGCAGACCCCCCCCAGTGCAGACACCCCCAGCAGTACAGACACCCGCAGCAGTACAGACACCCCCCCCCCAGTGCAGAACTCCCCAGTGCAGACCCCCCCCTCAGTACAGACACCCCCCTCAGTACAGACACCCCCCTCAGTACAGACACCCCCCTCTGTGCAGATCCCCCCAGTGCAGACAGAATTACATACACCCCCCAGCATTACATACACCCCCCCTCAGTGCAGACCCCCCAGCAGTACATTCACCCCCCAGTGCAGACCCCCAGCAGCACAGACACCCCCCGCAGTACAGACCCCCCTCTGTGCAGACACCCCCAGTACAGACACCCCCAGCAGTACAGACACCCCCCTCAGTGCAGACCCCCTCAGTACAGAAGACCCACCAGTACAGACCCCCCAGGACAAACACCCCCAGCAGTACAGACACCCCCCTCCGTGCCTGACCCCCCTCACTACAGACACCCCCTCCGTGCAGACCCCCCCAGCAGTACATACACCACCCCAGTGCAGACCCGCCTCAGTACAGACACCCACCCCCAGTACAGACACCCCCAGCAGTAGACACCCCGCTCAGTGCAGACCCCCTCAGTACAGACACCCCCCACCATGCAGACCCTCCCAGTACAGACCCCCCAGTACAGACACCCCCAGCAGTACAGACACTCACCCTCAGTACAGACACCCCCCTTCATGCAGACCCCCCCAGTACACACACCCCCAGCAGTACAGACACCCCCCCCTCAGTGCAGAACCCCCCATCAGTATAGATGCCCCCCTTACAGACCACAGAACAGCAGATAAACACAGCAGTGTGTGTCTCTCGAACTCAGGCTCTTCCTCCTCTGTGGATGTAAACAGAGAGGAGGGGGAGGTGGCTTCATTCTGCTCCGCTGAGGGACACAGCCACAGTGTGAGGCACAGGGCAGAGGGCGGTGTTAGAGGTGCCGCTACCCATGGGTGTCACCCCTCTGGCGGGTGTCACCCGGGTGCAGCCCGCACCCCCGCACCCTCCTAGCAATGCCACTGCATGGCAGAACAGCAAATCTGCCAAGAGATGGCCGCACCCAAACTCATGGACTGGGCAAGGAGGGCATTAATCAGAGAGGCAGGACAGAGACCTACATAGGACGACAATAAGCCATACGCTCCATAGAGTTGAACTTTATGGCCAGAAGAAAGCCATTACTTTCAGCAAAAAACAAAATGGCATGTTCTGAGTTTGTGAAAAGGCATGTGGGAGACTCCCAAAATGTCTGGAAGAAGGTGCTCTGGTCTGATCAGACTAAAATTGAACTTTTTGGCCATCAAAGAAAACACATCACATCACCCAAAGAACACCATCAGTTTTTCAGCAGTCGGGACTGGGAAACTGGTCAGAGTTGAGGGATAGATGGATGGTGCTAAATACAGGAATATTCATGAGCAAAACCTGTACCACTCTGTGTGTGATTTGAGGCTAGGACAGAGGTTCACCTTCCAGCAGGACAATGATCCCAAACACACTGCTAAAGCAACACTTTAGTGGTTTAAGGGGAAACATGTAAATGTGTTGGAATGGCCTAGTCAAAGCCCAGACCTCAGTCCAATAGAAAATCTGTGGTCAGACTTAAAGATTGCTGTTCACAAGTGCAATCCATCCAACTTGAAGGAGCTGGAGCAGTTTTGCAAGGAGGAATGGGCACAAATCCCAATGGTAAGATGTGGCAAACTCATAGAGACTACTCCAAAGCGACTTGTGGCTGTGATAACTGCAAAAGGTGGCTCTACAAAGTATTGACTTTAGGGGGGTGAATTGTTATGCATATTGACTTTTTCTGTTATTTTGTCCTATTTGTTGTTTGCATCACATTAAAAAAAATATCTTCAAAGTTGTGGGCATATTCTGTAAATTAAATGATGCAAATCCTCAAACAATCCATGTTAATTCCAGGTTGTGAGGCAACAAAACACAAAAAATGCCTTTTTTGCAAGCCACTATATATATATATATATATATATATATATATATATATATATATATATATATATATATATATATATATATATATATATATATATATATATATTGTATATAATATATATTTTGCATAGTAAGAAGTTCATGCTCAATGGAAATCACAAAACACTTGATATTTAGACCTCTTTTCCACTAGCCTTCTCCACAGGCTTGTTATTGATTCTGGTTTGGTCTGGTGTCTGTACTGAGGGGGAGGTTTATACTGAGGGAGGGGTGTCCTCACATTATTGCTCACGATATTGCACATTGTGAGTACTGAATCAAGGTTTTTTTATGAAAACGTACTAATTGTGTACTGTTTTGGAGAACTAAACCATTTATAAAATTTATATTTATTTTTTATAGTTTGCACTATACCTCCTGTGGTCACACAATGCTACATCTTTTGACACCAAGTGTATAAGCCTTTTTTTTTTATTAACAAGAATTGTAAAACATGAAATAGCCTTCAGTGGATAATTAAAATATAGAAAAGATATATAAATATACAGTACCCTATATATATTTGTATTTGATGGATATGTTATGTTTTGATATATTATCCAGATGATTGGCGGCTGTTAAATCCCCTGAGGAAGCCTCCGTGGACGAAACAACATGTTGGGAACTTAAATTGTAACACTGCCGCATCTATGAACGTAACAACGACCATGTAACAAATGTGTATATATTTTAACACAATATGGTTTTTGTAATCAATATGTTGAATTTTTAAAGAGGAAGTAAACCCTGATGAATTTACTTCCTCTTTCATTCCCTACAAAGGCAAAGCATAATGGACTACTATGCATCGCAAATATCTCCTAAACCATATAGGTTTAGGAGATATTGCTTGGACCTACAGGTAAGCCTTAATCTAGGCTTACCTGTAGGTCAAAGTGGTTTGTAAGGGTTTACAACCACTTTAATCTGTCATGTTCCAAGTGTGAATATATAAATCTTAGCACCCTTTACAAATCCAACTTATCTACTTTTGTGCTTTAATCAAATCTACTACTGCAACTACCACCTTAAGGGCCGGTTCACACTGGGGGCGATGCGAGGCGACACGACTTGCCTCGCCGCGATCTGACAAGTCGCCCCTGTTCTGTACAATGGACCCGTTCTGAGAGGAGCGACTCGAGTCGCTCCGACTCAGAAAAAAGGTTCCTGTACTACTTTTGGGCGACCTCGGGGCGACTTGCATTGACTTCTATACAGAAGTCATTTGCAAGTCGCCGCTGAGGTCGCGGCAGGTCGCGGCGAGGCAAGTCGGTGTCGCCTCGCATCGCCCCCTGTGTGAACCGGCCCTTACTAGAAAATGAGAATTAGTATTTGCTATCATAGAGTTGCACAAGCAGGGCCGGTGCTACCACTAGGCAAACTAGGCAGCCACCTGGGGCGCACTGCTGCCTAGGGCGCCTGGCCACTGATTTTTCTACTCTCTTCTTTCTGCAGCAAACAACTAAGTCTCAGCATCAGCAGGCAGCCGTGCTCTGTTTGCACAAAGTGTCAGAGGTGCAGCAGCGGCGGAGGAATGTATCTGTGTCTCGATTCCAAAATGAATGGAAGCAAAGAAATATTAATTGATGGGCACTGGCAGGCTGAATTTATGGGTGCTGGTAGGCTGTATTTGATGGGCACTTCATTAAAAAGGTGGGGTATACATCGGGCAGGTCAAAGATGGTGGAGTCAGGGTGTACCTGAAGGGGCCTGCAAAATGAGGTTTCGCCTAGGGTGTCAAAAATGCTTGCACCAGCCCTGTGCACAAGGTGGTGGTTTTGCAGAGAACAATTATAGAAATTTAAATGGTAAACATGGGCAAGAGACACTTAGCGGTTGGCACTATAAGCAGTAGCAGGCTGTGTTTTCTTTCATTTCTTTCAATGGGAAACCATTGACAGGGGCAAGGGGAATGGCTGTATTGTGAATATAAATGTTATTTTTTTATCTGGCCATCATAGACCTCCTGAAAACCATCCATGGACCATGTAGGGTTCCATGAACCCCAGGTTAAAAAAACACTGCCCCAGAGGCACTACATACACACCTGCAGCAGCCATACATGTCCTTCTTTCATGGCAGAATCCAAGTTGATTTAACAGGCAAAACTCCGACACTTCCAGGTAGTGTCAGTGCTACCTGATAAGCCCAGTCACCTAAACATTTCTTCTGGCCCATCACTATGATGGGCAGCCAAGTAGACCAATAGTAGTGACTGTGCAGGAGCTAGGAAAGGGAAGGCTCTGCAACATTGCTTAGTCAACACATATTTGGCTGTTTATGGCCACAATAAGGCAGTGATCACCCACGTGAAAGTATGTAGTGCTATGAACCCTTTTTTATACTGCCCTTTGCAGCCTGTTCACAGAAAGGATATCATGCAGATACATTTTTTATCAGTTACAGGACATGCATCCTCCTCAGCTCCTGTTCAACTTCCAGTGGGTGACATAAGTGAAAATTTTTATTTAAACCTTGAAACACATACAACACACAGTGTCGAGACAAGGTCATCTAGCGCCAAGGGCAAAGTTACCAAATGGCACCCCCCTCCTCCCCTTCAAAAAAATTTGACCAATAATCTGCACAATTACCCCCCAAGCATGAATTCCCTTTGCAAACCAAAATTTTCCTCAAACAAAAATTCCCCCTCTTCCAGTACTCCTGCCAGCTTGTAGGAAGGTGCTCTATGCAGCGCCACCCCCCCCCCCCCCCACCTTACATGTTCCCACAACGTGCAAGGCAGCCACACCTCCTGCTCACTCCTTGTCTCTGTCCTAACAACAGAGCAGTCATAGGCGTGCACACAGTGTGTGCCAGGTGTGCCAAGGCACCCTCTAATCACCCTGTTCAGTGCCGAGTTTCCCTGCTTCCTGGCGCCCCATCTCCCCCCTGCAGTGCTGCCATCATGCCTCCTCTTGTCTCCGACCAGCTGCTGCAGGGGATGTTTTAGGATGGAGAGCGGTAATATTTAATTTTCTGAATGAACACTGTGAGTTATCTGTACCTGTTGCTGCTGTGTTCAGTCTTAACTGAAGCATACTAAACTATGTTTAGTATGCTTCAGTTTGTGAATGAACAGGAAGCACTTCCCATTAGTTCACTGTCCAAAGCAGCTGAGGCTTCAGAGAAAGGGACTGGGGATGCTCTGTCCTCAATCACTTTCTCTGAGACATTAGGGGTCTGTTTAGACCCTTGATATTTCCCCAAAGCCCCCAATGGGGCTCCTAAAAAAATAATATTGTAAAAAAAAAATTAAATAAAAAAATTGAAGAAAATAATAAAAATAACAAATACTGACGCCAATCTCGGCTCCACTGACACCGTCCACTGCTCTGCTGATATACACGCATGTGTGTTAGACATGTGCAATTTGTTTCGTTCTGAATTCGTTTTTTTACTAATTTCAACAAATTTGTCAATTTGGAAATATCCGCATTTACGAAAAACCAGTTTAACAAATTTTTCCAAATATTCGTAAATTAGAATATTCGAAAATGTGTAAATGCGTAAATTTAAATTTTTTTTTATTATTAATTTGTTTTTGTTCCATTTGTTTAGATGTGGCATTCATTATTTCGGATAATTCGTAAGTTTGGATAAATTCGTATTTGTTACGTTCGCTAAAATTTCAATGCCTATAATTTAATAGTTACCGTATATAAGCGAGTATAAGCTGAGTTTTTCAGCACATTTTTTGGTGCTGAAAAAGCCCCCTTGGCTTATACTCGAGTCACTGTGCCCATCTGCAGCCTCATGTGCCTAATCTCTCGACGCTGTGACATACAGTCTAGTCGGCAGCCATCCAGTGTAACAAAGCCCCGCCTTCTCCTCTTCCTCGTCCTTGTCCTCGTCTGTGATAGGCAGAACACTGACTCACTGCTGGGAAACTGAATCAGTGTTCTGTCATGGACGAGGACGAGGAGAAGGCGGGGCTTTGTTACACTGGACGCCCACCGACTAGACTGTATGTCACAGGAGATCAGGTGCATGAGGCTGCAGATAGACACAGTGAGGCAGAGAGATGGGCAGAGTGAGGCAGATTGAGGCATGCATATGGACACAGTGAGGCATGCAGATGGGCACAGTGAGGCATGCAGATGAGCACAGTGAGGCATGCAGATGGGCAGAGTGAGGCATGCAGATGAGCACATTGAGGCATGCAGATGAGCACATTGAGGCATGCAGATGGGCAAGTGAGGCATGCAGATGGGCAAGTGAGGCATGCAGATGGCACAGTGAGGCATGCCGATGGGCAGAGTGAGGCATGCCGATGGGCAGAGTGAGGCATGCAGATGGCACAGTGAGGCATGCCGATGGGCAGAGTGAGGCATGCAGATGGGCAAGTGAGGCATGCAGATGGCACAGTGAGGCATGCCGATGGGCAGATTGAGGCATGCAGATGAGTACATTGAGGCATGCCGATGGGCAGCGTGAGGCATGCAGATGGGCAAGTGAGGCATGCTGATAGCCAGAGTGAGGCACACAGATGGACACAGTGAGGCTGCAGATGGGAATTGTTGAACCTCTTTTCCACTTACAGTAGCTGCTGCATTTCTCACCCTAGGCTTATACTCGAGTCAATAAGTTTTCCCAGTTTTTTGTTGTAAAATTAAGTGCCTCCACTTATATTCGGGTCAGCCTATAGTCAAGTATATATATGGTATTTATTATCATTTAATTAGTTAGTTATTCTTTCAATTTTTCTGATTTTCTTTCTTATTTCCAAATTTACCAATTTGCGAATTTACGAATGACCCGTAAAATGAAAACAAACAAAAACAAAAAACTAAATAAACGAAAACGAACACATTTTTCGGCAGTGCAAATGTCTAATGTGTGTTTGTGCTCCGGGGCAAACACCCTAATGCAATAGGCGGCGCACACCAATGACAGCAATGTTTACCTGAATTGCCTACATGCAATCGATTGCAGTTTTGCAAAACCCTTTTTGCCTGTAAACTGGTAATCCTGGAACATACCTGCTAGTGATGCTGGAACACCCTCTTTGCTGCTTCTCACACACAATAAGACTAAACCTAATAAATAAAGAATGTCCATACTAAGACATCTCTTACATGCACCAATCAGATTCAAACCGGGCAGCCAGTATGAACTCATTTTAAGATGAATTAAGGTAATTTAATGACAATTTCTCTGTTTACTGGATGGCATTAGTCCTTTGCAGATTGCTTTCATGTGTTGCCTGGAATTGCTCATTAATTAGTGCAAGTGTAAATCTAGACCCTGAGTCACCATGTGTGTGTTTGTTATTAGTGCTCAGAAAAAGGCTGAATTTCCTCAACAATCTTCCAGGCTTCCAGAAATATTATGGACCACGAGGTATAAACCACGCTTGGCATTATTAATCAGTCAAATGCTCCATTATAGCAGTTTTATTTATTCCCATTTATTTATTTTAGTGCGTTTAAAGAGTTTGATATAGTGTTTTGGCACAAGCACAGAAAATAAAAGCGATGGAATAATGCGGTTGTTCTGGGCGCCGAGCGTGTTGAATTGATGCTGGGAGTCATTGGTGTACGCTGTCTCACGCTGTTTATATCCATCATTTCAGTCAGTAATGCTTGCAGCTGGAGTTCTGAGCAGTATGATGAATCTTGCATATTAATGTTCTCTTTATCCCCAAAGCCTTTATCCAACATTCTATTTTTATTCGTATTATCATTTTTACACAATTGTCACACATTTTCTTTGTGTTCGTTTCTCAACCCTCTTCCCTAGGCTTAGAAAAATGCCCAATCTATGGGATGGCATGTGATATCACTGCCTTTTTTTTGCCTAACTGGCAACAGCAGTGTAAGTAGCATACAGATAAAAAACATAACAGTTAAAAAAAAGCAAAATAGCATAGAAAATATAACACTATAACAATATAACACTCCACAGCAATCCACTGGGTTTTGTTTGACATTTATTCAGTAGTCAGAGTAATAAAAGATGACTGTTGACCACCTGCTGTGGGTCACTGCACATTTTATATTACTGTTCGCCGTGTAAAATAAGCCTGGTGTCCTTTATTTGATCACAATGAAGTGATGTGCGGTGACCCACATCAAACAACCAGACAGTAGCTTTCATTAGCCAAAATCCTCTAAATTGCTTTTAGTTCATCTCTGAATGAAGATATATACAGTATATGTTCATCTTTGACTGTTTTATAGAGTTTAGTGTATACTTTGTTGCACCAACCCCTGGTCTGTATTGAAATATATGCAAGGAACATGGCAAGTTATCTACATTCATCTTGGCAGTTTCTGTGTTTAAAACAGTAGTAAACCGCAGGCTTTTTTGTGTGCCAACAGTTTACGCAGCGCTTTACAATAGGGAGACAATATGGTTACAATACAGTAAAATACAAGAGGATTAAGAGGGCCCTGCTCAGAAGAGCTTACAATCTAATAGCACTTTATGTGAAACTTACCTTAGAACGAAGCCCTCCAGCGGTGCGCTGTCACCACTGAAGGTGCTTCCGTCTTCCTTCCGGGTTCGTGGACTCCGGCTGTGTGAGTGACCGGTGCTGGTGCATGCATGCGGGAGCCGCTGATTACAGCACAGGACTCTATAGGAACGGCACAGGTATGCTGTTCCTTCAGAGTGCATGCACTGGCGATGTCACCGGCTGTGTAAATACCGTATTTATCAGTGTATAACACGCACATTCATTTTAAGAGGGAAGTTTCAGGAAAAAAACTTTAATTTTAAATAAGGAACTTTGAAGCAAAATTAGGGTCAGTGCCCATCTGCAGCCTCACCATTGCCATCAATGCAGCCTGATCAATGCCTATCTGCAGCATCACAAGTGTCATCAAAGCAGCCTCATCAGTCCACATCAATGCAGCCTCACCATTGCCATCATTGCAGCAGCCTCACCATTGCCATCACTGAAGTAGCCTCACCATTGCACTGCAACTTCACCATTGCCATCAATGCAGCAGCCTCACCATTGTCATCAGCGCAGCCTGATCGATGCCCATCTGCAGCCTAAAAGGGACAGGGAGGGGGGTGCACCGACAGATTACATACAGTGAGAATCTCCTATGATAGACGGTGGTCCAATGGTGGCCCAGGAGACGGGACTTCCTATTACGGAGGTCGCCAAGTAAACAGGAGATTCTCACTGTATGTAATATGAGGGTACTCGTCTCGTACCGCTCCCTGTCCCCTCCGAGGCAGCTAAAATTAAAGTATCGGCATATAACACGCACACGCTATTTTCACCGGATTTTCAGGGTGGAAAAGTGCGTGTTATATGCCAATATATACAGTATCTCCTAAACGGTGCACATTTAGGAGATATTTACAGTCCCTTTAGGTAAGCCTTATTATAGACTTACCTATAGGTAAAACGAATGCATTAATACTCCCACTTGAAATGTTCAAATTGTCATTAGAATAGTGAGCTGAAAACATCTAAACCCTGGACATCCTCTTGAAGATGCTAAACAAAGTATTTTTAAAGTAGCAAATGATCCATTAATCGAACATCTATTAGAGCAGCCTTTCTTAACCTTTATTTCCCAGAGGAACCCTTCAAATAGTTCAGGTCTCAGGGAACCCCTGCTAAGATTAGTCCATCAAATTAGGAATATGCCCTTTACATTGGTGATGCATGAGAAAAATGCCCGCTCACAATGGTGGTCAGAATGCCACCGTTAAAGGCTAACTACACATTCATGGGACAAAACTGGCAAATAGAAAAAAATAAAGAAGCATATACAACTGCGAAACTAGTCATATTGTAATTGAATGTTATTAAAAATGACCTTTCCTTTTTAATCTGCAATGCTGTAATTTTCTGTAAAATGCAATGCAATATGGATACCTGGAAGAGTTATGTACACAGATGGTATATAGAACGCCCCCTGAAAATGTCATTGTATGCGTCAGTGATAGGCTCGCTGATTTTCCCAGAAGATATAAATCTAATTTTGAGCATCCCCTGCAATATTGTGTGCTGTTTTTATTTTTTACACTTTTTTAGGTGAATGGATAGGGGTACAATGTACTCCATACTCATTCACATAGGGTGGGGGGCTGGGATCTTAGGGTCCCCTTGTTAAAGGGGTCTTCCAGATTCTGATAAGCCCCCCTCCTGCAGACCCCAACAACCACCGCAGGTCCCCACTTCCCCAAAGCAACCATCACTCTATGTTGAGGGCATGTGGCCTTGTACGGTTGGGGGGGGGGGGGGCTTGTCTTTCCTGACCTGCTGGGCTGCGGATAAGGATCTGGTATGAATTTTTTTTGGGGGGGACGGACCCTTCGGTCTAGTATGGTAGGACTCTATGCCTTTTTATTTTTTTTTATTTTGGTGTGGAGACTCAAAGTGCCTGGTATTGCCGGGATCAAAGTCGGATACCGTTTATTGAAGTTGGATGAAAGCCGGACTTTAAGTCGCAGGGAAAAGTCGGATCCACAGTTGTATGACTGTCGTGTTGTACCAGTGTGAACCCAGCCTTACTCATGCATTGGCAGTGTTAGAACACAAATTTATCTTTCCTGACTGATTTGTGGATTAGGATAACCTGACCTTTGTTAAATGGAGACACAGGAAATACGATTTTTTTGTGAAGTCCATGCCAGTTCAAACTGTGTTTTAAAGGCTTAGTAGCCCATTTTTATTAAAACAGATTATCAAAAGTCCACAAACTTGCCCACACTGGGGTTTTGGTTGCACACAGCATAAACAAAAATACCAAGCCACCTGACTCTCTCGGCTCACTCAACACCTTGCTGCAGATTCCTTTGCTAGCATCTAGGTAGGGGTTATCCTGACACTCCACACGCTTTCACTCCTCTGAGACTTCCTTCTATCCCTTGGACTCTTTCCTAGTTGCCTCAACTTTCTTAGTCACCCAGACTCTCTTGGCTGTCCCAACTCTCTCAATCCCATGAGCATTGAATCTCCTCCACATAGAGTACTGTCTCCCGAGTAGATCGCCTCTGTCTCCCAACAGGAACACCTGTCTTCAGATGGGAATACACCGCCCTCCAGGCTAAAGCCCTGAACTATTCTCAGTCCTTCATTATGATGGCTGTGCACACCCTGCTAGTCTTCAACAAGATCCGGACACAGGGTTGGAGATTTCTTACCTCTCAAGACACTTTGAAGTCTCCAAACTACAAAGCCCGATCTGGGAATACCAAAAGAGAGAGCTGTATAAACATTTTTTTCAGCTCAAAATCAATACTCCAGAGTCTGGTACTCTGCACATGTGCAAACCCTGTTCTTTTTTCCAACCAATTTCTAAGGTGGCAGGGCCTCATACTTTAGACTACCCACAGACACATTTAAGGCCACAGTATAAAAGAAGAATATTCATGTTGTACTTGGTAAGACGAAAGGTTTTACCTTTGTTTTTCGTGCTCTTACGGGCCTACTTCAACTTTTTAGGCGGCACAGAAGATAAAGTACAGTAATAACTTGGATTACGAGCATAATTTGTTCCAAAAGCATGCTTGTAATCCAAAGCACTCGTGCCCCCGGACCTCTGGCCACATACGGTAATATATACAGCAGTGGCTTGAGTCCTGTTTGTCTTGTGAGACAGCGCTCGCAAATCAAATCAGGATTTTCAAAAAAACATAGCTCGTCTTGCGAAACAATCATATACCGCGTTACTCCCAAACTGAAATATCACTGTATTATTTATTGTTTAAAATATATTATTTTCTTGTTTATCTGGTCAAACAACAGTTCTGTGCATAAGACCCTTTTTTGGTAAAATGATTTGACCCCCTAAACCTGTGCCTAAATTATGCATACTAACATATTTGAATTGTCTTACTGGTAGTATTTTCTAAACAAACACTTTAGAACAAGCCATCATTCACCTCTGTAGATATAGGCGATGTGAAGAAATCGATCTTCAAAAGTACACAACAAAGGCACAGAAATGTTTCCTCTTTCCTGTGAAGAGGAGATTATAGCAGCCTGATAACCTTCTATTGTAAATACAGAGCTGGTATTTACAATAGAATAACTTTGAATGCTACCGAAAGATGTCAACAGTGATTAAAGTAAAACTCTGGATGGAAACAAAATATTACTCCCACCCTCCCTACATACATTATATATACTGCCTGTTTGGTCTAGTGAGGCCCTAATGGAGTGCATTACTGCACTCCACATTCCAACAGGCTCTCTCCATGCCAGAGGAACCGTTCCCTAACCCTGCTCCTCTTCATCAGTCGCTTGGTAGCTTCCTATACCAAGGCCATCTGCTTTGCATTGCATGGGATCACGTCAATAGGCAGCACAAGCATCTCATGGGTGAGCTCCTTTCCCGTCTTTTTATTTTCTACAACATAGAACATCATACTATTCTCAGATACATAGTCAGAGAGGAAACAAGTTACCAGCTTTGTAGAACTGCAAGTCCCAGTGTGTACCTTGTATGCAGAGACCTTTACTTTACATAAGTGTATATCTGTTTCTGCCATGGTGTGTGCACAGCAGAAGGTCATGGAAAGAATTTGATTTATTTCATATGTCAAGTGGTATTTCTGTGTATGCAGCAAATGCCCACTCTGGCAGACGTCGGATGTTGGCGACCCAGCATACAGACTTTCATGTAGCACCCACGCTTGCTTAGCAATTAGCAGCACACAGTGACGACGCGCAAAGTAGAGTAATCCACAGAAACCTCCAATCACTATGTAGCTCTAGTAAACTAAAATATGATTTTGGTTACTATGGTTTACCACTCTCCACACACTCCTTTTGCCATCTGGACATTTTAGGGAATAAACCTGAATGTGCATTTAAAGTGTTATTAAACCCACAACAGCCAAATCAGTCTGTATATGTGGTAAAGCATGCTTGTTATACTCACTGTGGAACCTAAGGGGTTAATTTGCTGCACTGGGTAAAAAGGCTGTTTGATCCTGTCTTCTCTGATCATCTCCTTCTTCCACTGTGTCCAACTTATCTGCTATTTGCAGAGCTAGAGGACAGACACATGCACATGCTCAGTTTGGTGTATTGCTAGAGAGTTTTTGTTTTTTTCTTGGGAGGGTGCATGTGATCAGCACAGGGCCAATCAACACTGTTCAGACAGAGTGTCAGGGGTCCTGCATTCTCATAGGACAATTGTGGGAAAATGAAAACTCCTCCGACAAGCTTTAACCAGACACGGATAGAAGTCACAAGACTGTTCTAACTGCAGATGAAAAAAAGGTATTTAGCAGTTTAGATTTACTAAAATAATTGCATTTCCATGCTCTGTGTACTGTGGGAGACCAGATATAGTGAATGCAGGGTGCTGGGTTTAGTAACACGTAAACTAAGTTTGACCTGTAGTGGAACATTGCTTCATTGTGTCCTGTAATGACATAGGGACTGGCAGATGGAAGCACAGCTCACAGCAGGGGACCAGAAACACATGGTTAAGCCGTGTTTTTACTGCTCCTCCTAGGATGCATAGACAGAGGACAGGGCTGTTGACATTTCACAGAAAAAATTATCTCTCTAGTTGCATTAATCAGTCAGTAGTGCAGCTGAATGCGACCCATTCAATGGGGCCATGCTGCAAACATCCCGCAACCACATACAATGCACACAGTTGCAGCAAATCGATGTGGCATTTACAGGGTTAAAACAGGCAATGATGAGGCAAAATATCACCTCTTCATCACCTGGCAAAGGACTTTGAAAAGCAAGTTGAATGCAAATCGCTTTTCAGAGCTGCAGCAATCATACCATACATCTAAACTTAGCTAACTAAACACAGTAGCCTGGAGATTGGTAGTTCTTTAACCACTTCAAGCCCAGAAGGTTTTACCCCCTTCATGACCAGGCCATTTTTTGCGAAATAACATTGTGTTACTTTAACTGACAATTGCGCAGTTGTGCGATGCTGTACCCAAAATAATTTATGTCCTTTTTTCCCTCAAATCAAGCTTCCTTTTGGTGGTATTTGATCACCTTGATCAATTTTTGCGCTATAAACAAAAAAATGCATCAATTTTGAAAAAAAAAAAAAAAATTCTAATTTCTTCATCAGTTTAGGCCAATATGTTTTCTCCTACATATTTTTGGTAAAAAACAAAAAACAAAAAAACAATAAGTGTATATTGGTTGGTTTGTGCAAAAGTTATAGTGTTTACAAAATAGGGGATAGATTTGTGGAATTTTATTTATTTTTTACATTTTTTTACTAGTAATGACAGCAATCAGTGATTTTTAGCGGGACTGCAACATTGCGGTGGACAAATCTGACACTAAGTGACATATTTTGGGGACCAGTGACACCAATACAGAATAAGAAGGGTGTGTGAGACTTTAGATGAGGCACATGACACGAGCTTAAAAAATTATATTAGCATGTTTATTGTCATGGATAACATAACATGACACATTGAAGTTAATTCATGACTAAGTATTGATAATTTCATCTATATACATAGCAATGACATAAGAGCAATATATATACACACATTTAGATTGCATAATGACCCATGACAGTAAACGGTATTGTAAGCCAATAGTACTAAAGTTCAATGATCAATAAAAAGTAAAATAGGTCAGGATAGAAGTTGAACTATAAGTTAGAGAGATGGTAGCATCCAATAAGCTTGACACATTCCGTGGATAGATTCCACTTCTTCAGAAGAAGAAATATAGCATATCTACAAAAAACAAAGGGTACCAGTATAGTCTAATATTTTACCCAAATGGCAAGAAAAAAGTATCTGCCTTGAGTACTCACATAACGGTTACTGTTAAAAAATGCGGTACTACAAGTCCAGGAGCGCCAAGAAAGTCTGTCCTGGAAGCTGTGAGGATAGAAACACATGGAGCGGACAGGCACACAAACACACACCCAAGGGAGAGAAATACTCTCCATATTCTTGTCAATAGTGATACGGGAAAGTAGCTCCCACCATACCTATAAAGTAAATGAATATATAAATATAAAAATATCATGTGTGACTAGTGCTGATATGTAGGTAAGTGTAACCAAAGCCCATTGATAACTATTGAGGGAAACACAAAGCAATGTAGATAAATGTAATGCAATGTAGATAAAGGACATGAAAAAAAAACATAAACTGAGTATGAAAAAGAAAAAGTCAAACATAGTATAAAGATAATGCATGGATCCCATATAATTCCCAAAGGGAACCAGAGAGTGAAAAGAAAAGACAATGTACTGAAGAAAACCCTGTCAATAATGAAACCACCAGAATGATTACCTAACGTAGTTACATGGAACCATGCTCCAAGATGTGGTGTACAGAGTGCCTGAGTGAGCAAATGAAAAATCTAAAATCCTGATTGGGGGTATATATAGCGTCCGGGATGGCCACGGGCTCATCTCAGTGTCACTCTAGGCATGGTGAGTGGAGAGAGGCAACCTTGCCAAAGCGACACCAATACAGTGATCAGTGCTATAAAAAATGCACTGTTACTGTACTAATGACACTGGCAGGGAAGGGGTTAACATCAGGGGCAATTAAAGGGTTAAATGTGCTCCTGGGCAGTGCTTCCTAACTGTGTGAGGGGAGTTTTGGCTGTGAGATCCTGTGTTTCTGCTTAGCAGAAACACAGGATCTCTGTCTCCCTTACTAGCAGAACAGCGAACTGCCTTGTTTACTTAGGCAGACTGCCGTTCTGCCTCTCTCATGAACGTTCAGGAAGAGGCGATCATGTACAGGTACATTATTTCGCCTGTAGGTGCTGCTGTCCCGCAGTACATATACGTGGGGCGGTCGGCAACTGGTTAATACTGTTTCCCCCCAAGTGTCATATATACAGTAACTACTAATAAAAACAGATATATATGTATATGCTTTTTCAGTCACCTATCTATATATGTGACAATTGTTGAACCTATATATTTGGGTGGAGTCAGGTGATCTGTGTTCTGTGCCCTCTTGACGGCTGTCTGGGTGGACATGTGTTGTACTGCTTGGGCTGCTAGGCCAGGGATTGGGCCTATCCCGGGCACATCTGGCTGCTAGGCTGTCTGAGGGCCTATCCAGAAGCAGGAGAGCAGCACAGGGTTGGGACTGCAGCTTGCAGTCCAACCAGAAGTGACGGTTCTACCGGCCAGAGAACCTGTTGTGGTCGGAGGTAGAGGGGAAGCTGTTGCCAGTAAGGAACTGTCCGCCTTATTACCAGGGACCACAGTGAGTAACTGAAGCGAGTACCGGAGCAGTATTCTCACCAACCGGGGAAGAATGGGGAAACTTCAGTGGGAATTAAGCCAGGGACCCAGCCAGCGGAGGTGACGCTCGCAGAGCAGCCTTGTGTGTCAAGCCAGGGACCGAGCAGGCCAGCCTGGGTGAAGCTTGAGAGGTATCTTGTGTGCCAAGCTAGGGACCCAGCAGAGAAGTGGGGGGTGACGCTTGATGAAGATACCACCGTGAAGATTGGAGGAGCTCAAGGGATTCACTGGCAGTGGATGAGTGGGTCTAGTGAAAGACTGGGAGCTCAGTGTATTGAAGAACTAAAAGGAGCGATTGTAGTGAAAGAGAAAGGAACTATTACATTTGTGTTAGGAACTGTTAAAGAATGTTGCCATAGGAGTCAGCATTCCTGCACATGCTTGCTGGATGCCTTTTCCTGCATGGCTGTCCTTCTATCAAAGTCTTGGAGTCTGCCAATTAATCTTGCAACTACCTCAGGGTGTCCTGGCCCTAACTATCTTTCCCCCAAAAAGATTGTTAAGAGAAATAAACTTTCTTTTGCATTCAAGAAGTGTCTGGTGCCCAATAACTATAACTACTCTACACCCACCATGCCTCACAACCCACTACATGCAGAAGGATGTCAGCTGTCCCTGACCCTGGAAGTTCTCATTAGACCAAAAGAGGCCTGGGATCTTGCTACACAATCATGATCAGTCTGTTGGTGGTGGTTGCATCCTGCATCTAAGCACTGCAGCTGAACATACAAGCAAATCCTCTCCTTTTCTCCATGTCCTAATCATATAATCATACCACACATCACATTACCAAAACCCATGGAAGAGGGTTGAGTTTTCCTTGACTTCCCAGCAGGCACCCCAATTCGGGTATAGGTCAAGTCTTTTCTTCTTATTTACAAACTTGTGCACCTCCGCATTCCTGGCTTGGGACGGGGACATAAGTGCTCCCATCTTCTGGTAGATTCCCTTGGCTGGTAAATCTGGGGCACATGATCCTATTACCCTTATTGTTATGACAGCCTTGCACACTCCAATGGGAGAGGGTTTCCTGAAATGAACCTATCAAGTCTTTTATACTGTAAAAATAATTATTCAAGGTAACCTGTTATCAACAATCCATTGTTATCAAATGTTTCATAACAGACTGCATGTGACAAGAAAAGATCTTTTTTTTTATTAAACCTTTTAACAGCACTATCTGCATTAATAAGCCGAATAACTGCCTTTAGTGTTCAGAGACGCTTCTAAACAATGGCATAGAGATGCAGTTCAAGGATCCGTATTCAAAGTTTAATTGAAAGGCTTAGAAAACATATCACATTTTTCCCAGTAGATTTAGGCCATTTGACAGGCCATCAGGTTCGGGTATGAATATAGTCGCCTATCTGGGTGCATCTTCTGGAACCAACAGACAAATGTTAAAGCAAATCTAGCTTTAGTCAGAGGAAGTTTTTCATGTGCCTTGCAAAAGTATTCACCCCCCTTGGCTTTTTACCTATTTTGTTACATTACAGCCTTTAGTTCAATGTTTTTTAATCTGAATTATATGTGATGGATCAGAAAACAATAGTCTAATAGTCTAAGTTGGTGAAGTAAAATTATAAAAATATAAACATAAAACTATTTTTCAGAAATAAAAAAATGATAATTAGCATATGCGTATGTATTCATCCCTTTGTTATGAAGCCAATAAAAAGCTCTGGTGCAACCATTTACCTTCAGAAGTCACACAATTAGTGAAATGATGTCCACCTGTGTGCAATCTAAGGCCGCGTACATACGGGCGGACTGTATGGCCTACTTAGTCCGCCGAAACACATTTCAGCGCACAGTCCGCTCGTGTGTGGGCTTCAGCGGACTTTTTCAGCGTGCAGTCTGGCGTACTAAGTATTTCGGAATTTCCGTAATTCTGTCCGTCATACTTTGGTTTCAGCGGACAATCCGCTCGTGAGTAGGCTAGTTCGACGGACTAAGAATGGCGCATGCTCAGAAAGGATTTACACGGCCGAAGGGTGCATTGCTGTGTATTGGACTTCCTATTTCTAGTCCCGTCGTACGTGCTGTACACGTCATTGCGCAAGCTTTCAACGGACTGTTTGTGCATCCGTGTGTGGTCAAGTCCGTTCATTCGAAAGTATGACGGACTGTCCGTCGGATTGTATGACGGACTAAGTAGGCCATACAGTCCGCCCGTGTGTACGCGGCCTAAGAGTCAAATGATCTGTCATTAGATCTACACACCTATTTGAAAGGCCCCAGAGGCTGCAACACCTAAGCAAAAGGCACCACTAAGCAAACACTGCCATGAAGACCAAGGAACTCTCCAAACAAGTAAGGGTCAGGGTTAGGTTATACAAAAATATACAAATATTTGATGATCCCTAGGAGCACCATCAAATCTATCATAACCAAATGGAAAGAAAATGACACAACAGCAAACCTGCCAAGAGACGGCCGCACACCAAAACTCACTGACCCGCAAGGAGGGCATTAATCAGAGAGGCAGCACAGAGAGGTAACCCTGGAGGAGTTGCAGAGTTCCACAGCAGAGACTGGAGTATCTGTACATAGGATTACAATAAGCTGCACGCTTCACAGAGTTGGGCTTTATGGAAGAGTGGCCTGAAGAAAGACACATTTTGAGTTTGCGAAAAGGCATGTGGGAGACTCCTAAAATGTATGGAGGAAGGTGCTCTGGTCTCATGAGACTAAAATTTAACTTTTTGGCCATCAAAGAAAGCAATATGTCTGGCGCAAACCCAACACATCACATCACCCAAAGAACACCATCCCCACAGTGAAACATGGTGGTTGCAGCATCATGCTGTGGGGAAGCAGTCGGGACTGGGAAACTGGTCAGAGTTGAGGGAAAGATGGTTGGTGCTAAATACAGGGATATTCTTGAACAAAACCTGTACCACTCTGTGTGTGATTTGAGGCTAGGATGGAGGTTCACCTTCCAGCAGGACAATGACCCCAAATACACTGCTAAAGCAACACTTGAGTGTTTTAAGGGGAAACATGTAAATGTGTTGGAATGGCCTAGTCAAAGCCCAGACCTCAATCCAATAGAAAATCTGTGGTCAGACTTAATGATTGCTGTTCACAAGCGCAATCCATCCAACTTGAAGGAGCTGGAGCAGTTTTGCAAGGAGGAATGGGCAAAAATCCCAGTGGTAAGATGTGGAAAGCTCATAGAGACTTATCCAAAGGGACTTGGAGCTCTGATAGCTGCAAAAGGTGGCTCTACAAAGTTTTGACTTTAGGGGGGTGAATAGTTATGCACATTGACTTTTTTGGTTATTTTGTCCTATTTGTTGTTTGATTCACAATAAAAAAAAAAACATCTTCAAAGTTGTGGGCATGTTCTGTAAATGAAATGATGCAAATCCTCAAACAATTCATGTTAATTCCAGGTTGCGAGGCAACAAAACACGAAAAATGTCAAGGGGGTGAATACTTTTGCAAGGCACTGTATATCTAAAACCAAAACTTTTTGTTTCGGTTTTGATAGAGTAGGGAAGTTTTTTTTTGCCATTTATGTAACAATGCCCCACTGTTGGTATCAGCGGGAGATATAGTGCCCCATCATTGGTGTCAGTTGAGGAGTCGCGCCCCATCACTGGTGTCGGTGGGAGTATAGTACCCCATCATTAGTATTAGGGGGAGTAATAGTGCCCTGTTGTTGGTGTCCACGCAAGATCTAGTGCCCCATCATTGTTATAAGTGGGAGGAATAGTGCCCCATCATTGATGTTATTGGGAGGAATACAGCCCCATCATTGGTGTCAGTGGGTAAGAAGAGTGCCCCATTGTCGGTGTCAGTGGCAGGAACTATGCCCCACTGTTGCTGACGGTGAGGGTAATAATACCCCAAAGGTCAGATAAAAGTAAGCAAAGGGCCGCATCTGGCTCTCGGGCCACAGTTTGGAGACCACTGCTCTAGGAGCTGGAAATCACTGTAGTAGACCACTCCAGGTTCTGCGCTGAATAGCTGCCTTGCTCCATTGTGAACATGGAAGGTTGTTTGCTCATTTAGATAATGGGTGGGGTGACTGTGGTGTCCCACTGTCCCACCTCTCAACCTTGTCCAATCAGAGAACACTTTGCAATCACTGAAAAAATCCAAAGTGTTCTCTGAATAGTGCCCATGCTGAGCAAATATCCTTTCCATGTTCACAATGCAGCAGGTCAGCTGCTCGGCACAGGACCTGGAAGCTAATGGAGATCACTGGAGTAGTGGTGCCTAGTTCAATTATTTCCAGCATCCACAGGGATCCCACAGTTATGGCACATACATACTAACATTGGATAAAGCTGGTCCAGTGTAACTATGTAAAAACTGCCATACCTAAACATCAGTTTTAAGACAGCGTGAAAGCACAGTCCCTACTATGGAGCTCAGTCCCTAGATTTTAATAATAAAAGGTACAGTTTTTTATGATGCATGCTTGTAAAGCTTATAATAGGTCTGCTCTAAAGAGGAGCTATGGTCACTTCTAAAAAAAATAAAAGTTGGCAACTACAAATACTGTAGCTGCTGACTTTTAACTACCAGTCTTCAGGTCCCTGGTGCCTCCATCTTGCTTGTGGGCAGCTGACTGTGACTTCCTGTGGCTTCGCAGCTGGCATATCACTGTGCATGTGCCAGTCATGCTGTGCTTTTAAATGGGCCTGCTGCCTCCTGGGACCTGTGATATGTCCCAGGAGATTGTGGGCAGGGAGGGGATGGCTTAGGTCAGTGATGGCAAACCTTGGCATCCCAGATGTTTTGGAACTACATTTCCCATTATGCTTCACTACACTGCAGAGCGCATGAGCATCATGGGATATATAGTTCCAAAACATCAGTGGTGCCAAGGTTCGCCATCACTAGCCTAGGTGATCCAAGTGGAGGTGGGAGCGTGTACCTGCCAACACAAGGAACCCGCTACCAGAAAAGCAAAGTTTCTAAAGGTGGCAGAGGAAGACAGGGGGTGGGCAGAACTTTCCTTCTTAGGTGAAGTTCCACTTTAAAGTGGTGCTTTATAAAACTATCCGTGTTTTTTCATTTTTTTTTCTATCCAGTGGGCCATTTCACAGATTGCACAAACATATCAGCAAGCCCCACAAAAAAGTAGTACCTTTGCACAAAATTAAAGCTGAGCTTTAGAAAGAATCTAGTTTTAAAATTTATATTGGGTTAGCTGGTTACCTGTAATTATTGTCCCCTACAGAGGACTGGAGTGGAGTCTCAAAATCATACCTCCCAACTTTCTGAGATGGGAACGAGGGACACCTATAAGCAAAAGTATGAATGTATAGGAAACACCCCCTGCCAGGCCCCCTTAAAGGAGAATTATACCAAAAAAATATTAGATAAACCCACAAGTGCTTTTTTTTTTACTGCTACTATTCCTTTATATTGGCTTTTGGAATTTACAAATGCAGAAATTTTGAAATTGGATGAAAGGTTTAGTACTGGGAAACACTTTTTGAAAGATAAAAAGTGCATTTTATATACAATTATATAGATCAGACCAAAATGAGGGACAAATGAGGAGGAAAGAGGGACAGAGGGACATTGTTCCAAATCAGGGACAGTCCCTACAAATCAGAAACAGTTGGGAGCTATGTCAAAATCTCTGTAGTCTGTGAAACATACAGGAAGTACTTTCCTGTTTCAGCGGTGCTGAAGCATCTTCCCCCCCCTGATATGGTGAAGACAGAGGGTCTCTTCCTTGGCACCACTGCTATTCAGAAAATGTTTTATATTCTCTCTCTTTTTTTTTTTTTATGAATACAAGGCATTCTCTGATTGGATTAGGTGGAGTGGAGGGGCAGATGATGTCACAATCTGCTCTCATCCATTCAGTGAATGTCATATACTCACTGAAAAGAATAGACAAAAGGCTGCGGGGCTGTCACTGTATCAGAAAATATGGCATTGCGGTCCCATCCCTACATCAAATGCACAAAAAGAAACCTCCTTAATGGGACTTTAATGGACCACCAATACCACCAAGATGGAAGATAAAACTTGTATTTTAATTCATTTTACAAAAAATTTTGCAAAGACACCCAGACACAAAGTATCTCCAATAATCTGATTATATCTCCATATAAAAAGGTTTGGAGATGGTGCCAATGATTGTTTGATGAATCAATTGTTATACAATTTATCAATAACATAGTAAAAAATATGGGAATATCGCAGCCTTAAATTCTTGAAGAAGGCAGGCATTATATCTATATTATTGGGGCACAGACATTGTGTCGATGAATTTCATTTGCATTTAATTGGTGTAGAGACTGATTGTATTGATTGCTTATCTTGTAAAGTTGGAACCTGGTCCCACTGTCTTCTGAGCCTTCTTATTGGTCTGTACCCATCACATACAATGACCCAATAATGCGATTTTAGGCCATATTCACGCTTTTAGCGATGATCACCACCCCTCTAAATAGCAATCTGTGACTCAGAGGCAATATGTGCCTTTTTCTAAAGGCAGTAGCACCGCATGCTTTATACGCAGTCGCGGCGCAGCTTCATTCACTTCAATAGGTCTCATTTAGTTCTGCCAAACATGACCTGCGGTCTAATGTTTGCTGCACTGTGACTGGGGAAGTATGAACTAATATGGCCATTGGCCATACTAACTTGCGGCTGGGCAGTCAGGTCAGTTAAACCATGGCTCAACTGCCTATTTTTACCGTTGCCCATATACTGTAAATGTGACCTTACAGGGAAAGTCAAGATTTGCATATAATAATTTAGCAACCTGTGTCTAATTGTGTTGACACTGTTGTGGTTTTCAGCGAATGTAAAAACTTACAGCATGTATGATAGTGAAGAATAGATATAGTACATACAAATAATTCATATTAAGTTAAATTGAGATGCATGTGGAACTTTTTCTCTTTTTTTAAATAAATGTCTCACATTTTTGTGTCAATAAATATGTGTTTCCCACTCCTGAGCATAATATCCCTCCTAGATTGTAAGCTCTAATGAGCAGGGCCCTCTGCTTCCTCCTGTATTGAATTGTATTATAACTATACTGTCTGCCCTTGTGTTGTAAAGTGCTGCGCAAACAGTTTGCGCTAAATAAATTCTGTATACATAGGCATGTGCAAGGTGTGTGCCTGGTGCCACACCATATTCCTGGAGTCGGCAACCTGTCAATCACAATCTACCTGTCAATCGAGTTGGTGGTGGGTAAACCGCGATCCTTCCTTGCCAACCCCCAGAACCTGGACAGGAAGGGCGGCGGGGGTGAAATTATGTGAAACCAATTTGTATTTTGTTCCTGCAGCAACTGAAAGTAGGCTTCTCCTCCTCTTCCTCTCACTGACATTTAGCTGCCACAGGAGGAAAATGCAGGGGATCAGTACCAATATATGCCACCCCCTCAACCCCTCCTGACCCTTTTCCTCTTCTTTATGCTGCCCCGATTCCTCTGTATGTTCCCCTTGTCCCCCTGTCCCCAACATTTCAGAATGGAGAGCAGAGAAGAGGCCGGTAAATATGTAATTGACCGGCTCCTTCCTTTTCTGAATTAACACAGTGAGTGATCGATACCAATCGATCACTGTGTTCATTCATAACTGAAGCATAGGATACTATGATTACTGTGCTTTAGTTTGTGAATGAACAGGAAACTGCTCAGCACAGGGCACTTCTTGTTAATTTACTGTCCACTGCAGCTGAGGCTGCAGAGAAAAGGAATTAGGGAATCTCTGTCCTCAGTCCCTTTTTCTATCTCAAAAGTGAGTCATCAAGGGTCTGTTTAGACCCCTGATATTTCACCAAAGCCCCTCAATTGGGCTCCTAAAAAAATTGTAAAAAAATTAAAATTAAAATTAAAAGCCATATAAAAAAACTATAAAAATTGTCAAAAATATATATATATAAAAAACTACTGCCACCACCCACTGCTTTGCTGACTTTGTCCTCTGCCCTACTGACAAAGTCCACTGCCTTATTTTAGTTAGTTAGGTTGAATAAAGACATCAGTCCATCCAGTTCAACCTGAGTGAGTGTCTACAATTGTCCCTTTTCCCTATACCCACATCGGTCCCTATCCTCAAGGAGCCCACAATCCAAGGTCCCCATTCATATACTAGGGCCAATTTTGGACAGAAGCCAGAAGCCAATTAACCTACCTGCATGTCTTTGGATTGTGGGAGGAAACCGGAGTACCCGGAGGAAACCCACGCAGGCACAGGGAGAACATACAAACTCCAGGCAGGTAATGTCATGGTTGGGATTTGAACCAGTGACCTTCTTACTGCTAGGTGAGAGTGCTAACCACTACACCACTGTGCCGCCCATTGACACCTCCCACTGCTCTATTGACTAACACCAACCTCTGCTCTACTGACGCATCAACCTGACTGACACCACCCACTGCCCTACTGACACATCAACTACTGTACTGACTGACACCATCCACTGCCCTATTGACACATCAACGGCTCTACTGACTGACACCATCCACTGTCCTACTGACACATGCAGGTGTCTTGCCTACATTCAAGCATATGGTGGTGGGAGTGTCATGGTCTGGGGCTGCCTGAGTGCTTCCGGTACTGGGGAACCACAGTTCATAGAGGGAACCATAATGTACTGTGACATACTGAAGCAGAGCATGATCCCCTCCCTTCGTAGACTGGGCCGCAGGGCAGTATTCCGACATGATAATGACCCCAAACACACCTCCAAGGGGACCACTGCCTCGCTAAAGAAACTGAGGGTAAAGCTGGGGTAAAAGGTGATGGACTGGCCAAGCATGTCTCCAGACCTAAACCCTATGGAGCATCTGTGGGGCATCCTCAAACGGAAGGTGGAGAAGTGCAAAGTCTGTAACATCCATCAGTTCCGTGATGTTGTCATGGAGGCACGGAAGAGGACTCCAGTGGCAACCTGTGAAGCTCTGGTGAACTCCATGCCCAAGAGAGTTAAGGCAGTGTTGGAAAATAATTGGTGTCCATACAAAATATTGACACTTTGGGCCCAATTTGGACATTTTCACTCAGGGGTGTACTCACTTTTGTTGCCAGCAGTTTAGACATTAATGGCTGTGTGTTGAGTTATTACCACTTTACAATGTAGCAAAGTGTAATTTCTTTAGTGTTGTCAAGAGATATAATAAAATATGTACAAAAATGTGAGGGGTGTACTCTCTTTTGTGAGATACTGTATGTGTGTGTGCGTGCGTTGCGTGTGTGTATGTGTGAATATATATATTATACACACACACACACACACACACACAAAATGTTGGAGCTTTGCGGTGCACACCCTAATACAATAAGCTGCACACACCCATGTCTGTATTATAATAATAATAATAATGGTGATTGTAGGTTCTACCTTTCTTTTTTTGTTTACAAAAGTTTTATTTGACAGTTAGGATGTACAAATATAATGCATAATATAGAGTTTCAAAATGGATAGAGTAAAAAATAACAGTACAAATTGGGATTTAAACGAGAAGCGAATGGTACAATTCTTAGATAAGGTAGATAAAGTGATACATTTAAGAGATTTGCGAGTCTATGGATGGTTCCTAGAGAGGATGCCCAAAATACCAGCGTTAACCCGCAAAAGGCAAAATTAGGGGGGAATAATAATAAGTAATTAGGGCAAGGACCAGTATTTCCACTTGTTGTTAAAGATATGCATGCTATCATGTAGGGTGTGGTAGATCCTTTCTGAGATCTTGAGCATCTCCATACGATTCAAAACTTGCAACCAAGGAAAATAACTAGTTCTCCAATTGAGTGCTATCATCCATTGTATCGATCTAATTAATGAATGAAGCAGTCTAGTACAGGGTATTGGAGTGTTTGGAACATTGGCATACAATATGCATATTTGTGGTGTGAGGGAAATTTTGTGTTTGGAGGATAGTTCCAATCTGGTAGTAGCTGCTTGCCAGATGGGTTTGAGATGGCAGCAACTCCAAAAAATGTGTGCAAATGTGCCTGGTTCTGTGCATCCTCTAAAACAGTTAGGGGATGCTTCGGGGTAAAAGGAGTGAATTTTGGTAGGGGTCATATACCATCTTGAGAATAGCTTGAGAGGGGTTTCTCTAAAGGCAATCGCACTATTGCTTTTTTGGAGATTACCAATCATATCGTTCCATAGTTCAGGGGTAAATGTACAGTTAAGTTCCTCTTCCCAGTGTAACATTGGGGCAGATTTTTCCGGGATAGAGATGGAGTTTAAAAGGCTATAGAGTTGTGAGATGAGACCTCTGTCTCGTGAGGAGTGTATGCAGATATGTTCAAAGAGTGTCTCCGAAGAGAGGGTTTGTAGGGTGTAGTGAAGGGAAAAGAATTGTTTTATTTGATTATAATGTATAAGTTCAGAATGGGGTAGGTTGTATTTTAGTTGAAGTGTGTTAAATGTCGGAAAAGTTGATTTATAGATAAAAGAACCCAATGTGGTGAGTTTATTATTGGACCATAATACAAATTGATTATGAACATCATTTGATTGTGAAAATCTTATGTCCCCTAAATATGAGGCTAGTGGGGGAATAGCAGAGGCAAGGTTAAATGGAACTTTGATCTTTGCCCAAATTTGAAACAGTTGAGCGGCAATCATGTTGGCTTTGTTTAAATTGCGAAAATTGCATTGATCGGACCATAAAATGCCTTGTATGTATAGAGGAAAGATTGAAGATGATTAAAATATTTTCCATGGGATATTATAGGTAGGAGCATGCCATTGGGAAATTTGTGAGAGCTTGGCAGCGAGGAAGTAGTGCCAAATGTTTGGAAGGCCTAGACCGCCAAGGCATTGTGGTCTGTGCATAAGGGAGTTGCTACATCTAGGTTTTTTGTTTGCCCATATAAATTTGTTTAATTCTCTTTGGAGGGATTGAATTCTAGTTTTGGGAACGTTTATGGGGAGGGCTCTGAAATAATATAAAAGTTTAGGGACTATGGACCTCTTAATGGCACAGATTCTGCCTAGGAAGGAGATATGGTAGGGGGACCATTTATTGAGTAGGGAGCTAATGTGGGGAAATAATGGGGGGTAGTTCTCCTTGTAAAGGGATTTGAATGAGGGAGAGATATGGATACCGAGGTACCTGAAGGAACTTGTGGTCCACGAGAATGGGAAGTTTTGTTGTAGATGATGTAAAATGTTTTGGGGGATGTTAATGGGTAGGGCTGAACATTTGCTGATATTGATACTTAAACCCGAGAGTTTTTGGAAGTTCTTTAGTTCAGAGAGAAGGTTAGGTATAGAGATGAGAGGGTCAGATAGAAATAATAAGGCATCGTCGGCGTATAAACTTATCTTAAATTCATGGGGGCCTTTGGTGTACCCTTTAATGTTGATGTTATTTCTTAATGCTTGAGCAAGGGGTTCCATAGCTAAGGCGAATAAAAGGGGGGATAAAGGCCAGTCCTGTCTAGTGCCCCTACTAAGTGGGAAAAATTTGGAGTTCATGCCAGGTATTTTGATCCTAGTATATGGGGAGTGGTAGAGAGTGGTAGAGAGCGTTAAAGCCATGTAGGAATTCGTCAGGGATTCCAAATGCCTTATGAATGTCTAGGCTAAGGAGACAAACTGGTTTAGAGTGGAGATTGGCATCTTGTATGATATTGGTGACAAGTCTAATGTTGTCGACTATTTGACGGTTGGGAATAAATCCAGTCTGGTCTATGTGAATGATATTGTTAATGACTGCTGCAAGTCTATCGGCTAACAGTCTGCCAAACATTTTTAGGTCGTTGTTTAGAACAGATATTGGACGAAAGTTCTGTGGAAGGGTGTGATCTTTGTGTGGCTTGGGGATCAATGACATGTTGGCTAGGAGCATTTCTTCAGGAAACTGGTTACCCTAGAGAATATAATTGAATAGGTTGGTTAATTTGGGAGCTAAGAGGGGAGCAAACTTTTTGTAGTAAGAGGATGTGTAGCCATCAGGACCTGGGGCCGTGGTCGTTTTGAGGGATTTGATGATTTTTGTAATCTCGGGAACCGTGCAAGGGTCATTTAATGATTTAATTTGATCATTTGTAAGGGATGGAAGGTGTAGGTTGTTTAACCAGTCAGAGGGTGGGGTTTGAGAATGGGGGCTTGGGTCAGAGAGTAGATTTTTATAGAAAGACGTGAACATTTCTAGAACTTCTTGGGGGTGTGTAACCAGGTTGCCCTTATTGTCGCGTAATGTAGGTTCTACCTTTCACACCATAAGCCCCATCCCCTGTAGCATACTTGGAAAACCATTGACAACTTGTTGAATATGGGACTTAAATGTCTCATGGGAGACATTATCATTGAGAATGTGACCAGTCTTTGAAGTGCGCCCCCTTTTTCTATATCTTCTAGATTCTCATTATTGAGCAAACTATTTCGTCATAAATTTTCTCTTAGGACTGTGCAGGTAAATTTCGCCATATAGTATCCATTGAGCATACTAGCACAGCTGCGCCTACCTGCGAACATGGACGCTGCATTTGCAGAGATCTTCAGGATTTACACGTGAACGAACATAAATGCATACACGCCTAAATGTGTAGCCATTCATTTGAATGAAAGAAGAACTGTACACGTTGTACACATTTAAACACACCTAAAACGTTAGTACTTTAGAGGTGTCATTTCTACATGATCTTCTGCCAGCAAGAATCTGCATTAATGCAAAAAATATGCATATGCCCATGTGAATGGACCCTTAAAGTATATACTTTTGTATGACCATTTTGCAATATTCTTGTTGCTGATTTTCCTGTAAATACCACTTATATTTTCCTACTTTCTATTAAATTATATACAAATATTCATACTGCACACAGATGAAAAAATATATATATTTTACAGTTTTATTTTTTAATTCTGAAACTTTTTTGCTGGTTTGCGTCGTAAATTCATAAATGCAGTTTTTAATGAAAAATAGCTTCAGAGTCCATACCCGAAACGGACTACAGTTGACGCATGTTCATTTCTGCATGTTGTTTTTATTATTTGTAATTACTATGAATTATGTTTTATTACCAGCCACATAGAAAGTATTTTTTTTTGCAGCAGCAGTTATAAAAAACAAACAAACTCAATATAAATTTTTTTTTTTTTTTTTTTTTTCATTGTACATAAAATCACAGCACATATGACTGTCAGTTAACGGCACATTAAACAATATTTTAAATATTTCTTTCAAATGTGTTTGTTACATTTGTTTTTTTTTCCAGTTTTCAATTGACAGCTGCCATAACCAAATGTTGATAATAATTTTTCCAGGGAAATGAGTCTACAGAGCATGTGTTTATGTGGAAATACCAGCATAGACTTATTTCATAGTTCATTAAAATTGTTTACAATATTTGGTACATATGGCTGATATAGTATATTGTACAGGCAAAGCCAGAAACTGAGCCACTTCATTTCATAAAATGACATATTGTGTTGTACTTTCATATTATAATAATGTGAACAGTGTACGTACTGCTGAAAGATATAAATACAACACACAAATGGTTTCCATGTTTTTGTAGTTCTGGGGACTTTGTGACCTTTTTACTTTTTCATATAATGATTATTGGATTTTTAAAATTTTTTTTAAGGAAAATAAACCCAACCAGCAGTTCATAGTCCTTATCAAGCCCTAACATAACTCTTCTATTGCACCTCATTGTGAGTTGAATAACAGCCATTGATGAAGCCCCGAAGAAGGGGGGGGGGGTCTTTCCCCCCGAAACTAGTTGGCTGTATTTTTATTTGTGGCTGTATTTGATGCTCTCAACCAATAACCATTTCAAAAACATTTTTAGAAACCAATATATTATACCTGCACACTGCTAATCTAACTGTAAGCCATCTGCTGCACCAAACACTTGAAAAGTGCCTTAAAGTGATTGTAAAGTCTTTTTTTTCTATAAAAATAATAAAAAAATTATTTTGGTATGTGTTTTTGCACAGAGCAGCCCATATCCTCCTTTTCTCAGGTTCCTCTTTGGCGCTCCTGGCCCCTCCCTCCTGTTGAGTGCCCCCACAGCAAGCAGCTTGCTATGGGGGCATCCAAGCCCAGTCACAGCTCCCTTTGTCCATGATTGACCCCTTTCATCCAAAAGTGGGCCAAATAGTGCTGTTTCCAAAAACAGGGGATCCTGTTATGCCAGCAACTGTTAATTATGTCCCTATGCATTTCGTTTTTGTTTTGCTCCTTGAAGACATCGAAGGACGAAACGTGTAGGGACAAAGTTCCTGACATTATCCCTCAAGGAAGTTCAAGGCTTGCACAGGATGCTAGTAAAGCTGGCACTGAATAAGAAAGAATGTGTATTCTGTGTTCCGGAACTTAGCACAATTTTATTTGAGTATTTATATTTTTATGATCTTGTATGGGCAATTTATGTTTTCCATGTGGCTGATTACTATGGTGAATACTGTGGGTGACGCCGAGCCAGTATAGGGGAGCAACTTAAAGGAGCAGGATCACTGTTTTTGGAAACAGAACTATGGGGGTTATTTACGAAAGATAAAACCACTTTGTACTGCAAGTGCACTTGGAAGTGCAGTCGCTCTAAATCTGAGGGGTAGGTCTGAAATGGGTGGAAGCTCTGCTGATTTTATCATCCAAATGATGTGCAAGCTAAAATGCTGTTTTTTATTTTCCTTGCATGTCCCCCTTGGATCTACAGCGATTTTACTTCCAAGTGCACTTTCAGTGCAAAGTGGATTTTCTTTTAGTAAATAACCCCCTATGTCTAATTGCACAGACATCAGTAATAACCTGACAGGTGTTTTATTTCCTCACCACTCTCTCCAAAACTATTAAAAATGTGCTGCCTTTAGTTATATTTTAATGAATACACCAATGTCTTCTCTCCATTCCCAGCATGCTGGCTGGACAGTGTAAAGGCTAAAGAACACCGATATGGCTCTCCTTGTTGGCACTCTTCCCTCTCCTTCTATAAGGCTGCTTTCACACTGCAGCGGGAGCGGCGTCGGCGGTAAATGCCGCTATTTTTAGCGGCGCTTTACCGTCGTTTTAGCGGCGGTGTGCGGGCGCTAGCGGGGTGGTTTTAACCCCTGCTAGCGGCTGAAAAGGGGTTAAACCCGCCTGCAAAGCGCCGCTGTAGCGGCGCTTTGCCGGCGGTATTGCCGCGGTGTCCCATTGATTTCAATGGGTAGGAGCGGTTTAGGAGCGGTGAATACACCGCTCCTTCACCGCTGCAAAGATGCGGCTAGCAGGACTTTTTTCACCGTCCGGCCAGCGCATCGCTCCAGTGTGAAAGCCCTCCGGCTTTCACACTGGAGTTAAAGGGGCCGGTTTTTTTCAGGCGTTACACAGGCGCTATTTTTAGAGCTGTAACGCCTGAATACCGCCCCAGTGTGAAAGCAGCCTTAGAATAATTCTTCTCAACACATTTGGATGCAATACATCTGCTTGATTCTCAGTCCTGTCCCTTCTTCTCCAATGCAGCTGTAGAGGGAATTGCATGAGGCTAATACCAACTACTGTACCTTCAAGTATTTTAGTATTTACATATATTTAAATGGTAACTCTACTCTTACAGGCAAATAAAAAAAAAAGATTAATAATATATTGTAATTATATGTTTTTTGAAAATGACCTTTCCTTTTCTATCTGCAGTGCTGTCATCATATAAAATGCAATGCAAGATGGCTACCAGGATGCATCGTGTACACAGATGGTGTGCAGATGTCCTCCAGATATATAATTTCCTGCTTGTGTGATTGGCTGACTGATTTTCCCAGAAGTCTGCACTAAGATACAAGTCACATTTTTGGCATTCCCTGCAATACATTTTTGGTGAGATGCTCCCAAAGGGAAATCATGTCTAAAGGGATCCAAACTCTGCCACTTTCCCCATTAGAGCCCCACAGGTGCAGCATCTGTTTGTTGATTATAAAACCGCTCCCATACATATTCACTTTGCATATGGACACCTAAAAACAAACACCTATTTCTTCAGAATAATAAAAAGGAATCTACAACAAATTTTGTTAAATCCTTGCAATGTACATAGATCACCCAGAGGGGAATGTTTTTTTCTTAACAAAAGTGAAGTTACACTTTAATGATCTATTTATTAATATAGCGCTGAATTCCTTTGTGCCATTTATACCTTCCCAAAGTTCAGCTTTAAATACAGTGCCCCACTACAGCTTTGATGACAATTATGGTAGAAATTTAACCAAAACGGTTTATACTTTTTCTTTGTTTTAGACAGATCAGGGAAGTGAGTAGAAGGGGGAAGAATCTAAATTTAAAACTTTATACAAGGTGACAAGAAACTAAAATTGGGTAGAAGAAGTGCTCAACTCGGCAAACCTCAATGGATAAAGGGAAGACAAATCTATATCAATTTACAGATGTTATATTTTCGGAAAAAATATAAACCCCAAACATTTCAGAACAATTACAGCGATCAGGGCTGTTTGAACAGATCAGTGTCAGAACCGTGTGTATGCTTTATGATTTGACAGGTTTAAATAATTAGAAATGTGTATATATGGGCCACAGTGATGGGTAAATGTGTGTTTCTTTCTTCCTAATGTCTGTTCAGTGACAAGAGGGGAAATATCCAATGGGGACAATATGCGAATACCGTATTTATCGGCGTATAACACCCACCCCAAGTTTAGGAGGGAATTTTAAGGAGAAAAACTTTTAGGAGGGAAGTTTAAGGAAAAAAAACTTACATTTAAATGCCCATCAATGCAACCTTATCAGTGTCCATTGCAGCCTTGCCAGTGCAGCCTCATCCCAGTGCACCTTGGCGCCGCAGTGACGGAGCGAATGCCAACAAGATTGCAGGGACCGGGTGGAGCTGAGATACACATAGCCGAGTGTACTCGGCTCTTCTCGGCTCCGCTCACAGTCACGCCCAGTTCCGCCCTATAATGGGACTGGGACTGGGTGTGACTGTGAGCTGAACCGGGAAGAGCCGAGTACACTATGTGTATCTTGCGGCGATCGCTTCCCTCCAGTCAGCAGAGATCGGCAGGGGATCGGTGGGATCGCCGATAAATAGGGTAAATAAATTGGGTCTAGCTTTGCCCCATTCTGCTAAAAATATTTATATTCCTCTAACCCTGTGATAGAGATTGTTTACCCCATCCATCCCATGGATCAGAGCAATTTTCAAAGTTCACTTATGAGTCAGTTGATACATAAAAATACGTAAAATGTATTTTTAGAAAGCAATGGGGTTGATTTACTAAAACTGGAGAGGGCAAAATCTGGTGCAGCCGTGCATTGTAGCCAATCAACTTCTAACTTCATTCAGCGTGTTCAAATAAGTTTTGACATAAAATCCTGGAAGCTGATTGGTTTATATGCAGAGCTGCACCAGATTTTGCACTCTCCAGTTTTAGTAAATCAACCCCAATGTTTTCCTTTAGTAGTAATATCTTAAATCACTATAAAGGCTAATTAATATGAATATGCTTTGTTTTCCAGTTGAACTGTGATTGAACAATAATGCCCCATACACACGGTCGGAAGTTCCAACGGAAAAAGTCAGATCGGATTATGTTGTCGGTGTGTGGGCTCTATCAGACTTTTTCTGTCGGAAATTCCGACGGAAAAAGTTTGAAAGCTGGATCTAAAATTTTCCAACAACAAAATTGGACTTTTTTCGATCGCGTGTAGAGAATTCCGACACACAAAGTGCCACGCATGCTCAGAAAAAAATTGGAGACGAAAGCTATTGGCTACTGACCTCTACGTAACGTCACCTCTTTCCGAACCATCGGATTTTCCGACAACTTTGTGCAACCGCATGTATGTAAGACTAGTTTCTGAAAACCACGTGTATGCAAGACTAGTTTATGAAAAAATCCGACGGATTTTGTGGTCGGAATGTCCGACCGTGTGTATGGGAGATTAGTGTTACCATAGATACAAAGGGTGAATGCTATTCTAATATATGTCCTGTTCACCATTAAGTTATGTTCATGGGAAATAATTTAGCAAAAGAAAAAACTATTTTAAAATAAATGCATTTGAATAAAAAGGTGGGGACTTTTTTAAAAGAGTGACATCAGGCAAATTGTGACAGTATTTAGGGAGCCAGTTGTGCGGTTATTATATTTACTGAGAATTTCCGTACGAATGTTTGTACGGATGTGCATTCAAAAGTCTACTAGTTTATGGTCAGCTTTAGGGGCACAAAGGAAGGGGAATCCCAACATCACCAGCGGATATGTGCAAGATGACCAGTTTATGTATTAAAGGAGTGGGGTAGATTGGAGCAGTGCAGTAACGCCTTGATAAAAACTCAACTATTACCAATTTAACTTGTGTACCTTCCACATGATGCTAAAAAAAACAAGCTTATTGTAGGGGAGGATGACGACCAGATTTTTTGCCATCTGTGTCCTATAGACTCAACAGGAAGTGAGAGAATTGCTTTTCAATAATAAAAGAAGTTGTATCTTATACAGTTGTCATGGAAACAAGTGACCCAATTGGAAGATTTCTCCTGTTCTGGTGGCAAATTAAAATTTTCTACAACTTTGAGACCATTTAACTCTGCCTTATGCTGCGTACACACAACCGGACTTTTCGATGGACTTGGTCCGGCGGACAATCCGAAGGACTTTGCAGCTGAGGTCCGCTGGACTTTCAAACAAATGGACTTGGCCACACTCCAAAGGTCAGACGGATTAGAACGGGATGACATAGAATAAGGAAGTTCATAGCCAGTAGCCAATAGTTGCCCTAGCGTCGGTTTTAGTCTGTCGGACTAGCACACAGACGATTGGATTTTTCAACCGGACTCAAGTCCATCGGAAAGATTTGAAGCAAGTTTTATTTCTAGATCCGCTGGACTTTTGGGAAGAAAAAGTCCGCTGGAGTCCACACACGATCAAATTTACCGACGGATTCCAGTCCGCCGGACCAAGTCCGTCGAAAAGTCTGGTCGTATGTACGTGGCATTACAATCTACAATTTAAGACATGGAGTGTGGTAACATGTGCAAAATTGCAAAAATGTGCTGGCTATTAAGGGCACAGGCAGATGTCATTAATTATCAATCACGCATCTAGCAATTATGTGTAGCAGATGACATTTTCGACAAAGTGTCATTCATGTGTAAATTTAGTTTTTGCCTCAGAACAGTAGTGGGGTTCTGAGAGTTAATTATGTAGGTTAACTTTGACATCAGTTTGGCTGGGCTGTGTTAGAGTTCTGCTTGGTCGTGTGTACAGTGAGGTGTACATGACAGGCCAGAACCAGGCCTGGTTGGGCGTTTTGGGTATCAGCTTCCTCAGAACCAATCAGTGGGTGTGCCAGGCCCGCTGAGGAGTCTGGGGAGGGGTACTTAAGATCTTGAGGTCACGTGCCATGGGTGGTTCGTTCGTGAGGCCCTATTGGTCTGTTCCTGTTTCTGGACCGGGGTAACCCTGCTAGGGGTCCCGGTTACGGGAGTGTTCGTCACCCTGCAACATGCTTCGGGTGATTTAACCCCAATAGACCTGCCTGGTCTGGGGTAAGGATCCCTCTGTTCCCGAGTCTCGGAACCGGCTGGTCCAAGGAGAAGTAACTGAGGGAGGATTCAAGGTGTCCGGGTGTGCTCTCGGCTTGGAGGGGCACCGCAGCTCGTGTAAGCGGCTGGGGGAGGACTCTTCGGGAAGAGGGCCAACAAGCTGGCATCCTGAGATGTGCCTGGCTGCTGAGTTGGGAAGGACACTGACAAATTCACGCTTTTTACAGTACTACCAAGGAGACAGAGAACGTTCCAGGTACTGAGGAAAAAGGTTCCTGTTCACTTTGTTACAACTTGTTCAAGGCCAAAGATTTCACAAGTTCTGAGTCAAAGTGTTGATTGCCATAATCTCTGGCTAGAGGTTTGTTCAGCTTTGAAGTGCCCAGCTGCGAGTGGCTACTCTCTGGGTGGTACTAGAGGTTTTGTTATATCTGCAGTTCAAGGTGCCTGAGTTTGTTCACCCTTGCCCTCTGTTCCCATAGGAGACTGTGTTGTTGGTTGTTACCCCTGCAAATAAAAACCTTTCAAAAGGGCTTTATTGGTGTCAGCATCCAAAGTTGTTGGGTATCAACCCTGGGAACCCCTAGACGTGGAAGAACAAGCCAGGCGGAGGTAACTGGTAAGCCCAAAAAGTTAAGGCCACCCTGCAAAGGGTTATGGCCGCTACATATTGGTATGTTGGTGCCCGCTAAAATGCATAGTGCCATGTGTTTTGGTTTGGCACGATTTAAAAAATCATGCCAGCACCTTTCTTGTGTGTTTCACAAGCATAAAGCAGCCCATTAAAAATTGTGACACGTGGGAACGTGCAAAATAATGAGCATGAGGAGAGGTACACCAGATGCACCTCCTGATGTGAATGAGCCCTCAGACTGAGTTTCCCCAGGATTGTGCACTTGACTGATAAAAAGGTTGAAACACACTTCCCTATGTGATGAAAACATTTTTTTTTGTTAAAAAACTAAAACAAATGTGTAAAAAAAAAACGAAGGTTCGAGCCAAGCACTCAAAGTAGAAGCTCTGCTTGTTGCTTCCTCACCCTCTCTGGTGCCACATTTGACACCTTTCAGGGAGAATGGGTACCTGGTTTGACAGGTACCCGTCCTTACTTCTGGGAGACCTGGTTGCGGCAAGATGTGGCATAGTCCCCCAGAAGTCTGGCTCCTCCTTCCTCCGCCACTGGGCCAGGTAGAAATCGCAGCGTGATTCACGCAAGCCGCAGTAGGGAATTGAATGGTGTAGCAACACTTGAGAGCCGATCAGAAAATTGGCTGGGGTGCCGACATCGTGGGATTCCTGTACAGGTAAGTGTCCTAATGTTAAAAATCAGCAGCTACAGTATTTGGAGCTGCTGACTTTACATTTTTTGGTGGGGGCTGGACCTCCTGTTTAAAATCATGCCCCCAAATTTTTTTTTGAGGCCTGCCTCGTTTGCGTTACACATACCGTCGTGCATGCCAGAGTGAGACCAGTAATTCTAAGTCTATTATTCATGGTGAACCCTAAACTGATGACCTGTTTGAAGGCTTGATTTGTTTGATATCTCTGTCTTTACTTGGCGCAACTTCATGTGTTATATTTTACCAAATAATTGGGGAATACTGTATATTTTGTGCCCTGAAATTTAAGGAGAATTATAGCCAAATCTTTTTTGACTATACTTTTCCTATGGATCACAGGAGAGCAGTAATGCTGTGTACACACAATTGGAAGTTCCGACGTCCAAACCAGATTTTTTTCCGACGGATGTTGGCTCAAACCTGTCTTGCATACACATGGTCACACAAATGTTGTCCGAAATTCCGATCGACAAGAACGCGGTGATGTACAACACATACGACGAGCCATGAAAAATTAATTTCAATAGCCAGTGCAGCTCTTCTGCATGCGTGGACTTTTGTGCGTCAGAATAGTGTACACACGCTTGGAATTTCCGGCAACAAGTTTTTTTTATCAGAAAATTTGAGAACCAGAAATTCTAACAGCAAATGTCCGATGGAGCATACACACGGTCGGAATTTGCGACAACAAGCTCACATCGAACATTGGTGTCGGAAATTCCGATCTTCTGTACGCGGCATTAGTTCTGCACTCCTATGACCCTTTTTTAGCTGACAGCAGGCTAAAGCCCTCTGTCGATTGACATCCCAGAGCTGATCCAGGTTCCGAAAAGATCCTGACTAGGGATGAGCTTCGTGTTCGAGTCGAACGTACGTTCGACTCGAACATTGGCTGTTCGTGCGTTCGGCGAATTCCGAACGTTTTGACCGTTCGCGTCAAAATTCGAGTGACGCGCGCGGACCACAATGCACTGCGTTGGCGCAGTGCATTGCTGCCCGATGATTGGCCAAGCATGCACTGTGACCCCGCATGCTTGGCCAATTGCAGCGCCGGCAGCGAGGAGAGCCATGATTGGCCACAGGCATCCTGCCTGTGGCCAATCATAGCTCAGGCTGTGTAGTGCACGCCCCACACTATATAAGGCCGCCTTTAAGGCGGCCTCCTGTAGTGTGTTACTTTGCATCTGAAGCAGTGGGTGTTCTGTGTACCTTCAACACAGTACACACCAATCGTTTTTGGCTGATTTCCTATCTTGCTGCTGTGTAGTGGTTGTTGTCTGTTCCCTGACTGCAGTATACACCACTATATTCACCTCACCTATATAGCTAGTGATCTAGCTTTAACCACTTAACAACTGCCCATTGCCGATTAACGGCTTCAGGGCGGTTGTTTAACTCAGAGAGGCCGTTAATTAACGGCCTCCCAGAATTCTGCTCTCGCGTGCCCCGAGGTGTGCGCACTCGAGAGCATCCGTGACCGCCGGGTCCATAGGACCCGGCGCATCACGGTAAACGGCCGCTCATAGCGGCCGTTTACCACATGATTGCTCCGTCAAATGACGGAGTGATCACTTGGAAACAAACCGGCGTCATGTTATGACGCCGGTTCCTCCCTCCCCTTTCTGTACCGATCGGTACAGCGGAGGGGAAAGAGATCGGTGTCAGCAGCGATGTGGGCTGCATCTGCAGTGCCCACATCGCTGCTCACCGAATTTAACCCCTCAATTCCCTGCCAATACTCTGCAATACCAGTGCATACTCTGCAGTACCCTGCTATTACTCTGCAGTACCCCGCCATTACTCTGCAGTACCCCGCCATTACTCTGCAGTACCCCGCCATTACTCTGCAGTGCAGTACCCCGCCATTACTCTGCAGTGCAGTACCCTGCCATTACTCTGCAGTACCCCGCCATTACTCTGCAGTACCCTGCCATTACTCTGCAGTGCAGTACCCCGCCATTACTCTGCAGTACCCCGCCATTACTCTGCAGTGCAGTACCCTGCCATTACTCTGCAGTACCCCCCATTACTCTGCAGTAACCCCCATTACTCTGCAGTAACCCCCATTACTCTGCAGTACCCCCCAATACTCTGCAGTACCCCCAATACTCTGCAGTACCCCCAATACTCTGCAGTACCCTGCTATTACTCTGTAGTACCCCGCGAATACCCCGCCAATACTCTGTAATACCCTGCCATAAATTGCCATACCCAGCCATACTCAGAGATACCCAGCCATACTCGGTGATACCCTGAAATACCCAGCCATAGACGCCCCCCACCCCTCACCGCCCTCCGGTGCTTCTACCAACTCGCCAGTACGATCAAAGCCAGAATCTTTTTTTTATTTTTTATTTCAGGCTTCCCAGCCTAGAGGTGAGATGTGGGGTCATATTGACCCCCCAGATTTCACTGTAAAGAGGACCTGTCGCCCCATATTCCTATTACAAGGGATGTTTACATTTCTTGTAATAGGAATAAAAGTGATCAAAAATATATTTTTGGGAAAAAAAATGTCAAACTAAAATAAATAAAGTAAAATGAACAATAAAAAAATAAAATAAAAATTAAAACGCCCATGTCCCCATGTGCTCGCATGTGCCACACATGTGAGGTATCGCCGAGAATGTTAGAGCGAAAGCAATAATTCTAGTCCTAGACCTCCTCTGCAACTCAAAACATGTAACCAGTAAAAAAATATTTAAAGCGTCGCCTATGGGGATTTTTTAAGTAGCGACGTTTGGCGCCATTCCACGGGCATGTGCAATTTTGAAGAGTGACATGTTTGATATCTATTTACTCAGCATAACTTCATCTTTCACTTTATGCAAACATTGGGCTAACAAGTGGTTAATAATAGAGCTTGCAGTCAGTAGTGTTAGGAGATAGTGCGTGCTGTCTGCGTGCTCTGTACCCAGTACATACCGCTATAATATAGGGCAGGCCCCTACTTTCAAACATCCAACTTACAAACATCTCCTACTTGCAAACGCAAGGAGACAGCAGCAAGTGAGATGAAAAAAGATGGACGACAAAACAAATTATACAGGGGTGATAACCCTTCCCTATGTTTTCCAAAAAGCTTAAAGATAGTTTTTTTTGACTGGAGCTACACTTTAAAAATGTACCGGTTGAAAATGACAAACAGATTCAACTTAACACAACAAACCTACACAGTCCCTGTCTTGTTTGCACCGCCTGTATACTGCTGTTCTGAGTATATAGGGCCTGGGGGCCACACGCATTTCCTTTTTTTAATATGGGTACGGGGTTCCCCTTAATATGCGTACAAGACCCAAATAGGCTGGTAATGGGCAGGGAGGGCTACCCATGCCATTTTTCTCAATGATTTTCAACCATATTGCAGGAACCAGATATAACATTAAAACCGCAAGCAGTTTTAAATGGTGTTATTTCCGTTTAATGTCATTTTGTGCAGGGACTGTTCTAAACACGGGAAACACGTGGCACTTCACAGGCATACTACAGACACCCCCCAGGCACCATATTTAAAGGAATATTTCACTTTTTTTTTCACTTTAATCGTCATTAAAATCAGTGCTCCCGCCAAAACGGTAGTTTTTAAAACTTTTTTTTGCAGTGACCCATGTCCCCTGAGGCAGGAGGCAGGTCCCCAAACCCTTTTTAGGACACTATCTTGCATATTAGCCGTTAAAATTAGCACTTTCCAATTCGAACGTTCGAGTCCCATAGACTTCAATGGGGTTCTAACGTTCGTACCGAACGCGGGGGTCGTTCGCAAGTTCTGGTGCGAACCGAACCGGGGGGTGTTCGGCTCATCCCTAATCCTGACCATATGGTTGGGATCCACCCAGAAGCCTGGATCAGCACCTGGCTCAGCCTCTATGCAATCCAATGAGAATCTGAGCCGGCCCCTGCTGCCCCTTCCACATCACAGAGCTCCACTGAGCGGTGAAGTGACAAAGCAAAGAGCCTGACACTGGCATTCATGGCTCTCTGTTCAGAGTGGAGAGGAGAACTGCGCGATCAGCTGTGTTTGATCTCTCAGTTCTCACTACAGAGCCCGCGGAAGGACAGATGAAGCATCTGATCAATGCTGCATCCACCTAGGTAAGTTTAATTATTTTTTTCCAGAAAGCCTTACTTTTACCTTTTGTGTATTTTTAGAGGAATGGATGGCTCAATGAAAGGATAAATGTTAAGGGTTTTACTCTATCTGGGCCACATGGATTATTTAAAGCTCCAGTTCCTCAGGAACCCATGCTCTTTCCCTGTGTGTATCTTTGCACTCTTTACCGTGGGACATCTTACTGATGGATATTGGGAGCAACTTAGAGTTAGGGACCTCAGTAGTTGGTAGAGATGACTTTAGTAATGAAAGTTTTTCATGAGTGCATCAGGTCTGTGTCCTATGTGCATTGTTCATTCTCTTTTTATTTGTTTATTTCAACACTGCAGTGTGCAGCTGGGTTACTGGATCTCTATGCAGGGCCATTTTTAAGGAAGGGCAAAAGAGGAAGCTGCCCTGGGCCCTGTCATTGTTGTGGAGCCAAAGCAGCTGCCTCATACTTGCCAACTATCCTGGTTTATATTCCCTCATCCCTTGAGGTTTTAGTCCTGTGCTGTGTACAAATGACTTACCTGCAGATCCCGTGTTTACATGTAAACTACTGGCATTCATATGTAAATAGCAGTGGCATTCATATGTAAATAGCTGTGGCTGTCGGCATTGATATGTCTATCATGCCCCCCGAGGTCTTATCCAAGAAAAGTTTTCCCAGGGTCCAATCAATATTAAAGACGGCCCTGCTCTAGTGCACAGGAACCTGTTGTCCATGTGCTACTTTTGTGTTTCGAGTTGGAAGGTACACCTGTCTCTCTTGGGAATTCTACTATTATGTCCTCAAAAGCTGTTTGTGTTTGGTAGGGGATTACCCCTCGTATGTATTGATGACCTATAGATGCTTGGTGCACCTTCTTCCTTCACAAAGGGATGCTTGTATTTGTTATACCTTGTCTGCCTCCCTGTGGAGATTGTATATTTTACTGCAGCACTTATGCAGTGTGATTTTGCTAAATACAATTGTGTTAATCAGAGATTGGTGTTATGTCAGTTTCATGCTTCTTCTATGCGTTGTGCCATGTGTGACACCTACCAACTGCTACAATGTGACACCTGAAGTCCATCTTTGGCTTCTTGCTCTTGTCTTTATTTTTTCAAATTGTGTTCTATGCAAAAAATATTTAACTAAACATTTAAAGCAGAGTTCCACCCAAAAGTGGAAGTTCCGCTCGTTGTACTCCTCCCTGCGGTGCCACATTACACACCTTTCGGGGGACGACGACAGGATACCTGTCTTTCACAGGTATCCTCAGCCATGGATGCTGACATCACCACCCCATCTCCCTCGCTCCTTCAATGTCGGGTTCCCTTACTCACAATGGAGGCGGCATGCACCTGACAACTGATGGAAACATCAGCTGTGGTGCTGACATCACTGGACTCCAGGACAGATAAGTGTCCGATTATTAAAAGTCAGCAGCTGCAGTATTTGCAGCTGCTCGCTTTTCAGTTTTGCAGCGGTGGGCAGACCTCCGCTTTAACAATAGCAGGCAATGTTGACCATTTCAAATTCTGTGGCTTAGAAAAATTCAGAAATTTACCTAGAGGAGTGATGTCCACCAGAAACTCCAAGAGAGGGAAGTCTGGTGGATCTTCAACCTCCATATAAGATTTCTCACAGGGATGAATCACAAATATGACTCTTGTGTTCTCTTCCTCCAGTCAGTCCATCCCTCACACAGTTATGTCGCGTGCACACAATCAGACTATCCGGCGGACCAAGTCCGCCGGACAATCCGCCCGTGTGTGGGCTCTGCCCGTCTGTGTGCTAGTCCTAGTAAAAGAGCTATAAGAAGATAGCGGTGGCCCGGCAAGAACAACCGAAGAGGGGGACAAGACCCCCGAAGTGGGAAGAAGAGGCGGCGGTGACAGAAGACCGGGCCACCGCTAGTAAAAGAGCTATAGGAAAATAGCAGTGGCCCAGCAAGAAGAACCGAAGAGGGGGACAAGACCCCCGAAGTCGGAAGAAGACCCCCGGAAGGCGGCGGTGACGACGAAGAAGAAAGCTGGGCTCCTCCGCTAGTAAAAGAGCTAGCAGAAGATAGCAAAGGAGTCCGGCGAGAAGACCCCCCAAGACGGAAGACCACCGGAGCTGTGCAATAAATTATTTTAAAAGCATGTGTTCTGTTTTTTTTCTTTACACTTTTTTCACCAGGTGAATAGGTAGGGGTACATGGTACCCCAATACTCATTCACATAAGGTGGGGGGCCGGTATCCGGGGGCCCCCTTATTAAAGGGGGCTCCCGGATTCCGATAAGCCCCCCGCCCGTAGACCCCGACAACCAAAGGCCAGGGTTGTCGTGAAGAGGCCCTTGTCCTCATCAACATGGGGACAAGGTGCTTTGGGGTGGGGGGGCCGCAGGGCCCCCCCTTCCCCAAAGCACCCCCCCATGTTGAGGGAACGCACCTGGTATGGCTCAGGAGGGGGGGCGCTTGCTCGTCCCCACCTCCTTTCCTAACCGGCCAGGCTGCGTGCTCGGATAAGGGTCTGATATGGACTTTGGGGGGACCCCCACACCGTTTTTTCAGCTGTAGGGCTTCTCCTTTAAGTCCATAACAGGTGACGGTGCCAGCGAGGTGTCAATCTCGCCGATGGAGGCGGCGACATTGACCTCCTTCGCGAGTCCCGGCTACCTGGAGCCGCATTCAAAATGAACGGACTTTCCTCTGTGTGTGGGCAAGTACATTAATTTCAAAAGTCCGGCGGACTAGCACACAGACGGCCGGATTGACAATTTTGAGTCAAAACGTCTTTGGAAAGAAAAAGTCCGCCAGAGCCCACACACGAGCGGATTGTCTGGCGGACTCTGGTCCGTCGGACCAAGTCCACCGGATAGTCTGATCGTGTGTACGTGGCATTAGTGTCCAATTTGTCTGCCACAATGTCGCAGTCCCTTTAAAAATCACTGATCGCCGCCACTACTAGTAAAAATTCTAATAAAAATAAAAATGCCATAAATCTATCCCATAGTTTGCAGATGCGATAACATTTGCGCAAACCAATCAATATACACTTATTGGGATTTTTTACCAAAAATATGTAGAAAAATACATATTGGCCTAAATTGATGAAAAAAATAGATATATAAAAAATCTTGTATGTGTTTCATATCAGAAAGTAAAAAAAAATTTTTTTGATAGCACAAAAAAAATAAAAACCGCAGAGGTGATCAAATACCACCAAAAGAAAGCTCTATTTGAAGGTAAAAAAGGAAATACATTTTGTTTGGGTACAGCATCAGATAAACGCACAATTGTCAGCAACGCAGTGCCGAATTGCAAAAAATGACCTGGTCATTAAGGGGGTGAAACCTCCCGGGGCTGAAGTGGTTAAACGAAATCTCTCTAAAACCTAACTGATAATATTCCTCCCTGCCCATACCCCCTCCATGACTTTTCCATCAAGGTCAATAATGCAATCATCAATCCCTTCCCTCACATCAGTACTAGGTGTAATCTTAGATTCTGACCTGTCCTTTCAGCCCCAAATCCAATTGTTGTCAAAAGCTTGTAGACTTCATCTCATCTCTAAAATTTGCCCCTTTATGACTAATGAAACCACCAAGCTCCTCATTCACTCCCTTGTTATTTCTCGCCTTGACTATTGTAACTCCCTTCTCATAGGCCTACCTCTCCATAGGCTATCCCCTCGCTGCTGCCAGACTCATCTACCTTGCCAACCGCTCAGTGTCTGCCACCCCTCTCTGCCAATCCCTCCACTAGCTTCTGATTGCCCACCAAATTCAATTCAAAATACTAACTACAACATACAAAGCCATTCACAACTCTGCCCCAAGCTACATCACAATCTTGTCTCCCAATATCACCCAAACCATTCTCTCCATTCATTTCAAGATCCCTCTGCTCTCAAGCTCCCTTGTCTCCTCCTCCCATGCTCATCTCTAGGACTTCTCCAGAGCCTCTACCATCCTCTGCAACTCTCTACCTCAATCTATCCATCTATCGCCTACTCTGGCTGCCTTTATGCGATCCCTGAAAACTCATTGATTCAGGGAAGCTCATCACGCCTCCAACTAAACTTTTATCACTTCCATCAGCTCATCCCCCACAGTTACAACATTTTGTACCGCTTGCCTCACCCTATTAGATTGTAAGCTCTTATGAGCAGGGTTCTCTTAAACCTCTTGTATTTTTTTGTATTGTAACTGTACTGTCTCCCTTTTATATTGCAAAGCACTGCATAAACTGTTGGGACTATACAGTGCCTTGCGAAAGTATTCGGCCCCCTTGAACTTTTCAACCTTTTGCCACATTTCAGGCTTCAAACATAAAGATATAACATTTTATTTTTTTGTGAAGAATCACCAACAAGTGGGACACAATTGTAAAGTGGAATGAAATCTATTGGATATTTTAAACTTTTTTAGCAAATAAAAAACTGAAAAGTGGTGCGTGCAAAATTATTCGGCCCCTTTACTTTCAGTGCAGCAAACTCACTCCAGAAGTTCAGCGAGGATCTCTGAATGATCCAATGTTGTCTTAAATGACTGATGGTGATAAATAGAATCCACCTGTGTGTAATCAAGTCTCTGTATAAATGCACCTGCTCTGTGATAGTCTCAGGGTTCTGTTGAAAGTGCAGAGAGCATCATGAAGACCAAGGAACACACCAGGCAGGTCCGTAATACTGTTGTGGAGAAGTTTAAAGCCGGATTTGGATACAAAAAGATTTCCCAAGCTTTAAACATCCCAAGGAGCACTGTGCAAGCGATCATTTTGAAATGGAAGGAGTATCAGACCACTGCAAATCTACCAAGACCTGGCCGTCCCTCTAAACTTTCAGCTCAGACAAGGAGAAGACTGATCAGAGATGCAGCCAAGAGGCCCATGATCACTCTGGATGAACTGCAGAGAACTACAGCTGAGGTGGGAGAGTCTGTCCATAGGACAACAATCAGTCGTACACTGCACAAATCTGGCCTTTACGGAAGAGTGGCAAGAAGAAAGCCATTTCTCAAAGATATCCATAAAAAGTCTCGTCTAAAGTTTGCCACAAGCCACCTGGGAGACACACCAAACATGTGGAAGGAGGTGCTCTGGTCAGATCATCACCCTCAACACACCATCCCCACTGTCAAACATGGTGGTGGCAGCATCATGGTTTGGGCCTGCTTTTCTTCAGCAGGGACAGGGAAGATGGTTAAAATTGAGGAGAAGATGGATGCAGCCAAATACAGGACCATTCTGGATGAAAACCTGTTGGGGTCTGCAAAAGACCTGAAACTGGGACGGAGATTTATCTTCCAACAAGACAATGATCCCAAACATACAGCAAAATCTACAAAGGAATGGTTCACAAATAAACGTATCCAGGTGTTAGAATGGCCAAGTCAAAGTCCAGACCTGAATCCAATCGAGAATCTGTGGAAAGAGCTGAAAACTGCTGTTCACAAACGCTCTCCATCCAACCTCACTGAGCTCGAGCTGTTTTGCAAGGAAGAATGGGCAGGAGTTTCAGTCTCTCGATGTGCAAAACTGATAGAGACATACCCCAAGCGACTTGCAGCTGTAATCGCAGCAAAGTGTGGCTCTACAAAGTATTAACTCAAGGGGGCCGAATCATTTTGCACGCCCCACTTTTCATTTTTTTATTAGTTAAAAAAGTTTCAAAAATCCAATAGATTTCGTTCCACTTCACAATTGTGTCCCACTTGTTGGTGATTCTTCACAAAAAATAAAAATTTTATATCTTTATGTTTGAAGCCTGAAATGTGGCAAAAGGTTTAAAAGTTCAAGGGGGCCGAATACTTTTGCAAGGCACTGTATATATCCTTAATAATAATAATACTACAATGTGTATCTATAACCCAATATTTTATTTCGTTTTGGATAGAGTAGGATAGGGGTTAAAGCTTCTGCAAGGTTTTTTGCTTTTGTCCTTTTTTTTTTTTCTATTGGGGGAATTTCCTAGAGACGCAACAGAAAGGCAAAGTGAAGAATCCCCCTCTAAAGCTGGCCATACATGAGTAGATTTTTGAATGAATGTTCATATAAATATGTGTATGAACATTCTCTCAAACATTCTTTGATGAATGGACAAATGTTCAAAAGTATTTCAAAATTTTGTCTACTTTTAAAATTACATTTTTGAAGAAATGTAATGCCCCATACACGTTCGGACATTGCGACTACAAAATCCGTCAAATTTTTTTGACTGATTTTGGCCCAAATTTGTCTTGCATACACACGGTCGCACAAACTTCAATTCTATCCAAAGCTTAAAAAAAATAAAAAATAAAGGATTTTGTCTAGAAATACCCTTAAAGCATTAGACTTTATTTCATTGTTAGAGACGCTTGTAGCTTAGTGATAGGTAGAAAAACATCATAACTCATGATTTCAGTGTCAGAAGACCCATGCAGCTGCCAACACTGAACCATAATGTACCAAATTTGGACTGCGTATTTTATTCTAGAGCACCAGAAACCAGAGGTATATATTATTATTATATATTTTTTATTACCTAATGTTAAGTGCAAAGTGCAGTAAACCAGAGCAACCATCCAGATGCCAAATGAAGATAAAGATCCAATCTGATTACAATGGGTTACTGCACATCATGATTGTGTTCTGTACCACCTTAGTAAGGAAAGGTCCAACTGTGCACTGCATACAGATATAATATTCAAGCAGTGGGAATCATACAAGTATTCCACATGCCCGGAAAGGCTTGGGGTGCACAGCTTCGCCTTGGGAGTCGAAACAGCTGGTCCTGACACTGCTAACACCCATCCTCCAAGACATCTGTGATTAGCACAGAAGGGGATTCAACAATGCAGATATGGCTCTACAGAGCAGACAATACTCATTTACTGTATACTCTCATCAGTGTACAATTTAGTGTATTCATTTGCAGTGTATGCATAATCAGCATCATTATACAACACAGCTTGTTCATTATCAGTGCATAGAAATGCATCTTCATACATTTCGGCATTTTCATTATCACTTAATGCACTTACCAATTATTATCATAGTGTGAAACATCTTTATTAAGGTACATTCATGCAGCTGAATTTCTTCTCTACCAGATAACAGTACCACTGCCATTATATCCTTGTTAACACTTCAGAAGATGAAGACTAAAATTAGGGGTATCATTTCTGGGATGTGCTGATTGTTCGAAGATCCCAAAGAAAGGGCCAGTTTTTCAGCTTTTTCTATGGTTTGTATATCCCATGCTTTCTCTATATACTTAAGAATTAAAGTAAAACTCCACTTGTGATAAAATGCACCTGTTAACCTATGTCCTCCCAGTTTATCTGCTCCTGCATTGTCTTTTTTTTATTGTAATCTGTTTCCATATTCTTCCACATTCCCTATGTGTTATGTTCATTCTATCTCTCTTGGTGTTCTCCTTTTTGCAAATAAAAGAAATCCTGTTTCCTGGCATTTAGGAAATGTTTAAATAGCCTCTGTCCTCATTCTGTGACATACGTTCCCTGTAATAACTGAGCCTGATTTTGTCTGGTTCAATCTACCTTTCTGTAGCTATTACAAGACATGAATAAAGATGAACCAATCAGTGTCATCAATCATGAATTTGTAATGTTCTTTTGGTAATATGCAGCAAAATCATTTTGGAATCTTTAAAATTTGGGCTGAACTTTGAATAAACATTATTTATATGAACAAAAAAGTAACAACCTGCATCTTAAAGTGCCTTGAAACCTTGGAACAGTGTTTCTCAACCTTTTTTCAGTCAAGGCACCCTTTAAAATTATAGATAATCTCAAGGCACCTTTTAAAATGATATGAATAGTCTCGAGGCACCCTATTCTAAAATATAAAAAGTGATTCTAATGGTTTTACATAATGCAGAAACATCCACACATAGGGCACCCAGCATTAGAGGTGATGTTTTCTTCCAAAGCAAATACACTTTTGCACACTGGTACTGACTAGTATTCCAATGTTTCTCTTCTCCCTCAATTTCTCTCCATCAGTCAGCTAATGTGACCTCAGTGTTGAGGGAGAGGAGCAGAGGAGGGTCAAACAAGGATGCTGTGGAGGCAACAGACATCCTCCTTATCAACTTATGACATTGGTTGTTAGGATGCCAGTGTCTAGAAAGTTGTAATGGTGCATAATGAAAACCTGTGGCTTTGTGTAACTAAAATGCAGGCTTTATCCACTTGCTGGCTTGTATACAATTGTTGATCAATTTTTATGCATTTTGCCAAGGCACCCCTGAAGAAACCTCAAGGTGCCCGGGCACTCTGGTTGAAAAAGGCTGCTTTAGATCACAGTCTACCCATCCTGCCAATTTCATTGGTATCAAGAAAATAACCATTGTCTATGGGTTAGCAGCAGAAACCATCAGTCGAGGTTTGTCAGGCATGAATCAACTGGTGAAGCTTGCAAGCCTTGTGCATATTGTCATGCTTTACCCATAATAAGTTGGCACCAGAGGAGTCTGCAATGTGTCTCCTCGCCTCTCTACACGAACAGTTGCATGAAACCATGTTCAGCTTCAGGGACCCTGCAGAATGCAGAAATACGTGAGGGCGTTTGGATCATGTCTGATCATAATCTAAAGTCTTTGGTTGCTTTTGCTGGTACTGTGATTGGTAGAATGTGGTTGGTCTGCAATTTATGCCAATCTGGTCAACAAACATATACAGTTTTATTAAACAACCAAACTCAGATTATTTCCAAAATCCAGTGGTCATCATGGGCGTCCACAGAAGTTTTTTCGGGGGGGCGTCATTTTTGGGTCACCCATGCCCCGCCACTTTTCGACAATGTTGTTATCACATTATCATGGTCAGAGACTGCAGAGGTAGTACAGTTCCTAAGATTAGCAATGGATAATGACCAACAGGGCCTTTTACCAGATCCAGCGAAACTACAGCAGTGATCCCTCCGGCTGGACGATTGATCACTCTGGGTCCCCCGGGGGCGACTCTGGTCAGTAGTGTAGCATGTCTGTACCCTGGTCTCTCTGGCTTCCGCCCGGCACACTCCTCATTCTTTGTCCTGTACCACTCTCTCCCTCAGCTTTTTTCCAGGATGCAGTCTCTCAATCTCTCTCTTGATCGAGATGTAGCCTCCTCCCTGTGGAAAATGGGGATACCAATCTTTGGGACTACATGTCCCATGATGCTCTCCTCTCCTCCTGGTCTCATTTGATTAGCCCTCAGTTATGGCCAATAGGGAAGGAACGGAGCGGGCAGGAAGCCCCGATAGGAATGCGACTGTGCTACTAAATTTAATATCTGGTCCCAAATTCCAGGGGGGGGGGGACACTTGACACCCCTTGCCCCTACCTGCGGACGCCCATGGTGGTCATATTGACATTTTGTTGGGGATCTCTGTCCAAGTTATGTCACAAGACACAGGCCATTTATCATACACCTGTGAGGGTGTAAGGTTTTCTGTTTTTTTCTTTACAATATATATAATTTGCACAATAATATTAGGCTGTTCTCTTTCTGGAGAAGCTCCTACATATAGACAATTGTATTCAGAATGTAAGAATGCATTGCATACTAACATAGTATGTGAAACTTAAAACAAAGCTGTTCCAGCACCACAATGTCAGCACTGCAGGGGCTCCGATCGTCACCCGTCTTGCTTCCCAGTTCACAGGCTCCAGCTCTGTGACTGGCCAGATTCGCAATGACGTCACTCCCACGCATGTGCGTGGACTTGCCCTTCAAGACACAGGGTTCTGAAGGAACGGCATGGGCGTCAATTCTTTCACAGCGCATGTGCCAGTGATTTTACTGCCTGGATGTAATGTACATTTAGCAGAAATGTACACTACTTGTAGGAAAGTCTTATTATAGGCTTGCCTATAAATAAAAATCAGTAAAGGAAATTTACTTCCTGTTTAAAATAAATAGCATTTGAAATTCGCGTTGTGGGATTTGTCATTTTACCAGAACGTTTTGAAATTGTAGGCAGAATCGCAGCCACTCTGCTCATCATTCAAAACGCCCAGGTGTGAATGCAGCCTAAATGTGGGCATCACTAGAGCCCTTGTTATTAGGGAATCAAATATCTAATATAAGATTGTACAGACACGGGAGAGAGAGAAGAGGCAGGATGGAACGAAGAATTCACTCCTGAAGCCTCAGCTGCATTTTGTTTCCATCTGGCAACATTGGCAGCTCTCTGCGACTGCTGCTGATCATCTAATGTATGAATAAAGGACACAATAGGGTCCGATATCAACATCATAGAGACCAAATTGAAATGCTTAAAGCGACTTCCAGTCATTATTTTAACTTTTAACTTTCCATCTGTTAAATCTTCTGCCCTTGTTGTTGTTTAACCTTTAGATAGAAACCATAATTTTTTTCTGCCAGTAAATACCTTATACAGCCCACTTCCTGTTTCTTGTCTGGTAAAAAGCGCAGACTTATGACATCATGCACAGCTCTCTCTCTCACTCTCATGAGAGTTTGCCAGGAAGGGCCGGGGAATGAGCCATAAGAGGGCCAATGAGAGCCGCAAAGCTGCAGGTGTGCCTCTGTATATTTGTAAATCCAGGAAGTGAACAGGCAGGAGCTTTAGCTGCCCACAGTTAAAATGGCTGCAGCCAGACTCAGTGGAGTGAGATTTCTGCAGCATATTTGGCAAGTACAGAATCACATATTAATTATTAAATTATTATTATTATTATTAACCGCTTCCTGACCACCCCACGCAGATATAGTGCGGCAGAAGGGCACGTAGGCAGATTAACGTACCTGTACGTTGCCCTTTAAGAGGCGGCTTGCGGGCGCACTAGCTGGGAGCTCCGTGACCGTGATCGCAGGTCCCGCAGACCCGATACCCGCAATCGCCTTATGGGGAGGAAGAACAGGGAGATGCTAATGTAAACAAGCATCTCCCCGTTCTGCCTAGTGACACTGTCACTGATCATCTCTCCCTGTAATCAGGAACACTGATCAGTGACGTGTCACACACAGCCCCTCCCCCCACCATTAGAATCACTCCACTTAACCCCTACATCGCCACCTAGTGGTTAACCCTTTCACTGTCAGTGACATTTTTACAGTAATCAATGCAAATTTTTACTATTGATCGCTGTATTAATGCCAATGGTCCCAAAAATGTGTCAAAATTCTCCGATGTGTCCGCTATAATGTCGCAGTCACAATAAAAAGATCACCGCCAGTACTAGTAAAAAAAATAATAATAATTATCAACAAAAATACCATAAAACTATCCCCTATTTTGTGGATGCTATAACTTTTGCACAAACCAATGAATAATTGCTTATTGCAATTTTTTCTTACCAAAAATATGTAGAAGAATACGTATCGGCCTAAACATGTTTTTTGAAATATTTTTTGGGGATGTTTATTATAGCAAAAAGTTAAAATAATGTTTTTTTTTTCAAAATTGACACAAAACCGCAGAGGTGATTAAAAACCACCAAAATAAAGCTCTATTTGTGGGGGAAAAAAGGACATCAATTTTGTTTGGAAGCCACAATGCACAACCGCGCAATTGTCAGTTAAAGCAATGCAGTGCCGAATCGCAAAAAAGTGCTCTGGTCAGGAAGGGGGTAAATTCTTCCGGGGCTGAAATGGTTAAAATAATATGCAAAGTGGTTGGAGGGAAGCTTCAGAATGGCAAAGATGTTTTTATTACAAATTATCTGAGCAGACTGAAGTTCCTCTTTAACAAAAGCAGCGAGAATATATGAAGCCTGCAACACAATAAAAAGTACACGTAAGAAATGTAAATAAATGGAATCCTATAAATAGGAAGCTAAGAGCAGTGAATGAGACTACAGCACTATAGCAACAGTGTGCAGGCAGGCTACATGATCCAGATGCAGATAAAAGCTGTTCTCAAGCTCAGAAAGCATGGCAAATGAACCAGAATCTGTCGTTTCTGAGAAATACATACATAGGTCCTGTTCTCACGTGTGTGCTACAAACCTTTTTGTGTTATAGCATTCATGATCATGAACATACATGTGGGTAAAAAAAAAAAAACTTCCGGAAGATTTACCCTCCCTCCTGACCAGGCCATTTTTGCAATACAGCACTGCGTTAATTTAACTGACAATTACACAGTCATGCAACGCTGTATCCAAATAAAAATGTGCTTTTTTTTCTCCTACAAATAGAGCTTTCTTTTGGTGGTATTTGATCACCTCTGCGGTTTCCATTTTTTTCGCTAGAAAAAAAAAAGCCTGGCATTTTTGAAAAAAAAAAAATATTTTTTACTTTCTGTTATACAACATATCCAATAAAAAATGAAAAATTTAATTTCTTCATAAATTTAGGCCAATATGTACTCTACTACATATTTTTGGTAAAATAAATCCCAATAAGTGTATATCCATTGGATTACGCAACAGGTATAGCGTCTACAAACTATGGGGTAGATATTTTTTTTTTACTAGTAATGGCGGCAATCAGCACCTTATAGTGGGACTGCAATATTGCGGCAGACAGTTGGACACTAACTGACACTTTTGACACTTTCTGGGCAGGGCCGTCTTTAATATTGATTGGACCCTGGGCAAAAAAATTCTTGCCCCCCCCCATGCAATTTTACTCTCTGAGACATACAATAAATACAATAAATAGCAGATAGACCTAAAATCCGTTTACTGTATCAGATCTGGCAGCAATTGCGATCGGTTGCCAGCGGTTACAGCATATAATTATTGCTTACTGACTGGTTGCTTTAGGTTACAGCACATATTATGGCTCACTGATTAGTTGCTAGAGGTTACAGCAAATGATTTCTGCTTGTTATTTGGTTGCTAGAGATTACTGTAAAGGAATACTGCTCACTGATTGGTTACTAGAGGATACAGTACATCATCTCCTCTGCAGGGGTGCATTATATACACATGAATGCCGCCTTTATTTACATATCAATGCCGCTGGCCACAGCTATTTACTTATGAATGCTGCTGCTATTTACATATGAATGCCGTTTATTTACATGTAAACACAGGGTCTGCAATTGAGTCATCTGTACACAACAATATCTGGACACAGCACAGGACTAAAAGTTCAAAGGACAAGGGAATTTAAACTGGGATAGTTGGCAAGTATGAGACAGCTGCTTTGGGCCCCACAACAATGACAGGGCCCAGGACAGCTGCCCCTTTTGCCCTGCCTTAAAGACGGCCCTGTTTCTGGGGACCAGTGACACTTATAAAGTGATAATAATGGCACTGGCTGGGAAGGGGTTAAAGATCAGGGTTGATGAAAGGGTTAACTGTGTGCCTAGCTAGTGTGTTTTTACTAGGTGCTTTTACTAAGGGAAGGCATGGATCCATGTCCCTGCTTTGCCAGAACACAAGATCCATGCCTTCCCGACAGAATGGTGATCTGCCTTGTTTACATAGGCAGATTGCCGTTATGCCTTTGTAACGAACGATTAGCAGGTGCTGGCGGACATCGAGTCTGCAGTATCCATAAATGTATGCAATCACAGTGGGAGCGGGTCGCCAGCAGCATGCATGCGCACCCCAGACCTGGAAGTGTCGGATTATATACTAGATACGTGATCTGGCACTGGGGGCACAGTGTTGGTCGGCACTACAGAGGAAAAAAGACTTGGCAGTACCTATTTCAGATGATTGCAAAATGAGCAAAAAGTGTGACCAGGCAGTGGGGAAAGCGAATAGAATTCTAGGCTGTATTACTAGAGGGGTCATTGGTAGGATGAAAGAGGTTCTCATTCCCTTATATAGATTTGACTCAGATCTCATTTGGAATACTGGGCTCCATTTACAAAGCAGTATATTCCTCTTTAAAATTTGTAGTAAAAAAGCTCAGAGCAATTCACCAAAAGACACTATAAAATTCCACATGCAGTATTTCATCGAAATATGCGGTATTTATCCCATGAAACCATGCAGTATTTTATCCCATGCTATATCCAGTGGGATGGATACAGTGAAGAAGAACTAGAACCCCTATCAGTTTTGATTGCTAATAAAGAGGTAACATTGTTTAACCACTTGCCGCCCGCCCTATAACAAAAGCATCGCGGCAAAGTGGTTTCAAAATCCTGACCAGACGTCATATGACGTGATCAGGATTTTGAGCCGCTGCGCGCCCCCGGGGGCACGCATCGCGGCAATCGTTGTTGCAGGGTGTCAGTCTGACACCCTGCAACTATGATCTCGGTAAAGAGTCTCCGATGGAGACTCTTTACCACGTGATCAGCTTTGTCCAATCACGGCTGATCACAGTGTAAATAGGAAGAGCCGGTGATCGGCTTTTCCTCACTCGCGTCTGTCAGACGCGAGTAGAGGAGAGCTGATTGGCTGCTCCTCTAACAGGGGGGTCTGTGCTGATCGATTATCAGCACAGCCCCCCCCCCCCCCCCCGAGGATGCCCACACTGGACCACCAGGGACGCCACCAGACCACCAGGGATACCCAGCACAAGGTATGCCACCCTAGACCACCAGGGATTCCAGTCAGTGCCCACAATGGATGCCAATCAGTGCCCACAATGGGCATCACTAATTGGCATGCATTGTTTGGCACTGATTGGCATCCATCAGTATAACAATACAATGCCGCCTATCAGTGCCCATCTGTGCCACCTATCAGTGCCCATCCGTGCCCATCTGTGCCGCCTATCCATGCCCATCTGTGCCACCTATCCATGCCCATCTGTACCGCCTATCCATGCCCATCCGTCCCGTCTATCCATGCCAATATGTGGCAGCTATAAGTGCCAATTTGTGCTACCTATCAGTGCCCATCCGTGTCGCCCATCAGTGCCGCCTATCAGTGCCCATCAGTGCCGCCTATAAGTGCCACATATCAGTGTCCATCAATGCCACCTCATCAGTGCCACTTCATTGGTGCCACCTCATCGGTGCCCATCAGTGCCGCCTTATCTGTGCCCATCAGTGTAGCCCCATCAGTGCCCATCAGTGAAGGAGAAAACTTACTTATTTACAAAGTTTTGAAACTGAAACAAAAAAAAAACATTTTATTTTCAAAATTTTCGGTATTTTTTTATTTGTTTAGCAAAAAATAAAAACCGTAGAGGTGATCAAATACCACCAAAAGAAAGCTCTATTTGTGGGAAAAGAAATGATAAAAATATAATTTGGGTACAGTGTAGCATGACCGTGCAATTGTCATTTAAAGTGCGACACCGCTGAAAGCTGAAAATCGGTTTGGGCAGGAAGGTGTTTAAGTGCCTGGTATTGAAGTGGTTAAACTGCAGAAATATGCCAACTCACTAATCAGTGCAGTCCCTGCAGCATATGGATTTATACAAAAGAAAAAAAGTGATTAGAATAGTGGTCAAAGGGAAGCTGCTTTCACAGGATACATGTGGTGTATCAAAAACAACTAAATTAATTTAAGTAAATACAAAATATTTTTAAAAATGCCAAATATTGAATGAAAATAGTATCCAAAATGACACACATATGTAAATACTCTTCTTCCACCAATAAAAAATACGATGTATGTGTGTAATTTTTTATACAATTTCCCTTGGTAACTCCTGGAGGAACCCTAGGCTTGCAGCAAATGATGGATATGCTTGTATATGTACACACACAAAAAAGTACAAAAATCTGGCTAAACGACCCTAGAAAATAGATCTCACTACATGTAATGGGGTGGATTTACTAAAGGCACATAGACTGAGGACTTTGCAAGTGCAGTTACTCCAGAGCTTAGCAAATGAGGGGTATCTCTGCTGACTTCCAATCATATGCAAGCCAAAAATGCTTTTTATTTTTTTTTTATTTGTGTTGCATGTGATTGGGTATTCTTTAACCACTTCAGCCCCGGAAGATTTGGCTGCTCAATGACCAGGCCATTTTTTGCGATTCAGCACTGCATCGCTTTAACTGACAATTGCGCGGTCGTGCGACGCTGTACCGAAACAAAATTGACCTCCTTTTTTCCCCACAAATAGAGCTTTCTTTTGGTGGTATTTGATTACCTCTGCAGTTTTGCGCTATAAACAAAAGAAGAGCGAATTTTGAAAAAAAAACAATACTTTTTACTTTTTGCTATAATAAATATCCCAAATTCTTTTTAAAAAAACTAATTTTTTCCTCAGTTTAGGCTGATATGTATTCTTTGACATATTTTTGGTACAAGAAAAAAATGCAATAAGTGTATATTGATTGGTTTGTGCAAAAGTTATAGCGTCTACAAAATAGGGGATAGATTTATGGCATTATTATTATTATTTTTTTTTACAAGTAATGGCGGTGATCTGCAATTTTTATCGGGACTGCAATATTGCAGCGGACAAATTGCACACTTTTGACACATTTTTGAGACCATTGACAATTATACAGCAACCAGCGCTATAAAAATGCACTGATTACTGTATAAATGTCACTGGAAGGGAAGGGGTTAACTCTAGGGGGCAATCAAGGGGTTAACTGTGTTCCCTAGGTGTGTTCTAACTGTAGGGGGAATGGGACTGACTAGGGGTGTAGAGAGATCGGAGTTCATACTTAGTATGAACAAATGATCTTTCTCCTCTCCCCTGAGAGAACGGGGATTTGCGTTTTTACACACAGATCCCGGTTCTCGCTCTGTCTCAAATAGCGCCTTAAAAGGCTGATGTAGAGTTATGGCGGCTCGCCCAGGGCAGACCTGGGACCGGTTATAAAGTGATGCTTTATTTTGTTTACTAAGCTCCAAAGGAACTTGCAGAGTAGAACTATTTACATTTTTTTTTCATTTTCGGTAGTGTAATGGAAGGTTATAATTAGGGTTGCACCAATACTGATACCGTATTGGTGCCATTACAAAGCATTTGCATGAGTATCGGTAGTCATGCAAATGCTCCGATACCTGAAACTGATACTTTCCAGCTCGAGTCTTTCAGCTGTCAGCAGGATTCTCCCACTGACAGCTAAAATGTAAAAAACAAAAAACAAAAAAACTGGCAAATATTGGTTATTAAGGAGCAGGACTGCCACCTCATTAATAACCGATGACTCATTTAGCTGTCAGTGGCGTTCCCCCTGTTGACAGCTGAAGTGTAAACAAATGTTTATCAACAACATTGCTCAGCCACTGAAAAGAAAGATAAAAAGAAACATTGTTTATTTTTGTATCTTTTTGTTTATTCATCTACAGATCAAAGGGATGAACTTCGATCTGCAGATGAAGTCAGTTTAAAGCAACCTGTCAAGTTTTTATTCAGTTTTCCTCTGTTTTAACCCCTTATTAATGCTTAATTTACTCCAGCCTTAATTAACTCTTTCTGATTCTATTTTATAAACTATTAATAATTATTTAATAATTAATAACTATTAATAATTTAAACATTTTTTTTTTTGTTTGCTTTTGTTTGTTAATATTTTTAAACCTTTAACATATATTTACACGTTTCACATTGAAAATAGCCCAAATTAAAAAAAGAAAAATGTATTTAATTTGTAAATAACTCTTCAATGCTTTGTACCATTGCTGACAGCTGAAGTGTAAACAAAACAGTTGCAGTAAGTATCGATAACTGGTATGGGCCAATACAAAAAAATCGGAAATTGTTGTCATTGTTAAAAAGAATTGTATCAGTGCATCAATAATTATAACCCCTGTCAGATTTTCCCTTTATTATTTTTCTGGGGACAACCCAAAAATTGGGATTTTCTTTTACTTTCGATGATAATAGTAAACAGGACAAATATAGAGGGGGCACAGACAGCAATAAAAACCTTACAGGTGTTTACTAATCCACCTCCACTCTATCCAAAACAAAAAAGTTTTTCTTTTAGTTATATTTTAAGTAAATCAACCCCCAATGATTTCCACATTTAGGTTGCTGTGCATTACTGTTAAGAGAACTGATCCAAAAAGGTAGAGACTACTCAGAATTGGCTATTATATTTTTACATTCCTTAAATACTGCATACCTAGACCACTACTTAATTACTACATGCATTTAATTATTTCTTTTATTTCTGTGAATTGACTTCAACCCCTCTTAATGCGGAATTTACTGACAGTTTTGGGTGTTTTGTGGTAAATACCGCAACCGATATAGTGAATTGACAGTTGCAGAATCACATGCGATATTTAGGGAAAATGAGTCCGGACACCTACATACTGCATGCACTCTGGTTATGGGAATGGAGCCCACTGTGTCCAGTTCTGAAGACCTCACTTACAAAAAGAAATTGATAAGATAGAACAAGTCTAGGGACGGGTAACAAAAATGGTGAAAGGTCTGAGGGGTAAAACAGACAAGGAAAGACTTGAGGAACCTAATATGTACAACCTGGAGGAAAGAAGGGAAAGGGGAGACATGCTGAAACCTATAAATAAATCAAGGGTGAGGCTTCAGGAGGGCAGTATTTTTACTATAAAGCCAAGATCAAAAACATGGGGATATTAAAATACCTCAAAATAGTATAAGAAAAGTTCAAAACTAATCTTAGAAAGTATTATTTTACTAAAAGGGAAGTTGATGCTCGGAACAGACTTCCAGTAGAGGTAGTGAGTTGGTCAACATTATGTGGATTCAAACAAGCTTGGGGCAAACAGAGATCTATACTCAGACAAAAAAAAGTAAAAAAAATACAAAACTTGCGTAAATAAAAATTAAAAAAAAAGACAGACTCATGTGAACAGCAATTAAGAAAAGAATGGGAACAGTCTATATGCACATGAATGGGGGTGGCTTGTGCCACTGCAAATAGGAAGGTGTGTGGAAGGTTGTTTAAAGTTCCTCAGTAACGTGGAAACTGTCCAGTTGTTTAGGGCAGCAATGGAAAATGCTCACTTTGAAGGTGGAAGAGACCAAGTCATTGGAGAAAGAAAAAAAAATGCCCACTGGTCTGGAACTTAGAAAAAATTACTCTATCACAGCTGGTTGCTGCAGAACTGGGAAGAACCCAGAGGTAAGTAAACGTTTTACTGCACAGCTTTCACAAATAAAGAGTGTTGAGAACCATCTTCTATTACTTGGGGTTCTAAAATATATAAAGAATTCTATAGTCACAATGATGTAGTAAAGGGTCTACCATGCTTGTAGGACAACTGTGACACATATCTACACTCCACCAGTGGTTAAGGCTGTAATTGTGCTGCAGCAGCCTCGGCTATATTTCATAGGATGTAGGTGGGAGGCACTGGACCACAATTGATTGTGTTCCTCAGTGTGAAGGTGATTCCATACTGCAGAGCACAATAACTCTGGCTAGGCAGCTCTCTAACAAGGAAGGGACCTCAAAGGCACCTTGGGTGAAAAATGTAATGTGTATGTAAAATAAGAGCGCTCATCAAAGTATAAGAGTCAAAGTATATTTACTTTATCGCAGGTGTCCAAAGAAAACAAGGACAACAAGCCAATGGTGCTGATTTATAAAAAGTGGAGAGTGTGAAATATGGTGCAGCTCTGCATAGGAACCAATCAGCTTCCAGGTTTTATTGTCAAAGCTTAACTGAACAAGCTGAAGTTAGAAGCCGATGCCATGCACAGCTGCACCAGATTTTGTACTCTCAGTTTTAGTAAATCAACCCCAATGTGTTTTTTGGTGACTGAAGGTTCCCCCTTCATCAGGGATGAAGAAAATATATAAATTAGATATGCACATCAAATGATTAAAATGATCAAAATAATAGTAATGATAATAAGATAAAAAATAGGATACAAAAATATAGGTAAAGATTGAAATATAGACAGTGAGCAGTGTCTATATTTTTATACTTACCATTATTTGCTCTGGCAGGAATGTACAGAAGCATTAAGTGTATGCAAAGTAACATGACAAGGCACCTAGGTTTTAAGATTTGGAGAGGGCAACAAATGGCATGCTAAAGAATAATGGGCTTTGAACTCAAATTCCCCTTCCATCACATTAAACGACCAACAGTTAAGCTCTTGAAGTGTAAAAAATAGGACCAAGCTCAGCTTTTATTGAAATGTATGCCAAAATGTTAATTTGAATGTATTATGGTCTGTAATAATCAATAATATATGATAAGAGGCAAACAGGGCTGGACTGGGACAAAAATTTGGCCCTGGACTGCATCCCCCTTTCATCAGAGTTTCCCCAACAGCACCCCATTACAGCCGAGTGTCCCCATCAGCAGTCCCCTTACATCTGTGTCTCCATCAGCAGTCCCCTTTCATTAGTGTGTCCCCATCAGCATTCTTCTTACATCAGTGTCCCCATCAGCAATCCCCTTACATCAGTGTCACCATCAGCAGTCCCCTTACATCAGTGTCCCCATCAGCAGTCCCCTTACATCAGTGTCCCCATCAGCAGCCCCTATCAGCAGTCCCATTACATCAGTGTCCCCATCTGCAGCCCCCTTACATCAGTGTGTCCCCATCAGCAGTCCCCTTACATCAGTGTCCCCATCAGCAGTCCCCTTACATCAGAGTGTCCCCATCAGAACCCCCTTACATCAGAGTGTCTCCATCAGCACCCCCTTACATCAGAGTGTCCCCATCAGCGGTCCTCTTACATCAGAGTGTCCCCATCAGCAGCCCCCTTCACATCAGAGTGTCCCCAATCAGCACCCCCTTACATCAGAGTGTCCCCATCAGCACCCTCTTCACATCAGTGTGTCCCCATCAGCAGCCCCCTTACATCAGAGTGTCCCCATCAGCAGCCCCCTTACATCAGAGTGTCCTCCCTCTCCTCCCCCTCCCACATGTACAGTTCTGAAGGCAGCATCTCATTCCTCTCCCCAGTCATGTGATAAGTGACAAGTGACAAGAGGAGAGAGGAAGGAAAGTCTGCCGGCTGTCTATCCTCCCTTGCAGGCTGGAGGGAGCAGAAAGCCTAATCATCTCTCCAGCAAGTGTTGGCAGCTGATCCGTTGTGACAGGAGTAAAATTTGTGATCACTCACTGTCAGTGAGGAGCGGCTCAAGGACTGCATCTGACCGGCCCACTGAGCCATTGGCCCACCAGGAAACTCCCAGTAGTCCCGATGGCCAGTAAATGCCTGGAGGAAAAATTGGCAGATGTTTTCCATTGCTGGTAACTCTTAGCCAACAATAATTAAAATTTGGAGTTGTCATCTTGCATATACATTTTTCATCACATGCTCAGACTGAGTTCCCGAGATTTACTTTATTCCAGGCCTTGACAGGTGTTTGCCCAGTACTTTTTTCTGTCCATTCTTGAAAATAAAAGCATGTGCTATAGAAGACATTAGAAAGTCTGGTGTATACAACCATCAACCAAAAATGTTTAGAGGTGACTATTTTTTTACTTGGTCTACAGGGAGCAGGCTTGGGACCCAAGCCCTATTTCAGTTCTTCAGCTGGTTTTGTCTATAAATGAACAGATTAGAAGACAATTTAAACCCAAATTGTTAAACTGTGTACTTTCCCACTTTGCAGTTCTAAGCAATGGATTTCAATTGCCAATTAGGAGATATAGCTTTGCTCTTGAATACACCAGAGTAGGCTCCATAAGAGGTCCATCACACTCCCTTCTAGTGATAAGCACAGCTGTTTAATGGCATATCTTGTTGAGATCAGATTCCTTCTGGTGTTTCCTGTATGAACTATCCTTTGAAATCCAATGTTTATTCTGATATATCTAGGATAACTAGCAATATAAACAGAATTTTTAACAAGGAAAGTAGACAGTTTAAAATAATTTCTTCTTTGAACATTTTAATCCCTTTCATGTTGTAAACCTGACACAGCTACTGTAAAAAATATCTTTTGCCAATCCATGTAGGTTTATAAAACAGCATGTCGCTGCACCCATCTATTCCTGCATACATGTTGTGGAGGGAATGTAGGACTGCTGATAAGGCAGCCTTCCTGTACTGGGCCATCAGTTCAAAAGAAAGGGTGGGGGGCAGGCATCTGCCAAGGAGGGCTGGCTGTACTTCCTTATTGCTGGCACTTGTGAATCCCCCTGCAGCTCTGCCGGCTTCTACTCCCTTTCTCCTACAGGCTGTGCTGCAGGGGGATTGGTTCTAGGATCTGCACCCCCCTTGCTATCTGGAATCCTGTGCACTCACCCCTCCCCCGTTGCTCTGCCAGCTTCCCTCCTCTCCTCTCCCAGGGGCTGCTGAGTGCACACATCGCTCGTGTCTATTCACCACTGAAGCACAGTAAACTGGGTATCATTCTTTCACTGTCCGGTGCAGCTGCAGAGAAAGGGGCTGATGGATATATGTCCTCAATCCCTTTCTCAGTTTCAAATGTGAGTTATCAGGGGTCTGTTTAGATCCCTGATATTTCACCAAAGGACAGTTAAGTGAAGGACTTGTTCAAATGTACTTTGCTCTCTGAAGAGTAGTCAGCATTGCTCTAATCAGAGAGCATTTGACAGATGGCGAGGAGGCATATTGCATATTTCCTCCTTCCCAACTGCTTTAACCCCGCACCAGCAAACTGCATCCTTGTGCGTTGTCTACTCACTTCAATGGGTCTTGTTTCATGGGGGTATAAATTCTCCCATGGCTGCAAAGCATAGAATTGTGCCTGTGCCATTTTAGCAAAAATATAATAAGATATTTTCAAAGGGGGTGCTGTCAGCACATGGCTCCCTGATTTCAATCACTCATTGGACACAAGCTCATAGACCTGCTTGGAAATTTACTGCATTAGCCTAGCATGCTCAGATTCTTTAGTATAGTACAGTATTATACAGCATAAGTTCTAGTGGACACTTTTCCAATTTGCAGCAAATTTGCATGGCAAAAGAGCAAAGTTGCAGTAGTGAGTCTACTGCAAGAGCTCTGCGAGTTTACAGCATGAAAATTCAACCACAGCGACTAGCTTTGTTAGTGTGGAGCGATAGCAGACACCTCAAATGTCAATTTTAAACCTTCTTTAGACCAACATTTCTGCCAAAAGACAGCATCACAATGATGTATGAATGTGAATTTTTTCACCTTCCCTGCTGGCATTAATATTTTTATATACATATTTGAGAGTAAGTAGCTTTTTCACATCAAGTATTTCATTATTTTAGATTTAATGATCATTTTCTTTAAAAATAAACTCCAGTTTCTTTTAATATTTCTTGCATATGTGTGAAATCATTGGGTTCTATGTGCCGGTAGTACTATGTCCTAGGAGTGTCTGTTGTGCTATATAGCAATCTTAACCTAAACATTGAGAGTGAGGGTGCATGGACATTCATTCGGTGCAAAAAAAAAACCTTATTAGGCTATTTCCTGTGTTGGATGAATGTTTTATATTTGATTTGAACCAGAAAATACTGTATGCATCCAGCACAGGAAAGTGCTATCCCCATACAGTATGAAACACTAACTAGCGAACACATTTAACCCCTTTATCACCCCCTAGTGTTAATATCTTTCCTACAAGTGATATTTACATAGTAATCAGTGCATTTTTATAGCACTGATCGCTGTATAACTGTCAATGGTCCCAAAAATTTGTCAAAAGTGTCCAATCTATCGGCCGTAATGTCACAGTACTGCTAAAAATCGCAGATCGCCACCATTACTAGTAAAAAAAAAAATATTAATAAAAATGCCATGGATCTTTCCCATAGTTTGCAGACGCAATATTACTTTTGTGCAAACCAATCAATATACACTTATTGCAATTTTTTTTACCAAAAATATGTAGAAGAATATATATTGGCCTAAACTAATGAAGAAATTTGTTTTTAAAAAAAAATTTGGGGATATTTATTATCGCATAAGGTAAACATTTTTTTTTTCAAAATTGTCAAGATTTTTTTTGTTTATAATGCAAAAAAGAAAAAATGCAGAGGTGATCAAATACCACCAAAAGAAAGTTCTATTTGTGGGAAAAAAAGGACGTGAATTGTATTTGGGTTCAATGTCGCACAACCGCGCAATTGTCAGTTAAAGAGACGCACTGCCGTGTTGCAAAAAATGGCCAGGTTATTAAGGGGGCAAATCCTTTCAGGGCTGAAGAGGTTAAAAAGGGTCCTGTCATGCTTTTTTTATATTACAAGGGATGTTTACATTTCTTGTAATAGGACTAAATGTGACCCTTTTTTTTAATGAACAGTGTAAAAATAAAAAGTAAAATAAATAAGAAAAAAATAAATAAAATTTAAAGCGCCCCACCCCGCCAAGCTTGCGCGAAGAAGCGAAAACGCATACGTAAGGTGCTCCTGCATTGCAAAACGGTGTTCAAACCCCACGTGTGAGGTATTGCCGTGATCGCTAGAGCTAGAGCAATAATTCTAGCAAAAGACCTCCTCTGTAACTCAAAACTGGTAACCTGTAGAAAGGTTTAAACATCGCCTATGGAGATTTTTAAGGGTCAAAGTTTGTCTCCATTCTACGAGCGGGCACAATTTTGAAGAATGACATGGGTATCAATTTACTCACGTAACATTATCTTTCACAATATAAAAAAAATTTGGCTAACGTTACTGTTGTCTTATTTTTTAATTCAGAAGAAGAAGAAGACGGCGACAACGACGACGAAGGAGAAAGCTGGGCTCCTCTGCTAGCAAAAGAGTGGCAAAAGAGCAGAAGATAGCGGAGGAGCCCGGCGAGAAGAACCGGAAAGAGCGGAGAAGTCGGAAGAAGACCCACGGAGTCAGAACAAGACCCCCAAAGTCGGAAGAAGACCCCCGGAGCTGCCTAATAAACTACTTTAAAAACCTGTATAGAGTGTTTTTTTATTGATGCTTTTCCCCTCAGATGAATGGGTAGGGGTACGATGTACCCCATACTCATTCACATAGGTTGGGGGGGCCGGGATCTGGGGGCACCCTTATTAAAGGGGGCTCCCGGATTCCGATAAGTCCCCTGCCTGCAGACCCTGACAACCAATGGCCAGGGTTGTCGGGAAGAGGCCCTTGTTCTCATCAACATGGGGACAAGGTGCTTTGGGGTGGGGGGGCCGCAGGCTGCCCCCATTCCCCAAAGCACCCCCCCATGTTGAGGGAATGCGGCCTGGTTACGGTTCAGGAGCGGGGGCACTTGCTCGTCCCCACTTCCTTTCCTGACCGGCCAGGCTGCGTGCTCGGCTAAGGGTCTGGTATGGACTTTGGGGGGATCCCCACACCGTTTTTTGGCATAGAGGTTTAACCTTAAAACCCATACCAGGTGATGGGGCTCGCAAGGTGTCAATCTCGCCGATGAAAGCGGTGACATTGACTTCCTTCTCTAGTCCCATCGTACCTGAAGTCACGCTCAAAATGAATGGACTTTAGTCTGTGTGTGGACAAGTACATTCATTTGGAAAGTCCGGCGGACCTCCGTTGCAAAGTCCATCGGATTGTCCGCCTAAGTGCGCTGGATAGTCCAATCGTGTGTACGCGGCATTAGTGGAAGTAGGGGTCTCTTTGCAGAGGTCTGACATACCTCCTAGTGAGTCAGACTTATAGCTTAGAAATCAGCAAGGCCCTTGCTTCCTGTGGTTGGAGAGCTCTGCCTCTGACACAGCAGGGGTTGTGTCAGACTTCTGCAGAGAGATCACTACTTCCACACAGTGTGCAAGGGTCCTACTCTGCAGTATGCGGAGAACAGGTTTTTCTACCAGGCCGTGGCTTGGGCATTAAATACCCTCATATTTTTTATAGTATATTCTGGAATGCTTAGAAACTTCTTTCTGCCTTTTCACTAATATAGATCACCTGGATGACAATTTACATTGTTGTCTATTCTCTTTGATACGTTGTAGTTGTAGTGATGTATTCAAGTAACCTTATTAAAGTAGTATTAAACCAGAACAAAAATCTAAAATATTGCAGCTCGGTAATTCTTAGATGTTGTGGTTACATTTATATACTAGTTTTTACACTTTTTTTTTTTTTTCCCAGTCTGTTATTTTTCATATTTGTTTAACAGACCAAACTGCCCAGCAAAAGAGACAGCCAGAAGGTTTAGACAAATTACCACTGGCAAAAGTGCTTACAACGATCAGCTGTCATTCATTTATGTAAAACCTTTATTCCAAAAATAAACTGTTGCTGCAATTATTAAAAAAAAGTTTAAGCTAGAGTTCAGCTTTCATTTGTCAGTCAAGTCCATTTAAATCTAGTAGTCTAAGCCCTTGTACACACGTCGGACACTCCGACGGAAAATGTCAGATCGGACCGCGTTGTCGGATAATCCAACCGTGTGTGGGTTCCATCTGACTTTTTCCATGGCAATGTCCGATCAACAAAGTTTGAGAGCTGGATATAAAAATTTTCCAACAACATGATCCGATCGGACTTTGTCCGATCGTTTGTAGAGAATTCCGATCGGACAAAGGGCCACACATGCTCAGATCAATTTCCTAGACCAAAGCTATTGGCTACTAGCCTGAACGTAGTCCCGTCGTAACTAAAGTAGTCCCTAAAGTTTTACGACAACTTGGTCCGACCGTGTGTATGCAACACCAGTTTCGGACAATATCCGTCGGACAAAATCCAACAGATTTTGTTGTCGGAATGTCCGACCGTATGTACATGGGCTAACACTATGCTCTCCCCAGATTGACAATGCTGCTGTCCAAAAGTGTCTCTCTTGCTCCTTCATCAGGAATGGAGCCACCCTAGAGCTGTGTATACACTAATAGATTTTTGAACGAATGTTCCTACAAATATTCAATGTTGTTTCAGAGTAGCTTAAAATTTTGTTTAACCACTTCCCACCCGGCCGATGCATATATACGGCCGGGTGGGAGCCGTCTACTCCTGATAGGACGTTCAGGAACGTCATTCAGGAGTAGCGGGATCGCGCGCGCCCGCGCAGCGGCGCGATCCCGATGTGCTCGTGTCACCCGGACACGGCACATCTCAGATCGGCAGGAGGGCTCTGTGATTGGCCCTCCTGATCACATGACGGCCGTGTCCAATCACGGCCGTCATGTGATGTAAACAAACAGCCGGTTGCTAGGCAATCGTCTTTCCTCTCCTCACACGGAAGTCACCGCTGAGGAGAGGAGAGCAGATCGCTGCAGCCGGCTGATGATCAGTGAGTATGGGCTGCTTTTTACAGCTTTTTACTCACTGATCATCAGTGTAGTGTAAACACACAACACACCACACAGTACAAACACAGTCCCCACATATGTCCCCAAAACACACATGTCCCCAAAACATACATGTCCCCAAATAATAAAAACACATGTCCCTAATAATAAAAACATGTCCCCCACATATATCCCACTAAAATCACATGTCCCAATGATTATCTGCACACATATGTACGTGATCACCTGCACACATATGTACATGATCATTTGCGTACATATGTCCGTGATCACACAAACCAATTATTATACACTTAACGGAATTTTTTTTACCAAAAACATGTAGCAGAATACATTTTGGCTTAAATTTATGACACAATTTGATTTTATTGGATTTCTTTTCAAATAGAAAAAAGAAAATATTGTTTTTTTTCCAAATTTCCGCTATTTTTGCGCTTATATCGCAAAAAAAAAAAACGGAGTCGTGAATAAATAACACCAAAATAAAGCTCTATTTGTGCGAACAAAATGATAACAATTTCATTTGGGTACAGTGTAGCACGACCGTGCAATTGTCACTGAAAGCGCGAGAGCGATGAAAGCTGAAAATTGGGCTGGGAAGGAAGGGGGTGAAAGTGCCCTGTATTGTAGTGGTTAATGGTAACATTCGATTTTGGAACTAATACACTTTACTGAACAAATACCACATACCCTGTTAGACATTTGTTTGTTCAAGAAAATTTTTCCACCCCGCTCCTTCAAATTTTATCATTGCTAAGGTAAAAAATTGAATGCTCATTTTACCCCACCAATGATTAGAAAATGTAAGGAACATTCTTAAATCTAAAATAAAAATAAAAAAAATAGGCGGCAACTTATATTATAAATTTGCTTCACCACCCCACTACCAGCCATTGGGAGTGTTTAGAGTGCTACTGACTAGTGGTGCACCAAAATAAAAATTCCAGTTCTGAAACTGAAACTTCAGGATGTACGTTTTTGCATTGAAGTCAATAGGATGCGATTTTGCATTGAAGGCGGTTGAAGATAGGTGGGCTGTCACTTTTACAATATATAATATAAATTATGTAGTGACATCAAATACCATAGTTAGAAATAGAAGTGAGATAATAACATGATGAGTCTGTCTCAGTTTTCAAGCAGAAAGAATTGGACAAAGAACTTAAAATATTAATTTTAAAATAGTACTTTATATAAAACCTACACTAACAAATAAACATACTATATAAAAGAGGATTTACTTGCATTCTATGTTTTAATGCATTGTTTAAAAGTAAAGTTTTGACTTGTTACACACAATGCAATAGTATATAACAGTTAACATGTAAAAATATGTGATGATAATGTCTGATGAATCCCAAACTATGTGGTGTGGGGGGAATAGGGAAGTGGGACAAACACATCTCTATATTAAGCATGCATTCAGGTGAAATATGTTAGTGTGGGGGTGGGGCAGTCCTGGTTTGGGGGGCTTCAGTGTGCTTTTGTACAGTACACTAAATATTTTTGAAAGATCTGACTTCATCCAAGTTCAGTCCTCCATTTTTGTAGAAACTGTACACACGCTTCTATTCCATCTGCCCAGTTACTTGAGAGGCCTGAAACATACCAGAAGCATAAGGTGGCAACATCTGTTTTTCCTGGGCTGAACACAATGCCATCCTAATTTTCTCCAAAAATCAAATGTTGGTGAAAGACGTTTCAGTCAAAAATAACACAACTTTTAGTAGTCCAGGGTCTTCAAAAGGCTTCTGTTGAGGCGCTGTCATAAATGGTCAGGTTGTAAATGGTCAGGTGTGAAGTTAAGGAAACACATCTGTGGGGTTAGGGTAGTGACCTACACTGACCTACAGCTGAGCACACATTTATGTTTCATACATTTTCCATAATTCTTACTGTAATTAATTTACCTTCCTAAAAGTGGTTACATTAATGCAGATGACACCACTCAGTTAGCTAACAAATTATAATTTCATCCTGATGAATGATATGCTAGTGTTTGGACTGTGGAGAAATTTCCTATGAAAATATAGATATACCCAGGACAGTTGTCAGGAATGGTGTTTTCGCTGGGCATTATAAAACACTCCAACACAACTACAAGACATCCCACAGACCTTTTTATTGGTAGGGGTTAGCTCTGCAACGCCCTGTCCGGTAACAAGAAAAAGCTGTAAGAGTGGCAGGGAGTTCTTCTTATAACACTGAAACTATTAAGGAATGCTATGGGGCCTAGTGACCCTTGTAATACCATATTGGACTTACTGGTTAGGTGCCAAGGCACCATACCAAAGATCAGGGGGAAACCACTTAAAGGCTTTGTTCACCTTTGGGACCATGTTTCAAGTTACAAAAAGATTTGGGGTACAGCATGAAAACATAGTCACATTCTCCAACCCCCATCCTCAAACTGCCCCCCCCCCCCCCACTTACTTAAATTACACAGTACTTCCCACTTCAGCCTTCTATCTGTGTTTTAATTTGGTACAGCTGTGAATGGCTACACCCGCTCAGTCACATTATCCCTTCCCAAAGACTACAAGTTCCATCTGTTCAAAGATCTCAACAGGTCAAAACTGCAGTGACATCACCACACTTGTATTCCATTGTTTAACTCCTCCAGTCCTATAATGGTAGGTTCCTACCTCTGTACGACCTGGTGCTGGGATGTAAACAATGCAGGAGCCTGTGTGTTGCACCCGCGATGCACTGATCATGGTTGATATGCTCTGTCTATTGACACGCACAGCCCGACGTGGGAGCGTGCCACATGGATACCTCCATAGCACATGGTTTGCTAAGAGGGCACCTAGAGGAAGAAGCAGACAGCACCGGTGAGGGTCTCCAGGAGCAGAGGTAAAGGACCGCTTTGTGTAATATAATTTCACAGAGCAGATAGGTATAAAATCTTTTTTTTATTTTAGCAAAAAAAAAAAACCTTTAAAGAAGAATTCCATGGTTTTTTTTACCCATTCGGTGGGGCTGTGCCCCCACTGCATGAGTTAACTGCCCGTTTTTGTCTAGGGGTGAAGAAATTGGAGATACACTTACCTAACCCACCAATCCTTCGAGCGTGAGACCTGTCCCTGCCGCCCCTGATCTACTGCATGCTACTGGTCTTGTGTCGTGAACTGTTCCTGACATAATGTCCACACCACTCACTATCCTCAGACAACCTATCACCCCAGTATTAAAGCCAAAAGCCTCAGAGTAATTTTTGACTCAGTCATGACAATGGATGCACAAATTGGATCAGTAGTTAGCGGATCCCACTACTGTACCTTCTTTGTCTATTGCGTAGACTCATCCCCTTCATCCCAAAAGGAGATACAGCAGCAGTAGTTGGAACAATCATCGATTCCCGATTTGACTATCCAAATTCCCTCTATCTAGGACTTCCCAAATATCAAATTTCACGTCTACAAGTCATCCAGAACACGGCAGCCAGACTGGTAACTGGAAAAAAAACCCTGGGAATCAATCACACCGTCCCTGAGGACCCTCCATTGGCTAGCTATGAAGGACCGGGTCATATTCAAAACACTCTGCCTCCCTCACAAATGTTAACACATGGCGTGTCGGCACAGCCCCACTGCATGGAAAAGAAAAATTCTTGGAGTTTTATTTTACTGTTGCTTTTCTTATAATAGCTTTTCTGTAAATATTACATTTTTCTTTTCATTAAATGTTATTAAAAAATGCTAAGGTACATCTCTGAATGCTCTAACTAAAAATTAAGGAACTCTGAAAAAGCTACCATAGTGTAAACTCTGTTACGTTACTGTCTGGTCTTCACCATTTCTGATACTGAATTTTGTTTTAAAGGTCAGAATCATAGAAGCTGATGCTGTGAACAGTGCAAGTTTTCATTGAAACATGTGGTGGTGGCGGCTACCATGTGTATGTTCACGCAACCCTAGATATGTTCAAGTAACCGTAGATCAGTGATGGCAAACCTTGGCACCCCAGATGTTTTGGAACTACATTTCCCATGATGCTCCACTACACTGCAGAGTGCATGAGCCTCATGGTAAATGTAGTTCCAAAACATCTGGAGTGCTAAGGTTCGCCATCACTGCCGTAGGTGCATGCACTTTATACCTGCAAAAGTTTTTATTTTTTTTGCAGATTTGCTTTAACACCTTACCTAATCTGCTGTAGCTGCCTTTTGGCTATAGTGCCGTTGTTCAGTTCTGGGATAGCTTCAATGGACATCCTTCCAGAACCCCCGCCCCCCACTGTGTGTCCCTGCGCCACGCATCTGGTGCGCTGTGTGACTGCTGTGTCCTTCAAACACAGTTGAGCTCAGATCGTGGTAAAGGGCGAAGCACAACTGCCCTTTACCATGTTATAATCTGTGTCCAGTCACAGCTGATCACATGTAAATAGACCTCCCGGTTATCGGAAGTCTTTTGCAATGTACACGCGATAAAATTGTCCGGCGGAATTGGTCCGGCAAACAATCCGGCAAACAATCCGCTGGACTTTATAATGAACGGACTTGGCCACACACGGGCGCTCTAAAAGTCCGGCGATTTCTAACGCGATGACGTACAGCACGTACGACGGGACTAGAAAAAGGAAGTTCAATTGCCAGTAGCCAAAAGCTTCCTTCTCGTACTTGCTTCAGAGCATGCGTCATTCTTAGTCCGCCGGTCTAGCACACTGACGAACGGATTGTCCGCTGAAAGCCAAGTCCGGCGGACAAATTTTGAGTCAAAACTACTTTCTAAGTCTGCCGGACTTTACGATGAAAAAGTCCCCTGGAGCCCACACACGATCGAATTGTCTGGCGTACTGTGGTCCAGCGGACTAGGTCCGCCGGACAATTCGATCATGTGTATTTTCCTCACATGTTGTATATGTGTGTGGAAAGGATTGCCATTAATGGGCAAGCCTGTCAGCACATTGTTTACATTGATAATCAGGCACTGATCATCAGTGCTCTGATTATCATTGTAGCCCCATCAGTGCCAATGAGTATCCATCAGTGTAGCCTATCAGTGCCCATCAGTGCCGCATATCATCTTCACCTATCAGTGCCCATCAGTGCCGCCTATCAGTGCCATCAGTGCTGCCTATCGACGACACCTCACCAGTGCCCATCAGTGCAACCTCCTCAGTGCACATCAGTGAAGGAGAAAAATTACTTATTTGCAAAATGTTATAACAGAGACTTTTAAAAATATTTTTTTTTAGCAAAAAATAAAAACCCCAGTGGTGATTAAATAGCACCAAAAGAAAGCTCTATCTGTCTCCAAAAAAGGATAAGAATTTTATATGGGTACATTGTTTCATGACCGCAAAATAAAACTGACTTGGACAGGAAAGGAGTAAAAGTGCCCAGTATTGAAGTGGTTAAACTCCGTATTCACCAAAAAATCTTAAAAAACAAGACCTAATACCATAAAAAAATTCCAGTTAGCACAGCTTGCCTGGAGTTCTCCTAAAAAGCAAACTGTTTATTGTGAAAAGTGTTTGCTGCATCTCATCGCAAACACATCAGTTCTTGACACATGCAAAATCAAGTGAGAATAACAAAACCTGTTCTTCTGGAGGTGTCACATATACAGCATGGCACATTAACCTTTCATGACCACTCTGATATATTGAAATCCATGCCTGTTTAAGCCTAGATTCACACCAGTACTGCTGTATAATCATGTGTTTTTCAGTGTGTTTTTGATGCTTTGTCATGTCATGCTTTACCACTTCAATACCGGGCATTTTCACCCCCTTCCTGCCCAGGTCAATTTTTAGCTTCCAGAGCTGTTGAATGACAATTGCGTGGCCATGCAACATTTTATCATATTTTTTTGAGACAGATAGAGGTTTCTTTTGGTGGTATTTAACCACTTGCCGACCAGTCACAGTACATATACTGCGACAGTTCAGCTCTATTGCGCAAAACAATAGACCTGTGCGTCATTTCGTGCAGCAGGGGCGCGCCCGTGTGCTGATTGGCCAGAAGGGGAGTCAATCAGAGGGCCCAGTGGATCAGATGTCTACCAGCCATCCGTGATCACTCCCCAGAGACGTTGAACAGAGGTCTGCTAATGTAAACAAGGCAGATTGCTAATCCGACAGGGATGAACTCAGATGCTAAGCAGGAGCACAGATCTCTGTGTCCATCCAGTGAGTCCATCCCCCACACAGTTAGAGAGCATCCCCTAGGAACACACTTAACCCTTTGATTGCCCCTGGTGTTAACTCCTTCCCTGCCAGTGTCATTTGTATAGTAATGTCCCGTACACAAGAGTGTAAATTCCACCAGCAAAAGTCCAATGTGAGCTTTTGTTTGGAAATCCCGACCATGTGTATGCTCCATCTGACTCCATCTGACTTTTGCTGGCGGAATTTCCACCAGCAAAAGATTGAGAGCAGGTTCTCTATTTTTCCGACGGAAAAAGTTCAGATTGGAAATTCCGATCGTCTGTTACATAGTTACATAGTTAGTAAGGTTGAATAAAGACACCAGTCCATCCAGTTCAACCTGAGTGTCTACAATTGTCCCTATCCCTGTACATTGTACACTCACATCAGTCCCTACCCTCAAGGAGCCCACATCCAAGGTCCCCATTCATATACTAAGGCCAATTTTGGACAGAAGCCAATTAGCCTACCAGCATGTCTTTGGAGTGTGGGAGGAAACCAGAGTACCTGGAGGAAACACGCAGGCACAGGGAGAACATGCAAACTCCAGGCAGGTTGTGTCATGGTTGGGATACGAACCAGCGATGTTCTTGCTGCTAGGTGAGAGTGCTAACCACTACACCACTGTGCTAACAATTCCGACACACAAAATTGCTACACATGCTCAGAAACAATTCAATGCATTGTTCAAAAACATTGAACTTAATTTTCTTGGCTCGTCGTAGTGTTGTACGTCACCGCGTTCTTGATGGTCGTAAGTTCAGAGAACTTTTGTGTGACCGTGTGTATGCAAGCAGAGCTTGAGCGGAATTCCGTAGGTTTTTCGGATGGAAATTCCGCTCGTGTGTACGGGGCATAACAGTGCATATTTTAGTACTGATTACTGTAATAATCTCACTGGTTCCCAAAAAAAGTGTCAGTTAGGTGTCCCATTTGTCCGCTGCAATGTCGCAGTCCCGCTAAAATTTGCTGATCGCTGCCATTACTAATTTTAAAAAAAATGCCATAAAAATTTCCCATTGTTTGTAGACGCCATAACTTTTGTGCAAACCAATCAATATATTCTTATTGGGATTTTTTTTTTTACCAAAAACATACAGCGGAATACATATTGGCCTAAATTGATGAAGAAATTTGATTTTTTTTTTATTGGTTATGTTTTATAGCAGAAAGTAAAAAATATATATTTTTTTTTTTCAAAAATTGTGGGTCTTTTTTTCTTTCTAGCACAAAAAAGAAAAACCGCAATTATCAGTTAAAGTAACGCAGTGCTGTGTTGCAAAAAATGGCCTGGTCATTAAGGGGGTAAAACCTTCCATGGCTGGAATGGTTAATCACCGCAGTTTTTTTTTTTTTCCTCTATATGAATAAAAAAGTCAGAAAAAAAGAAAAAAAATGAAGTCTTTCTAGTTTCTGTTAAAAAAAATTAGCAAATACCGTATATACTCGAGTATAAGCCGAGATTTTCAGCCTCTTTTTTGAGGCTGAAAGTGCCCCCCTCGGCTTATACTCGAGTCATCGCTGTCTGCCCGCTCGATCAGCGTGTCGAGCAGACAGACAGCGGCCATTCTATTCAAAAGCCGCGCCTCCGGCGCCGCCTTCGCCTGTGATAGGCGGAACACTGAATTTCCCAGCAGCCTGTGTTCCGCCTATCACGGACATCGTATCATCCTCGTACTACGGACGAGGATGATACGACGTCTGTGATAGGCGGAACACAGGCTGCTGGGAAATTCAGTGTTCCGCCTATCACAGGCGAAGGCGGCGGCGCAGCTTTTGAACTTTACAATGGCCGCCGACGAAGAGGGCACGGGACGGCACGGCACGGGACGGGACGGGACGGGGGCAAGGCAAGGCACGACACGGGACGGATGCAAGGCGGCAAGGCACGGGACGGAGGCAAGGAGGCAAGGCACGGGACGGAGGCTCGGGACAAAGGTAGGCTGGACACACACACACACACACACACACACACACACACACACACACACACACACATGGATGGAGACACACACAGGGATGGATGGATGGATGGATGGAGACACACACACACAGGGATGGATGGATGGATGGAGACACACACACACAGGGATGGATGGATGGATGGATGGAGACACACACACACAGGGATGGATGGATGGATGGACACACACACACACAGGGATGGATGGACGGACACACAGGGATGGATGGACGGACACACAGGGATGGACGGACACACAGGGATGGACGGACACACAGGGATGGACGGACACACACACAGGGATGGACAGGCATGTCTCACCCTCGGCTTATACACGAGTCAATAAGTTTGCCAGTTTTTTTGGGGGTAAATTGGGGGCCTCGGCTTATATTCGGGTCGGCCTATACTCGAGTATATACGGTAAGTAATTTTTCTACTTCACTTATGTGTGCTGATGGGCCCTGATTAGCTGCACTGATGAGAAGGCACTGATGAGGCTGCACTCATAGGCGGCACTGATGGGCCCTGATAATAATCTGCACTGAATGGCACTAATGGGGCTGCACTGATAATCAGGGCACTAATGATCAGTGCCCTGGTTATCAGTGTAAACAATGTACTGACAGACATAGCGTTTACATGTGGTCAGCTGTGATTGGACACAGCTGATCACATGGTAAAGGGTCACTGTGATTGGTCCTTTACCGTGATGTGGGATCAGCTGTCTCCAATGGACACAGCTTTCACAGAGCACTACCTAATGCGCACCCCAGGGAGGGCGGGGTTCTGAAAGGATGTCTATGGACGCCATCCCAGAACTGAACGACCATGCTGTAGCCATCTTCGGGGTATAGCGTGGTCGGGAAGTAGTTAATGTGTTGTTTTTTTTTTGCAGGAGTTTGTGACTGTTTGTTAAGAAAAAAAACCCTTCCAAATATGCACCAAAAAGACATGTACATGCGTTTTACATGTACTCCCCTTGAAGTTTATGGAGCCCAAAACACACTAAACCACCTATCCCTTTTCAAATTGCACTATATTGCATTAATCTGAACAGGCACCATAGCAAATAATGTGATTTCAACTGTCCTGCAGCGTGACAGAAGAAATTGTACCTATGTGAGTGGACCTAAATATTTAACTTATGGCCAGAAACTTTTCATTTAAATTACAAGAGAATAACAAAACTCCTTTTAATTTAGAATACAGCTAAGTAATTGAAGTTTTTCATTGTGAGGCCTTAGCTATGGTTTATGAGTTGTAAATCTTCACTGAGGCTATTATAATGCTTCATTCATACTTGCACTCCTGTTTTTAGCTTTTCTAAATACAAGAGAAGTTCTATGGGAGTTATGCTTTCACGATCACTTTTACCTGCATTTAGAAGTTGCTTTAGCACAGGGGCAGTGGGGATGACTGGGAAAGGGTGTGGACGGGGCTTACTTTCCCTGCACATGGGGATACCAATCTTGTGTATGCATGCTCATCAATTTCCAGGACCAGGTGGGGCAGTGTTCATGTCAACGTTATGGCGGTACCCCAGCTTAGAGATGAGCCGTACAATCTGTGCAGTAGGTAAATATATAGAGTGCCTCTGTATTCTGCTGTCCCATGTTACTACACACATTGCTTGGTAAACATTGCAGTTAGGAGGAACACCGCTGAGCCTATGTCCTCTCAACCAGTCCAGAGTATCTCTGCCACCTAACCCAGTGACAGAATATGGACCCGCCATGCATATGGGTGTACTTAATTAACTCCTTCAGCTCTCCAGTACCATGCAGCCAGGTACATGGGGATTCCATACCACAGGTTCAGTCCCAGATACTTTTGGGGGAACCGACCACTAGGGAGGGAGCCATAACACCAACCCCCTCGCTACTGGAGGACCTGTCACCTATGCCAAGTACCATGCTTTGTTGACCAACTGCTATACATTCCCCACAAGTTCTTGGTTTCCCATGGCAACTATTCTTTTCATCCGACTTTCCTGCCTAGTTAACCCTCCATAGTGGCCTTGCTTTCATACCCCATGTGAGCTATACAGGCCCTGTTCTTCTGATACACCATGGGCCACCATGCACCGCTTTCAATGACTTCAGATCAGGCTTGAAAGCTCTCCAGTACCATGCGGCCAGGTACATGGGGATTCCATGCCACAGGTTCAGTCCCAGATACTTTTGGGGGAACCAACCACTAGGGAGGGAGCCATAACACCAACCCCCTCACTACCGGAGGACCTGTCAACTATGCCAGGTTCCATGCTTTGTTGACCAACTGCTATACATTCCCCACAAGTTCCTGGTTACCCATTGCAACTATTCTCTTTATCTGACTTTCCTGCCGAGTTAACCCTCTGTAGTGGCCTTGCTTTCATACCCCATGTGAGCTATACAGGCCCTGTTCTTCTGATACACCATGGGCCACCATGCACTCCTTTCAATGACTTCAAATCAGGCTTGAAAGCTCTCCAGTACCATGCGGCCAGGTACATGGGGATTCCATTCCATGGGTTCAGTTCCAGATACTTTTGGGGAAACAGACCACTAGAGAGGGAGTCATAACACCAACCCCCTTGCTACCGGAGAACCTGTCACCTACGACAGGTTCCATGCTTTGTTGACCAACTGCTATACATTCCCCACAATTTCTTAGTTACCCATTGCAACTATTCTCTTCATCTGACTTTCCTGTCCAGTTAACTCTCCGTAGTTGCCTTGCTTTCATAACCCACGTGAGCTATACAGGCCCTGTTCTTCTGATACACCATGGGCCACCATCAGGGCCGCTGATAGAAATCATGGGGCCCCGTACAGCCTACCTGACGGGGCCCCCTTCAGCTCCACCCTGGCCCCGCCCCTAGTCCCACCTCCAGCCCCACCCCTGGCCCCACCCATTGCCCCTCCCCAGACACGTGACACTGACAACAGATGGCACGTGACACTGACAGGTGGCACTGATGACAAATGGCACTGATACGTGGCACTGATGACAGATGGCACTATGTGGCACTGACGACAGGTGGCACTGACGACAGGTGGCACTGGGGGCAGGTAGCACTGGGGTGGATGGCACTGGGGGCAGGTAGCACTGGGGTGGATGGCACTGGGGGCAGGTAGCACTGGGGTGGATGGCACTGGGGCAGGTAGCACTGGGGTGGATGGCACTGGGGTGGATGGCACTGGGGCAGATGGCACTGGGGCAGATGGCACTGGGGCGGATGGCACTGGGGCAGATGGCACTGCTGGGGGCGGATGGCACTGCTGGGGGGTACAAAATTGCTTACGATTTTTAAAATAAAGGATTGTAATCATTATAAGTATGACAAAAATACACACCTCACCTTGTCCCCAACTTCAAGATAAGATCTCACCTCGATCGCCCGGCCCCTGCTCTCTCTGCTTCTGGTTAGTCATGTGTAGAGAGAAAGAGGATTGGGCATATCACTCCGCAGCATAACCTTTCTATGTTAATGCTGTGCGGTGTGCGATGTGCGGAGCGGGAGCAGAAGCTGTATTCCTCCGCGCCCGAAAAAGAAGAAAGAGTCCCCCCCACTACAGGCAGCCGCATACTCATAGCGTAGAACACATACTGAAAAAAAAAAAAGGGGGGGGGGTGGGTTGACATTTGCGGATGTGCTGGAGGTAGAGGGGATTATGGCTGGATGTTCCATGATCGTGGAGGAACTTTTTTTTTTTTTTATACATACAATTTTTGGCAGTTAGGTTGCCCGGGCCCCCCTGCTGGTCAGGCCCGGTACAGCAGGGCCAGATGTACTGGCCTATCAGCGGCCCTGGCCACCATGCACCCCTTTCAATGACTTCAGATCAAGCTTGAAACAGTTACAGCTTTATTAAAGCACTTGGACACATTGCAGTATAAAGTGCAACACTGGAAACTCAGAGAATAACTCTTCCCTAACCTGATCAGTCTAATCTTGCTTGCTTAAACTAACATACCCTTAGTAGGCACCTGCCTACAGTGGGGCTGCAGCTTCCCATCTTCGCCCCGGGAACTGGATGACCTTGTACCAGCAGTGTTGCATACAATAAAGCCAGGATGTAACTCTCTGTTTTTGTAGGCAGTGTCCACATCCCTTCCATGTCCCCACAGACATCTCTCACTAAACGTTGTCCACAATTCTAGCAGTGGGCATGTTCTCTCCAGAGGCTTCTCTGTCTAAGCAATGTCTGCATCCCTAGCACTGTCTGCGTCCTCCCCACAGACATCTCTACTAAGCGGCATAGGCGTGCACAAGGGGGGTGCTTGGGTTCACCCCCATCTCTGCGACCATCTTTGTCACCAGGTCATTGACTTTCTACCGTGGCTGCAGTGTTCCTCTAATGCACTGCACAAAGCTGAGGCTTGCAGCCAACATCTCAGCTGTGCAGTATCTCCCTGGTCTTAGAAGGTGGTGGGCAGTGCGGGGGTATGGCTGAACATGTGGCTGCCCTGGTTGATCGACCAGTTGAAATTGGAAAGGAGGCGGAGCAGAAATGAAAGCACACTGCTCACTGACTGGCTGTCCTCACCGCACACTGCTCTGCTGTCCTCACTGCACACTGTTCACTGACTGTCTATCCTCACTGCACACTGCTCACTGACTGGCTATCCTCAACGCACACTGCTCACTGAATTACTATCCTCACCGCACACTGCTCACTGACTGGCTGTCCCCACTGCACACTGCTCACTGACTGGCTGTCCCCACTGCACACTGCTCACTGAATGACTATCCTCACCGCACACTGCTCACTGACTGGCTGTCCCCACTGCACACTGCTCACTGACTGGCTGTCCCCACTGCACACTGCTCACTGACTGGCTGTCCTGGCTGCACACTGCTCACTTACTGGCTGTCTTCACGCATACTGCTCACTGCCTGGCTGTCCTCACCGCACACTGCTCACTGACTGGCTGTCCTCACCGCACACTGCTCACTTACTGGCTATCCTCACCGCACACTGCTCACTTACTGGCTATCCTCACCACACACTGCTCACTTACTGGCTATCCTCACCACACACTGCTCACTGACTGGCTGTCCTGGCTGCACACTGCTCACTTACTGGCTATCCTCACTGCACACTGCTCACTGACTGGCTGTCCTGGAATAGGGACCTCCCCCAAAGGTCAAAGATCAGCAGGCATGTCCCCCAGAGGTCAAAGGTCAAGTGTCGGGCTGATCCACCAAAGTGTTCCGCCTACCCCAACTAAGTCGGGGCATGAACAAGTCGGGGCAAGTGCTCACTGACTGGCTATCCTGACTGCACACTGTTCACTAACTGGCTGTCCTCACTGTACACTGCTCACTGACTTGCTGTCCTCATTGCTCACTGACTGGCTATTCTGACCGCACACTGTTCACTGACTGCCTAGCCTTAATAAATTAAAAAATTTACAGTGTTTTTTTACATTGATAAGTATATATATTATATATATATATATATATATATATATATATATATATATATATATATATATATATATATATATATATATATATATACATTTATTTATATACACACGCATGTGGGGTGCACACCCCAATGCAATAGGCTTTGCATACCTATGCTAAGCAGTGTCTGCACCCCAAGCAGTGTCCATATCCTCCCCACAGACATCTCTCACTAAACACTGCCTACATCCCTAGCAATGCCAATGTCCTCCCCACAGATATTGCGGTTGATTTACTAAAGGTAAATAGACTTTACACTTTGCAAGTGCAATTGTGTTCATTTTCCCAAGAGCTTAGTATATGTGGTGAAACTTCACTTTGTAAAGAATACCCAGGTGCAAGGAAAATGTAAAAAAAAAAATGCGTTTTTGCTTGCACGTGATTGGATGCAACATTCACTATGCTCTGGGAAAATGAGAGCAACTGCACATGCAAAGTTCATAGTCTATATACCTTTAGTAAATCAACCTCTAAGTCCACTAAGCAGTATCCCCATCCCCAGCATTGTCCATGTCCTCCCCACAGACATTCACCAAGCTGCGTCCACATCCTTAACAGTATCCTCTGGCTCCTAACAGATATTGCTCACTAAGTGGTGTCCACATCCCCAGCAGTGTCTTCATTGCTCACTAAGTGGTGTCCACATCCCCAGCAGTGTCTTCGTTGCTCACTAAGTGGTGTCCACATCCCCAGCAGTGTCTTCGTTGCTCACTAAGTGGTGTCCACATCCCCAGCAGTGTCTTCATTGCTCACTAAGTGGTGTCCACATCCCCAGCAGTGTCTTTGTTGCTCACTAAGTGGTTTCCACATCCCCAGCAGTGTCTTCATTGCTCACTAAGTGGTGTCCACATCCCCAGCAGTGTCTTCATTGCTCACTAAGTGGTGTCCACATCCCCAGCAGTGTCTTCATTGCTCACTAAGTGGTGTCCACATCCCCAGCAGTGTCTTCGTTGCTCACTAAGTGGTGTCCACATCCCCAGCAGTGTCTTCATTGCTCACTAAGTGGTGTCCACATCCCCAGCAGTGTCTTCATTGCTCACTAAGTGGTGTCCACATCCCCAGCAGTGTCTTCATTGCTCACTAAGTGGTGTCCACATCCCCAGCAGTGTCTTCATTGCTCACTAAGTGGTGTCCACATCCCCAGCAGTGTCTTTGTTGCTCACTAAGTGGTTTCCACATCCCCAGCAGTGTCTTCATTGCTCACTAAGTGGTGTCCACATCCCCAGCAGTGTCTTCATTGCTCACTAAGTGGGGTCCACATCCCCAGCAGTGTCTTCATTTCTCACTAAGTGGTGTCCACATCCCCAGCAGTGTCTTTGTTGCTCACTAAGTGGTTTCCACATCCCCAGCATTGTCTTCATTGCTCACTAAGTGGTGTCCACATCCCCAGCAGTGTCTTCATTGCTCACTAAGTGGTGTCCACATCCCCAGCAGTGTCTTTATTGCTCACTAAGTGGTTTCCACATCCCCAGCAGTGTCTTCATTGCTCACTAAGTGGTGTCCACATCCCCAGCAGTGTCTTCATTGCTCACTAAGTGGTGTCCACATCCCCAGCAGTGTCTTTGTTGCTCACTAAGTGGTGTCCACATCCCCAGCAGTGTCTTTGTTGCTCACTAAGTGGTTTCCACATCCCCAGCAGTGTCTTCATTGCTCACTAAGTGGTTACCACATCCCTAGCAGTATCTTCATTTCTCACTACGTGGTGTCCACATCCCCAGCAGTGTCTTCATTGCTCACTAAGTGGTATCCACATCCCCAGCAGTGTCTTTGTTGCTCACTAAGTGGTGTCCACATCCCCAGCAGTGTCTTCGTTGCTCACTACGTGGTGTCCACATTCCCAGCAGTATCTTCGTTGCTCACTAAGTGGTGTCAACATCCCCAGCAGTGTCTTCGTTGCTCACTAAGTGGTGTCCACATCCCCAGCAGTGTCTTCATTGCTCACTAAGTGGTGTCCACATCCCCAGCAGTATCTTCGTTGCTCACTAAGTGGTGTCCACATCCCCAGCAGTATCTTCGTTGCTCACTAAGTGGTGTCAACATCCCCAGCAGTGTCTTTGTTGCTCACTAAGTGATGTCAACATCCCCAGCAGTGTCTTTGTTGCTCACTAAGTGGTGTCCACATCCCCAGCAGTGTCTTCATTGTTCACTAAGTGGTGTCCACATCCCCAGCAGTGTCTTCATTGCTCACTAAGTGGTGTCCACATCCCCAGCAGTGTCTTCATTTCTCACTAAGTGGTGTCCACATCCCCAGCAGTGTCTTTGTTGCTCACTAAGTGGTTTCCACATCCCCAGCATTGTCTTCATTGCTCACTAAGTGGTGTCCACATCCCCAGCAGTGTCTTCATTGCTCACTAAGTGGTGTCCACATCCCCAGCAGTGTCTTCATTGCTCACTAAGTGGTGTCCACATCCCCAGCAGTGTCTTTGTTGCTCACTAAGTGGTTTCCACATCCCCAGCAGTGTCTTCATTGCTCACTAAGTGGTTACCACATCCCTAGCAGTATCTTCATTTCTCACTACGTGGTGTCCACATCCCCAGCAGTGTCTTCATTGCTCACTAAGTGGTGTCCACATCCCCAGCAGTGTCTTCGTTGCTCACTAAGTGGTGTCCACATCCCCAGCAGTGTCTTCATTGCTCACTAAGTGGTGTCCACATCCCCAGCAGTGTCTTCATTGCTCACTAAGTGGTGTCCACATCCCCAGCAGTGTCTTCATTGCTCACTAAGTGGTGTCCACATCCCCAGCAGTGTCTTTGTTGCTCACTAAGTGGTTTCCACATCCCCAGCAGTGTCTTCATTGCTCACTAAGTGGTGTCCACATCCCCAGCAGTGTCTTCATTGCTCACTAAGTGGTGTCCACATCCCCAGCAGTGTCTTCATTTCTCACTAAGTGGTGTCCACATCCCCAGCAGTGTCTTCATTTCTCACTACGTGGTGTCCACATCCCCAGCAGTGTCTTCATTGCTCACTAAGTGGTATCCACATCCCCAGCAGTGTCTTTGTTGCTCACTAAGTGGTGTCCACATCCCCAGCAGTGTCTTCGTTGCTCACTACGTGGTGTCCACATTCCCAGCAGTATCTTCGTTGCTCACTAAGTGGTGTCAACATCCCCAGCAGTGTCTTCGTTGCTCACTAAGTGGTGTCCACATCCCCAGCAGTGTCTTCATTGCTCACTAAGTGGTGTCCACATCCCCAGCAGTATCTTCGTTGCTCACTAAGTGGTGTCCACATCCCCAGCAGTATCTTCGTTGCTCACTAAGTGGTGTCAACATCCCCAGCAGTGTCTTTGTTGCTCACTAAGTGATGTCAACATCCCCAGCAGTGTCTTTGTTGCTCACTAAGTGGTTTCCACATCCCCAGCAGTGTCTTCATTGTTCACTAAGTGGTGTCCACATCCCCAGCAGTGTCTTCATTGCTCACTAAGTGGTGTCCACATCCCCAGCAGTGTCTTCATTTCTCACTAAGTGGTGTCCACATCCCCAGCAGTGTCTTTGTTGCTCACTAAGTGGTTTCCACATCCCCAGCATTGTCTTCATTGCTCACTAAGTGGTGTCCACATCCCCAGCAGTGTCTTCATTGCTCACTAAGTGGTGTCCACATCCCCAGCAGTGTCTTCATTGCTCACTAAGTGGTGTCCACATCCCCAGCAGTGTCTTTGTTGCTCACTAAGTGGTTTCCACATCCCCAGCAGTGTCTTCATTGCTCACTAAGTGGTTACCACATCCCTAGCAGTATCTTCATTTCTCACTACGTGGTGTCCACATCCCCAGCAGTGTCTTCATTGCTCACTAAGTGGTGTCCACATCCCCAGCAGTGTCTTCGTTGCTCACTAAGTGGTGTCCACATCCCCAGCAGTGTCTTCATTGCTCACTAAGTGGTGTCCACATCCCCAGCAGTGTCTTCATTGCTCACTAAGTGGTGTCCACATCCCCAGCAGTGTCTTCATTGCTCACTAAGTGGTGTCCACATCCCCAGCAGTGTCTTTGTTGCTCACTAAGTGGTTTCCACATCCCCAGCAGTGTCTTCATTGCTCACTAAGTGGTGTCCACATCCCCAGCAGTGTCTTCATTGCTCACTAAGTGGTGTCCACATCCCCAGCAGTGTCTTCATTTCTCACTAAGTGGTGTCCACATCCCCAGCAGTGTCTTTGTTGCTCACTAAGTGGTTTCCACATCCCCAGCATTGTCTTCATTGCTCACTAAGTGGTGTCCACATCCCCAGCAGTGTCTTCATTGCTCACTAAGTGGTGTCCACATCCCCAGCAGTGTCTTTGTTGCTCACTAAGTGGTTTCCACATCCCCAGCAGTGTCTTCATTGCTCACTAAGTGGTGTCCACATCCCCAGCAGTGTCTTCATTTCTCACTAAGTGGTGTCCACATCCCCAGCAGTGTCTTTGTTGCTCACTAAGTGGTTTCCACATCCCCAGCATTGTCTTCATTGCTCACTAAGTGGTGTCCACATCCCCAGCAGTGTCTTCATTGCTCACTAAGTGGTGTCCACATCCCCAGCAGTGTCTTCATTGCTCACTAAGTGGTGTCCACATCCCCAGCAGTGTCTTCATTGCTCACTAAGTGGTGTCCACATCCCCAGCAGTGTCTTTGTTGCTCACTAAGTGGTTTCCACATCCCCAGCAGTAGTGATGGACGAACTTCCGACGGGACGTTTCGCGAACGCGAAACGCGAACGGGCACAAACGTTCGCGAAAACGACCGTTCGCCGCGGGCTCCATTGACTTCAATGGGAGGCGAATTTCGCAAACCTTTAGGTCGAATTTGCGGCCACGGGGTAATTATTAGGGGGTAGCACGTAGTCCCACCACCTGGACAATAGCATAATACATGTATGAGGTGAATTTGGGATCGATAACTACAAGCATTTTTTTTTTATTTGGGAAATTGTTCTGACAATTCAGGACTATGGAGCTAATGAAGGCAATGGAGGAGAGGGAAGGTCAGGGACCAGGGTAGGCAAACAAGAGGGTGCAGGAGATACAGAGCACTGACAGCAGCACCGTAATACAGAGCACTGACATCAGCACCGTGACATACAGCGCTGACAGCAGCTCCGTGACATACAGCGCTGACAGCAGCTCCGTGACATACAGCGCTGACAGCAGCTCCGTGACATACAGCGCTGACAGCAGCTCCGTGACATACAGCGCTGACAGCAGCTCCGTGACATACAGCGCTGACAGCAGCACCGTGACATACAGCGCTGACAGCAGCTCCGTGACATACAGCGCTGACAGCAGCTCCGTGACATACAGCGCTGACAGCAGCTCCGTGACATACAGCACTGACAGCAGCTCCGTGACATACAGCGCTGACAGCAGCTCCGTGACATACAGCGCTGACAGCAGCACCGTGACATACAGCGCTGACAGCAGCTCCGTGACATACAGCGCTGACAGCAGCTCCGTGACATACAGCGCTGACAGCAGCTCCGTGACATACAGCACTGACAGCAGCTCCGTGACATACAGCGCTGACAGCAGCTCCGTGACATACAGCGCTGACAGCAGCACCGTGACATACAGCGCTGACAGCAGCTCCGTGACATACAGCGCTGACAGCAGCTCCGTGACATACAGCGCTGACAGCAGCTCCGTGACATACAGCGCTGACAGCAGCTCCGTGACATACAGCGCTGACAGCAGCTCCGTGACATACAGCGCTGACAGCAGCTCCGTGACATACAGCGCTGACAGCAGCTCCGTGACATACAGCGCTGACAGCAGCACCGTAAGCAGCCCCAGGAGGAAGTCAGCACAGCACAGGGATGGTGTGATCCCCTCATAATAAGAACCCCCAGGAGGAAGTCAGCACAGCACAGGGATGGTGGGAGCCCCTCATAATAAGAACCCCCAGGAGGAAGTCAGCACAGCACAGGGATGGTGGGAGCCCCTCATAATAAGAACACCCAGGAGGAAGTCAGCACAGCACAGGGATGGTGGGAACCCCTCATAATAAGCAGCCCCAGTAGAAATATGACACCGCTCAACCTCTTCAAAGAGGAGGGTAGGGGCATATAGTACGGTGTGCTTTTTTGGGTCAGGGAAGTGAGCCAAATGAATTAAGAAGGTCTGTGTGCTTGATTCCAAAAATTGTTTATAGACATATACATGGTCTACTGATCACATGTGTTGAATTCCTCCGAGATCCATGCCTCATTCATTTTTAGAAATGTGAGGTAGTTAACACTGTCGTGAGCTAGGCGAGTACGCTTATCGGTCACAATCCCCCCTGCTGCGCTGAACGTCCTTTCGGACAGGACACTGGATGAGGGGCAAGCCAACAGTTCGATTGCAAATTGGGCAAGCTCTGGCCAGAGGTCAAGCCTGCCCACCCAGTAGTCTAGGGGTTCATCACTCCTCAGAGCGTCCACATCGGCCGTTAACCCAATGTAGTCGGACACCTGACGGTCTAGGCGTTCCCTGATGCTGGATCCGGATGACACCTGTCGATGGGTCGGCTGAAAGAATGACCTCATATCCGAAGTCACCAACACATCTTCAAACCGGCCTCTTCTTGCAGGCGCTGTTGGATTGGTACCCGCAAATCCTTCTCTGGGAGTGGGAATTGCTCCTCTGCCAGCGCACGCAAAAGCAGAATGCAGCATTTCTCGAAGCAAGGCCTGGAAGTGCTGCATTCTGACAGCCCTCTGCGACGGCGGTAACATTTCCGCCATTTTGTGTTTGTACCGGGGATCTAAGTACGTTGCCACCCAGTACTGGTCCTTGACCCTCATGCTTTTTATACGGGGGTCCCTATTAAAACACTGGAGCATGAAGGCCCCCATTTGCACTCAAGCGGAAGGTATGTGGTGGTGGTGGTGTTGTTGGTGGTAGTGTCTTTGGGGGTGCACATAGCAGAGAGTGAAGAAGAGGGTGCAGATCGAGAGGATGAGGAGGGTGCAGAAGAATAAGGCTGAGTGAGCCACTCAACCAAGTCTGGTGCGTCCTTTAAAGTAATTGAACGCACCTTCTGCAACTTCCCACTTTGGCTCAAGGCTGTTGCTCCTGCCCTACCCCTACCACCCCTGCGGAAGGGCCTGCCTCTTCCTCTGCCTGTCATTTTTTAAATCACCCTGTGACAAAACTCTTAGTCCCTATACCGCTGAAGGACTGCTGCAGTATAGGGCAGCGGTCAGCAGTAGTGCACGTCAACCCTATGTATTGTGGACCGATAGCGGTCCTTACAGAACAGCAGACTGTACTGCACTCAGGCCTATGTACCGTAGCACCCTATACCAAGTTACCAGTCCTTATAAGAACTTTTGTGGACCAAGCAGGTTGTGTGTTAGTGATTAGCAGACTGTACGTCAGTCCCTATACCAATGAAGGACTGCTGCAGTATAGGGCAGCGGTCAGCAGTAGTGCACGGCAACCCTATGTATTGTGGACCGATAGCGGTCCTTACAGAACAGCAGACTGTACTGCACTCAGGCCTATGTACCGTAGCACCCTATACCAAGTTACCAGTCCTTATAAGAACTTTTGTGGACCAAGCAGGTTGTGTGTTAGTGATTAGCAGACTGTACGTCAGTCCCTATACCAATGAAGGACTGCTGCAGTATAGGGCAGCGGTCAGCAGTAGTGCACGTCAACCCTATGTATTGTGGACCGATAGCGGTCCTTACAGAACAGCAGACTGTACTGCACTCAGGCCTATGTACCGTAGCACCCTATACCAAGTTACCAGTCCTTATAAGAACTTTTGTGGACCAAGCAGGTTGTGTGTTAGTGATTAGCAGACTGTACGTCAGTCCCTATACCAATGAAGGACTGCTGCAGTATAGGGCAGCGGTCAGCAGTAGTGCACGTCAACCCTATGTATTGTGGACCGATAGCGGTCCTTACAGAACAGCAGACTGTACTGCACTCAGGCCTATGTACCGTAGCACCCTATACCAAGTTACCAGTCCTTATAAAAACTTTTGTGGACCAAGCAGGTTGTGTGTTAGTGATTAGCAGACTGTACGTCAGTCCCTATACCAATGAAGGACTGCTGCAGTATAGGGCAGCGGTCAGCAGTAGTGCACGGCAACCCTATGTATTGTGGACCGATAGCGGTCCTTACAGAACAGCAGACTGTAACGCACTCAGGCCTATGTACCGTAGCACCCTATACCAAGTTACCAGTCCTTATAAGAACTTTTGTGGACCAAGCAGGTTGTGTGTTAGTGATTAGCAGACTGTACGTCAGTCCCTATACCAATGAAGGACTGCTGCAGTATAGGGCAGCGGTCAGCAGTAGTGCACGGCAACCCTATGTATTGTGGACCGATAGCGGTCCTTACAGAACAGCAGACTGTACTGCACTCAGGCCTATGTACCGTAGCACCCTATACCAAGTTACCAGTCCTTATAAGAACTTTTGTGGACCAAGCAGGTTGTGTGTTAGTGTTTAGCAGACTGTGCGTCAGTCCCTATACCGCTGAAGGACTGCTGCAGTATAGGGCAGCGGTCAGCAGTAGTGCACGGCAACCCTATGTATTGTGGACCGATAGCGGTCCTTACAGAACAGCAGACTGTAACGCACTCAGGCCTATGTACCGTAGCACCCTATACCAAGTTACCAGTCCTTATAAGAACTTTTGTGGACCAAGCAGGTTGTGTGTTAGTGATTAGCAGACTGTACGTCAGTCCCTATACCAATGAAGGACTGCTGCAGTATAGGGCAGCGGTCAGCAGTAGTGCACGGCAACCCTATGTATTGTGGACCGATAGCGGTCCTTACAGAACAGCAGACTGTACTGCACTCAGGCCTATGTACCGTAGCACCCTATACCAAGTTACCAGTCCTTATAAGAACTTTTGTGGACCAAGCAGGTTGTGTGTTAGTGTTTAGCAGACTGTGCGTCAGTCCCTATACCGCTGAAGGACTGCTGCAGTATAGGGCAGCGGTCAGCAGTAGTGCACGGCAACCCTATGTATTGTGGACCGATAGCGGTCCTTACAGAACAGCAGACTGTAACGCACTCAGGCCTATGTACCGTAGCACCCTATACCAAGTTACCAGTCCTTATAAGAACTTTTGTGGACCAAGCAGGTTGTGTGTTAGTGATTAGCAGACTGTACGTCAGTCCCTATACCAATGAAGGACTGCTGCAGTATAGGGCAGCGGTCAGCAGTAGTGCACGGCAACCCTATGTATTGTGGACCGATAGCGGTCCTTACAGAACAGCAGACTGTAACGCACTCAGGCCTATGTACCGTAGCACCCTATACCAAGTTACCAGTCCTTATAAGAACTTTTGTGGACCAAGCAGGTTGTGTGTTAGTGATTAGCAGACTGTACGTCAGTCCCTATACCAATGAAGGACTGCTGCAGTATAGGGCAGCGGTCAGCAGTAGTGCACGGCAACCCTATGTATTGTGGACCGATAGCGGTCCTTACAGAACAGCAGACTGTACTGCACTCAGGCCTATGTACCGTAGCACCCTATACCAAGTTACCAGTCCTTATAAGAACTTTTGTGGACCAAGCAGGTTGTGTGTTAGTGTTTAGCAGACTGTGCGTCAGTCCCTATACCGCTGAAGGACTGCTGCAGTATAGGGCAGCGGTCAGCAGTAGTGCACGGCAACCCTATGTATTGTGGACCGATAGCGGTCCTTACAGAACAGCAGACTGTAACGCACTCAGGCCTATGTACCGTAGCACCCTATACCAAGTTACCAGTCCTTATAAGAACTTTTGTGGACCAAGCAGGTTGTGTGTTAGTGATTAGCAGACTGTACGTCAGTCCCTATACCAATGAAGGACTGCTGCAGTATAGGGCAGCGGTCAGCAGTAGTGCACGGCAACCCTATGTATTGTGGACCGATAGCGGTCCTTACAGAACAGCAGACTGTAACGCACTCAGGCCTATGTACCGTAGCACCCTATACCAAGTTACCAGTCCTTATAAGAACTTTTGTGGACCAAGCAGGTTGTGTGTTAGTGATTAGCAGACTGTACGTCAGTCCCTATACCAATGAAGGACTGCTGCAGTATAGGGCAGCGGTCAGCAGTAGTGCACGGCAACCCTATGTATTGTGGACCGATAGCGGTCCTTACAGAACAGCAGACTGTACTGCACTCAGGCCTATGTACCGTAGCACCCTATACCAAGTTACCAGTCCTTATAAGAACTTTTGTGGACCAAGCAGGTTGTGTGTTAGTGTTTAGCAGACTGTGCGTCAGTCCCTATACCGCTGAAGGACTGCTGCAGTATAGGGCAGCGGTCAGCAGTAGTGCACGGCAACCCTATGTATTGTGGACCGATAGCGGTCCTTACAGAACAGCAGACTGTAACGCACTCAGGCCTATGTACCGTAGCACCCTATACCAAGTTACCAGTCCTTATAAGAACTTTTGTGGACCAAGCAGGTTGTGTGTTAGTGATTAGCAGACTGTACGTCAGTCCCTATACCAATGAAGGACTGCTGCAGTATAGGGCAGCGGTCAGCAGTAGTGCACGGCAACCCTATGTATTGTGGACCGATAGCGGTCCTTACAGAACAGCAGACTGTAACGCACTCAGGCCTATGTACCGTAGCACCCTATACCAAGTTACCAGTCCTTATAAGAACTTTTGTGGACCAAGCAGGTTGTGTGTTAGTGTTTAGCAGACTGTGCGTCAGTCCCTATACCGCTGAAGGACTGCTGCAGTATAGGGCAGCGGTCAGCAGTAGTGCACGTCAACCCTATGTATTGTGGACCGATAGCGGTCCTTACAGAACAGCAGACTGTAACGCACTCAGGCCTATGTACCGTAGCACCCTATACCAAGTTACCAGTCCTTATAAGAACTTTTGTGGACCAAGCAGGTTGTGTATTAGTGTTTAGCAGACTGTGCGTCAGTCCCTATACCGCTGAAGGACTGCTGCAGTATAGGGCAGCGGTCAGCAGTAGTGCACGGCAACCCTATCTATTGTGGACCGATAGCGGTCCTTACAGAACAGCAGACTGTACCGCACCCAAGCCTATGTACCGTAGCACCCTAGACAGACCAAGTTACCAGTCCTTATAAGAACTTTTGTGGAACAAGTGAGTTGTGAATGATTAGCAGACTGCAGCAGAAGGGCAGCAGTCAAGTATAATATTCTTTCTATATTTGGAAGAAAGAATATTATACGTGTACAAGCCTATTACCGTACCACTGATACCAGTCCTGAAAAGAACCTTTGTGGAACTAATAGTAACAGCAAGTCTTTAAAATTATCCTCACTGCCTGACACACTGCTTCCTGCCTGTCCCTATACAAATTGGCAAAAAAGAGTAGGCTGGAACGATTAGCTGGAACAGCTCTTTTGTGGACCTGATAGTAACAGCTAATGATGATGATGATGATGATGATGAAGAAAGACTAATCTGGCTGAGCTGTCCCTAAAATAGCAGCATACAGCGCTCTGTCCCTTTATCTAAACTGACAAAAGAAACTCAGGCTGCTGACCTAACACCTATACCAGTCCTGAAAAGAACTTTTGTGTACCAAATAGCTAGCGTTTTCTCTGTCCCTACTCCACACAGGATCCTTTCCCTACAGTGACAGAAGAAAGAATGTAAAATGGCCACCGGATCGGGTGTATTTATAGGTTAGGGGGAATGTCCAAGTGTCCATGAGCTGTCATGTCTCAATTGGTTGTCCTGTAACACATGATAAACGTGTCACGAAAGGTTAAAGTTCTTGTATACATTAAACACGTAAGTCCGCCGGGGCGAACGACGGAAAAAGGCGTTCGAACCCGCGGACGGCGAAAGTCGGAAATTCGCCGCGAAACGACCGCCGGGCGAACCGTTCGGCCATCACTACCCAGCAGTGTCTTCATTGCTCACTAAGTGGTTACCACATCCCTAGCAGTATCTTCATTTCTCACTACGTGGTGTCCACATCCCCAGCAGTGTCTTCATTGCTCACTAAGTGGTGTCCACATCCCCAGCAGTGTCTTCGTTGCTCACTAAGTGGTGTCCACATCCCCAGCAGTGTCTTCATTGCTCACTAAGTGGTGTCCACATCCCCAGCAGTGTCTTCATTGCTCACTAAGTGGTGTCCACATCCCCAGCAGTGTCTTCATTGCTCACTAAGTGGTGTCCACATCCCCAGCAGTGTCTTTGTTGCTCACTAAGTGGTTTCCACATCCCCAGCAGTGTCTTCATTGCTCACTAAGTGGTGTCCACATCCCCAGCAGTGTCTTCATTGCTCACTAAGTGGTGTCCACATCCCCAGCAGTGTCTTCATTTCTCACTAAGTGGTGTCCACATCCCCAGCAGTGTCTTTGTTGCTCACTAAGTGGTTTCCACATCCCCAGCATTGTCTTCATTGCTCACTAAGTGGTGTCCACATCCCCAGCAGTGTCTTCATTGCTCACTAAGTGGTGTCCACATCCCCAGCAGTGTCTTTGTTGCTCACTAAGTGGTTTCCACATCCCCAGCAGTGTCTTCATTGCTCACTAAGTGGTGTCCACATCCCCAGCAGTGTCTTCATTTCTCACTAAGTGGTGTCCACATCCCCAGCAGTGTCTTTGTTGCTCACTAAGTGGTTTCCACATCCCCAGCATTGTCTTCATTGCTCACTAAGTGGTGTCCACATCCCCAGCAGTGTCTTCATTGCTCACTAAGTGGTGTCCACATCCCCAGCAGTGTCTTCATTGCTCACTAAGTGGTGTCCACATCCCCAGCAGTGTCTTTGTTGCTCACTAAGTGGTTTCCACATCCCCAGCAGTGTCTTCATTGCTCACTAAGTGGTTACCACATCCCTAGCAGTATCTTCATTTCTCACTACGTGGTGTCCACATCCCCAGCAGTGTCTTCATTGCTCACTAAGTGGTATCCACATCCCCAGCAGTGTCTTTGTTGCTCACTAAGTGGTGTCCACATCCCCAGCAGTGTCTTCGTTGCTCACTACGTGGTGTCCACATTCCCAGCAGTATCTTCGTTGCTCACTAAGTGGTGTCAACATCCCCAGCAGTGTCTTCGTTGCTCACTAAGTGGTGTCCACATCCCCAGCAGTGTCTTCATTGCTCACTAAGTGGTGTCCACATCCCCAGCAGTATCTTCGTTGCTCACTAAGTGGTGTCCACATCCCCAGCAGTATCTTCGTTGCTCACTAAGTGGTGTCCACATCCCCAGCAGTGTCTTTGTTGCTCACTAAGTGATGTCAACATCCCCAGCAGTGTCTTCGTTGCTCACTAAGTGGTGTCCACATCCCCAGCAGTGCCTTCATTGTTCACTAAGTGGTGTCCACATCCCCAGCAGTGTCTTCATTGCTCACTAAGTGGTGTTCACATCCCCAGCAGTGTCTTCGTTGCTCACTAAGTGGTGTTCACATCCCCAGCAGTGTCTTCGTTGCACACTAAGTGGTGTCCACATCCCCAGCAGTGTCTTTGTTGCTCACTAAGTGGTGTCCACATGCCCAGCAGTGTCTTCATTGCTCACTAAGTGGTGTCCACATCCCCAGCAGTGTCTTCATTGCTCACTAAGTGGTGTCCACATCCCCAGCAGTGTCTTCGTTGCTCACTAAGTGGTGTTCACATCCCCAGCAGTGTCTTCGTTGCACACTAAGTGGTGTCCACATCCCCAGCAGTGTCTTCATTGCTCACTAAGTGGTGTCCACATCCCTAGCAGTGTCTTCATTGCTCACTAAGTGGTGTCCACATCCCTAGCAGTGTCTTCATTGCTCACTAAGTGGTAAAGTGCTCTGCAGTCAACTTAGATGCTGCTTACTGAGTAATTGTAAGTAGAAAGCTCAAGAAGATTTCACAAGATTTCTGGCAGGATCAACAGGTTTTTTTTTTAAACTTTTCGAACAGGTAAGTACAAAACACTTTCAATGGTATATTTACCAGGCCAAAGGGTGGCAAAGAAGTTCATTGTTAAGTTTTACATACAGTTTAAAAAGCAAAGAAAGGGTAACCAGGAAAAAGCATTGTTATTTCTCAGTGCTGGGAGCCAAGCAGAGATAAGAGCCTGGTACCAGGGCAGTTGAGGTTTGAGTGCAGTGATGTCAATAAACTAAATAAGAAGTTTCTACCCTGGAGATCCTATAGCACACAACACAAAAATGGAAACAGTCAGAGTACAGTATTGCTGATGGCACACTAAATTCACATAGCCCTATTACTAACAATTATTGTGATGACTTTGTATCTTTCATACATGGAGATAAGCTTTATAGAGTTTGTCATGTCCGCTAGCTGTGTTAAGGACAAGAAGCGTTATTCCAATGTACCAAATGTTCAGAGTCACGTTCTTTCTGCTTCCAATCGAGAATAAAGCAATTAAATCCAAATACTTTGCTATATGGTGAAAATTATTATTACTACTTCTGAAGAAAACTGTTTACTAGTGGGGGTCTAGTTATGTCTACTGATGCCAATTCAGACACTAGGGGGACGATTTACTAAAGGCAAATAGACTGTGCACTTTGCAAGTGCAGTTGCTCCGAGTTTAGTAAATGAGGTAAAGCTATCACAGTCATTTTTTTTTTCTTATATTCAATTCTGTTTATTCAACACATTTTCTTTTCCATATAAATAAAAACCTACATGAGATTATACACATAATCAATTTCACAATTTTCACATATCACCCACCCGTTACACTGCCCCCCCCCCCCCAAAAAAAACACTCTAAACTATAAGACACCTACATACCAAAACTCAAAGCACTTATTTCCACATTTTTAACAAAAAAATATATAAAAATCCCAAATCTGGGTGCCTGTCTAGGAGCATTCACCCATGGTCTACATGGTAGATCCATATCCTTTTCCAATGCTGCTAGATGTATACAGGCATACAGCTTTGATGTTAATCCTTTAGTGGAAGTAGCTCTTACTACTCCAATCCAACCCTACTGTTTTAAACTGAGCTGCCAGTGTACCGTATATACTCGAGTATAGGCCGACCCGAATATAAGCCGAGGCCCCCAATTTACCCCCAAAAAAACTGGCAAACTTATTGACTCGTGTATAAGCCGAGGGTGAGACATGCCTGTCCATCCCTGTGTGTGTGTCCGTCCATCCCTGTGTGTCCGTCCATCCCTGTGTGTCCGTCCATCCCTGTGTGTCCGTCCATCCATCCCTGTGTGTGTGTGTGTCCATCCATCCATCCATCCCTGTGTGTGTGTGTCTCCATCCATCCATCCATCCATCCCTGTGTGTGTGTGTCTCCATCCATCCATCCCTGTGTGTGTGTGTCTCCATCCATCCATCCATCCATCCCTGTGTGTGTGTGTATCCATCCATGCCTGTGTGTGTGTCTCCATCCATCCGTGTGTGTGTGTGTGTGTGTGTGTGTGTGTGTGTGTGTGTGTGTGTGTGTGTGTGTCCAGCCTACCTGTGTCCCGAGCCTTTGTCCCGAGCCTCCGTCCCGTGCCTTGCCTCCTTGCCTCCATCCCGTGCCGTGCCTTGCCTCCGTCCCGTGTCGTGCCTTGCCTCCGTCCCGTCCCGTCCCGTGCCGTGCCTTGCCTTGCCTCCGTCCCGTGCCCTCTTCGTCGGCGCCTCGGCGGCCATTGTAAAATTCAAAAGCCGCGCCTCCGCCTTCGCCTGTGATAGGCGGAACACTGAATTTCCCAGCAGCCTGTGTTCCGCCTATCACGGACATCGTATCATCCTCGTCCGTAGTACGATGTCCGGCTTTTGAATTATAGAATGGCCGCTGTCTGTCTGCTCGACACGCTGATCGAGCGGGCAGACAGCGATGACTCGAGTATAAGCCGAGGGGGGCACTTTCAGCCTCAAAAAAGAGGCTGAAAATCTCGGCTTATACTCGAGTATATACGGTATGTCTTATCTGCAAGCATTGGTAAAAGCATTTATTCTAGAGACCAAAATTTGTCTTTTAGCTCCTGAAAGGTTTTTAATATCCTAGAAGAATATAATTGCGAGATTAATATGATTCCCTTCTGCTTCCAGTTATTAAAGTTCTCTAAGCCATGGTTTCTCAACCTGTGAGGTATGGTGTATACACCGCTCCTAAAGCACCTCAAAGATGAGGCTTGCAAGACTTGTTTTAATGTCCTGCCAGCGCAGCGCCCCAGTGTGAAAACTCTCTGACTTTCACTTTTACAGTGAGAGGAGAGGCGCTTTACATGGGCCTTTTTATAGTGCTATATCACCTGTGAAGTAACAGTGTGAAAGGGGTCTTAGGGTTTGCTGTTACATATATTCCCAGATATTTACACCTCTCCACCACTTGTATGTACCTGGCACCTGGATCAGTTATCCTCCCTGGCGGGATGATTATTTCAGATATTAGTTGCTGAAAGCGGTACAATTATTTTGCATGGAAATTTGGCGTTTTATATTGTAGTCCTGTAATTCTTAGGAATAACTCACTTAAATCTGTCCAAACCAGAGTCTAGTAGACATCCCGGGTATGATAAAGTTTTTAAAAATTAAATCATAAATTATAATATAATAAATAACTATAAATAATTATACCAAATAATAATATAATAATAATAAAAATGATTCAATAATGTAATCAATGAAATTTAATTTGCTCAGTTGCAGAATTGTCGCTGTCATTACTTTTCAGTATTTGATGATCCCTATCGCTCAATTCTGCGAGTGATTCTAATTTATTATCGCTGTTTTCTAACTGGTCTAAAACCACTTTTGATGTAAAGGGACAGTTTTGGTTGCTATGTTTCCAGGCAGAAAGAACAGTTTTTATATTATAAAACTGCATGCAGGGCACTAGGGACAAAAGGGATGTGAAATAATTACATACAGCAATGTAATCTGTAAGATTACATTATACTGTATGTATACTGTGTGTTTTACTTTTTGAATTTGGCACCGCTCTCCGCCCCCGTGCGTTGCAACGCTCGCAGGGAACGGAGCCTGGTGATGTGATACATCAAGCAGAGGACGAGCTGCTCACAATGCAGGGGGACATCGCTGGATCCAAGGGATAAGGTAAGTAAGCTCATCCTGGATCCAGTGATGCGGTCCCGAGTCTGGCTCGGGGTTACCACTAATGGTACTGAATTTTCACCCAGAGCCAGACTCGGGAATACCTCCAGGGGGGTTATTCGATAAACCAGAAAAGAAGCCAGAGCTCTTTATAATATCCAAGCATTTTTGCTTGCATATGATTGGATGATGAAAGTCAGCAGAGCTCCCCGCCATTCACTAAGCTCTGAAGCAACTGAACTTGCAAAGTGCACAGTCTATTTGCTGTTTGAAAATCAACCCCTATATGTGCATTACTACAGTGCTTTATTACACGTTAACGTAGGTTGCATTTAAGCAGCCCTTCATTTTGAAAGTGCCTAAATAAATGATTGGCTTTAATATGACTTCACTAAGTTCTTGGTTTTGAAAATACCTTATATTTTTTATGTATTTGTACATCTTGCTATAGAAGTGTTTTTTGCTAAACATGCTAAAATATGAACAGGTGACGAACAGGTGACTGTTTTACTAGGAAGATCATCTGTTGTTTGAAAAAAGAAAAGAGTTTGGGACTTTAAATGAGGCCTCTGAAGTAGAAATCAGTACCTCCATCCCGGCTTTTGCGCAGCAAAAAGAGAGAAAGGGTTTAGGACTTTGAGTGAAGCATGCAGCTGGAGAGCAAGGAGGCACTAAAGTTTATCAAAATTAATTTTATTCCATAAATACAACATACAATACAATACATTACTGGAACAGAGATACATTGAGACCCGCAAGCCATCTAAAGTTGAGTTGCATAATTTATAATATGCAATATAAATACGTAAACATAAGATACAATTGTATATGACGTCCCATACAATAGTGATAAAATAGTCACTGACTGTAAACATAAGGTAGCAGCATTGTTGGTTCAAACAACTGGATGTATAACCATGAGTGTAGCATCTATAGCTCGACGCGTTTCGTGACTAACTGTCACTCATCAGGAGCAGACGCTGTAGGGATGTCTAAAAAATTGAGAAGTGAACAGTGAGTAAACTGAACACATATAAGATGGGGAAGGGGGAATGATGGAACATTCACCCATACTTACAGGTCAACAATGAACGTGGAGTGTGGCGATGGATGCCACGGCGAAGCTGCAGACAATTGTCTCCCACGGGAGCAGAGGTGGCAAAAACAATGGAAAAGCAACGGGGAATCCTGAAGGGTGAAGTGTGACTGGGGGAGTGGTCCCCACCAAAATCCATGTGTGTGCATGGTTTGTGAATGAAAACATGTGTAAATGAATATAAAAATGTGTATAAATATATGAGCAGTATGTGAGATATTATTATATTACTGGTGAAGCAATAATCCAAATCTATTGTAAGAAAGTGGTAAAAGATGCGGGAAGTAAACGTAAATGTGGAATAGAATGTGAAAAAATAAAAAAATTATATATATATATATATATATATATATATATATATATATATATATATATATATAAACCACGCACTATAAAGGAAAGACCAATATTGTTGATGTGGGTGAAAAGATGAATGGAGATGAAAAACTACAAAGGCAAAAAAAAAAAAAAGCAGAGATGAAAGATTAAAATTACCTCTTAAGTGGATGTGCATGTATGTGAGATAGCCGTGCATGATAACCCAGAGAGCACCAGCCCAAACAGAGAGTGCCCGATCAAACAGTGGAAGTATGAATACTCCACTGCAACCATTGTTTGCCACCAACACCACGCCGGCAGATATGGGAGAGAGGGGAGGCATCAACCCGAGCGATAACCGCCCAGCGAATGGAGCCAAACACACTCACTCATCCAAAACGCCGGATGTAAAACCCAGGAAGCCAGCGCACCGACATCTGATCGGCATCATGCACCCCGGGCCTGGGGGCGTGGCGTCAATGTGCAGCAGAACGCCCATACAACCCTTCCACTAATGGAGTGGGAAGGAGGGACTCCCGGTGCACGTTGCAGCTCCCAGGGCATGACCAACCACAGCAAATCCAAGCAATCCACTCAGACCACACGCCAAGAAACACTGTGCCATGAATGCATGAGTGCATGCTGCATATCTGTATATGACATGTTAATGACTGCCTATCCTATTTATCTTGACCCATGAGTATGCAAGGGAAAAGAGTAGGGTTGTCCAAAAATTGCTGTCCCTGCATACATGCTTCCATCCTTGATAATTAATGAAAAAAGAATAGAGTTTGGGACTTTAAATGAGGCCTCTGAAGTAGAAATCAGAGGTACCTCCATCCTGGCTGTTGTTTTGGCAAGTGTGTGCACTGTGCATCCTGGTGCCCAACACGCGGGCTGTTGGCTCTCTGTGTGTAGCCTGCACCCTGGGCTGGGTCACCTGCCTGTTGGGCATCTGTGCACCTTGCAGAACGGCAGTGGAGTGACAGACTCTGAAATAGACTTTACTGTCAGGTGGAGTTCACAGTACAACATATAATGTCGTGGCCTCGTTCCATAGCTCCCAACTCTCCCTGATTTCGATGGACTGTCCCTGATTTGGAACAATGTCCCCCTGTTCCTCTTTCCTCTTCACTTGTCCCTCATTTTGGTCTGATCTATATAGTTGTATATAAAATGCACGTTTTGTCTTTCAAAAAGTGTTTCCCAGTGCTAAACCTTTCATCCAATTTCTAAATTGCTGCATTTGTACATTTTAAAAGCCAATAGGAATAGTCGTGGTAAAAAAAAAAAGCACTTGTGGATTTAATTAACCTTCTTTTTTATTAATTCTTCTTTAAGGGGGTGTGGCAGCGGGCGTGTCCTATTCCTACATACATTTGCTAGTAGGTGTCCCTCATTGCTATCTCAAAATGTTGGGAAGTATGCTTATTGGGGAGAGAAATAGTGGCGCAAGAGCGTGTAATCTGGTAGGTGGGATTACATTTCACTGCTACTGCCCTTCACCAATGGAGTGGGGAGATTAAAACACTGTCACTGACCACCGATGGGGTGGGTCAAAAAAGCACTACAACAGGGCACCAGAGTAAGTGGGGTGATAACATAATTGCCACAGACACCAATGCTGGGAGTTATTATTGCAGTCACTGACACCAATGCTGTGGGTTTCCTATTGCATCCACCGACACCATTGGTGTGTGCAGCCTATTGCATTAGGGCATGCACCCCATAGCACAAACACACATGAGTGTATATCAGCAGTGGACGATGTCAGTATGGCAGTGGACGATGTAAGTAGTATTTTTAGAATTTTTACATCATTATTTTTTATTCATTTTTTTTAGGAGCCCTGGGCTTTGATAAAATATCAAGGGTCTAAACAAACCCCTAATGTCTCACTTTTAAGACAAAGAAAGAAACTGAGTCCTTTTCTCTGCAGCCTGCAATAAACTTAGTTTAATATGCTTCAGTTAACCACTTGCTGACCTGCTCACTGTGGCAGGTCTGCTCTCCTGCGCAAATTGACATACCTCTACGTTAATCTGTAAAGGCAGGATAACGGGCACGCGGGTCCCACAATCGCAGCGAGGAGAGGCAGAACGGGGAACCACCTATGTAAACAAGGCATTTCCCTGTTCTGCCTAGTGACATGACTGTTCCCTGTCATCCCCTCTACAGTTAGAACACGCTGAGGGAACACAGTTAACCCCTTGATCGCCCCCTAGTATTAACCCCTTCCCTGCCAGTGTGATTCTTACATCAGTTCATTTTTATAGCACTGATCAATGTAATAATATCACCGGTCCCAAAAAAGTGTAATTTGAGGTCAGATTTGTCTGCCGCAATGTGGCAGTCCCGCTAAAAATCGCAGATCAACGCCATTACCAGCAAAAACAATAAAAAATAAATAAAAGTCCCTAAATCTTTCCCATAGTTTGTAGACGCGATAACGTATAATTGTCAATGGTCTCAAAAATGTGTCAAAAGTGACCAATTTGTCCGCCGCAATATTGCGGTCCCGATAACAATTGCAGATCACCGCCATTACTAGTAAAAAAAAAATAATAATAATAAAAATGCCATAAATCTATCCCCTATATTGTAGATGCTATAACTTTTGTGCAAACCAATCAATATACGCCTATTGCGATTTGTTTTACCAAAAATATGTAGAAGAATATAATATATATCTGCCTAAACTGATGAATAAATTAGTTTATATATATATATATATATATATATATATATATTTTTTTTTTTTTTTTGGATATGTATTATAGCAGAAAGTAAAAAGAAAATGTTGTTTTTTTTTTCAAAATTGGCAGTGTTTTTTGTTTATAGTACAAAAAATAAAAGCCACAGAGGTGATCAAATACTACCAAAAGAAAGCCCTATTTGTGGGAAAAAAAGGGCGTAAATTTTGTTTGGGTACAGCGTCGTAGTTAAAGCAACGTAGTGCTGTATCACAAAATATGCTCTGGTCATTAAGGGGGCAAATCCTTCCGGGGCAGAAGTGGTTAAAAATGAAGACAGGAGCAATACAGATCACTCACGATGTTCATTCAGAAAAGAAAGGCCAGTTAATGAAATATTTACCAGCCCCTTCCCTGCTCCTCAGAGGAGAGGAGAGAAACTGGCAGCACCGCAGGGGAGAGACAGGAAGCAGGGGGAATCAGCACCGCACTGGCTGATTAGGGTGTGCCCAGGCACACCCGCAACCAGCACACCCTGTGCGCACACCTTTGACCAACACCAATGCAGGGGGTTATTATTGTGGTCACTGGCACCAATGCTGTGGGTACTTATTGCAGTCTGCCTCTCAGACTGTCTTTCTTTTTCTCTAAAGATGAAATGTAAAAAAACAAGACTTTAAGACCTGACTTTGTAAGGGAAAAGAATCATGCAATCAATTTCAAATGTTAATACTTGTTAGAGACTGCCCAGTCCAAATATTAAAAAACAGGATCAAGACAGAGTTCTTGGCAACCAGACTACATTTGAATAAACATTAGTAGTCCTTTACTATGTGGAAAGAATCCGGGCGCACAAAGCGTCCTTCTATGTTCCTCTGTGTATGATTGTATGAATCCTGAATTATAAATAAGTAGCTCAGTGGCATGGAAATGCTGACTGCGCTTGTCGTTCAAACATCGCTTGAATTTTCAACCTCCTAATAGTTTAGTGACCTCACCTTCAGTTATTTTAATTATTCATTTTTTTTCTTTCTATAAAGGTATTAAAATATTCATGGATCTCAGGGCCATCTTTATTACAGGTACCAGGATTGTTTTATATGGTGCTTTTTATGTTTTTTGGCTCCACATATAAGTATGCATGGATACTTGCAAAGATATCAGAGGAAACCTCGGAAATAAGCAAATGTGTAAATTCCTAGCAGGCTTCCCTTCATTCATTCATTGGATGAGAACGCCTTCTTAGTTGCTGCATACATATGAAGCTGAGCTCCAGGCAGATACAAGAAACACACATTAATGCAGCTATGTAGTCATTAATAAATCATTTTGTTTGTAACACATCAACTGTAAATAACTGAATTTTACTTGGTATCAGCAACTTGCAATCCCCTATGCATCAATCATGACCCTGGAGGAGGGAGGGGCAGAAAGGAGAGCCAATGTGCTGACACGGAAGATGCTGACAGTAGGAGAGAGCAGAGTGCTGACCTCATCATTTTTCACTGTCCAGTCAACGGGTGGGGGTGAAGAAAGAACATAAGTGTACTTCTTCTACAGTTTATAAGTGTAATGCCTCATACACACGATCGGACTTTCCGAAAACAAAACCGTGGAATATTGTCCGAAGGCCGTTGGCTCAAACTTGTCTTGCATACACACGATCACACAAATGTTGGCCAACAACTACGAGCGTAGTGACCTACTAGACATGCTATGTGGTTTTTCAGCTCTTTAGCGCCACCCTTTGGGCCCCTTCTGTTTGCTGAGTGTTGATTCGCGCTTTTCATTTCGCACTTTTCTTTTTCAGTTCGTTTCTGAACGGCCATTCGTCAACCAGACATCTTGCGGAATCGGAGGAGATAATGTGTTATTTATTATTGGCCTTGGAGTTATTGCTTTGACATTTTTTTGGGGTTAAATAATGGTTTGATTTGGTATATTTTCTATATTTTCGGATGCATATAATTGCACTTTTTGGTTAAGTTCTATTGGCAGATAGCATGTCTAGTTTTATGTATTTTCTTTTTTTAATGCACAATAAAAAAAATTGTGTAGAATAATACTTGGCTATGTGTTTTACTTCAAATGATTGTTTGGGAGTAGGCAGTTACATTTTAAAAAATACAATGTAAAATTGACAAGGGACACCAACAGAGGTGTAGCTTTGTTCTTATAAACTACGGGATAATGGTGTTGTGGTAACTTGCCCAAATAAAAACAAACATAATAATATTATTCTTGATATCACTAGCCAAAAAAAAAAAACTGCATTTCTAGATTTAATAATTTGCCACGTCACGAATGTTAATTCACCATTACGAACTCTAGTTTACAAGACCGATCGCTTCTGCTTCCAAGTTTGTACTTTGGACTTTTGTCCAACGGATTTGTGTACACACGATCGAAAAATCGGACAACAGACATTTGTCCACGGAAAATTTGAAGACATGCTAGTAGAGCTGCACAATTATGCCGCGTACACACGTAGCAGACTATCCGGCGGACTTAGTCCCAGAGGATGCTGGGACTGTGACACCATAATGGGCGGGGACATCATCCTGTGATGTCCCTATATAAGTCGCAGCACGCCGCGTCCCTGCCATTGTGACTGGAGACAGCGACGAGGCAACATCTCCAGAAGAGAAGACGGCGACAGCGACAGCAGCAGCGTTCGACAGAAGACCGGGCCACTGCTTGTAAAAGAGCTAGAAGAAGGCCCGGTGGCCCGGCAAGAAGAACCGAAGAGGGGGACAAGACCCCCGAAGAGGGGGACAAGACCCCTGAAGTCGGAAGAAGAGGGCGGCGGCGGCAAAGAAGAAAGCCGGGCTCCTCCGCTAGTAAAAGAGCTAGCAGAAGATAGCGGAGGAGTCCGGCGAGAAGACCCCCGAAGACGGAAGAAGACCCCGGAGCTGTGCAATAATTTATTTTAACCCTTGTGTGTTGTGTTTTTTTACATTTTTTTCCACAGGTGAATGGGTAGGGGTACATTGTACCCCATACTCATTCACATAGGGTGGGGGGCTGGGATCCGGGGGCCCCCTTATTAACCACTTCAATACCGGGCCATAGTCAAATGACGGCCACAGATGGGATCTCCCACCCTGGGTGGACGTCATATGACGGCCTCGGTATTGCGCCGCTCCTGCAGGCCCCCGGGGGCCCGCAGCATGGCAATCGTGGATGGGCTGTGTCCCTTGGACACACCAAAAGAAAGCTCTATTTGTATGAAAAAAATTATAAAAATTTTGTTTGGGTACAGTGTTGCATGACTGAGTAACTGGCATTCAAAGTGTGAGAGCACTGAAAGCTAAAAATTGGTCTGGTAAGGAAGCTGTATAAATGTCCTGTATTGAAGTGGTTAAAGGGGGCTCCCAGATTCCGATAAGCCCCCCGCCCGCAGACCCCGACAACCAACGGCCAGGGTTGTCGGGAAGAAGCCCTTGTCCTCATCAACATGGGGACAAGGTGTTTTGGGGTGGGGGGCACGCGACCCCCCTTTACCAAGGCACCCCCCCATGTTGAGGGCACGCGGCCTGATACGGCTCGGGGGGGGCGCTCGCTGGTCCCCACCCCCTTTCCTGGCCGGCCGGATAGCGTGCTTGGATAAGGGTCTGATATGGGTCCAGGGGGGGACCACCACGCCGATTTTTCGGCGTAGGGATTCCCCTTTAAGTCCATACCAGGTGACGGGGCCAGCGACGCCTCCTTGGCACACACACGGCCTGATTGTCCACCGAAATGCGTGTCCGGCGGACAGATTGGAGTGCAAAACTACTTTCTTAGTCCGCCGGACTTTTGGGTAAAAAAAGTCAGCCGGAGCCTACACACGGGCGGATTGTCCGCCGGACTTTTCCACCAGATTGTTTGATCGTGTGTATGAGGCATTAGTCATCAAGAATCGTTATCGCAATCTTGACTAAAGTGTTTCCCAATTTTTTCTATGCAAAGAATTCTCTGCTCTTCTGAAGCCACAGCAGTCAAAAGAAAGGAAGAGAAAAACCTGGCAGTCTGCCAAGCAACAAAACATTCTTTATCAGTTGAACTTAAGTATAAACATTGTAACAATTTGTCAATGGAATAGATTTTGTGTGTAAGTGGAAAACGTTTAATCACTTAAACACTAAACCTTTTTCTGACATTTGTTGGTTTCAAGTTAAAATAATTTTTTTTGGCTAGAAAATTACTTAGAACCCCCAAACATTACATATATATTTTTTTTTAAGTAGACACCCTAGAGAATAAAATGGTGGTTGTTGCAATATTTTATGCCACACTGTATTTGCGTAGTGGTCTTTCAAATGCAATTTATTTTATTTTTTTAATTGCTTTAATGAATTAAAAAACAAAAAACTAACCAATAAAGTTAGCCCTTTTTTTTTTTTTTTGTATAATGTGAAAGATTTTACATCATGAGAATCATGATCTTTATTCTAAGCTGAAAAATCGTGATTCTCATTTTGGCCAGAATCGTGCACCTCTACATGCTAGGCATCATTTGTTGGCGGAAAGTCCGACAACAAATGTCCGATGGAGCGTACACACGGTTGGATTTTCCGCCAACAGACTGTCATCCAACATTTCCCATCGGAAAATCCGATCGTGTGTACGGGGCTTTATAGTGGATGTGATGTCATCCACCTGGCTATGCTGTGTGAGGGGGGTGTGTACATTTCTGAATTACATGGACAAAATACAAATATTTTGGCAGGTAACACAACTCCTTTACATATATTTTATCTTTTTATTTAGCTGTTTGCTAAATAGACCTTGTTGTCTCCTCTGTCATAAATGCTTTTCCCGGCCTGTCAGCGGCACTCTAACCATGCATGTGCAGCTCAGACCATATGTGTCTGCTGGGCATAGAAGATTGTGGATCCCGGTACTCAGGGCTTGGGGATCATTTGGTTGAACTTGATGGACATGTGTCTTTTTTCAACCTGACTATGTAACTATAACTATGTAACTATGTCCACAATGTCAACAAAGCTGTTATGACTGAATTTAGGGTGGCACAGTGGTGTAGTGGGTAGCACTCTCACCTAGCAGTAAGAAGGGTCACTGGTTCATATCCCAACCATGACACTACATGCCTGGAGTTTGCATGTTCTCCCTGTGCCTGTGTGGGTTTCCTCCCACACTCCAAAGACATGCAGGTAGGTTAATTGGCTTCTGTCCAAAATTGGCCCTATTATATGAATGGGGACGTTGGATTGTCGGCTCGTTGAGAGTAGGGACCAATGTGAGTGTGCAATATACAGGGATAGGGACAATTGTAGACACTCGCTCAGGTTGAACTAGATGGACTGGTGTCTTTATTCAACCTTACTAACTATGTAACTATGCAATTCATTCATAACAGCTGTATTGCTTATGCTGTGATTGGCCCACAGCTATCAGATGGTACCTGGGCCAATCACAGCACCCTGTACCATGCGATTAGCTATAGCCAATCACAAATCACTAGTGATCACATCTGTCATGAATGGTTAACCCATTCATGACAGTTGAAAACATTGCTATTGCAATGATCTTTATTGTAACAACAAACAAAATGTGAAAAAAAAATAAAAATAATGATGACCTCCTCAGAGTAGTACATTGTTACTATGGTGATACTGAACTACTCTGATGAATGCATTTAAAATCAATAGTTACAAATTTAAAAAATGAACAAAAACTGAATACAGTACATTTTTTACATGCGGTCACCAGTCTGTGTCCCTGATCAGCACCATATCAGTCATATGATGACATTTTACTGTACTGGTGACAGAAAACAAATTGTGGGGAAAAAAATTGTTTTATTCAGTTTCTTTATTTAAAAACCAAATGGTGACCAAAAAAATATTACTTCAAAGAGTTCACATTGCCTGTTACTAAATGCCTCAGACTGTTTACTTTCCAAAAAGGTGTAGTTGGGGGATATTTGTACTGTCTCAGCATTTTAAGGCCTCAAAAAATGAGAAAGATAAGTCAGTACATCAGAATTGATACATTTTCAAATATGTATTTCATAGTTTGTAGACGCTATAACTTTTACACAAAGCAATTAATATACACTTATTAGGATTTTTTTTATCAAAGACATGTAGCAGAATACACATTGACCTAAATGTTTGATGAAATTAGATTTTATTGGGTGTGTTTTATGACATAAAATAAAAAATATATATATATATATTTTTTTTTTTCACAAATTTTGGGTTGTGTATTTAGTTAATATCGCAAAAAATAAAAAAACCCAGTGGTGATAAAATACCACCAAAAGACAGCTTTATTGGTGTGAAAAAAAAATGATAAAAATGTAATTTGCGTACAGTATTGCATGACTGCGCAAGTGCAAGTTTAAGTAGCGCAGTGCTGAATAGCAAAAAAAATGCTCTGGTCATGAAGGAGGGAAAACCTTCTAGCGCTCAAGGGGTTAAGGAGTGTTATCAGCTTCTGTTAATTACAGAACACCTTCTCCGTATATGTTAAGTGTTCTGTAGTCCCAAAACGCTTTCTAAGCTAGTTTAGAGTTCATTTTGTTCAATATTTTTTGTTTTAGGAATGTTTTTCACAAATAAACAAATTCGATGTACAGGCATACCCCACTTTTAAGTACACTATGGGGTTTATTTACTAAAGAATTTTAAGCCTAATAAACTTAGTAGCTCAAACAGCTGGTACCCAACGGTGAGGGAGATAGGAAGGACAAGGAAATGGTACCTTATTCCATACAGAATAAGCATACTGCTGGAAAATATATGGATGTAGAGTTACGTAGCAGTCCAGTCCTCATAGACACCATAGTCATTTTACATACTTTTCAACTTTTTGAGATGGGAACAAGGGACACAGATTAGTAAAAGTATGTGGTCATAGAACACACCCCTTGCCAAGAGAATTATACAAAATAAAGATGTTAAACCCTTTATACTGGCTTTTGACTTTTTCAAATGCATCAATTCAAAAACTGGATGAAAGGTTTAGCACTGAGACAAACTTTTTGAAAGCGAAATAGTGCATTTTATATACAACTATAAAGATCAGACCAAAATTAGGTACAAATGAGGAGGAAAGAGGGACAGAGGGACTTTGTTTGAAATCAGGGTCAGGGAACGTCTTGTAAGATTGTTTAACCACCGTGATTATCTGCAGTGGAATGTTTCCTATAGAAGCCTCTAATGATCTACTCAATTCTTGCTTCACCACTACTGCTGTGGACAGACGTGACCCTTTCACCGATAGACACATTGGGGGTTATTTACGAAAGGCAAATCCACTTTGCGCTACAAGTGCACTTGGAAGTGCAGTCATTGTAAATCTGAGGGGCAGATCTGAAATGAGTGGAAGCTCTGCTGATTTTATCATCCAATCGTGTACAAGCTAAAATGCTGTTTTTTTATTTTCCTTGCATGTCACCCTCTGATCTTCAGAGACTGCACCCCTATGGTTTTAAGCAGAGGATAAAACCTGTTTTTATGACTTCTGACCAGCTGATTCTTGTAATCAAAATGTTATTGCACATATAGAAACCAGTGAATCCTCAAAACAATCCTGTGCTTTGTAAATGCAAGGCAAAGCAACATGCTCTCTTTAAAGAGGAAGTAAACCCTGATGAGTTTATTTCCTCTTTCATTCCCTGCAAAGTTAAAGCATAATGGACTACTTTGCATCGCATAGTAGTCCATTATGTGTCACTTACCTGACACAGGAGCCAGCGAAGTCACCGCTGTCCCCTGTAGTCCGGCGCATCCATCTTCTCGGTGGGTCTCGCTGTCATTCGGCGAAGCCGCGATGACGTCACTCCGGCACATGTGCACGGGAGCCGCCACTCGCGTCATATCGCCGTTGACCGGTGCGCGCCGTTATCTACGGCGCATGCGCCGTAGACAGCGGTGCCTGTCTTTCGGCAAATATCTCCTAAACCGTGTAGGTTTAGGAGATATTTCTTGGACCTACAGGTAAGCCTTAATCTAGGCTTACCTGTAGGTAAAAGTTGGTTGTAAGGGTTTACAGCCACTTTAAAGCCCTCTGTGATAAACCCAACTGGGACAGGGGCTTTTGAAGGGGACTAGGGGCTAGCCTTCTACCCACTGAATATGGCCTATGGAGGAGACCGGGGATTTTGTCTGCTTCTCCCGGTCAGAGCATGGAAAAGGGGTCAGTTCAGCCTGTGATCCCATGGAGAGAGCAGATCATTCTCTATGATGGACAACACGTGATGAATGCTAAGAGTGAGGCTTGGATTCATTTTCTGAATAAAGACAACAAAGCTTCCCTTTTGGAATGGATGGAAAGGTGTATCAATAATCTTGTACAGGATAATGGTCAGAGGAAATATGGTGACCATCCTGCAGACTGGGTTGGAGAAGCTCCTCCACTTTGGATAGAAATATTTATCAACAATATTCCTCAAGAAATCTAAGAAGATAAATGAATTCCACTTTTTCATACTGCTGGAGGATTGTATGAGTTTTGTTTTATGATGACTTTTGTAGTGGACAGATTACACAAGTGAAACCCAAACACCTAACAGACAGCATGTGTAATGTACTTTGTGTATTTGTGGGCTTGGTGCGGGGTTGTCTGGGGTGGACCCTCCTAGACTAATCAAAGTTCGGGTGCCTGGCTGTTGATTAGCTTACTGTTAATTAGATAACTGTTAGCTGTTGGCCGTTCATTAGATGTACAGTTAGCTGTACTAATGATATTACTGTTTAATGTTTGCATTGTTTAGGATAATGTGATCCAACTCTTATGTGATTTTGTGTGGTATAAATTATGTGTGAATTTACAATAAAGGGTCAGTTCCAGTTTGCACCTAAGCTAGTGTAGTATAGTTCTTGGGTGCAATGCTCAGCTATAATACCTGGTACCTGGTTCCAGACTGGAGGAAGCTGTATCTTGACAGAAGCACCTAAGCGGGGTGCCAAGCGATCCATCACACCAAACCCCCCCGCCTCAGCAGGACATGGTCACCTCACCTTAGAAGTTATTACTGCTAACTGGCTCTAAAAGATACAGCAACTGGTGATATCATCTGTATCCCTACTTTACCACCTAGTAACCTGGAACAAATATGCAGCTTTTCAAGAAGAGTGGTGCTGCTCTAAGGAGCAGTGCTCTCACTACATACACAGGGCCGTTAATGGCAGCAGAGTCCAGGATCAGGAGGAAGGGCGGAGGACCATCAAAATCCGCTAGAGAGCTGGGTCTGTGTAAGAGCATCGGTCCAACAAGGTATTTTAACCCTTGCTGCAGCACTGTGGTTTTAAGAAAAGTAAGATAAAATCAGATATATTACTGTATATGCAGCCAACAGCATAACAGTAATAAACCAGGAGGGTTTAATTGGGCTTTCAAAATTTTTTCTGTAATTTAGCTTATTGCTAAGAGCCTCTCAAAAATGATATCAACTTCATTTCATCCAGTAACAATGCTGACTACCAGCATGTCCAAAAATGAAATGACACCTTCAGAAATCCTGCTTAGGCGCCTGCCATGCTCCTCTCCCTCATGTCATCATCCAGTGGATTAAAATCAAAATGTATTATCGCTCCGCAGACACACACACTTATCGCCTAAGCCAGTTTCAAGTTAAAGAATTATCATACTTAATACTGACACGTTAAGGCTGTAAAGCTAGATTGGATGTTTACCATTGCGGGAATATTGCTTGCCATTTGTATGTGCTGTCTAAAACAGCAGTAGCTTAAACCCAATATAATCCTTATTAATGAGCAGAAATTGCTGCTGTGCATATGATTGTCCCTGACTGTCCCCAGCTACAAAGACAGTTCATGTCTATGTCATTCATTCTGTTAGCTTCATAAACAATCTCAGTAAATCACGTTATAAAATAGCTATGCCATATCTGCAAATTAATTTGTTTTCCAGCCCAGCCAGTCTTTAGTCGCTGTATCTCTTTTACTCTTAAAGGAAATCTATGGTCATAACATACTGTACTTTAATTTATTAACATCAGCATCTAACGGTTATTTCGAAAATCCAATATAAATTAGGTTGAAAAATCTCTTTTCTGATTTGCCATCTCTTTCCACAACCTCCTAGATTCCCTACATGATTTGCAGTTTCTCCTCTGCTTACTTTCAATTTCTAAGGACTACGTATCCCTTGGTACCTTGCTGCCTGCAAGCAGTGATTCCTGTACTGACACCGCCTCCTGACACTCCTCCTACCAGCACCTCTGCAGTTGAGAAGGCAGGCTCTGTGAAACGTGTGACACAGCAGAGCCTACTCACAGGACATAGCGAATGCGTGTCACAGAATACAAGTAAATGTTTGGGGAGCTTCCCAAAGTAGGTTTGTAGACTATAGTTCATTTAGACTAAGCCTAGGTTCACACTAGAATGTGGTGCCAGAAACCCGTGATCCGTGTGCGTTTCTGGCACTGCATTTAAATCTCACTGCCCTTGCGACCTGCGGTGGGTGTCAGTGGAATTCAAAGTACATCCCAAACGCAGGTTGCAGATTGCATGGTACAAAACAACAATGTGATCCAGTTGCAGCGAGGTTCCAAATTTGGTGCATGCACAACTTTTGTGCGATGCGGTGCAATTTGAACTCATTCCAAATTAATGGGCTCAAACTGCACTGCACAGAATCACATGTGAATTGCACAGGAATGTGGTGCAGTTCCTGTGCAATTCATATGCGATTCATATTGTGAACCGAGGCTAATAGGAGTACATTTGACCACAGATACACTTTAAGAATGAGACTTCAGTTTTTTAATTCTACGGTTATTTCTGATTGGCATACCCATGGCAGGCAATGTAACAGGCTCACATTGCTCTTTAATGCATAAGTAGCATGCATTTACTCACTCCCTCCTTCTTCTCATCCACCCAAAGCCCACCTTATGGTGTCCATACACGAGACAAAACATTTTTGAAAATCTGTCATTTGGACAGTTTGTTTGTTTTTTTGTCCAGGTAATGGGCAAAAATCAAAAATCAGTTGTGATGTTTTTGAGCCAAAAGTTGGTAGGAAAAGTTTGGAAAACTTCTGCCGAATGTACAATAAATTGAAAGGTTAATATGTTTCTCACCCATTAAAAAGTGTTGGTATCTCGCATATGTGACCCAAAAGCAAAAAACCAATGAGAACTGATTTAATTATGTCCACTGAATGGTTTATCATTTGAAATTTGGTCATTACATGATGGCAATATAGTTTTCTCTCACAACCCTGTGTTCATTTTTCAAAAATGCGTTTGAATGATTTTTTGACTGGTGTATCGCTAGAAATAGATTCCTGTGTAGGTGCTGAATTCAGTAAAGTGAACCCGTTTCTCTGCCCAATATGGGCTATGTACTACTTATGAATGGCCATTGTGTGCACCATCTAAATATCTGTCCCTACCAATGCCAACATATGGAACAAGACAGGAACACAAAGGGAAATAGGAAAGACAGCAGACGGATTGTGTGCCAGTTATTTCTGCTGCCTGCCCCATCAGCAGCCAGTGCAGGCACCTACACTGCTAGCTGGAACTGATACTTCACCTGCTAAACGAATACAGGGACAAAGCACAGCCAAAATAAGTGTAGCACCCTCTAGTGTGCTAGTGTACATAGTTGTAGTGTAGGAAAATTTGGCCTGACTGAGAGACAGGCCTGGGTTGAATCTCGGTCAGGGCTGAGTGACTCAGCGAGGCTGGATAACTCGGCAAGCAGCATCTCTGGTGGCTCCCCCTGCTCTTTGGAGAAGCTTCCAGAAGTAGAGGGTGGAGTCTAGGAGGAGCTGCTGGGAGTATTGAGGAGGCCCCTTAGCCAATCCCAATCAAAATTTGCTGGCAGTGCATTTTATATAAAACTATATAGATCAGAACAAAATGAGTAACAAATGAGGAGGAATGAGGGATGGAGGGACGTTTCTCCAAATCATGGACAGTCCCTCAAAATCAGGGATAATTGGGAGCTATGCTAAAGGGGCCACGGGTTTCTGCCTATAACAGGCTTTTGATCAAAAATCTGCTGGGTCAAATCATTTTTGATCAGTGTGCCAGCTGAAGTTCTGCAGGCAAGTGTGCTGGAGGAAGCAGAGGAGTTTATATAATATGGGAAAAGTTGTTCCTGAAGTTTTCGAAGTCAAGTGGGCATCCCATAATACCCCTATTCCCCATCCAAGTTTAAATCCATTCAGTGTGCCTGGCTGTGCAGGGGGGGGGGGGGGGTCACATTTCACCTGCGGCTCCTTAGGGGGTGCGCTGCATAAGTTTGATCATTTTTATTGACAGCATAAATTAAATAAATGTGTGATTTCACATTTGCCTGGAGTATTTTATTAACTCTTTTGTGACCAGAGGTCACTGAAACTTAGATGTCTAGACCAGATTTAATAGTGTCAGTGTGAGTCAGTTAAGTGGCAACATGGTCTGCAAACTAGGAACACACACAAATGTGCGTTTTCAGTCCTCTGCTATAATGTTAATGAAGGGTTTTTATGGCATGGAACGTTTTGCGTGCGGGAAAGGAATACTGCCGTCACAAAGTGACCCTCCCCATGGATAACGACTATAAGCAGGCTGTTATATTTAGAGTTGAACAAGCTATGTAAATTGTCTAACATGTCATGATTTGTAATTCTGCTACTTTGTAACACTTAAGCCTAGTACACCTTGTTAGAAAATCGAACGATAATATCTGTATTAACCCCTTAGCGCTAGCGCTAGCGCCTTCCGACCCTCTAAGAGGTTTCCGACAATCGGAGGTGGAGATTTCGGTCATGTGACCACCATGATTGGCTGTTAGAGCAGTCACATGATTGGAAAGCTCCTGATCATAAGTAGCGATCGGGAGACCACCGGTAACTGTGTCAGGAGCGCGCATACGGCTCAATACCAAATCAGTGTATATTATTTAGTCTGAGAGTGATATATATATATATATATATATATATATATATATATATATATATATATATATATTATATTACCAAACGTATTGGGACGCCTGTCTTTACCCGCACATGAACTTTAAGGGCATCCCAGTCCGTAGGGTTCAATATTGAGTTGGCCCACCCTTTGCAGCTATAACAGCTTCACCTCTTCTGGGAAGGCTGTCCACAAGGTTTAGGAGTGTGTCTATGGGAATTTTTTGACCATTCTTCCAGAAGTGCATTTGTGAGGTCAGGCACTGATGTTGGACGAGAAGACCTGGCTTAGAGTCTCCGATCTAATTCATCCCAAAGGTATTCTATTGGGTTGAGGTTAGGACTCTGTGCAGGCCAGTCAAGTCCCTCCACCCCAAACTCGGTCATCAATGTCTTTATGGACCTTGCTTGTGCACTGGTGTGCAGTCACATAGGAACAGGAAGGGGCCATCCCTAAACTGTTCCCACAAAGTTGGGAGCATGAAATTGATCAAAATGTCTTGGTTTGCTGACGCCTTAAGACAGTGATGGTGAACCTTGGCACCCCAGATGTTACAAAACTACATTTCCCATTATGGTCATACACTTTGCAGTGTAGTTGAGCATCATAAAATTTAAAATGTAGGAAATGTAGTTCCAAAATATCTGGGGTGCCAAGGTTCACCATCACTGCCTTAAGAGTTCCCTTTACAGTTCCCTTTACTGGAACTAAGGGGCCAAGCCCAACCCCTGAATAACATCCCCTCACCATAATCCACCCTCCACCAAATGATTTGTACCAGTACACAAAGCAAGGTCCATAAACATATGGATGAGCGAGTTTGGGGTGGAGGAAGTTGACTGGCCTGCACAGAGTCCTAACCTCAATCTGATAGAACATCTTTGGGATGAATTCGAGTGGAGACTGCTAGCCAGGGCTTCTCGTCCACATCAGTGCCTGACCTCACAAATGCGCTTTTGGAAGAATGGTCAAATTTTTTTTTATACACATTATGATTCCTTGTAACAGTGATGATCACTGTTATAAGCAATTCTTTTTATGAATGGCATCCATTCATAACCATTATGTACTATTGGGAGAGCTGTAATTAGCCACAACTATCACATGGTACAGTGTGTTGTGATTGGCTGTCTGTACCACGTGATCACTGTGACAAATCATAGAGAGCAGCACAATAGTACACAATGAATGGCTATGAATGAATGTGTACAATCGTCATGTGATCGCTGTGATTGGTCATAGTATGGACATAGTTCACACTATTGCAGTGCAGTGCAGTGAAAAAAAGTACATCAAGTTGCATTTTTTCCACACTGCAAATGCACAGAAACACACACAAATGCATGTAAATGCAGGAAAATGCACTGTGCATATCAAGGGCATGTGCACATTTGCTACATTGCGTTCAAAATGCACTGCACTTGCAATCTGCAGCCGGTGTTATTGTTAACGTACAGATCCTCCAAGTATAGGTGGCAAATGCAGCGTGTGTGTCTGCACTGAATTGTATGGCACAGTAGTACCATGCCATAATCTGATTGCTGTGCATTTTGTAAAGCAGTGCATGCACTAGTTTGGTGTATTCTGTCACAATTTCAGCCCTTTCAAACGAATGGGCTCAAATCACACTGCACGCAGATCACGCGTGAATCGCACAGGAATGAACAGTGCGCTCCTGTGCTACTCGTGGTGTGAACTGGCCCTTAGAGCTTGTTTTCCCTACCAGCAAAGGTCAGACACGCCTTCTGGTGTGTTAGTCCAATAGCTCTGCAATCAGCGCATGTTCCCTGCTGATTGGAAAACTTTAGCTCTGATTTAAAATATTTGTTATCCCAACACTCACTGATACGTGCCGGCTGTACCATGTACTTGTATGAGAAAGTGTCCTGTTCTTTTTGTATTGCTTCCTTTGTGTGAAATCCCTGGTGTTCCTGACAGTCCCTCTGCTTTCCTCAAACTGACCACACTAAGCAAGAGAACACAGCATGGTCAGTTCTCTAGCTATGCTGTACATTCTACCAATAATCAGACCTGTCCTGACACGCCCCTCACTGCACAGCCATTCACTGGGAAGTACAGTGTCCTGTTACTTCTCCTCACCCAACTCTAGCACCCCTTTCAAACCGAGGGCATTTTGCAGGCACTATAGCCGTTAAAAATAACACCTGCAATCTGCCCTCAAACAGCTGCTCCATTGTCTCCAGTTTGAAAGCCCGTTGCCCTGGCAGGACGTCAGGAAAAGTCCTGCCAGCAGCTTCTTTGGAGCGGCGAAGGAGCGGTGTATTTATCATTCCTCCACCGCTGTTCCCTATTGAAATCAATGGGGCAGCACGGCTATACTGCTGGCAAAACGCAGCTACTGTGGCACATTGCGGGAGGGTTTAACCCTTTCTCGGCCACTAGCGGGGGTTAAAAGGGCCCCGCTAGTGGACGAAATGTGCCGCAAATCCAATGGTAAAACGTCACAAAAAATAGCAGCGTTTTACCGCCGACGCTATGGGCGGCACAATGTGAAAGGAATCTAAGGCTGCATTCACTCTACAGCAATTTGAATTGCGGGCAGATTTGTTGTGGATCTGCCCCTGATTTGACAGCGCCGAGGTGTGAATGACAAAATGCACTCAAGATGCCATTCATTTGAATGACACCTCAAATCCTGGTGCAGGTCTGCCTCGATTGTTGCAGATTAAAACGTGCTACAATTGCGGCAACCCGCATCGCGGGACGCATGTTGCCCAAGATTAGTTTAGGAGCTACTTTTGGCCGACAAAAGTTTTTTCTTACTTTCTGCTATACAACACACCCAATACAAATATGTCATGTAGGGACTTTTTGTTTACTTTTTATTTTTTACTAGAAATGGCAGAGATCAGTGATTTTTAGCAGGACTGCGACATTGCAGCAGACAAATTGGACACTGACACTTTTTGAGGACCAGTGACACCAATACAGTGATCAGTGCTTAAAAAAATGCACTGACGCTGTATAAATGACACTGGCAGGGAAGGGGTTAACATCAGGGGCAATCAAAGGGTTAAAGGTGTTCCCTGGGAGTGCTTTATAACTGTGTGGGGGATGATGACACTAGATGAAGAGAGAGATCTGTGTTCCTGATTAGTAGAAATAACAGATCTCTCTCTTCCTCTGTGACAGATTGACAGTCTGCCTTACATAAGCAGACCAGCGTTCTGCCATTTCCCCCGAGCGATCACCGGTGGCCTGCTGATTGGCTCCCGCTGTGTCCAATCACAGTGGGAGGGGGTCGCCGGCAGTGCGCATGCCCGAGACCAGGAAGTGCGCAAGTGGGCAGTCCAGAAGTAGTTAAAGCTTATCTATGGTCAAAATGTAAAATCATATATTCATTTACACGTTGTATTTCAATTATTTCTAGCCTACTTTTAATAATCTGACATTTTATTAAGCACAGCTCCATCTAAAAGGGGGGTAGCTCCGCTTGTTTGCCCCCCCCCCGCCACATTTGCCACCTTTTGGGGGGAGCGGGTACTTGATCTTGACAGGTACCTACTCCCACTTCTGGCTCAGCTTGCTGGGGTGAACTGAGCCAGAAGTTTGGCCTCCTCCTTCACCTGCAGCCAGCACATTAACAAAGCGCAGCATGCTTTGTGAATTCGCAGTAGGAACCCAGCTGTGAAGCCGCAAGGCTTCACTGCCAGTTTCCCTTAGTCAAGATGGAAGCCCCAAGCTTCTCTTTAAAGTTTGTACGCTTACTCACCAGGGGCTGCTAGTCCATTAAGGGCACACAGAAACACCCCCTCTAGCCACACCTACCCCTATATGGTTAATAGATAGGTCCATGCATAGCTTGAATCTATCCATGGCTGCCACAACCACCCCCTATTCATACGTCCGGCCCCTTTCAGGATGCCGGGTGCATTAATTACAGCAGTGGGGTGTTTTCTGAAGCACCTGTTTAGAACCATAGGCTCTAAATAGGCTTCAAAATAGGGTGGGCTCGGAGCTCAGAGCATTGTTGGGTGCCCACCCAGGTGTGTTAGAAAAGCAAATGAATATTTGCTTTTCTAACACTGAATCGCTTCTCCACCAATCGGGGAGCGTGGGTCTGATACCTGTTTCCCAATTGGCTGAAAGGTCAGGCGATCCTATTGCACGCCTAGGAGCAGGATAAGGGGGATCCATGGCGGAAGGCACAGTGATCCACACCACAGGCGGAGGAAGAAAGCCCTCAGACACGTTGCCCGCCCGCTTCCTAGAAAGAAAAAAACATCAGCCGCCACTGTTACTCACTATGCCCTGGGAGTCACTGCTGTATTACATATTACACAGAGCCTACCTTCTGATCTACAGAGGTGCTGAGAGATGGAGTTTCAGAAGGTGGAGTCAGTACAGGAATCACTGCTTTGAGGCAGCAAGGTACCATGGGATACGTAGTCCTTAGAAATTGGCAGACAAGAAGCTGAGCAGCATGCAGGGAATCCATGAAGTTGTGGAAAGAGATGGCCAGCAGACAGGCAACACTCCCAATATGAAAGAAGATTTTTCTTCTAGTAAGTTTACATTGGATTGTCAAAAACAACTATTGTTTGTATTGTTAGTACAATGATGATGTTATAAAATGATAAAGTGTGCTGCGACCATAGAACTGTTTTAACCTTTTGCAGCCCACATAACACATATGTACAGTGGCAAAGAGGATGGGCTTTAAAGGTGAAGTACTGCCAAAGCTCATTGTTGTACTTCTCCCATGGATCGCAGGCGTGAAGTTCGTTTCGCACTCCTGAGACCCGTTTTCAGCTGACAGCGGGCTGAAGCTTGTTTTCGGCTGAAATGACTATGCCGGTTCAGGCTCAGGAAGGATTGCGACAATATGGTCGGGATCCACCCAGAACTCTGGACCAGTACCCGGCACAGCCTCACAGCAAGCTGCCGAGAGCCTGAGTTGGTGTCCTGTTGAGAAATGTCCCCCACCGGATAGTGTCCACCCTGTACTGTGCAGTACGGAGGACAAAGGAGAAGCCGAAAGTCTCTGTTCATGAGCTCTACACGACCCCTGTAACAGTACATTCTGTCATGCACTTCCGCACGCTCCCGGGGCTTGTGCAACTCTGCAAGGGGTGGGTGTAGGGGCGGATGCATACAAAAGAGGCCGCATGAATAGCAGAGCTCATACGATGGGCGGATGTATTATTGAGAAGTGTGAAGGTCCACCAAACCCATCAACATTGCTAAACCCAGCCTTCAGTTGTGTAAACATGCTCCGCAAAGATCCGCCTATTTGAGAAATCCATGAACATCGGGAGCGTGATAGAATGTACTATTTATTGCGCAGGCACTGTGAAGAACTTATGAACAGCTGTTCATGTTTGGAGACTTTCATAGTCACCTTTGTCCTCCGTACTGGGCAAGCGCTGCGCCTGCGCAGTACAGGGCGGACACTATCCGATGGGGGGACCTTTCTTGTCAGAACTCTGGCTGCTCAGTCCAGCGCTCCATTGCGTGTGATGGGGCAGAGCAGGGAGCTGATGACTGGTAGCCACCAGCTCTCTGCTCAGGAAGCTCTGAGAGCCGAGCGATCGGTGGTATTTGATCGCTTAGTTCTCAGTGTTAGAGTCAGCTAGGTAAGTATGAATAAAAAAGCAAACCCATACTTCTCTTTTAACACCCACAGGGCACACATGTGCATTTATGGGAGGCAGAGGCTTCTGTGCTGAAAGTGTGCTCACTACGCCCACAGGACTAGGAAGACCTGCCCCCCTCGTTGCATATAAGCCCACGTAAGTGGACACAAGAGTGGGCATGGAGGGATTAGGAAAGTACCCAGTTCCTAAAACTTGAATGAAACAGAGTTAAAAATCATGCTAAATCATTCATCTGCCCTGTTACTCCATTTGTCCTACATTGATGGTTGAATGCGGCACACTATGCATTTGCAATGCTATCTGATAGAGAATTCTGAGCCAAACTGTTCATGATCACTAAAAAGCTATAAAGACAGCCTGTGCAGTTGGAAGAACAGATGTTTAAACTCCAGCTATGAGTTCAAGAGCCAAGAAACGGCTTCTTCCACAAAGTTGTCTGCCCATAGACACTCAGATATCACCCCGAGAGCGACGGAAGATATTTGCGTGCCCAAGACGTTGAAAAATCTCCTTATGTGATAAAAGCGCCTCTAACTGCCATGGGCGTTCGTTATTGCCCCCTAAGTAGGACACAGATGGCGAGTATTGAGAGCATCACTAGTGACTCTCTATGGCCACTCTATGTTACACTCCACACACTACAACCATTTACAGCTGAGCGAGTGAGTTATTCATTTGATAAGGGGTTAGGAACGCTTTAGGAAGGGTTCTCTTCTCTATTAGGGCAATTTGGAGCACGCTGCATGAGATATTTTTTCTATTCACTCTTTTTTTATATTGAGAACTCATTCGCACCAGCAGACACACAACAAGGTGCACATGTCGCGTATCCTGATCGACTTTGTGTACGCTCACTGTGATAGGTTGTTAACCACCAAGCCTCTTTCTGAGATTTGTTGTTTACAAGGTAAAAAAAAAAAATTCTGCTAGAAAATTACTTAGAACCCCCAAATATGTTATATATATTTTTTTCTAACACTCTAGAGAATAAAATGGCGGTTACTGCAATACTTTCTGTCACACGGTATTTGCGCATCGGTCTTATGAGCGCACTTTTTTAAATTAAAAAATAAGACAACAGTAAAGTTAGCCCATTTTTTTTATATTGTGAAAGATAATTATACGCCGAGTAAATTGATACCCAACATGTCACACTCAAAATTGCGCCGCCTCGTGGAATGGCGACAAACTTTTACCCTTAAAAATCTCTATAGGCAACATTTAAAAAATTCTACAGGTTGCATGTTTTTGAGTAGCAGAGGTGCCTTAGGGCTAGAATTATTGCTCTACCGATCGCGGCGATACCTCACGTGTGTTTTGAACACCGTTTTCATATGCGGGCGCTACTCACGTATGTGTTCGCTTCTGCATGTGAGCTCGGCAGGACGGGGCGCATTTTTACCTTTTATTTTTTTATTTTTACACTGTTCTTTTAAAAAAATAAATAAATGGTGTCACCTTTATTCCTATTACAAGGAATGTAAACATCCTTGTAACAGAAAAAAAGCATGACAGGACCTCTTAAATATGAGATCTGGGGGTCAAAAAGACCTCAGCTCTCATATTTACACTAAAATGCAATAAAAAATAAAAAATAAAAAAATGTTGTCATTTAAAAAAAAAATGGCCCATTGAGAGCTATGGGCGGAAGTGATGTTTTGATGTTATTTCTGCCCTGCAGTGATATGGAGATGGGTGGGGTGCCATCTTCCCCTCACTCGTCTCCATATCAGGCCAGAAGGATCCAAATGCCTCCGCTGCTGCCGGCGGCTCCGGTAAGCAGCGGAGGGCACCGGAGCGCAGTGGGAGGGGGGGGGGGCCTCTCCTGCCGCCGATAAAAGTGATCTTGCGGCAAAACCGCCACAGAAACCACTTTTATCTTGTAGCGGACCACCCGCTGAAGAAGAAGATATCGGGGTTATGGCAGCTAGCTGCTGCCATAAGAAAGATATTCCTCTTCAAAGTACCGACGTATAACGACGGTGGGTGGTCCGGAAGTGGTTTAAAATGAATCAGTGCTTGCTTTTATTTTTTTATCTTTTTAACTTAAACATTTTTAACTTTTCACCCTATTTAATTCTATTTGCAGAAGCTTGCTTCGCAAGAGTGCAACATGTCATATTTTTTCCAATGCACACCAACTCAGCGCAAATTGCGTTATCTATTTATTTAAACGTTATTGGGCAATGCTACTCAGCATAGCCCAATGGAGCTGGTGTGAATGAGCCCCATAAGTTATTATTCATTCTTATAATATTAGAGTAGGATTTTACATTCATAAATTCTGCTATATATACACTATATTACCAAAAGTATTGGGACACCTGCCTTTACACGCACATCAACTTTAATGGCATCCCAGTCTTAGTCCGTAGGGTTGAATATTGAGTTGGCCCAACCTTTGCAGCTATACCAGTTTCAACTCTTCTGGGAAGGCTGTCCACAAGGTTTAGGAAGGAGTGTGTCTATGGGAGTGTTTTTTCATTCTTCCAGAAGTGCATTTGTGAGGTCAGGCACTGATGTTGGACGAGAAGGCCTGTCTCGCAGGCTGCGCTCTAATTCATCCCAAAGGTGTTCTATCAGGTTGAGGTCAGGACACTGTGCAGGCCAGCCAAGTTCCTCCACCCCAAACTCGCTCATCTATGTCTTTATGGACCTTGCTTTGTGCACTGGTGCACAGTCATGTTGGGACAGGATGGTCTATCCCTATACTGTTCCTACAAGGTTGAGAGCATGAAATTGTCCAAAATGTCTTGGTATGCTAACACCTTAAGAGTTTCCTTCACTGGAACTAAGGGGCCAAGCCCAACCCCTGAAAAATAATCCCACACCATTATGATTTGGACCAGTGCACAAAGCATGGTCCATAAAGACATGGATGAGCGAGTTTAGGGTGGAGTAACTTGACTGGCCTGCGCTGAGTCCTGACTTCAACCCTTTGGGATGAATTAGAGCAGAGACTGCGAGCCAGACCTTCTCGTCCACATCAATGCATGACCTCACAAATGCGCTTCTGGAAGAATGGTCAAACATTCCCATAAACACATTCCTAAACCTTGTGGACAGCCTGCCCAGAAGAGTTGAAGCTGTTATAGGTGCAAAGGGTGGGCCAAATCAATATTTAACCCCTCGGACTAAAGCCTCATACACACGGTACGATTGTTGGCAGGGGATTGCCTGTTGACAGACTGTTGTCCTAAAATCTTACCGTTAGTACGCTCCTTTTGACAATTGTTGACCAATTGTCCACCAACAAATGTTGGATGACAGGCTAGTAAATTTTCTGCAGACAACGGTTTGACGTCAGATTTTAGTATGGTCAGTACACAAATCCATCACACAAAAGTCAAAAGTACAAACACACATGCTCGGAATCAATGCTCACCAAACACGAAATTAGCAGAAGGGGTCCAAAGGGTGGCACTCAAGAGCTGAAATTCCTCGTAGTACGGCACTACGTTCGTGTTTGTGGCAGGCATGACAATTGCGTACTAGTATGCAAGACAAGATCCTGGCATGTGCCCTTTTGACAAAAATCAGGAGCTCGGTTGGCCAACAATCGTACCGTGTGTACGAGGCTTTAGACTGGGATATCATTAAAGTTAATATGCGTGTAAAGGCAGGCATCCCAATACTCTTGGTAATATAGTGTATATATACAACACAATTGTACTACAAAAAAGTTATTGCCCCCCAGAAGTCATCGTCAGAGAAGAAACATTTCTACTGTAAAATAGAATTACAATGCTAAACAGTTAATCAGTTTTCATGTGTTTAGGATAGCATGTTTTCTAAATACTGTCCTGCGAAGTAAAAAGTACAGGTTCATTTTAAGGAAGTATCCCTATGGAATTCCCCAGGGAACCTAGTGCATGAAGCACTTGGTTCTTAGCTTTGATTCAATTTTGTACTACAATTACTGTACATCTTTCTCTATGTTTCTGCTAGTTGTAGCTCCACTCCAAGCAGAAGCCCAATTTATGGGTGTTTCTATGGGGAAGCTAAAGCACAGCACTTTAGCCAGCGGCCCCTATCTCCATAGAAGGAGGAGACATTGTAACAGTGCAGTAGTAGGAATGTAGTACAGACATACTCTATAGCAGTGGTCATCAACCAGGTCTTCAGGGCCCACTAACAGGCCAGGTTTTATGTATTACCTTGGAGAGATGAAGACTAGAATACTGCAATCATTGAGCAGCAAATGATATTACCTGTGATGCATTTCAGTTATCTTGCAAACCTGGCCTGTTAGTGGGCCCTGAGGACAGGGTTGATGACCAGTGCTCTATAGGGCTCAAAGCAATCTGACACAATGGCTGCATTCATTGCCTCACTCTCCACTCAGTGGCAGCCAGGGCAGCAATTTATTCTTATTTTTTACAGTCAGAGTAATAGCCGGCGGCGCTCGTCATTCACAATGGAATTAAAACACCACAAGTCCCCAGCTAGTACTCTGCCTGTAAAATATAAATCACCCTCCTACCGTCACTAAGCAGACACTCTAAAGGCCCATAGGCTGACTCTGCTGACTCCCTGCTCAGTACCAGCAAGGCGGGGATTGATCTTTTGCAGGCAGAGTACTAGCTGGTGGATTGTTTTGGTGTCATTCACAGCGCCGAGTACCGTCATTCAATACAACAGGGCATCATGCTCTAGGCCATCTGAGGGATTCCATAGGGATTTAAAACTTGTAAGGATACTTCCTCTTTAAGGTTGCTGTAGTCCTGGGTACCTCGGTGTACCATGAACAGTATTTTAGTAAAGATTGTGGGGTTGGGTGTGACTTGCTGATCTGTCATTCATCCTCTCACAGCATCAGAGTATCTGACGCCACAACCGTCAACTCTCTATACTTGCCTTATGAAAAAAGTCAAGGTTTAATCTTAAAGGAGTTGAAAAGTTGCATGGTTTTTCCAGTGACAAGCACAAGCCCAGCAGCTCCAGCCGCTGTCTCTGTCCTCATTGGATAGATTGATAGTAGCAGGATCCATTGGCTCCCACTGCTGTCAATCAAATCCAGTGACACAAGAGTGGGGGGGGGGGAAAGTCCTGCTGACTTCTGGGACTCGGGGGGCACATCCACATTGGTGCCCCCATGGAAAGCAGCTCTCCGTTGGGGCACCGATGAAGGGGAGGAGCCAGGAGCACCGGCAGGGCACCCCAGAAGAAGAAGATCAGGGCTGCTCTGTGCAAAACCCTTGCACAGAGCAGGTAAGTATAACATGTTTGTTATTTTTATTTAGAAAAGTGCGAACCTTTACAACCCCTTTAAGAAGGCGACATAGTTAGTAAAGATGGTGTATAATCTGTGAAGCATGGCTTGATGTTTAACCACTTGCCGCTTGCCATATAGCAAAATGACTTCAGCAAAGGGGTTGTGTTAGGGGGACCAGATGTCATATGATGTCTTTCAGGATAACAAGCCACTGCGCACCCCCGGCGATCATTGTTGCGGTGTGTCTGTATTAAGCACTGCAACTCCAATCTAGGTAAAGAGTCTCTGATGGAGACACTTTACCACGTCATCAGCCGTGTCCAATCACGGCTAATCACAGTGTAAACAGGAAGAGCCGTTGATCGGCTTTTCCTCACTCGCGTCTGTCATACGCGAGTAGAGAGAGCCGATCGACTGCTTTTCTGACGGGGGTCTGTGCTGATTGATTATCAGCGCAGTCCCCCCAAGGATGCCCACACTGAACCACCAGGGACGCCACAAGGACCACCATGGATGCCCACCACTAGTCACCACCAGGTATGCCACCCATGACCACCAGGGATGCCAATCAGTGCCCAAATGGATGCCAATCAGTGCCCACAAGGGGCATCATTAATTGGCAGGCATTGTTTGGCACTGATTGGCATCCATCAGTACCATCCATTAGTGTACATCAGTGCCACCTATCAGTGCCCATCCGTGTCACCTATCAGTGCCCATCCTTGCCGCCTATCAGTGCCCATCTGTCCCGCCTTTCAGTGCCTATCAGTGCCACCTATGTGTACCCATCAGTGCTGCATATGAGTTCCACCTCATCGGTGCCCATCAGTGCCGCCTTATCAGTGCCCATCAGTGAAGGAGAAAACGTACTTATTTACAAAGTTTTGTAACAGAAACAAAAAAAATCTTTTTTATTTGTTTAAGAAAATAAAAATCACAGAAAAAAATCTCTATTTGTGGGAACAAAATGATAAAATGTAGTTTGGGTACAGTGTAGCATGACCGCGCAATTGTCATTCAAATTGCGACAGCGCTGAAAGCTGAAAATTGGTCTGGACAGGAAGGTGTATAAGTGCCCAGTATTGAAGTGGTTAAATATATTCTCTTAACTCTTACAGTTCATTTGAATAATATTTGATGTGTGTGTGTGTGTGTGGGGGGGGGGGGGGGGGGTGAGGGCAAGTCAGATCATTAGAGGAGAGCACACTGGGTTTCCAGCATAGCTAGAAAACTGACCATGGTGTGCTCTCCTGCGTGGTGTGGTCAGTTTCTAATAGGAAAACAAAGGGACTGGCAGGGGCACCAGGGATTTCACACAAAGGAAGCAATACAAAGAGAACTTTTCCATATGAGTACATGGTACAGCAGGCACATATCAGGAATATGAAATGTTGGTGTAATAAACACTTTAATCAAATATTGGTAAATTGTATGTTGTATCCTATACCTTGGTGCTGGCTGCTTTAGTTGTATCATTATATTTAATTGCGCAGCAGATTACAATTTATTTTTATAGCTAGTTCATTTGAATAGTTAGTGTGTTGGTAGGTTAGGTTCACACTACTGCGACTACAGTTTGATCTGATTTTCAGTGCGATTATGTAGAACGCCATGGTGGTATTTTGGATTCAGTTTGCATGTTCTATGGGCCTACATCATGCTGTAATCACACCAAAGTAGCACAGGACCCTTTTTCGAAGTCGCAAAGTGCTGTACTGCATTGATGTGAATGAGCACCATTGAAAAAAATGTGATTTCTATTGTTATACGACTCTGTGTGACTCAAGTCACATCTGAAATCGCACTAGTGGGAACCAGGTTATATAGTTACATAGTTAGTAAGGTTGACTAAAGACACCAGTCCATCATGTTCAACATGAGCGAGTGTGTCTACAATTGTTCCTATCCTTGTACATTGTGTCTCATTAAGATGTTCATCTATTATTATTATTTATTTAAGGTACACATATAGTGCCGTCAATTTACACAGCGCTCCACACATACATCGCACACTCACATCAGTCCTACCCTCAAGGAGCCCACAATCCAAGGTCCTCAACGCACATTCATATACTAGGGACAATTTTTTATTTATTTTTTTTGGACAGAAGCCAATTAACCTACCAGCATGTGTTTGGCCTCAATCATGTATTGCCGTGAATGTCTTACTTCCTCCAGCATATTTGCTCATAATAGATCAGTGGGAGCGATTCCCCATCCACATCAAGTGTGTGGATTATGGAATCAGGTAATTTTTTGGTTCATCTCACTGAAAAAAAAAATGTATGGGCTTCCATAAAGAGGAAGTAAAGGCACTTTGAAAAAAAAAAATGCAACCTGCAAGGCAAAGGCATAATGAGCTAGTATGCATAGCATACTAGCTCATTATGAATAACTTACCTGAGAACGAAGCCCCCGAAGTGGTCATCCTCCTTTATCTTCACCGCTGCCATGTATCCTGGAGTGACTTCCGGGCCTCGCTGCTCCGGCACTGTGATTCGCCGGAGCCGGGATTACATCACTCCCTTGTATGCGCACGGGAGCCGACACGAGCATATCGCCGTGATCTGCAGCGTGCTCAGTGCACCTAGACAGCGGTGCCTGTCTTTTTGTAAATGTCTCCTAAACCGTGTAGGTTTAGGAGATATTTCTTGGACCTACAGGTAAGCCTTAATCTAGGCTTACCTGTAGGTCAAAGTGGCTTGTAAGGGTTTACAACCACTTTAAGCTGGCCATAGACGAGTATAAATTTGAAGAAGGCAGAACGATTGTTCCATATTCACATGGTTAATATGCTTATTCTTATCCATTTCCAGTATTTGACCCCCCCCCCCCCCCAAAAAAAAAAGAACTAATTTCAAACCATTTGTGGTGCATTCGGGAAAAAATGCCAAAATGACATTGCATCAGTTCTGGCCATAAGGAAATTGATTGGGAAAAAAATAATGCTTTAATGTAGAAAACAATCAGAAAAATGTTGATGTTCACTGGAAGATTGTCAAAACAATTATAAGTCAATCAAATATTATTTAATTTCAAATATTTGAATTTTTCTTTTGTTTTCTACTCTATGGCTATCTCCAGGACTGCAGAATTGGTAAACCATAGTGCAAAGTGTATATGAAAGGTAACAAAGCCAAGGCCTCTCTATTAGGCTCATAATATTATTCAAGTGTATTATTTAAAAAAAAAAAAAAAAAAAAAAGATCAACCTTGCTTATAAAAATTGGTTCTTCTGAAATAGCATTTGCAGTACATGGGGCTCCTGTAGACGCATGAATGAAGCATTAGAAGACATGTCAGATCCACTGCACAACTCCGCTATAGCAGTTCAGACTGCTATAGTGGAAGGAACTGCCGTCCCGAGCACAAATAAAATGTCTGGCATCATTTCATTAACATGCTGTGCTGATACAAATCCCTTTGCCTACCGCTATACCCTTTCTTTCACCCATGTTCCCAGCTGCATTGCGACTGATCCAAAGAATTGCAGCAGTGTCTAAAGTGTATAAAATGTCCCTTCTGCCTACAGGCATCAGATTATCAGTGGCCTCTCTAGAGATTTTTCCATGCCGGTACTTAATAGTGATGTAGCTGAGCTGAATTGCTACAAAGAAATAGAGTGGATGTCCAGGCAGCAACACTTTAGCATACAGCGGCAGTTTTTTAATTTTTTTTATTTTTCTACCCTGGCCAGGCCCCACCATGCTTGGTACTCCTGTTGCATGCAAGATAAGTTTTCCCCTGCCTGCAGCCACTCTACCCTTCCAATTACCGGTGCTTAGTGATAAGATGTTGGCGTTTTTCCTTGCCCAGCAACAGCTAGCCAGTTCCACCTAAACCCCCCACCCCATTATAAAGGCTAGCTGCACTAACTTAGCCTCACTATGATATCCCATTGTGAACCAAAAGGTGCCAGGTTAGGGGCTGCTACAAAACATGCCTTCCAAATCTGGCACCTCTAGGTTATGTTCTTGCATCCTGAGCTTAAGACCCAGAAAATCCTCTTTATTACACATACTTGTGGATTTCAAATGTGTGGTAAGTTTCAATGCCACACTACAAATGAGAAAATAAAAAGAAGGGGGCACTGTGGGGTACAAGGCCGATTATTTCAGGTGTTCAAGCACCCCTACTCCAGTACCATCCCTGCAGATCCTACATGTATTAAATGCTCCTCAAAATTCCTGGGACCAGCTGACACAAGAAGATGGAAGATCTGCTAATGATGTATTGTGTATTTTTTTTCAGGTTATGTAAGATGGAATATGGTTGTTATTATGGACAACACAGATACTTTGAAGATTGAGCCCAATATGGTCTACCGGTAGGTCCTCCTACAATACTGCTGATTCTGACTCTACACAGGTGGTGGAAACCGATTCTTAACCTTAATCACAAATACTTTTGAGGTTTAGTCCAAATGTATTGTGAGTTTTTAATTTCCAATCACGTTACTCACGTGTTGGACTCTGATTCTTTTTTTTTATTATTATTAAAATGTTATTATTTTAGCATGACCTTTCTTTCTCATCATGATGTCACTTCCCGGTAATCTACCCAACAATACACATGACTCAGTACCAGCAATTGTACAGCAGATTTTGTTCAGTCCATTTAGAAATAAAAGCAGAGATTGCCTATAAATCACACATTAACGATTCTGCGGTATTATCTCATGGTCTTTATTACCTGAGCTGTGCCGTATAAAGTTAAACTGCTTTTGAAAGTGCAGCTCTGCCTATTAAATAATCCCATCAGCCCTTGCTCCTTTACATCTCGCTCACCTCCTCCATCCTTTGCGCTTTTGTGCTTTTACATAATGCAACATTCTCTGCGATCACTAAAGCTAAGTTAGGGTCTCTCTGTATTGTATCTGCAATAAAAAAAAAAAAAAAAAAAAAAAAATCCTTGCACATTGCTATGCAGGAGGCATCAGTCTGATGTCATAAAATTGCAATTTGTCTTCCAGCAGCACCAGTTCTTATATATTTGCAACAACTGGACTTTTCCACATCACCCTTCCCCGTCCATTCATTTTACAGTGCACCCAGCCCATATAAAGCATGCCAGCTAGCCTGTACTGTTTCCATGGCAACCAACAATGTGGAAATGGCACCCTTCCCCCTATCCCCTTACTGCTGCTTTAGGGATGCTGTTTTTACTCTGATTACACCCCTCCTCCTTCCACCGACTGTACACAAATCCCATATTCTCTACTGGCACATACACAGAGGACACTGAACACACTGATCTGTATCATGCACCCAACCATGTGAGAGGCACACATCCACAAGTTGCTACCTTGCATCTAATAACTTGACATGGACACGCTGATCCATCAGCCTTGTTATCCAGTCTCCATTGTACAGATATGCTCTGTTTTCAGCATTGTAAGTGGTGGGATTAACCAGACTCCCCCCAAAATGGGCACCTCCATTCATGCACATTGTTCTGTACTGACGGCTTCATAGGTGCATCAATCTCCGGCATCACAGATGGCCAGCCAGGGTAATTGTAACGTAAGCAGCCTTGTTTGCACCCAACCATAAAAACGATTATTAGTTATTCAAGGCACACGCTCACACAAGCACGCTGGACCTGCTTTGTGCACTTCACACAAAGAGCAGCAAATCCATTGCACCCAATGTGTACATCTCATTATCTATCTATCTACGTTTAGAAAGGCAAAAAATAAAAAATAAAAATCATGGTTAAGTAGACAGCGCCAGATGCAACTTAAGACCGCTGTCCGATAATACGTAAGACAGGGAATTTACAAGTGCAATCCAATCTTCTTACAATCTATAGGTTAAAAAAAAAAAAAAAACACAAATAGCAGGACCATTGGCTTGTGATGTGACTGCTGAATTGGATTGAAGGCACAAAGAACTGCACAGCCAGTGTCAGCTGAAGAATCATGTTGCTCTGCATGCATTGAGATAGGTGGTCAAATTTGCAGTATAATCAACCTTACTGCGAATTCCTTATTATCATTGTATAACAGCATCCTATAAGACATATAACACAACCTTTGTCATGAATAATTTAACAGACTGCATTTCTCACAGCTTACAATAAAACAAATGAATGGTACCTTACCTTTCTCATAGAAAATTCATAAAGTATAAAATCCAATATTGTTGTACGTATCTTGAATTTCCAATGAACAGTATCCATGCAAAAATATAGAAAACTGGAGAAAAAAAAAATCTGTTGCTTTTCGTGTTGTCTTATTTTTGTATTTTCTTTTTTTCTTTTTTTTTCTTTTTTTTTGCTTAGTCGGTAGTCAGTTTGATACAAAAGAAACAGACAATAAAAATTATGCACTTGTTTTAAAAAATGAAATTCTTCTATGCTTACAAAAAGACTGTGGAAAAAAATTAGACCTAATGTCTATTTGATGCCATTGGATAAAACAACCCTCCCCTTTCTCTAAGCAGTGCTGTCATTGGCTGGACATTTCAAGGGGTGGCTTTTTGTTTTTGTAAGCCCACCTCGTTTTCTTCTTATTTCCAATAGATCTCTTCCTTTCCAGTAAAGATTGCATTAAGAAGCAGTCTATTCTCCACCTCTGGTTGGTTTTGCAGAAAGAACGTAGAGAATTGGCAGCTGGATTAACCTTTCTTATGCTAAGGTGTCCTGCTGCATGCATGCGATTGCAGAGCTCTACATCTGTCAAAGGGATGTTGTTGTATACATGCAACATTTCAGGGCTCTCTTTTCCCTTCCCCTAATCTACTAACTCTTCACCACCCACTTTATCTGTCAAATGTCATCAGAAGAGTAGTAGGGTTGGTCCTGTTGGAATATTGATTGTGGGGGGTGAACAGCTTGTAGCCTACAGTAATCTCACATAACAAGCCTATGTGACTCAATGACATAGTTAACAGAAACCTGCGTCGTAGTGAAGCCCTCATATGAGAGAGGAGAACAATATAACCAGGTGGGGATGTAACACATGGACAAGGGAGGGGGGAATCACATACTTTGCAATGGACTTATTTGTGATGCATAATTACACTACATGCACCCTAAGGTAAGAGGAAGTAACTTGCGGCTGCGGCATTACAGAATTACGTGAAGCGTGAATTAGCAGATTGCTAGCCCCTGTAGGCAAGGTCAGCCCTTTGCCATATGTCCTTTTCTGTATGCCTATACCTCAATTTCTTTTCACTGCATTATAGGCACTGGCCTATTTTTTATCCAACGGTATTTTTTTTCTTTTTTGTTAAATTGTATAGAATATGTAAAGTATATAAATTAACTGAAAAGCATACTTACCCAAAGTAACCAATCAGATTGCATGTTACATTAGATTACAGGAAACATAACAGCAATGAGACAAAGAGATTTTATAAAATGCTCTTTACTTTATCACATAAGCCCAAAGGTTTTATATATACAGTGCCTTGGAAAAGTATTCATACCCCATGACATTTTCCACATATGCTACAACCAAAAACGTAAATATATTTTATTGAGATTTTGTGTGATAGACCAACACAAAGTGGCACATAATTGTGAAGTGGAAGGAAAATGAGAAATGGTTTCAATTTGGAGATTTTCACTTAGGGGTGTACTCACTTTTGTTGCCAGCGGTTTAGACATTAATGGTTGTGTGTTGAGTTATTTTGAGGGGACAGCAAATGTACACTGTTATACAAGCTGTACACTCACTAATTTACATAGTGTCATTTCTTCAGTGTTGTCACACGAAAAGACAGAATAAAATATTTATAAAAATGTGAGGGGTGTACTCACTTTTGTGAGATACTGTAATTGTGAAGTGGAAGGAAAATGATAAATGGTTTTCCAAATTTTTTACAAATAAATATCTGAAAAGTGTGGCGTGCATTTGTATTCAGCCCCCTTTACTCTGATACCCCTAACTAAAATCTAGTAGAACCAATTGCCTTCAGAAGTTACCTAATTAGTAAATAGAGTCTACCTGTGTGTACTTTAATCTCAGTATAAATACAGCTGTTCTGTGAAGCCCTTGGATGTTTGTTAGAAAACCTTAGGCCGCGTACACACGCGCAGACTGTTCGCCCAACCTTGTTCGGCAAACAGTTTGTCAAACAGTCCGCTCAAAATTTGCATGAGCGGACTTGCCCACACACGAGCGGACTGTTTGACGAACAAGGTTGGGCAAACAGTTCGCTCAACTTTTGAAATGAACGGACTCGCCCACGTAAGGAGGAGGCAAATCCGCCCATTTCGAGCGCGTGTACAGGTAGGCGGGGCCCGCGAAGGAGACGTCGCGGGCTCCGCCGCCTGGAATGGGCTTAAAGGGGAACCCCAACGCCGAAAAAAATCGGCGTGGGGGTTCCCCCCAAGTCCACACCAGACCCTTGTCCGAGCACGCTACCCGGCCGGCCAGGAAAGGGGGGCGAGCGAGCGCGCCCCCCCCCTCCTGAGCCGTACCAGGCCGCGTGCCCTCAACATGGGGGGGTGCCTTGGGGAAGGGGGGGGGCGCGCGGCCCCCCCACCCCAAAGCACCTTGTCCCCATGTTGATGAGGACAAGGGCCTCTTCCCGACAACCCTGGCCGTTGGTTGTCGGGGTCTGCGGGCGGGGGGCTTATCGGAATCCGGGAGCCCCCTTTAAGAAGGGGGCCCCCGGATACCGGCCCCCCACCCTATGTGAATGAGTATGGGGTACAATGTACCCCTACCCATTCACCTGTGAAATAAAGTACAAATAAAAACACAACACAGGGGGAAAAAATATTTTATTGCACAGCCGGGGGTCTTCCGTCTTCGGGGGTCTTCTCGCCGGACTCCTCCGCTATGTGTGTGTAGCTCTTTTGCCAGCGGAGGAGTCCGGCTTTCTTCCTCCCCGCCGCCGGCCTCTTCTCCCGACTTCGGGGGTCTTGTCCCCCTCTTCGGTTCTTCTGCCGGGCCACCGCGCCTGGTCCGGTGGCCCGGTCTTCTGTCGCCGTCTTCCGTTCTTCTGTCGCCGCCTTCGGTTCTTCTGCCGGGCCACCGCGCCTTCTTGTAGCTCTTTTACAGGCGGTGGCCCGGTCTTCTGTCGCCGTCGCCGCCTTCCGTTCGTGTTCTTCTTCTTGTTCTTCTTGTTCTTCTCCAGGCGATGTTGACACGTCGCTCCCTCCGGCCGGAATGCCAGAGCCGCCCTGCGCTGTGACTTATATAGTGACAATGGGGCGGGGTCACATGGTATATGTCACATGGGTTGATGTCACATGGTGACCCCGCCCCCTTACGATGTCATAGTCCCCATGTGACATCAACCCATGTGACCAACCCATGTGACATATACCATGTGACCCCGCCCCATTGTCACTATATAAGTGACCGCACAGCGCGTCCCCGGCATTCCGGCCGGAGAGCTCGTCGAGTCAACATCGCCTGGAGAAGAACAAGAAGAACAAGAAGAAGAACACGAACGGAAGGCGGCGACGGCGACAGAAGACCGGGCCACCGCCTGTAAAAGAGCTACAAGAAGGCGCGGTGGCCCGGCAGAAGAACCGAAGGCGGCGACAGAAGAACGGAAGACGGCGACAGAAGACCGGGCCACCGGACCAGGCGCGGTGGCCCGGCAGAAGAACCGAAGAGGGGGACAAGACCCCCGAAGTCGGGAGAAGAGGCCGGCGGCGGGGAGGAAGAAAGCCGGACTCCTCCGCTGGCAAAAGAGCTACACACACATAGCGGAGGAGTCCGGCGAGAAGACCCCCGAAGACGGAAGACCCCCGGCTGTGCAATAAAATATTTTTTCCCCCTGTGTTGTGTTTTTATTTGTACTTTATTTCACAGGTGAATGGGTAGGGGTACATTGTACCCCATACTCATTCACATAGGGTGGGGGGCCGGTATCCGGGGGCCCCCTTCTTAAAGGGGGCTCCCGGATTCCGATAAGCCCCCCGCCCGCAGACCCCGACAACCAACGGCCAGGGTTGTCGGGAAGAGGCCCTTGTCCTCATCAACATGGGGACAAGGTGCTTTGGGGTGGGGGGGCCGCGCGGCCCCCCCCTTCCCCAAGGCACCCCCCCATGTTGAGGGCACGCGGCCTGGTACGGCTCAGGAGGGGGGGGGCGCGCTCGCTCGCCCCCCTTTCCTGGCCGGCCGGGTAGCGTGCTCGGACAAGGGTCTGGTGTGGACTTGGGGGGAACCCCCACGCCGATTTTTTTCGGCGTTGGGGTTCCCCTTTAAGCCCATTCCAGGCGGCGGAGCCCGCCACGTCTCCTTCGCGGGCCCCGCCTACCTGTACACGCGCTCGAAATGGGCGGACTTTCCGAGCGGGAACAGTCCGCTCATTTCGAAAGTACAGCGGACAGGCCCACACACGGGCGGACTGTTCGCTCAAACACAGTTTCAGCGGACAGTTTTTCGGAATTTCCGAAAGACTTTGTCCGTCCAACTGTCCGCTGAAACTGTCCGCTGAAAGCCCACACACGAGCGGACTGTCCGCCCAAACACTGTTCAGCGGACAAGGTTGGGCGAACAGTCCGCCCGTGTGTACGCGGCCTTAGTGAACAAACAGCATCTTGAAGGCCAAGGAAAACAGACAGGTCAGGAATAAAAGTTGTGGAGAAGGTTCAACCAAGGTTAGGTTAATAAAAAAATATCCCAAGCTTTGAACATCTCATGGAGCACTGTTCAATCCATCATCCGAAAATGGAAAGAGTATAACACAACTGTACACCAACCAAGACATGGCCGTCCACCTAAACTGACAGGCCAGGCAAAGAGAGCATTTATCACAGAAGCAGCCAAGAGGCCCATGGTAACTCTGGAGATGCTGCAGAGATCTGCAGCTCAGGTGGGAGAATCTGTCCACAGGACAACTATTAGTCGTGCTCTCCACAAATCTGGCTTTTATGGAAGAGTGGCAAGAAGAAAGCCATTGCTGAAAGAAAGCCATAAGAAGTCCCGTTTGCAGTTTGCGAAGAAGGTGCTCTGATCAGATGAGACCAAAATTTAACGTCTTGGCCTAAAAGCAAAAGTGTTATTTGTGGCGGAAAACTTACACTGCACATCACCCTAAACACACCATCCCCACTGTGAAACATGGTGGTGGCAGCATCATGTTGTGGGGAAGCTTTTCTTCAGCAAGAACAGGGAAGCTGGTCAGAGTTAATGGGAAGATGGATGGAGCTAAATACAGGGCAATCTTAGAAGAAAACCTGTTAGGCCGCGTACACACGGGCGGACTGTTCGCCCAACTTTGTCCGCTGAACAGTGTTTCAGCGGACAGTCCGCTCGTGTGTGGGCTTCAGCGGACAGTTTCAGCGGACAGTCTGACGAACAAAGTTTTTCGGAATTTCCGTAAGACTGTCTGCTGAAACACACGGGCGGACTGTCCGCCGAAACACTGTTCAGCGGACAAAGTTGGGCGAACAGTCCCCGCGTGTGTACGCGGCCTTAGAGTCTGCAAAAGACTTGACACTGAGGCGGAGGTTCACCTTCCAGCAGGGCAACCACCCTAAAAATACAGCCAGAGCTACTATGGAATGATTTAGATCAAAGCATATTTGTGTGTTAGAATGGCCCAGTCACAGTCCAGACCTAAATCCAATTGAGAATCTGTGGCAAGACTTGAAAATTACTGTTCACAGACGCTCTCCATACAATCTGATAAAGCTTGAGCAATTTTGCAAAAAAGAATGGGCAAAAATGTCACTCTCTGGATGAGCAAAGGTGGTAGAGATATACCCAAAAGGATTTGCAGCTGTAATTGCAGTGAAAGCTGGTTCTACAAAGTATTGACTCAGGAGGGCTGAATAAAAATGTACCCCACACTTTTCACATTTTGTAAAAAACATTTATTTGTAAAAAAATGTGAAAACTATTTATCATTTTCCTTCCACTTCACAATTATGTGCCACTTTGTATTGGTCTATCACATAAAACCCAAATAAAATACGTTTAAGTTTTTGGTTGTAACCTGACAAAATGTGAAATATTTCAAGGGGTACGAATAATTTTTCAAGGCACTGTATATATACAGTATCTCACAAAAGTGAGTACACTCACATTTTTGTAAATATTTTATTATATTTTTTCATGTGACAACACTGAAGAAATGACACTTTGCTACAATGTAAAGTAGTGAGTGTACAGCTTGTATAACAGTGTAAGTTTGCTGCCCCCTCAAAATAACTCAACACACAGCCATTAATGTCTAAACCACTGGCAACACTATATTACCAAAAGTATTGGGACGTCTGCCTTTACACACATGTGAACTTTAATGGCATCCCAATCTTAGTCCGTAGGGTTCAGTAATGAGTTGTCCCACCCTTTGCAGCTATAACAGGTTTAACTCTTCTGGGAAGGCTGTCCACAAGGTTTAGGAGTGTGTCTATGGGAATGTTTGACCATTCTTCTAAAAGCGCATTTGTGAGGTCAGGCACTGATGTGAATGAGAAGGCCTGGCTCTCAGTCATCCGAAATGTGTCCTATTAGGTTGATGTCAGGACTCTGTGCAGGCCAGTTAAGTTCTTCCACCCCAAACTCTCCAAACTCGCTCATCCATGTCTTTATGAAGCTTGCTTTGTTTACTGGTGCGCAGTTATGTTTGAAGAGGAATGGGCCATCCCAAACCATTCCCACAAAGTTGAGAGCATGAAATTTCCAAAAAACCTTGGTATGCTGGAACTAAGGGGCCAAGCACAACCCCTGAAAAACATCCCCACACCATATCCCCCCTCCACCAAATGATTGGGACCAGTGCATAAAGCAAGGTCCATAAAGACATGGATTAGCAAGTTTTGTGCGGTGGAACTTTTCTGGCCTGCACAGACCTCAACCCAATAGAAAACTTGTGGAATGAAAGACTGTGAGCCAAGCCTTCTAGTCCAACATAAGTGCCTGACCTCACAAATGCTCTTCTGGAAGAATGGGCAAACATTCCCATAGACACCTATGTGGATTCCCTGAACCTTGTGGACAGCTTTCCCAGAAGAGTTGAAGCTGTTATAGCTGCAAAGGGTGGGCCAACTCAATATTGAACCCTATGGACTAAAACTGAGATGCCCTTAAAGTTCATGTGCGGGTAAAGGAAGGTGCCCCAATACATTTGGTAATATAGTGTATACATACACACTCACCAGCCACTTTATTAGGTACACCTGTTCAATTGCTTGGTAACACTAATTGCTAATCAGCCAATCACATGGCAGCAACTCAATGTATTTGGGCATCTGGACGTGGTGAAGACGATTTGCTGAAGTTCAAACTGAGCACCAGAATGGGGAGGAAAGGGGAATTGAGTGACTTTGAACGTGGCATGGTTGTTTTATGCCAGACGGGCTGGTCTGAGTATTTCAAAAAATGCTGATCTACTGGGATTTTCACCCACAACCATCTCTAGGGTTTACAGAGAATGGTGGGGAAAAGAGAAAATATCCAGTGAACAGCAGTTGTGTGGATGAAAATGCCTTGTTGATGTCAGAGGTCAGAGGAGAATGAGCAGACTGGTGGAGATGATAGAAAGGCAACAGTAACTCAAATAACCACTCATTACAACCAAGGTATGCAGAATATATCTCTGAATGTACCCCACATTGAACCTTGAAGCAGATTGGGTGTCACTCATGTCAGCTAAGAACAAGTAACTGAGGCTACAATTCCCACAGGCTCACCAAAATTGGACAATAGAATATTGGAAAAACGTTGTCTGGTCGATTTCAGCTGTGACATTCAGAAGGTTGGGTCAGAATTTGGCGTAAAAAAACATAAAAGCATGGATCTATCTTGCCTTGTATCAATGGTTCAGGCTGGTGGTAATGCAATGGTGTGGGGGATATTTTCTTGGCACACTTTGGGCCCCTTAGTACCAATTGAGCATCGTTTAAATGGCACCGCCTACCTGAGTATGGTTGCTGACCATGTTCATCCCTTTATGACTACAGTGTTCCCATCTTCTGATGGCTACTTCCAGCAGGCTAATGCAGCATGTCACAAAGCTCAAATCATCTCAAACTGGTTTCTTGAACATGACAATGAGGTCACTGTACTCCAATGGCCTCTGGGATGTGGTGGAACAAGAGATTTGCATCATGTATGTACAGCCGACAAATCTGCAGCAACTGCATGATACTATCATGTCAAAATGAACCAAAATCTCTGAGGAATGTTTCCAACACCTTGTTGAATCTGTGACCCAAAGAATTAAGACAGTTCTGAAGGAAAAAGGGGGTCCAACAAGGGACTAGCAAAGTGTACCTAATAAAGTGGTCATTGAGTGAGGGATCATGGATGTTTTGTGAGGTCAGTGGCTGGTGAGGCACTGGCTAGTATCAGAGCCAGATACACACAGGTTACATACGCCGCAAGCGTTAGAGCGAAAGCAATAATTCTAGCACTAGACCTCCTCTGTAACGCTAAACGTGCAACCTGTAAAAAATTTTAAAGCGTCACCTATGGAGATTTATAAGTACTGAAGTTTTGGGCCATTCCACAACCGTGTGCAATTTTAAAGATTGACATGTTAGGTACCTTATTTATCAGCATATAACACACACCCCAATTTAAGAGGGAAGTTTCAGGAGATTTTTTCTTTTTTTTAAATAAATCACTTTGAAGCAAAATAATGGTCAGTGAGCATCAATGCAGTCTGATTCGTGCCCATCTGCAGCTTCAGTGCAGCCTGATCTGTGCCCATCTGCAGCCTGATCTGTGCCCATATACAGTCTAATCAGACAGTGCCCATCTGTAGTCTAATCAGTGCCCATCTGCAGCATTGCTCAGTGTGCATCTGCAGCCCTGCTGTTATATATGCTGCCATCAAGGGATAGGTGGGGACGAGAGCTGCCGAAATAGAACCGGATCTCCTGTGTACTCGGCACGGCATCCTGCCCAGTCCCGCCCCTTGGCCCGGATCCTATGATGGACATAATGCCGGTCCAATGCCGGGACGTCTATGCTAGGAGCCGTCCAGGGGCGGGACAGAGCATGACTGCGAGTCGAGCTGAGTACACAGGAGATCAGGCTCTGTTTTGGCAGCGCTTGTCCCCACCTTCCCAGCCTATATCGGTGTATAACACGCACACATGATTTTCCACCTATTTTAAGGGGGGAAAAGTGTGTGGTATACTCTGATAAATATGGTATCTATTTACTCGGCGTAACATCATCTTTCACATTATATAAAAAATTGGGCTATGTATATATAATGTTTGGGGGTTCTGTGTAATTTTCTAGCTAAAAAAATTATGATTTTTACATGTAGGAGAGAAGTGTCAGAATTGACCTGGGTGGCAGAGGGTAATTAGCATAATTAAGTAATATGCAAATAATTATTATATATTGTTTTTAAGGTAATTTACTATATTTTCAAAATCTGTACTCAAGCAGGTGGCTTAACGGACAAATTACTGAAGGTTGAAGTTATAACTTCCAACCAGTAATTTCACAGTAAATAGATAAATAATAAATTATTATGTAGTAACACATAGCATATAAATATATGATTTAGCTTGAATATAACAGTACATTTTCAACAGAATCAGTTTCTCCATCTTAAAGGGGTTGTAAAGGTAAAAGTTTTTTCACGTTAATGCATTCTATGCATTAAGGTGAAAAAACATCCGACAATACCGGCCCCCCTAGCCCCCCGTTTTACTTAACTGACCCCTCGAAAGTCCCGTGCTCGCCCCCGACATCCTCTTTGCCGCTCAGCCTGCCATTGGTTGGTTACAGTGGATGGATTAAAAGCAGCACAGCCACTGCGCTGCTGTAAATCACATCTAGTGACACGGCACACCGGGGGCGGGGCCAAGTGATACAGTGAGCCGCTATGGCTGCCGGCTGTATCACGGGAGCGACCCTGCAAGCACTCCACACAATGCGAGGGAGCTCGCATGAAGGTGTGGAGTCCTTGCAGGGGGGGGGGGGGGGAGCCGAGACAGCCGTCGCGGGACCCCAGAAGACCAGGTTCAGGGCCACTCTGTGCAAAACGAGCTGCACAGTGGAGGTAAGTATAACATGTTTGTTATTTAAAAGAAAATAAAACATTTTCTTTAGTGATCCTTTAATTATGTGAGAAAAACATGGGATTGTGGGTAAATCTTATCCAAATAAACACGTTTTTCCCTATAGATAAGAGGGCTCGGCTGGAAGGCAGCATTTGTCTTTTAGACACATGCCCCTGCTATGACACTGCAGTCAGAGACGTGCCTCCACTGCAGCATTTTTATTGGACAGCTGGGGCTAATGGTACTTTACCATTGGTCCAAGACTCCAAGCTGTTTATTAAGCTCAGTGCCTCTGACAAGAAGTGAGAGGCACTGTGAGCTCATCCTCTCAGTCTGCTGCAAACAGAGTGTACTAGCTTGTATTTAAACTGGCTGCTCTGTATGCAGCTTCTGACAGTCTGCACAGGTAGCCCCATATCTCTGGAACCATAGGTTGTAGGAGCCCCAAATTTACCAGTGGTGGGGTAGGACTTAGGCAACATACCCCCAAAATTTGGGGTCTCTGTTTAGGGCACAGCCCCTTTATTGGGTTTAAAAAAAATGTAATTATGAAATTAACTTTAAACTTTAATACCAAACAGAATCGCTGTTAAAAGACCAACATGCTTAGTCACTAAGACTCAAGCAGAAATAACTTATACCAACCAAATAACAGTTTACCAACCACTGTCCACCCACAAAGTGGGCGACATTACCAACCTGGCCCACCCCACCACTGTGGCCTAAAAAATCGCTCTTTACAATCTAGCATTGAAAATGCCCTTACCAATGACTGAGAAAACGGAAAATTGTATACTCACCTTTCCGTAATTTTCCTTTCCTGACGCATCCCATGGCAGCACACACACTGGGTTGTGACTCCGCCTCCACAACCTGATAGGACTGGTTAGCTATAAGATTTGAAGAGGAGTCCACCGTTGCATTCTCAGTAACTATCACCTTAGAGGGGTGGGATCCTGTGTGCTGCCATGGGATGCGTCAGGAAAGGAAAATTACGGAAAGGTGAGTGTACAATTTTCCGTTTTCCTGACGCATCATGGCAGCACACACACTGGGAAATAACTCGCTAAATGGGAGGGTGCCTTTCAGAAGTTTTTAATTACTCAAGTACAAGGTATGGATGAATTTGATTGAATAATTGATCTCCCGAACTCAACCGTAGTTAGTTGAGCCTGGTCTATTCTGTAGTGCGACATGAATGTGGTTTTTGACGACCAAGTTGCTGCCTTGCATATAGTCTCTGGTGATACTCTACAGTACGCTGCCCATGAGGCCGCCATCGCCCTCGTTGAATGCGCTTTCAGGTTTTCCGGTATTGGAAGATGTTGAACTAGATATGCTTTCTTGATAATTTTAATTAACCATGAAGCTATTGTCCTTGAAGAAGCCGCTTGACCTTTTTTGGCGCCATGCGGAATGACCAGGAGGTTTTCTGACTTACTAAATGGAGCGGTAACTTCCAGATAGGTGGAGATTGCAGACTTCACGTCCAGAGGATGCGGATTTCCGTCTGTGTTGAGAAAAACAGGAAGATTGATCTCCGGATTAAAGTGGAAGTTAGATGCTACCTTCGGCACAAACTGGTCCGAAGGTCTGAGTACGACCCTGTCTGGGTAAAAAACTAGGTGTGGTTCTTTGATTAATAGGGCTTGCAGCTCGGAGACCCTCTTGGCCGATGTGATTGCAACGAGAAATTATAGTTTGTGTCAAGTCCCATAGGGATAATGATACCGCCGGCGAGAAAGGTTCTTTTGTTAAAGCTTCCAGAACGATCGACAGGTCCCAGGTCGGAAAGGTTGGTTTTCTGGGAGGCCTTATTTTAGGCATGCCTTCTGAAACTGAATGACGAGGGGATTTAAAGCCCCTTTGATTCCTGTCATTGCGGATATGGCAGAGACATGAACTTTTAAGGTGCTTGACCTTAATCCTTTCTCTAGGCCTAGTTGTAGAAATTCTAACACCTGAGAGACTGATGGAGAGAGGGGGTTCCAGGACTGCTGCTGGGCTATTGCGGAAAATTTCTCCCAAATCTTATTATATATGTTGTTTGTCGATTTCTTCTTTGCTTGTTGTAAGGTAGATATTACTCTTAATGAACAACCCTGTTCTAGCAACCTTTCCCTTTCAGTTTCCAAGCCATCAGGTGTAATCGCTCCGGTGACGGGTGTAGGAATTTCCCTTGCGAGAGCAAGTCTGGGAACAGCGGAAGTGGGAGAGGCTCCTCTGTGTTCAATTGCAGGATGGTCGGAAACCATGGTCTTCTGGGCCAGAAGGGCAACACTGCTATTACTGTGGAAGACGAACTCCTCAGTCTGGCCAGAAATCTGGCTATCAGGGGCACCGGAGGGAATATGTAACCTAGGCGAAATTCCCAAGGATGGTGGAGACAGTCGATCCTTGTTGCTGCTGGATAGGCGGTCCTTGCTAAGAAGCGAGTGCATTTGCGGTTCGCTGGAGTTGCTGCCAGATCCATATCGGGAACGCCCCATTTGCGTGTCAGAAGAGTAAAGGCCTTGTGACTGAGAGACCACTCGTTGTTTGATATAAATATTCGACTTAGGTCGTCCGTGAGTTGGTTGTGAATCGCGGGTACATATACTGCCCTCAAATCCGTCAGGTGGACTTGAGCCCATTCGATTATAGGTCAAACTTCCTGCATTAGGACTTTGCTTCTGGTGCCCCCTTGCCTGTGGACGTAATTCACAGCCACTGTATTGTCCATGCGTAGGAGGACACTCTTCCCTGAAAGAAGGGGACTGAAAGTTAGGAGTCCTTGCCATGCGGCTCTGAGCTCCAGAACGTTTGAGACTATCCCTTGTGGACAGAAGGGCCAGCGGCCCTGTGCTCCCCGGTCTAGATGATACGCTCCCCACCCAAGATGACTGGCGTCTGACGTTACTATTTCTGGGAGTGGGTGAACGATAGGACGACGGCGTGCTAAATTGCTGGTTTGTGTCCACCATCGTACTGATTCCTTGACTGCCCTGGTGATCGATATTTGTTGTGACATTGATACCCCATTCCATTGTTTTAGGAACGAATTCTGGAGTATCCTCGAATTCCATTGGGACCACTGAACCATTAGAAAGGTTGATGACATTGAGCCCAGAACGCTTAAGCACTTTCTTGCAGACAGGTAGTCTGCTGACAGTAGCCTTTTTACTTTGCGGATAAGTGGATAAAGTTTTTCCTGGGGAAGCCCTACTGTGTTGGATCTGGTGTCTAATTCGGCTCCTAGGAGGACCATCTTCTGTACTGGGACCAGGCTGCTCTTCCTCCAATTCACTATCCACCCGAATTGCTGGAGTGTGGAAATCAGAATTGAACGATGTCGTAGAAGTGTTTCTCGACTGTCTGCTAGAAGAAGAATATCGTCGAGATAGTGTAGGATTCTTAGTCCCCTCTTTCTCAATAGTGCTATGACTGGAAGTAAAACCTTTGTGAAGGTCCTGGGTGCCGTCGATATCCCAAATGGGAGGCTTTTGAATTGAAAGTGTTGCTTGTCTATCGCAAAGAGCAGATATTTTTGAAAGGTTTGATGCACTGGAATGTGTAGATAAGCGTCGGACAAATCGACCGAGAGCATCCAGTCTTGCTCTCCTACTGTTAGTAATATTGATTGGGGACTCTCCATCCTGAATGATTCGACTAGAATCATTTGGTTCAACCTTTTCAAGTCCAACACAGGCCTCAGGTCTCCTGTTTTCTTTAACACTAAGAAAAGGGGAGAGTAAAACCCTTCTCCTTTCTGCTCCTGTGGAACTTCTATGATTGCTTGCTTTTGGAGCAACTCCATGATGTATTTGACTAAAAGCTTCCTTTTCCGACGCGAAAATGGTAGTTTGGTAGGTCTGTAGTGTTTTTTTGGTGGCTTTTGCTTGAACTTCCACCTGTGACCTTGCTGAATGGTGGATATCGTCCAGGGATATTTTATTCTGTCTATCCATACTTGGGCAAATAACCTCAGCCTCGCGCCTACTATTGCGGGCTGGGAATGCGTGGCATCAAAAAGATTTTTGTTGGTCTCCCGCAATGGTTGTCTTTGATTTTTGGACTCTCACAAAGAGGGTTGTGTGTTTCGCCAATTCCGTTTGAATTCTTTCCCGGGTCTATAAGATCTTACATCCCGGTACCTTTCGGGCAAGTGTCGTCTGAAGGACGGATTTTTCTGTTGTTTGGGTCTTCGGTCCGACGGTATTAGACCCGATTTTCCTCCCGTGACCTTTGATATTGCGGAATCTAATTTTGAACCGAAAAGGTTAGTGCCATCGTAAGGGATCTTACACCAGCTGGATTTGGAAGTTGCGTCAGCAACCCAAGGTTTCAGCCAGAGCGCCCTCCTGGAGGTTACTGAGGCCAGCATCGCTCTTGCTGAAGATCGTATAAGGTCCACCGCCGCCTCTGCTACAAAATCGCCCGCTAGGCTGAGTTCCTGCAGCGCTGAAATAATCTTGTCTTGATCTGCTGCTTCCAGAATTAATTTTTCCACGCCAGACGTCCAGGAGGTGATGGCTCTACCGACCGCTGCTAGAGCAACTGCTGGCCTACAGGCCCCCCCCCGCTGCTGAATAGGCTTTCTTAAGGTCGAGGTCGATCTTGCGATCCATCACATCCTTAAATGTTACGGCGTCTTCTATTGGTAGAGTTACATGGCACGCTAAACGCATCAGTGAGGAGTCTACCACAGGAGCAGAGATAAGAGGGTTCACTGCTGGCTCTTTTAGGGGGTAGAGCTTTGCTAATCTGTTATTCAAACCCGATTTTTTTTCTGGTTTTTGCCATTCATCTTTTATGAGCTCCTCTAGCTCTTCAATAAAGGGAAAGACCTCCGGGTCTTTTTTCAGATTAGGGAAATATTTTCGTAACTTAGGAGGGGCGTCTTTCTCTTTTCCCAACCGATCACCTCCTTAACTGATTTCGCGAACGGGTTTATCAATGCAAAATCAAAAATTGTAGGGGCCAGGGGTTCCTCTTCCCCCGGGGAGTCGTCTGGATCCTGAGGAGTGTGTGAAGTTGAGGCTGAGTTAGATGATCTGATTGGATCATATGCTGTCACCTGCAAAATCGTTTCTTTAACCGAGTCTCTTATGATATTGGAAGCTTCTCTTGCGTCAGCTTCTTTGTCTCGAGTTGCTTCCCCCAGACAGATTTGGCAAACAAGCTTACGTGCTCCTCTCGGTGCGAGGATGACGCTTCCCTGCGGTGACGGGAAGACCTTGATCGACTACGCCGAGAGTGCAAGTGTCTTGAGGGGGAACGTTCCGTTCATTTAGAATGGGCTGACCCCGATGACCTGCCAGAGCTACCAAAATGAAAGGTATTAATGGCAGTGCTCTCTTTTCTCCTCTTCATTACTTACCAATGCATACGTCCCCTTACCTTGTAGTTCTTGGATGGTCTACTAAGGCAGCGGTCTCCATAAGGAAGAATAGAGTACACCTGTGACCAGAGGTTTTCAGTGTAAGAGCTAATGCAGAGTATAGGCAGAAGGTGCTGACACAGAAATTAATGGTAAGTAACATAAAGATGGTAGAAAGAACACTTACCAGAGATCAAGGAGGACTTGTCTTGCAAGGCAGCAGGCTGTGTGCAGAGACCAGGATGACAGGTGGTGTAGAAACACAAGCAGCACTTCAAAAATGAAAAAGGCAGTTTTTAAATAGACCGCCGTCGCTGGAGGAGTGACGTCACCGCCGCGCATGCGCACTGGCCGGCCGCGCCGCCCCGTGCCATCTTGGATGCTGGCAAATGCAGAGGGCAGGGGGAAATGTCACTTCCTGAGCGCCAAGCGTCCACACACAGCCGCCATGTTGGGAAGGGCATACCGCTGTGGAACTACAGGGCTCAGCATGCACAGAGGAAGCAAAGAAGGAAAAGAAAAGGGAAAAAAGAGAAAACGAAAATGAGACAAGGATAGAGGTATGCCTGGGGAAGTAAGTGGGAGAGCAGTAGCTAGAACGAAATAGGTAGAGGGAGACCGCTGCATAACATTAAAACCTCTTTAAGGTTTTTTTTTTTTTTTTTTTTTACTTATCTTGATTTTTTTGCCCCTGAGACCACCAAAGTGGGGCCCCCTGCGTTATAGCTCATTTAGAGACCGTACGGACAGGGGCTTCCAGGTAGGAGAGGCTGAACCTAGCTGGGGTGGTGCGGTAAGGGGCTCCATTGCTAACCGATCAAATACGTGATGTCCCATTCAGGTGAGGAAAAAAAGGAGAATGCAACGGTGGACTCCTCTTCAAATCTTATAGCTAACCAGTCCTATCAGGTTGTGGAGGCGGAGTCACAACCCAGTGTGTGTGCTGCCATGATGCGTCAGGAAAATGTAACAAAAACATACCTCCGAAATTTCTTGCAGAAAATGATTAGCTAAACAATACATGTGCTTTTTTTCTTACCTCTACTTTTCCAATTTATAATGTTTTTTCAAAATAAAAAATGCAATAATTTAGAGGCTAGATAAAAAGTTGCAGCATAACACTTTTGGCAGTAAAATAGTACATTTTGTATAGAGATTAAAACAAAGGACAACTGAAGCTGCACGAGGGATAGAGAGATGTGGTCCCAAAGCAGGGACAATTAGGCACTATGCCAAATACTGCTAGACCTCTGATGAAACTCTCCAGATCACAATAGAGAAAAATGAAGTCACTAATAATGAGTATTCAGTAAATCAGCATACCAATCAATCAATTTTGTGATAACTGTATTATGAACTGAAGCCCAGGCTTAGAAAACCACTTATTTGTAGACAGAACAGTTGCCATTTTATTTAGGAGGTCTAATATTTGAAATCCACTTAAATCATTCCCTTTAAAATGGTGTTCCACCCAAAAAAATTTTTTTTATAAATGTGCCTAAAAAAAACAAAACAAAAAGAATTTGGAATTTTTTTTTTTTACTTACCTCTATTAATGGTTGTTGCTAGGGGGTCCCTCGTAGTCTGCCTCCTTCAGTGCCTGGGCTCTTGATGTCACTTCCCCTCAGTGCAGGAAGGGCTCAGCTCTGCCCCCTCCCTCTTGTCAATCATCTGTGACATGTGACAGGTCCCAGATGATTGCACGTAGGGTTGCCACCTCATCCCTTTAAAACCGAACACATAATAATTACACAGTTTCTGTGGCTGATTAAGGTGATAATTAAACTGACTTGGTGCCTTATCTGCATGAAATTTGCCTAAGAACCTGTGTAATTCATATGTGTTCGGGTTTAAAGGGATGAGGTGGCAACTCTAATTGCACGTCCAATCACAGCACGCGGCGCCGCTCACGCATGCGCAGTGGGTTACAATTACAATGCTGGCGCCGCCAAACAGAGGGGGAGACGAGCGGGGCTTCGATCCCCTGTGTCGCTGGAGCCTGGGACAGGTAAGTGTCCTATTATTAAAAGTCAGCAGCTGCAGTATTTGTAGCTGCTGACTTTTCATTTTTTGGTTTAATAATGGAACACCACTTTAAGGTGAACAACAAGTATATCCAACACTGCTCACTCTTGCAAATAGGGAATATGATCAGCCAACTATTCCAAATACATACCCCATATACCCTGCAAGAGAACTGTAATTTTAACAGGAGGGAAATAAAATCCTCCACACCAGAAAACATATGAATGTCATCTATTCATACTATATATTTTTTTAATTATTATTTTATATAATATATATATTAAAGTGGGAACATGCATAATAAATGCAAAGGGCAGGGTGGACATAAAGAGCAGGGTGCCCATCTATGTCCTGATGCACTCCCTATGTAGCAGCTGTATATCCTGCACCATCAACATCTTTTATGGACAGATTTAAATTATGATTCTGATAAAGGAGAGGCATTCACATGCAAAAAAAAAGAAAGAAAGGGGAATGCCTTGCGAATAGCTGAAATTGCTCTATTGGTCAATGGGAATGACCTAAGGCATGAAATGATAGCTGCCTAGTCTTGTCTTGCTAATCCAATTCTGCAAACACTTTTGTCCAGCAGTCGGTGTATTGTGCCACCTGCACAGTGTACACCTAAAGCTACCCCAATTGCTGGCGTTCTGCTGGTCCTATACCACAGGCAGCTGCAGCAATTACAGTTGGTGTATTGTGCCACCTGCACAGTGTACACCTAAAGCTACCGCAATTGCTGGTGTTGTGCTGGTCCTATACCACAGGCAGCTGTAGCAATTACAGTCGGTATACTGTGCCACCTGCACAGTGTACAGCTAAAGCTACCCCAATTGCTGGTGTACACTGTGCAGGTGGCACAATACACTGACTGTAACTGCTACAGCTGACTGCGGTATAGGACCAGAAGAACACCAGCAATTGCGGTAGCTTTAGGTGTACACTGTGCAGGTGGCACAATACACCGACTGTAATTGCTGCAGCAGCTGCCTGTGGTATAGGATCAGAAGAACACCAGCAATTGCAGTCGCTTTAAGTGTACACTGTGCGGGTGGCACAATACACTGACTGTAACTGCTACAGCTGCCTGTGGTATAGGACCAGAAGAACAACAGCAATTGTGGTAGCTTTAGGTGTACACTGTGCAGGGGGCACAATACACCAACTGTAATTGCAACAGATTCAAAGGAAATTCAGACACTGTCTCTCCGTCTATCTCTCTCTCTCTTAGCCAACGCACACACACTACGCAAGGCCGGTGTATTGTGCCACCTACACAGTATACAGCTAAAGCTACCCCAATTGAGTATAAAAATGAAGAAAACCGCGCTAAAACACCGGTGGGGGTTGGAAATCAAAAAGGATAGTGGTAACAATGACTACAGCCAAATACTAATTGTATCACTAGGTTGCTGCCACCCACAAGGAGAGAAACTCCAATTGGGGTTTCCTCCAAAAAATAGAACAATATGGTAACCGGGGTAGTTGGCGCTACCTACAAATAAAACTCCTTACAAATAGAGTGAAGAAAAATCCTTCTGCCGGGATTCCTCAAATCCTTTAAGATCCTAATTGTTTCCAACAGGATCAAGAAAAACGGCAACAGAAAACAGTTCCTACTAGAATCTATTACAATCATAAAGATAGTCTAATGTGTATCGGCCACACCCTACAGAGTAAGGTCGGTATATATAAAAAATATATATATATAATCCCGAATAGATCATGTATTCATCCTAAAAAATATATATATATTAAAAAGGGTATATGCCAAAAAGTGCTGCTATTATGCGATTTTCCAAGTTACAAGCTACTCAAATGTCCCAAAAAACAGCAATATTCCTACTGGAAATTAGTTCCTGAGATTAACAGATAGATCCAATAAACGAAGGAGAAAGGAGAGAACTAAAAACCAAACAACAACAGACAAAAGACAAACAATTGTATGTGTGTATCTGTTGCTAAGTGCAATATTGCCTAAAATCGCATTAACGCCAAGATATATTTAAATAAGCAAATTCCCAGTAAGAGGCGTATATAAATGTGCTTATGAAATTGTAGTCAAAACTTAAATATACAAGCTATAAGTGCAAAATACTAGTATAAACATATATATAAAAAATATATTATATATATATATATATATAAAAAGTGCATCAAAAAGTGCGGGTGAAGAAACAAAAAATCAATTAGCCAACAAGTTAAATAAACAATCCATAATGAAAAAATATATATAAATATAAAAATATATATATAAATATAAAAAAATATATATAAAAAGCAAACAAAAATAAAAATAAAAATAAAAATAAAATAAAAATGCAAATAAAAATAGAAATACAAAAATAGTGTCCAATTGTCCAAAAATAGCTTCAATAGTGCAAAAAAAGGTGCAAAAAAAGTGACTTTAGTGCTTCTTGTGCAATCTTGAACGTGACTTCTGTGTTCCCCCACAAGGTACCCCACTCACCAGAAGAATGTACCCCTGCAGGGGTAATTCGCCTTGAGATCAAAGTCTGCCGATATCCAGCTCCTCAATCGCATCCGGAGAGAGGTTTCTCAATCCCTGCCGATATCCAGCTCCTCAATCGCAACCAAGGGGAGATTTCATATGTCCTCATAAGAAAAAAATTGTAGCCTCCATAGTGTGATTTGTATAAAAAATCAATTTATTGCCACAAAAATATAAAACAATAAAAACATAAAAATAAAAATAAAAATAAAAAATGGAAGAAACAAATCTCATATGTTGAGACAAGATATGGAAATACAGTCCACTAAAAAATCACTCAGCCCCCATATATAAATAAATGGTAACGTTCCAGGAAAACAGATAGTAAATCCTAGAACCAAGCTGGGAGAAAAAAATACATAATCAACCATACGCTAATGGCACTATATCCCAAAAAACAAAGGACTAAGAGTGCAAAAACCACTTAGGAACAATGTACCAGGTTATACCCTGCTGCATATGGTCACTCCAGTTTATGTAAGTCCCCCAGGGATAGTGCCCTTCTAAAATCAATCCGAACGTGGAAGCCGCTCGGTAGATACGCAGCTGCGGCTTGCACTCCAACTGCGTTCCAACGAACGGAACTAACGTAATAAGCGTAACTCCGTCTAACGCGTTTCGTCATTGACGTCTTCAGCGGCGGTGTCACGCTACTACGTCCTACATCTCAAATAGGAAAAATCCCAGATTAAACGGCATCTGATTGGCCATCAATCGTAATCGACGCCCAAACGAACAATAATGGGCTGTACCTGGTGTCTGAAGGAGTGACAACCACCATATCCAATCCGCATGTTAGTACCACCCAATCCCAAGCCAGAAGGCGAGGGGAGGATATCCAAAAAACGAGATTTCAAAACTTAACTTATAATAAATAATGAATAAATCCGAAAACAATCTATCGTCCACCTATTGGGTACACAGCACATGAGGGTGATCTATCCCAAGGGGAACTCACAGAAACTGTATACATGATAACAATAATTTTACTGCTATAAGACCCCTTTCACACCAGGGCGTTTTTGCAGCGTTTTAGCATTAAAAATAACGCTATTAAAACGCTCATAAAACGCTCTCCATGCATCTCAATGGACCCTTTCACACCAAGGCGTTGCGCTGGCTGAGCGTTGAGAAAAGTCCTGCAAGCAGCATCTTTGGAGCAGCTTTTGGGCGTTAAAAAAAGCACTTCAAAAACGCTCCTCTCCATTGGAATGAATTGAAAGCGCTGTAAAAACGCCCTAAAAACGCCTATAATCCGCCCTGAGCTGTAGAAAAAGTCACATGATCTCAAAAAAAGTAAACATGCAAGTAGAAAGAGAGCATCTACAACAACAGGACTGAAATTGTGGAAAGGTCACAATGATTTCCAAGCCATCAAAGTGCCAAAGAAATCGTAGAAAAATGTAGATTTGAAGTAAAACAAGACACTGCATTTACTTTATATAAACTGCTTGTTTTTACATGATCTCACAAACAAAAGATAAACATGCAAACAAAAAGATAGCATCCACAGCAACAGGACTAGCTGTGGGGAGGTAACATGATCTCACTGAAGCGTAGGATGCTGGTAAATCAGGAAATCCTGTTTGTAGAGGTGGATAGGAGCTAAGAGAAGATGGAGGTTGAAAGAGACCAGGGATTTGGGACCAGTGGGAGTGGGATTAGGGTTGGAGATTAGGGTTCTGGGACCAGTGGGAGTGGGATTATGGTTCTAGATTTGGGTTTTGGGACCAGTGGGAGTGGGATTATGGTTCTAGATTTGGGTTTTGGGACCAGTGGGAGCGGGATTATGGTTCTAGATTTGGGATTTGGGACCAGTGGGAGTGGGATTATGGTTGGAGATTTGGGAGCAGTGGGAGCGGGATTAGGATATAGATACTTACGTTCCAATGCTCATTCGAGTATAGTTTCGGAATTTGTCTGGGTGCACTCTTAGGTGCTCATATAGCAACACAAATTGCCCGATAGAGCTGTGTGTTTGTAGGATGGGATGAACCCAATACCGACGTTGCTGCCTCTGTTGGTGGATATTTTCCCAATACAGTAGCACAAACATCAAGAACAGCTCCATGAACTCCATCTTCTTTCTGTATCCTCTGTCACCTCACAAGATCCCAGGAAGTAAACAGGAAGTGATGTAGGGAGGTGAGGTGGCTCTTTGACGCCCAACGCTTGTAAAACGCTTGTAAAACGCTGTAAAAACGCCCACAGCGTTGCAGTAATTTTAACGCTAGCGCCCCAAAAACTCTGTAAAAACGCTGTAAAAACGCTCTAATAACGCTGTAAAAATAGCAGCGTTTTACCGCTGACGCTATGGGCGGTGTGGTGTGAAAGTGCTCTAAACATTAATAACATTACTGACCCTTTTAACAAGTTATCATAAACAAAGGTATAAATAAATCAAAATAAGTGTTTAAAATTGAAAGTCTGCCAAAAATCGGTCACTTATAGAGCTGAGATAGCTGAATGCAATGGGTATCACCAACAGAAAGAAAAAAAGAAGAAAAGAAAAAGGACCACCCTATTTTGATTCATTGCAATCCAGCTATTATCTAGTAAAGATACTAATACCAATCTAGTAAAGGTTTGTAATTATTCATCTTTCCACAGCCTATATGGTGGGCTGTAAAAGAAACGAACAAAACTAGAATTATGGTATAACATACTCAATCAAAAATAAAAATAAAAAATATATAAAATAATAATTATATGGCCTATATTTAGTGGATCCGCATTTATCTAGATATCACAAAAAGGTGTTTAAAAATTGAAAATCTGCCAGAAATCGGTCACTTATAGAGCTGAATACAATGGATTTCACCAGCAAAAGAAAAAAGAAAAAAGAAGAAAAAAGGAACCACCCTATTTGTTTCGTTACAATCCAGCTATTACCTGGTAAAATTACTAATAACAATCTAGTAAAGCTTTGTAATTATTCATCTCTCCACAGCCTATATAGTAGGCTGTAAAAGAGACGAACAGGACTAGAATTGTGGTATATCATACCCAATCAAAAATAAAAATAAAAAACAATAATTATATATACCTATATTTAGTGGATCCGCATTTATCTAGATGTCACAAAGAGGGGAGAGACAAAACAAGCCCGTATATATCAAAGTTGGCATATAAAGTCATCACTCAGCAACACTTAGGCTGATCCAAAATGAACATAAAGCCTTCAAACAAGTCGGTATATAAAAGATATATATGAGAGAACCTTGTCTTATAATAATAAATAAGAGATAAGTGTAATAGTACCAATCACCATTCTGCTAACTTAATATAAATGAATATGTAAATCTTAATCTATGGTAGATTGGTAGGTAACACACATATCCTAAAACAACAGTCAAGAAACCATCAGAGAAGAGAGGTCTACGGATTGGCTATGAAACAGTTTAAGTCTATATCCAGGTTGAGGCCCCGTGGCGCGAGAGACCCCAACCTGTATATCCATGCAGTTTCATTTTGCGAGATGAGGGTGGTCTTATTCCCTCCCCTCCAATTGCCTTTAATGCAATCAATCCCATAGAAGATTAATCCAGAAGGATCTCTTCTGTGAAACTCATCAAAATGGCGGGAAAGGTTGTGATTTGGGAACCCTTTTTTTATATTATTAATATGTTCCCTGATCCTAACAAATAAAGGACGTGTGGTCCTGCCCACGTACTGTAAATTGCACGGGCACTCTATAACATATGTTACATGTGTGCTCCGGCAGGTGATTAATTCCTTTATTTTGTACTCTTTATGGTCTGTTTTTGCCTTAAATGTTTCTTTTTTTCTTGGCTGTTTCTTGCTAACTCTACATGGGAGGCATTTCTGGCACCTATAAAATCCCTTCATGTCATTAAAGATTTTGATTTGTTTTGGTGGGTCGATGGCATTATGTACTAGAAGGGAGCGTAAAGTGGGGGCCCTTCTGTACACAAAGCAGGTTTTTTTTGGGAGGACCTTAGATAGCACTTTATCCTCTTGAAGTATAGGCCAATACTTTTTGATAATTTTTTCAAAGTCCCTGTATTGGGTACTGAAACCAGTGATAAATGCCAGTTCCATCTTTCTGTCTTTTTTACTCTGTTTCTCCAGTAGCGACTTCCTCTCCAAATTCCCAATGTTATTCTTTAATTGGAGTAGTGGTTCCGGCCTATATCCTTTTTCTTGAAATCTCTCTAGGATCATATCTGCTTGGAGATGGTAATCTTCTACTGAGTGGCAATTTCTCCTCAATCTTAGCAACTGTCCCTTCGGAATGTTATTTTTCCACTTGGGGTGGTGACAGCTTGTAATCGGGATATAGCTGTTTCTGTCAGTTGTTTTGAAGAATGTCTTAGTACTAAAAATTCCATCTATTTTTGAGATTTGGAGATCCAGATAGTCAATACTATGTTCGCTGTATTTACCAGTAAAAGTTAGACCATAGATGTTATTGTTTAGGTTGTTCAAAAATACTTCAAGGTCTGTTGGGGTGCCATCCCATAATAAAATGAGGTCATCTATATATCTACGGTAGAACCTCACCTGAGGTATATTGCTACCATAGATATATTCCTCCTCCCACATGTTCATCATGAGATTGGCCACACTCGGGGCATAACGAGCCCCCATGGCTACCCCCTTGGTCTGGACATAGTATTTCTGATCATACCAAAAATAATTGCAACACATTGCCAACTTTAGTCCCTCAATGATGTATTCTATTTGTTCTTGTCGCATATCTGTGTTCTCATATAATGCCTTTTCAACTCCTATTAGGCCGTCACGCTGCACTATACTTGTGTACAGTGAATTTACGTCGATGGTTACCATCAGAAGTCTCTCAACGTCTACTACATTTTGAAGTTCTTTTAAAAGTTGTGTGCTATCCCTCAGATAGGATCTCCCTTTTTGTACCAGGGGTTTCAAGAAATTATCCAGATATTCCCCTAGATGCGAGAAAATTGAATTTATTCCACTAATTATAGGCCTACCTGGGGGCTTGTCAAGCCTCTTGTGGATCTTCGGCAAATAATACATCACTGGGGTTCTGGTCGAATTTGAAATGAGATATTCTGCTTCACTGTCGTTTAGAATTCCCATTTCTTTTCCTTTTTTCACAAAGGTTGCTAGTTTCTTCTCATATTCATATTTGGGATTTCCCTTCAACTTTTTATGTGTATCTTCAACACTTAACAGTCTTTCCATCTCCTCTATGTAATCCGATTTGTTCAGAATTACCAGGCCCCCCCCTTTATCGGCTGGTCTGATGATTACATTTTTCTTCTCTCCTAGTGCCTTGATGGTTTTCCAAATATTCGTAGTTTTCTTATAATTGGTTCTCTCCATTTTTCTTAAATCTCCTTCCACCATTTTGCTAAATGCCCCTAAACATTGATTTCCTGGTGTGTTGGGGTTGAACGTAGACTTGTTTTTCAAATCCGTTTGTACATATAAAGATTCTTTTTTATTCTCTCCTCCTGCATTCATAGCAAAATGTTTTTTGATATTCAACTTCCTCATGAATTTCTTTAGATCAATATAAGTCTCAAACTAATCTAGTGCCTTATCAGGCGCAAATTTTAAACCTAAGTCCAAAATCCTCAACTCGTCGTCCTCAAACTTTATGTTGTTCAGGTTATAGATGCCTTTTCCAATTAGGTTCTTCTTCTTTTGTTTCTTCTTTCCTCCTCTACTTCCCCTGGTCCGTTTTCTCCTTCCCTGTGTCTCCACATAGTGCTTCCATCTCTTTCTGTATTGTTCGCCCATGGTGTCTCTAAAGGGTGTGGATCCATGTGGTCTGGGTATTGTCCCTCTCTGTTCATTGTCCCATAAGAAGCTCCCTGGGGTCCCCCTCTGTTGTCTGCTGGTCCTCTCCATCTTGGATTCCTGTGGGGTGGTCTGGCGGTCCATCTTCCTGGGGGCCTGTCCCGTTGTCCATCCCTGGAAAAATCCCTATAATCTCTAGAGTTCCTTCTAGGTTGGGGGAATCTATTTTCTCTATAGTTCCCTCTATCTTGCCAATATCTATATTGCGGGTAGTCCCTCAAGGGGGTGGGTCGGGGATATCTATTTCCTCGGTCCTGCGGATATCTATGTTGTGGATAATCCCTTAGAGGAGTAAACCGATTTCTTGTGGGTATGTTATACCTCGGTGTAGTCGGGTCTTCCATTATATATGGTTCTTGCTGATAACTTCTTTGGTCATCTATCTGAACATTCCTACGATTGGATGGTTTATTCAATAATCTACTGCCTTGCATTGGGTTTGTTCTCATAATTGGTTGTGGCGTACTGGTTGGTTGGTCTAGATTCATAATTTCCATTGACCCATCTGGACTCTCATTATCATGGGCTGTATTTATTTCATCTAAAAGATCTTGAAGTCCTGATTGCCATTTGTACACTTTTAGGTCATTATAGTCCAGTACATCCCTCTTAAACTTTTTTAACTTTTTTGCTTGTATATCCAGATCGTACTTTCTGATTGCTTCCTGTAATTCTTTCTCCTTCTCCTCATAATCTCTGTGTTTACTAAAGGATAGAAGTTGTTGCTTGATTTCAGAAATAATCGTTTCTATCCCTTTTAGTTTATATTGTCTCCTTTTAACAATAACTCGTAACAAGTCATTTTCAGACCTGTTGAAAAAGGAGTACCACTCATCCATAAGTTCTGTATCATCAAGATTATCATTGGGGTTCAGATCCCATCTTAGGCTCCTGGGTGTCATCTTGGCATTTATATACATTTCTAGGCTGGCTATGTCCCACCATACTCTCAGCTGCTTTTCCATAGTATGCTTGAGTTGTTTCATTAAACCACATAAATCTTGTGTATTAGTGACTCCTTCCTGATCAAAAATACTCTTAATATCTATATTTCTACTCCCCATATATCCGAAAATGTCCATAGCTGCAGTTACAAAGAGCTCCCCTGGGCAACAGGGGGTCTTGAAGATGAGTATAAAAATGAAGAAAACCGCATACCACATGAAGAATACCACAGGCAGGCAGCTGCAGTAATTACAGTCGGTGTACTGTGTCATCTGCACAGTTTGCACCTAAAGCTACCCCAATTGCTGGTGTTCTGCTGATCCTATACCACAGGCAGCTCCATTACAGTTGGTGTATTGTGTCATCTGCATAATGTGCACCTAAAGCTACCGTAATTGCTGGTGTTCTTCAGATCCTATACCACAGGCAGGCAGCTGCAGTAATTACAGTCAGTGTACTGTGTCATCTGCACAGCGTGCACCTAAAGCTACCCCAATTGCTGGTGTTCTTCAGATCCTATACCACAGGCAGGCAGCTGCAGTAATTACAGTCGGTGTATTGTTCCATCTGCACAGTGTGCACCTAAAGCTACCCCAATTGCTGGTGTTCTGCTTGTCCTAAACCACAGGCAGCTATAGCAATTACAGTCAGTGTATTGTGCCACCTGCACAGTGTACAGCTAAAGCTACCCTAATTGCTGGTGTTCTGCTGCTCCTATACCACAGGCAGTTGTAGCAATTACAGTTGGTGTATTGTGCCACCTGCACAGTGTAAAGCTAAAGCTACCCCAATTACTGGTGTTCCACTTGTCCTATACCACAGGCAGCTGTAGCAATTACAGTCAGTGTATTGTGCCACCTGCACAGTGTACAGCTAAAGCTACCCCAATTGCTGGTGTTCTGCTGCTCCTATACCACAGGCAGCTGTAGCAATTACAGTCGTTGTATTGTGCCACCTGCACAGTGTAAAGCTAAAGCTACCCCATTTGCTTGTGAGCTGCTTGTCCTATACCACAGGCATCTGTAGCAATTACAGTGGGTGTATTGTGCCACCTGCACAGTGTACAGCTAAAGCTACCCAAATTGCTGGTGTTCTGCTGGTCCTATACCTCAGGCAGCTGTAGCAATTACAGTGAGTATATTGTGCCACCTGCACAGTGTACAGCTAAAGCTACCCCAATTGCTGGTGTTCTTCTGATCCTATACCACAGGCAGCTTCTGCAGCAATTACAGTCGGTAATTACAGTGTGCACCTAAAGTTACCCCAATTGCTGGTGTTCTGCTGATCCTATACCACAGGCAGCCAGCTGCAGTAATTACAGTCAGTGTACTGTGTCATCTGTACAGTGTGCACCTAAAGCTGCCCCAATTGCTGGTTTTCTTCAGATCCTATACAACAGGCAGGCAGCTGCAGTAATTACAGTCGGTGTACTGTGTCATCTGAACAGTTTGCACCTAAAGCTACCCCAATTGCTGGTGTTCTGCTGATCCTATACCACAGGCAGCTCCATTACAGTTGGTGTATTGTGTCATCTGCATAATGTGCACCTAAAGCTACCGTAATTGCTGGTGTTCTTCAGATCCTATACCACAGGCAGGCAGCTGCAGTAATTACAGTCAGTGTACTGTGTCATCTGCACAGTGTGCACCTAAAGCTACCCCAATTGCTGGTGTTCTTCAGATCCTATACCACAGGCAGGCAGCTGCAGTAATTACAGTCGGTGTATTGTTCCATCTGCACAGTGTGCACCTAAAGATACCCCAATTGCTGGTGTTCTGCTGATCCTATACCGCAGGAAGGCAGCTGCAGCAATTACAGTCAGTGTATTGTGCCATCTGCCATCTGCAGTCTCAATGGCATCAGTCACTCCTTCCCTAGCACCACCATGTCCTCCTCCTGAGGAGTCCCCCGAACTGTTTGAGCACAGTGTTGGGTACATGCTCCATGAGGATGCCCAGCGTTTTGAAGGCTCTGATGATGATACCCAGCTAGAGAAAGGCAGTAACGTGAGCCCAGAGAGAGAGGATGCCCAAGAAGGACAGCAATCTGGCAGTCATGTTTCCCCAGATGCAGCATACAGCCAGGTTTGTTCCAGTGATGAGGAGCGAGGGGATGATGAGGTCACTGACTCCACGTGGGTGCCTGATAGGAGAGAAGAGGAGGCACATCTCCAACAAGGCAGGATGCCCTCCAGGGGCCAGCTTAAGGGCAGCACACCGACTGCATCACATTGCAGAGCTCCGCCTTTGAAAGGCGCTGCCTCTGCACATTATTCCAAAAGTTCTTTGGTGTGGGCCTTTTTTGAGACGAGTGCATCAGATCGCACCGCTGCTATTTGCAACATATGTCTCAAGCGTATCTCGCGTGGTCAAAACATCAGCCGCTTGGGCACCACATGCTTGACCAGACATGTGTCGACCTGCCATGCAGTTGGTTGGCAAGCGTACTTAAAAGACCCACACCAGAGAAAAAAGTGGACCTCTCCTTGCTCCTCATCAGCTGGGATCTCCAACCCCACTATACCTTCAGTCCTCTTTGAAACTTGCACTGAGAGGAATGAAGGTGTAGAATTAGGTGTGTCACAGCCAAGTACTTGCTGGACCATCGAAAGAAGTTCACTTCCAGCCATCCACACGCCCAGAAGTTGAATGCTAGCTTGGCTAAATTGCTAGCACTTCAACTGCTGCCTTTTCAGTTGGTAGACTCAGCCCCCTTTCCGTGAGTTTGTGCAATGTGGGGTTCCTCAGTGGCAGGTTCCCAAACGCCACTTTTTCTAACTGAAGGCGATTCCGGCTCTCTACTGGCATGTGGAAGGCAATGTAAATGCCTCGCTGGACAAGGCGGTCAGTGGTAAGGTGCATATTACCGCTGACTCATGGTCCAGTAGGCATGGACAGGGACGTTACCTATCTTTCACGGCGCATTGGGAGACTCTTCAGGTAGCTGCCTCCAAAATGCTACTACTGGTGATTGTGACACACCTCTCTCCTCCACCCCCTCCTCTTCTTCTTCCTCCATGGCCTCTTCCTGTGCTTTGTCCTCGGAACCAGCGGTGCACGGTAGGCGTTCAAGGGGCTACGTAAGTATGCAGGCAAAAAGATGCCATGCCGTGCTTGCGCTGGTGTGCTTGGGGGACAGGAGCCACACTGGGGCAGAGATTCTGTCATCTCTGCAGGGGCAGGCTGAGAGGTGGTTGACGTCATGTTAGCTTAAGCCAGGAATGGTGGTTTGCGACAATGGCACCAACCTCCTCTCCGCCCTCCGACAGGGAAACTGACCCATGTGCCCTGTGTGGCTCATGTCCTTAACTTGGTGGTGCAGCAGTTCTTGGGCTGCTACCCGGGCTTACAGAGGCAGGCCAGAAAAGTCTGTGTGCATTTCCAACAGTCATATAATGCCAGTGCTCGGCTGGCTGACCTCCAAAAGGAATTGAACCTGCCCAAGAACCGCCTAATCTGTGACATTCCCACCAGGTGAAACTCAACGTTGGCCATGCTGCAGCGGCTGCACATGCAGCAGAGGGCCATCAATGAGTACCTGTGCGACTACGGCACCAGGACAGGGTCAGAGGAGCTCGTTTTTTTTTACCCACGCCAGTGGGCCATGATCAGGGATGCATGCACTGTCCTGTCACCATTTGAGGAGGCCACGAGTATGGTGAGCAGTGACAGTGCATGCATCAGTGACACTGTACCTCTTGTCCACCTGTTGGAGGACACGCTGCATGGAATAATGGACAGGGCATTGAGGCAGAACAGAGGCAGGAAGAGGAGGACTTCCTTGCCTCTCAAGGCCCCCTTTATCCAGACAGTGTTACTTCTGGCCCGCTGATCACACAGGAAGAGGACGAGGAGGAGGAGGATTGTGTCAGCATGGAGGTGGAGCCTGGCACTCAGCATCAGATTATTTACAGTCCCAAGAAACCCATGGACTTGTACGTGGCTGGGAGGAGGTGGCTGCAGATCATGTCATCCTTAGTGACCCAGAGGACTCCGGACTGAATGCCTCAGCTACCCTATGCTGCATGACCTCCCTGATCCTGCAAAGCCTGCGGAGGGATCCTTGTATTCAGCAGATCAAGGAGAGGGACCATTACTGGCTGGAAACTCTCCTTGATCCACGGTACAAGGGTAAGGTTGCAGACCTTATCTTGCCGTCGCAGAGGGAGCAGAGAATGAGACATTTTCGGGAGGCCTTGCAGAAAGATCTGTGCAACGTGTTCCCAGAGACTGGGAGGTTACAAATTCCTGGTCCTGGACAACATGTTGCTGAGGCTTTGGTCAGTCACAGAAGGAGCGGTGGAGAAGGTGGCCGTCTGATCGATGCGTTCAGACAATTTTTTAGTCCGCAGCGCCAAGGTATGATTGGTTCCAGCAACCATCGTCAGCGTCTGATTTAGATGGTGCAGGAATACCTAGGGGCAAGATCAGACTTGGACACCTTTCCCACCGAAAATCCTCTGGGTTACTGGGTCTTGAAGATTGATCACTGGCCAGAGCTTGCACAGTATGCAATTGAGCTACTGGCCTGTCCTGCATCCAGCGTTCTTTCGCACATCCAGTACTGCTGGAGGCTTTGTAACCGATCACAGGGTGCTGATAGCTTGTAAGAACATTCTTGGTTCTGGGCGCCACCACCAGTGGCTAAGGTCCAATTTTTCAGCCCCTGTTTAACAGGGGCGTGTAATTACAATTTTTGATGCAATACTTTGCAGCAGGGCTCATTCTTGCGCTCCAACTAGAGTATCTGTGAGGGGTTGCAGTGTCATGGCACCAGCACCAGTGCCTAAGGCCCAATTTTTCTGCCCCTGTTAAACAGGGCCTGTAATTACAATTCTTGATATAATATTTCACAGGAGGGCCCATTCCAGCACCCACCAAGAGTGACTGTGAGGACTTACAGTGTTATGGCACCACCACCAGCACCACCACCAAAGGCCCATTTTTTCTACCACTGTTCAACAATGGCATGTAATTACAATTATTTTTTTTATTATCAAAATTTTTATTGATTTTATAACCATTCCATTAATATTCCACAGTATATCACATATCCAAAACTTTCAAATATAAAAACCTTTTCCAATATACCATATCCGTCCCCCACACCAAAAAAAGGGGGGGGCTCTTCCTCTCCTCCTTCCCTCTCCTTATATCCCCCATCTCCCTCCCCCTTGCTTTCTAAAAAAAAAATATACACCCCACCTACCCTGAACTTAGTGTATGAGGCTTCTAAAAAGCCGTATTGACCTTAATTAGTCATTGCCTCTCTCCATCCTCCTCCATCTACTCCAAAAAAAGAAGAAAAAAAAGGAGAAGAAAGAGAGGAAAAAAAAAAAAAAGAAGAAGAAGAAGAAGAAGGGGTGTCACCCTACCTACACTTAGTGTACGAGGCTTCTAAAAAGCCATAATAACCTTAAGTAACCACTCTCTCCCTCCTACATCCACCATCAACCAAAAAAAAAACATCACCCAATATCTAGTGCATCATTTACCTTCTCCCGTGTTACTTGTGCCGTTGGGGGGGGGGTCAGGCGAAGTCTGTGGGAAGAAAAGAGAGAGAGAGGGGAAAAAAAACAGCCCTCCTCCACGGGCGTTTACCCACAGTCTTTACCACTCTATAAATTATACATTATTCAATCTCTGCTGAACAGAGCTCCCACTTAGTCCATATTTCCTTAAACTACTCCTTTCTATTTTTAACCATATGTATCCATCTTTCAGCCTCCATTATTCTATCAACTTCTTTCTTCCACTCTATCAGAGTTGGTCGTTTAGTCTGTCTCCATAATCTAGGTATTAATAATTTTGCTGCATTTAATAAATGCGGCCTTATACGATCTTATCGATGTCATTGTCCCATGGAATAAGAAATTTAAGGGCGTTAGTTCTATTGTTCCGGGGGACAACCTTTCTACCCACGGAGCAATTTCTTACCAAAATCCTCTAATCAGGGGACATAGCCACCATATATGGAGGAAGGTGCCCCTCTGCCCGCACCCTTTCCAGCAATTTCTTGAATTTGAGAACTTATGGATGTATGGTTTGTGGAATCAATAAGATTTTTAATTTGTGTCGAGGTAAAGCCATGATTTAATTTGCCTTCCCATTCTCTAATATAGTAAAGTACTGTATTTTTCTTAGTCCTAAGAACTAGTATATACATTTCAGACCGTAAGTGACCGACCCTTATCATCTTCACACACCTAGATTCAAATATAGTGAGCGTATTCAAGGGTCTTATCATAGTTTTCATCTTATTAAAAAAACATATCTATTGGTGGTACCTCCACTCGACCATTGGTACTGGTCCTAGCTTCTGCACCAGTTCTACTAGGGGCATTAATGTTCCATGTGGAGCAAATTTACCACATGACATATCTCCATCTTTCCCCCACGCCCCCATTGATCCCTCCTCTTCCCTCGGTAGAAACCACGGGAACCCCTCCAGCGGGGCAAGGGGAAATATCCGGGGAGCGTACTCTCCTAATTGATTAAGTTTATCCCATATCTTTAAAGTATTCTGAGTTAGGGGTGACGTCCATTTTGAGAGTCCCCTATTTGACTTCGGAATCCAGGGTAATCCTGTCAATCTCCTACCTGCCATTGTTTGTTCTAGCGTTACCCATATTTTATTAGGTTGGTCGTGACTCCAATTAAAAAAACGTACTAAGACCATTGCCCTATAATAAAGCCTGACATCAGGTAGTCCCATACCACCTTCTGACTTCCCTTTGCATATAATATATTTTTGAAAAAACTCTGTGGCAGTGAGATTGGTACTGTATATAAGATGTAAATTATTTTAGGTAGTATATTCATCTTTATTGCATTTACCCTTCCGAACCAAGTTAATAATTGCCCTTTCCACCTATTCAATTCCTCTATTACCCCCTCCATTAAGGTGCTATAATTCAAATCATATAAAAGTTTGGGGTCAGGTGTAATATGCGTTCCTAAATAGACAAGAGACTTTTTATTCCATACAAAGGGATAGGGGTTCTGCAGAGTCCTGGTCAATTCAATGGGCACCTGACATGGCAAGATTACAGACTTCTCAAGATTAATCTTAAAATTAGATAAAGCTCCAAATTTAGTTACTTCTGCCATCAACGCCAATAATGAGGACTGTGGTGAGGACAGATAGAACAATAGGTCGTCTGCATATGCCGAGACCTTATATTCCTGTACCCCAATACACGTCCCCTGTATATCTGTATTTCTTCTTACTTTGCATAGAAAAGGCACTAATATCATATCAAACAATAATGGAGACAAGGGACACCCTTGTCTCGTACCATTATATATTTGAAAATATTTTGACAAGGTGCCATTTACTTTCCCTCTTGCTCTCTGGGCTGCATACAGCGCCAATATCCAACCCATCATACGATCACCCACCTTCCTTAGTCTTAAAGAGGAAGTAAACTCTCCCACTCTGATGCTTCTTTTCATTTAGTCCATTATAATAATTAATTATCAAAGTATAGCCACTGTAATCCAGCCCAAATTGTATATTACTTACTGTTTAAAGAAACTTTAACCACTTTCAAACCGGACCATTTTGCTGGTCAATGACCAGAGGTCTTTTTACAATTTGGCACTGCGCTGCTTTAACTGGTAATTGCGCGGTCATGCAATGTTGTACCCAAACAAAATTTGCGTCCTTTTTTTCCCACAAATAGAGCTTTCTTTTAAAGGTATTTGACTGACTCTGCGATTTTTATTTTTTGCGATATAAACGTAAAAAGACCGCAAATTTTGAAAAAAAAAATTATTTTCTACTTTTTGTTATTAGAAAAATCCAATAAACTCAATTTTAGTCATACATTTAGGCCAAAATGTATTCAGCCACATGTCTTTGGTAAAAAAAAAGTCAATAACTGTATATTTATTGGTTTGCGCAAAAGTTGTCACATCTACAAACTAAGGTACGTTTTCTGGAATTTACGCAGCTTTTAGTTTATGACTGCCTATCTCATTTCTTGAGGTGCTAAAATGGCAGGGCAGTACAAAACCCCCCCAAATGATCCCATTTTGGAAAGTAGATACCCTAAGGAAATTGATAAGAGGCATGTTGAGCCCATTGAATATTTTATTTTTTTGCCTCAAGCGATTGAATAATGACAAAAAAATATATATATTTTTTTTTTTTACACAAAGTTGTCACTAAATGATATATTGCTCACACATGCCATGGTTATATGTGGAATTGTACCCCAAAATACATTCTGCTGCTTCTCCTGAGTACGGGGATACCACATGTGGTCGACTTTTTGGAAGCCTAGCCGCGTACGGGGCCCCGAAAGCCAAGCACCGCCTTCAGGATTTCTAAGGGCATACATTTGTAATTTCACTCCTCACTACCTATCACAGTTTTGAAGGCCATAAAATGCCAAGATGGCACAAAACCCCCACAAATGACCCCATTTTAGAAAGTAGACACCCCAAGCTATCTGCTGAGAGGCATGTTGAGTCCATGGAATATTTTATATTTGGCACAAGTTGTGGGAAAATTACAAACTTTTATTCATTTTTTTTTTTTTTCACAAAGTTGTCACTAAATGATATATTGCTCACACATGCTATGGGCATATGTGAAATGACACCCCAAAATAAGTTCTGCTGCTTCTCCTGAGTACAGGGATACCCCATATGTGGGACTTTTTGGGAGTCTAGCCGCGTACGGGGCCCCGAAAACCAAGCACCGCCTTCAGGCTTTCTAAGGGCGTAAATTTTTGACTTCACTCCTCACTACCTATTACAGTTTTTAAGGCCATAAAATGCCAAGATGGCACAAAACCCCCACAAATCACCCCATTTTAGAAAGTAGACACCCCAAGCTATTTGCTGAGAGGCATGTTGAGTCCATGGAATATTTTATATTTGGCACAAGTTGTGGGAAATTTACAAACTTTTATTTTATTTTTTATTTTTTTCACAAAGTTGTCACTAAATGATATATTGCTCACACATGCTATGGGCATATGTGAAATGACACCCCAAAATAAGTTCTGCTGCTTCTCCTGAGTACGGGGATACCACATATGTGGGACTTTTTGGGAGCCTAGCCGTGTACGGGGCCCCGAAAACCAAGCACCGCCTTCAGGCTTTCTAAGGGCGTAAATTTTTGACTTCACTCCTCACTACCTATTACAGTTTTGAAGGCCATAAAATGCCAAGATGGCACAACCCCCCCCCCCCCCCAAATGACCCCATTTTGGAAAGTAGACACCCCTAAATTTAGGGGTACACTAGTGAGACTCACAGGTAAAAAAGCACCTAGGCTGTCAGCGACTGTATCAAAACGCTACAAGAAAAACTGTTCGCAGGGATCAGGCCTGACTCTGCAAACGCTGCAGTTATGTGGGTTGTGTTTTGTAAGTGACAGTGATCGATCGATACTGCACTTGGGTGGGCTGGTCTGGGCTTAGCGGAGGGGCTAAACGCAGGTGCTAGCAGGTATCTGGGCTGATCCCGCTAACAATGCGTTTTGGGAAACCTAAACTGCTGGCGACGCTAATATAGATCTGATCAGATACTATATTACTAAGGGAGGTGTATGCTTTGTGCGTGGGTGTTAGCGGTACTGGCACTAACCTGACTCTGCCTGGGGCGACGCAGACCTTACCTGACCCTCAAACTTATATCACCCGCCGGGTGATCAGGGGGTTAAACCTTTATTAGGTAATAAATGGCGGGTGCCCTGAAACTATAAAAAAATAACTAACCAACCAGCGTCACCTGTAACAGTTATATGGTGATCACTGGTGAAAGGGTTAACTAGGGGGCAATCAGGGGGCTTTATGCGGTAGTATATGGGGGTCCCTGGCGCTATAAAAAGCTGCGGCGAACCTAAATACCTACCTGCCTAACTAGCGTCACCTGTGACACTAATACAGCGATCAGAAAAACTATCGCTTATTAGGCTGGGTTCACACTGGAGCGATGCGGGAACGCCACGAATCCGCGGCGGGTTCCCGCATCGCATGCCTCCCGGCGGCAGTTCACACTGCCCTATGCGAACTGCTGGGAGTGTCTGTGAAATGTTAATGACACCCCCAGATCAGTTCGCATATCGCAGTGCGATCTGCAAACTCGGATCGCATGGTGTGAACACCCATGCGATCCGATTCTGCTGCGGACCAAAAAAAGGGTCCCGTGCGAGTTTGCGGCGGGTGCGGCGGGTGCGACGCGAATTCAGCCATACTATCTGTATGGCTGAACTCGAATCGCACAGAGATCGGATGTGATTTGCACTGCAGTGCGGTGCGAATCACATCCGTTCTCATAAACCGCTGCAATGTGAACCCAGCCTTAGTGACACTGGCGACGGGGGGTGATCACGGGGTTAAACCTTTATTGGGGGGGTTAGGGGGGTACCTTAGAACTAAAGGGGGCTAACCCTAACTGCCCTAACAGTTATTACAGTCACAAATGACACCCGCCGGGTGATCAGGGGGTTAAACCTTTATTAGGTAATAAATGGCGGGTGCCCTGAAACTATAAAAAAATAACTAACCAACCAGCGTCACCTGTAATAGTTTTATGGTGATCACTGGTGAAAGGGTTAACTAGGGGGCAATCAGGGGGCTTTATGCGGTAGTATATGGGGGTCCCTGGCGCTATAAAAAGCTGCGGCGAACCTAAATACCTACCTGCCTAACTAGCGTCACCTGTGACACTAATACAGCGATCAGAAAAACGATCGCTTATTAGGCTGGGTTCACACTGGAGCGATGCGGGAACGCCACGAATCCGCGGCGGGTTCCCGCATCGCATGCCTCCCGGCGGCAGTTCACACTGCCCTATGCGAACTGCTGGGAGTGTCTGTGAAATGTTAATGACACCCCCAGATCAGTTCGCATATCGCAGTGCGATCTGCAAACTCGGATCGCATGGTGTGAACACCCATGCGATCCAATTCTGCTGCGGACCAAAAAAAGGGTCCCGTGCGAATTTGCGGCGGGTGCGGCGGGTGCGACGCAAATTCAGCCATACTATCTGTATGGCTGAACTCGAATCGCACAGAGATCGGATGTGATTTGCACTGCAGTGCGGTGCGAATCACATCCGTTCTCATAAACCGCTGCAATGTGAACCCAGCCTTAGTGACACTGGCGACGGGGGGTGATCACGGGGTTAAACCTTTATTGGGGGGGTTAGGGGGTACCTTAAAACTAAAGGGGGCTAACCCTAACTGCCCTAACAGTTATTACAGTCACAAATGACACCAATGCAAAAAAAAAATAATGCAATTGGTGTCACTGTGACTGGGGGGGCAGGGGTGATTGGGGGGGTGATCGGGGGGTGAAGGGGGGGGTGAGAGTGTGCCTGGCATGTTCTACTGTGTAGTGTCGTGTTGGTGCAACTCACCGATCCTCTCTCCTCGGTGCCGGAACGAAAAATACCGACACGGAGGAGAGATTACATCACTTCCTCTGCCTGTGTTTACATTACAGGAGAGGAAGTGATGTCATGCTTCACTTCCATTCGTCAGGAGCGATCGCGAGGGGGTGGCCATGAATGAATGGCCACCCCTCATCCCGGATCGCTCCTGAACGGATACCGACCGCCGCTGGCACCGGGGGGGGCCCGATCGGGCCCCCCAACCGCGGGAAGGCAGGGACGTACAGGTACGCCCATATGCCTGCCCGTGCCATTCTGTCGACGTACATTGTCGTACGGCGGTCGGCAAGTGGTTAAAAAACTTGTTTCCAGGGGTTAGGCAGCCCCATCTTAACTATTGTTTTCTGAGTCCACAGTGGAGTGTATTTCCGCCCTTACATTGAGCACTTCCTGTACTGTTAACCAAGCCTCCTTCTCAATCCAATATTTCTATGGAAACCCTGCTTCCCTGTTCATAGCTGACTTGTTTTATTTCATAGTATTTACTTGTGCTGATTACCTAGTGTTTGCCTGTATGAGTCCTATCAGCTTCAGCTGATAAGACTGCAGTACTGCTGTCCCATTCCCTGGTTTACACTGTATGTCATGTCACATTGTCACATGGTGTGTAGAAGGAAGCTCTGAGTGATTAGCAGCCTCCGGGGAGTTCAGTGGTGTGAGCCGTAGGAAGTTCTGATAACAAATAGATAAGACATAGAGAGTGTGCCGTAAATCAGGGGAAATCTGGGCATGCTCAGTGAAGTTTTTCTAAAGAACAAAAAGGATTACAACAATACTAAGCAAGTAAGGAGATATCTACAAGCAGTATTCATTAGGCATTTTTATGCTGATTTACATGGGACAAAGTTGTGGGGGAGGTTTACAACCACTTTAAAACCTCGGTCATAAAAGCCCAGCTCACCCTGTCAATTGCCTTTTCTGCGTCCATTGATACTGTCACTCTAGGGCCGCGTACACACGGGCGGACTGTTCGCTCAACTTTGTCCGCTGAACAGTGTTTCAGCGGACAGTCCGCTCGTGTGTGGGGCTTCAGCGGACAGTTTCAGCGGACAGTTTGACGAACAAAGTTTTTCGGAAATTCCGAAAAACTGTCCGCTGAAACTTGGTTTGAGCGGGCAGTCCGCCCGTGTGTAGGCCACTTTCGAAATGAGCAAACTGTTCCCGCTCGGAGGAAAGTCTGCTCATTTCGAGCGCGTCTCCAGGTAGGCGGGGCCCGCGAAGGAGACGTCGCGGGCCCCGCCGCCTGGTATGGACTTAAAGGGGAACCCCAACGCCGAAAAAAATCGGCGTGGGGGTCCCCCCAAAGTCCACAACAGACCCTTGTCCGAGCACGCTACCCGGCCGGCCAGGAAAGGGGGGCGAGCGAGCGCGCCCCCCCTCCCGAGCCGTACCAGGCCGCGTGCCCTCATTATGGGGGGGTGCCTTGGGGAAGGGGGGGCCGCGCGGTCCCCCCACCCCAAAGCACCTTGTCCCCATGTTGATGAGGACAAGGGCCTCTTCCCGACAACCCTGGCCGTTGGTTGTCGGGGTCTGCGGGCGGGGGCTTATCGGAATCCGGGAGCCCCCTTTAATAAGGGGGCCCCCGGATACCGGCCCCCCACCCTATGTGAATGAGTATGGGGTACAATGTACCCCTACCCATTCACCTGTAAAATAAAAGTACCCAAAAAAAAACCACAACACACGAGATAAAATATTTTATTGCACAGCTCCGGGGGTCTTCCGTCTTCGGGGGTCTTCTCGCCGGACTCCTCCGCTATCTTCTTGTAGCTCTTTTGCTAGCAAAGGAGTCCGGCTTTCTTCCTCCCCGCCGCCGGCCTCTTCTCCCGACTTCGGGGGTCTTGTCCCCCTCTTCGGTTCTTCTGCCGGGCCACCGCGCCTTCTTATAGCTCTTTTACAGGCGGTGGCCCGGTCTTCTGTCGCCGCCGCCTTCCGTTCTTCTGCCGGGCCACCGCGCCTTCTTATAGCTCTTTTAGAGGCGGTGGCCCGGTCTTCTGTCGACGCTGTCGCCTTCCGGTCGCCTTCCATTCTTCTTCTTGTTCTTCTTCTTCTTCTTCTCCAGGAGATGTTGACACGTCGCTCTCTCCGGCCGGAATGCCAGAGCCGCGCTGTGCGGCCACTTATATAGTGACAATGGGGCGGTGTCACGTGGTATATGTCACATGGGTTGGTCACATGGGTTGATGTCACATGGGGACTATGACATCGTAAGGGGGCTGGGTCACCATGTGACCAACCCATGTGACATATACCATGTGACACCGCCCCATTGTCACTATATAAGTGGCCGCACAGCGCGGCTCTGGCATTCCGGCCGGAGAGAGCGACGTGTCAACATCTCCTGGAGAAGAAGAAGAACAAGAAGAAGAACGGAAGGCGACCGGAAGGCGACAGCGGCGACAGAAGACCGGGCCACCGCCTCTAAAAGAGCTATAAGAAGGCGCGGTGGCCCGGCAGAAGAACGGAAGGCGGCGGCGACAGAAGACCGGGCCACCGCCTGTAAAAGAGCTATAAGAAGGCGCGGTGGCCCGGCAGAAGAACCGAAGAGGGGGACAAGACCCCCGAAGTCGGGAGAAGAGGCCGGCGGCGGGGAGGAAGAAAGCCGGACTCCTCCGCTAGCAAAAGAGCTACAAGAAGATAGCGGAGGAGTCCGGCGAGAAGACCCCCGAAGACGGAAGACCCCCGGAGCTGTGCAATAAAATATTTTATCTCGTGTGTTGTGTTTTTTTTTGGGTACTTTTATTTTACAGGTGAATGGGTAGGGGTACATTGTACCCCATACTCATTCACATAGGGTGGGGGGCCGGTATCCGGGGGCCCCCTTATTAAAGGGGGCTCCCGGATTCCGATAAGCCCCCCGCCCGCAGACCCCGACAACCAACGGCCAGGGTTGTCGGGAAGAGGCCCTTGTCCTCATCAACATGGGGACAAGGTGCTTTGGGGTGGGGGGGCCGCGCGGCCCCCCTTCCCCAAGGCACCCCCCATGTTGAGGGCACGCGGCCTGGTACGGCTCGGGAGGGGGGGCGCGCTCGCTCGCCCCCCTTTCCTGGCCGGCCGGGTAGCGTGCTCGGACAAGGGTCTGTTGTGGACTTTGGGGGGACCCCCACGCCGATTTTTTTCGGCGTTGGGGTTCCCCTTTAATTACATTCCAGGCGGCGGAGCCCGCGACGTCTCCGTCGCGGGCCCCGCCTACCTGCACACGTGCTCGAAATGAGCGGACTGTTGCCTCGTGTGTGGGCGAGTCCGTTCATTTCAAAAGTTGCGCGGACTTAGTACGACGAACAAAGTTTGCCGTATTTGTCCGCTCAAAAAGTGCCGTGTGTGGGCGTGTTCGTTCATTCAAAAGTTTGAGCGGACTGTTTGACGAACTTAGTTTCGGCAGACAGTCCCCGCGTGTGTACGCGGCCTAGATGTTTTATCTGGTCCATTTTGCATCCAATGGAGGATATGCAAAGCCCTTATGGTGTTATCTCGCGGTCCTTCATGAAACCTGTTTGATCAGGGTGAACTAGCTTTACGATATGCTCCTGTAGCCTCTGTGCCAGAATTTTTGCTAGAACCTTAGTATCTGAATTTAATAAGGGAATTGGTCTATAGTTAGCACAGTGTTGTGGATCTTTTCCTACCTTAGGAAGCACTGTAATATAGGCCAATAAAGCTTCTGGAGGTAAAGGATTTGATGTATTGATCGCATTAAAATAATTACACATTGGAGCCCCCAAAATTGGTGAAAATTTCTTTTTAGTATGAATTTGTGAAGCCATCTGGCCATGTGCTCTTCCCCATTGCCAGATTCGCTATTACGCCTTCGACCTTAATTGGCCTATTTATTTCCTCAGTTACTTTGGTTGGCAGTGAAGGCATTTCTGAGGTCATAATATATTCTCGAATCTCCGCCAATCGCTGTTCTTCAGTAGCGTTCAGTGAGCCTGGTTGCTAAAGCCTGGGTTTCAACTATCTTCCTATTTTGTACTATTAAATTATGAACGTGTCTGGAGTCCTGCTGTTTTTTAAGCTGTCTAGCTAGAAGGCGTCCACATTTATTACCCTGTTCATAAAACTGGTGTGCGTAAAATCTGGACTTATTTCGAATTTTACAATCCATATATTGTGTCAATTTACCTTGCAGAGTTTCCAATCTCTTGGCGTCTGCTGGTCCTACAGATCTTTTATGTTTTACCTCTAATGCCGCGTACACACGACCGGACTTTTCGAGGGACTAGGCCCTACAGACTTTCGACGGAGTTCTGACGGAGTTCTGACAGAGTTCTGACGGACTTTCCGAATGAACGGACTTGGCCACACACAATCACACCAAAGTCCGACGGATTCGAACGTGATGACGTACGACTGGACTAGAATAAGGAAGTTCATAGCCAGTAGCCAATAGCTGCCCTCGCGTTGTTTTTTGTCTGTCGGACTAGCATACACACGAGCGGATTTCTCAGTAGGAACTGGGTCCGGTGGAGTTCTGTCGGAAAAATTTGAAACATGTTCTATTTATAAAGTCTGTCAGACTTTTGCAAATCAAAAGTCCGCTGCAGCCCACACACGATCGAATGGTCTGCCGGAATTATTCCGTCTGACTTTTGATGTTGAAAAATCCGGTCATGTGTACGCGGCATTAATCATTAATCTCTTCCAGCAGATCTGTTATTTCTTTTTGTTTTTCTTTTTTAATCCTTGACCCAAATGCTATCAGGTTCCCCCTAATCACCGATTTATGGGCTTCCCATACAGCTTGTTCAGAGGTTTCTCCAGACACGTTCAATTCAAAATATGTTTTTATTTTAAGTGTTAATGCCTCTACTATATGGCTGTCATCTAACAGCATCTCATTTAGTCGCCATGTTTGTTCTAGATGGCCTGTTGAGACTGGATTTATAGTCATGGTTATAGGAGTGTGATCTGAAATCATTATTCACTCTATTGTACATAGTCAAATCCTTTCCAGGTAAAACTGATCCACAAGGAAAAGATCCAAACGAGAGTACAGTAGGTGACCGCGATATTGTGTCAATCTCAATGCTTTTATTGGCGAGATTGACACCCTGCGAGCCCCGTCACGGGAGCCAGCGCCGAGCCGGCTCGCATCAGGAAAGGAAAAATGTTTATTTTCCCGATAAGCGACAAGCATCGCTCGCCGGGTTCACACTGGTGCGGGGATCCGAATTGGATTCCTGCCAATACCAGGCACTGTATTTGGTATGAATCCTAAGGGAGAACTGCACGCCAAATAAAAAAAAAAGCGGCATGGGTTCCCCCTTCGGAGGCATACCAGGCCCTTAGGTCCGGTAGGGATTTTAAGCAGAATCTCCTATGCCCAAAAAAAAAGATGTGCGGTACCCCCCAAAATCCATACCAGACCCCTATCCGAGCACGCAGCCCGGCTGGTCAGGAAAGGGGGTGGGGACGAGCGAGCGCCCCTCCTGAGCCGTACTAGGCCACGTGCCCTCAACATGGGGGGTGCTTTGGGGAAGGGGGGCCACACGGCCCTCCCACCCCAAAGCACCTTGTCCCCATGTTGATGAGGACAAGGGCCTCTTCCCGACAACCCTGGCCGTTGGTTGTCGGGGTCTGCGGGCGGGGGGCTTATCAGAATCCAGGAGCCCCCTTTAATAAGGGGGCCCCTGGATCTCGGCCCCCCACCCTATGTGAATGAGTATGAGGTACAATGTACCCCTACCCATTCACCTGTGAAAAAAATACACAACACACAAGGTTTAAAAATAATTTATTGCACTGATCCGGGGCTCTTCCGTCTTGGGGGGTCTTCTCGCCGCACTCCTCCGCTATCTTCTGCTCTTTTACTAGTTCTGTTACTAGCGGAGGAGCCCGGCTTTCTTCTTCGCTGCCGCCCGGGGGTCGTCTTCCGACTTCGGGGGTCTTGTCCCCCTCTTCGGGGGTCTTCTCCTGGAGGATGCTGGGACTGTGACGTCATAAGGGGCGGGGTCACCGTGTGACATCAACCGGTGACCCCTCCCCTTGTCCCTATATAAGTCGCCGCACACCGCGTCCCTGGCATTGCGGCCGGAGAGAGCGTTGAGTCAACATCTCAAGAAGGAAGAAGCAGAAGAAGAACGGAAGGTGGCATCGGCGGCGGCAGCAGAAGACCGGGCCACCGCAAGTAAAAGAGCTAGAAGAAGAAGCGGTGGCCCGGCAAGAAGAACCGAAGAGGGGGACAAGACCGCCAAAGTCGGAAGAAGGAGCAGCGGCGACGGAAGACAGGGCCTCCGCTAGTAAAAGACCTAAAGGAAGAAAGCGGAGGCCCGGCAAGAATAGGGTGAGAAGACCCCCGAAGAGGGGGACAAGACACCCGAAGTCAGAAGAAGACCCCGGGCGGCGGTGGTGAAGAAGAAAGCCGGGCTCCTCCGCTAGTAAAAGAGCTAGTAAAAGAGCAGAAGATAGCGGAGAAGTCCGGCGAGAAGACCCCCTAAGACGTGTTGTGTTTTTTTACATTTTTTTTCACAGGTGAATGGGTAGGGGTACATTGTACCCCATACTCATTCATATAGGGTGGGGGGCCAGGATCCGGGGGCCTCCTTATTAAAGGGGGCTCCTGGATTCTGATAAGCCACCCGCCCGCAGACCCTGACAACCAATGGCCAGGGTTGTCGGGAAGAGGCCCTTGTCCTCATCAACATGGGGACAAGGTGCTTTGGGGTGGGGGGGCCGTGCGGCCCTCCTTCCCCAAAGCACCCCCCATGTTGAGGGCACGGACCTGGTATGGCTCAGGAGGGGGGGGGCTAACTCGTCCCCACCCCCTTTCCTAATCGGCCGGGCTGCATGTTCGGATAGGGGTCTGGTATGCCCCCAAAGGCATGGAGGCTTCATTAGTGAGGCGACATTATCGCTGCTCGCTCGCTACTATAGGAAAATGACATTTTCCTATTGCAGCCAGTGCGATAACCAGCGCGACGGGATCGCGCTGGTTAGAGAAGCCTGTCACCGGGAACCAGCACGACAGGATCTCACTGGAAACACAATATCGGCGGCACCTACTGTACATATTGTGTATTCTAGAATAATAGCTATAATCCCCTGTCTCATTATGTGTTGCATGCCATCCATTAACCAAATGGAAGGACTGCAAAAGCTGTTTTAGGTGTTTTAAAGGATATGGGGGTTTTACCTGTCGAAGTATCCATATTTTTGTCTAGTACTAGATTGAAATCTCCCCCCAAAATCAAGAATCCCTCTCTATAACCCTCAAGAAGTTTCAAGGTCTTTATCAGAAAGTTCACCGTTCCTGCGTGTGCATAGACTGAGGCAAAGGTATAACAATAGTCATTTAATCTCGCCTTTACAAAAAGATAGCGGCCTTCGGGGTCTATCAGAGAGGATATAACATCTATTGGGCATGTCTTTTTAAATGCTACTGTCACCCCTTTTGCCCTTCTGATCGATGATGGTGCATAGAACCACTGATTAAATGCATATAGTGGCATATTTTGTATATCCCCCTCATAAAATGTGTTTCCTGTAAAAAGATTACATCTGCCGTGTAGCGGCGCAATTCCAACCAAAGACGGCCTCTCCTCTGAGCTGAGTTTAAACCTCTTATGTTATATGATATTACCTTTATGGGACCTGCCATTCCTCTCTATTTATTACATAAGCCTGTAGGAGGGGCAGAACATCGGAGGGGAGAGAAAAAAGAAAAAAAGAAAAAACCCACTTGACCCCCCCCCCCCCCTCCATCCTTCCCTCCCCATAACCCAGTATTCCCATCTGGGTTATCTACAAGTTGAAGGAGTTGTCCGTAAGGAGGTGAAGCCCCCCTCCTCGACATCTCCCTCCTTCTGCAATATCACAGATTTCCCAGTCCCATATATCAGACCTGGCCTATTGAGTGAATTATGCTTTATCCCCACCCATTGGTCACAACGACCCCCCCCCCCCCCTCGGGCTTTTAAATACAAATTCCCCTATAATACCTTCTTCCCATTGACTCAATTTCCTTCCTTCTTTTAGATTTACCTCCCTTATTTTCTCTATCATAAATATAACTACCTTTCCCAACCCCACAAATCCTCAGACCACCAAGTCCATATATATACACCTTTCTATATATAACTCCTTGGGTCCGAAGGGTTGCAAGGTTTCATGGTTTAATCACCTTTACCATTATTTACAAAAAAAGGAGATGAGAGGAAAGGGAGGAGAGGGAGAAAAAAAAGGGAAAGTGAGAAGAAGAGCAACAGGACATAAAACGCAGCTGTCGGTAGTTACATGTTTCCAGGGCCACTGATAAGCCAGTACAACTGGCCCTGTTATACCGGGCCCAGCCACCAGGGGGCCCGAGCAATCTGAATAGATTGTAGAAGAAAGAAAAAAAAAGTCTTTCTCCAACTTCCCCCTCGCTCCTCCCTCCGCAGCTGTTCAACTGCTCTCAATGAGCACTCACTCGGGCTAAACATCTCAGAGGCAGAAAGGTGGAGCCTGACTGTGAGATCTTGTAGTTAGAGTGGGCGGGAGGGGGTGTGGCCGGCTTGGAGGATGATCGTCCCTGGCTTCTTCTGGTGTGCACACATGAGCTGCATTATGGTGGCAGTGGATCTGGATTCTCAGGGGACTGCAGGTTAGCCCAGTCACATTAACTGCAATGTCAAATCTAATGTCTGCTTTTCATGTAGCACAGCAGTCCTGACTGTGTGAAATTGGGTTTTATACTGCACTGTCATATTTCTCACAGAAGTGCTGCATGAAAAAGGAGATGCCATCCATGTCAGCAAACCCCACTTTTTTTTTTTTAAATCACTGGATCACACCATGCCTGGAGCTGAATCACACAGGAACGCACTGTGCGTTCCTGTGCTATTCACATGCAGGTCTGTGCAGTGCAATTTCAAGCTCATTCATTTTGAATGGGCTAAAATTGCAATGCACCAAAAGTAGTGTAGTGTATGCACTACTTTTTAAAATGCAATGCAACCAGATCACATGATCCAGGGCTGACAGGGGCAGGGCAAACACACTACGTTTGCAAACCTGCTTTTGAGGTTTCATTGACTTTTCATTGACACCTGGTGCAGATCACAAAAGCAGTGCATTTTGTGTGCAGGTTGAATTTTACAGGAATCCACAGCACATTTCTTCACAATTCAATGCAGCCATGGTGTGAACCGCTCCCTTAACCACTTGCCGACCGCCGCACGCCGATGTACGTCGGCAGAATGGCACGGGCAGGCATAAGCACATACATGTACGTCCTTTGCCTCCCGCGGGTCGGGGGCCCGATCGGGCCCCCGCCCGGTGCCTGCGGCGGTCGGTTTTCGTTCGGGAGCGATCCCGGACGAGGGGACGGCCATTCATTTATGGCCACCCCCTCGCGATCGCTCCCGACGAATGGAAATCCCCGGTGACATCACTTCCTCTCCTGTAATGTAAACACAGGAGAGGAAGTGATGTATTCTCTCCTCCGTGTCGGTATTTTTCGTTCCGACACGGAGGAGAGCGGATCAGTGAGTTGCACCAACACATCCCACACACAGTAGAACATGCCAGGCACACTCACACCCCCCCTTTACCCCCCGATCACCCCCCCAATTACCCCTGCCCCCCAGTCACAGTGACACCAATGTCATTTTTTTTTTTTTTTTTTTTTTTTTGCATTGGTGTCATTTGTGACTGTAATAACTGTTAGGGCAGTTAGGGTTAGCCCCCTTTAGTTCTAATGTACCCCCCTAACCCCCCCAATAAAGGTTTAACCCCGTGATCACCCCCCGTCGCCAGTGTCACTAAGGCTGGGTTCACATTGCAGCGGTTTATGAGAACGAATGTGATTCGCACCGCACTGCAGTGCAAATCACATCCGATCTCTGTGCGATTCGAGTTCAGCCATTCGCCGCACCCGCCACACCCGCCGCACCCGCCGCAAATTCGCACGGGACCCTTTTTTTGGCCCGCAGCAGAATCGGATCGCATGGGTGTTCACACCATGCGATCCGAGTTTGCAGATCGCACTGCGATATGCGAACTGATCTGGGGGTGTCAGTAACATTTCACTGACACTCCCAGCAGTTCGCATAGGGCAGTGTGAACTGCCGCCGGGAGGCATGCGATGCGGGAACCCGCCGCGGATTCGCGGCGTTTCCGCATCGCTCCAGTGTGAACCCAGCCTAATAAGCGATCATTTTTCTGATCGCCGTATTAGTGTCACAGGTGACGCTAGTTAGGCAGGTAGGTATTTAGGTTCGCCGCAGCTTTTTATAGCGCTAGGGACCCCCATATACTACCGCATAAAGCCCCCTGATTGCCCCCTAGTTAACCCTTTCACCAGTGATCACCATATAACTGTTACAGGTGACGCTGGTTGGTTAGTTATTTTTTTATAGTTTCAGGGCACCCGCCATTTATTACCTAATAAAGGTTTAACCCCCTGATCACCCGGCAGGTGTCATTTGTGACTAATAACTGTTAGGGCAGTTAGGGTTAGCCCCCTTTAGTTCTAAGGTACCCCCCTAACCCCCCCAATAAAGGTTTAACCCCGTGATCACCCCCCGTCGCCAGTGTCACTAAGGCTGGGTTCACATTGCAGCGGTTTATGAGAACGGATGTGATTCGCACCGCACTGCAGTGCAAATCACATCCGATCTCTGTGCGATTCGAGTTCAGCTATACAGATAGTATGGCTGAATTCGTGTCGCACCCGCCGCACCCGCCGCAAACTCGCACGGGACCCTTTTTTTGGTCCGCAGCAGAATCGGATCGCATGGGTGTTCACACCATGCGATCCAAGTTTGCAGATCGCACTGCGATATGCGAACTGATCTGGGGGTGTCATTAACATTTCACTGACACTCCCAGCAGTTCGCATAGGGCAGTGTGAACTGCCGCCGGGAGGCATGCGATGCGGGAACCCGCCGCGCATTCGTGGCGTTCCCGCATCGCTCCAGTGTGAACCCAGCCTAATAAGCGATCGTTTTTCTGATCGCTGTATTAGTGTCACAGGTGACGCTAGTTAGGCAGGTAGGTATTTAGGTTCGCCGCAGCTTTTTATAGCGCCAGGGACCCCCATATACTACCGCATAAAGCCCCCTGATTGCCCCCTAGTTAACCCTTTCACCAGTGATCACCATATAACTGTTACAGGTGACGCTGGTTGGTTAGTTATTTTTTTATAGTTTCAGGGCACCTGCCATTTATTACCTAGTCTCACTAGTGTACCCCTAAATTTAGGGGTGTCTACTTTCTAAAATGGGGTCATTTGGGGGGGGGGGGTTTGTGCCATCTTGGCATTTTATGGCCTTCAAAACTGTAACGCCCTTAGAAAGCCTGAAGGCGGTGCTTGGTTTTTGGGGCCCCGTACGCGGCTAGGCTCCCAAAAAGTCCCACATATGTGGTATCCCCGTACTCAGGAGAAGCAGCAGAATTTATTTTGGGGTGTCATTTCACATATGCCCATGGCATGCGTGAGCAATATATCATTTAGTGACAACTTTGTGAAAAAAAAAAAAAGTTTGTAATTTTCCCGCAACTTGTGGCAAAATATAAAATATTCCATGGACTCAACATGCCTCTCAGCAAATAGCTTGGGGTGTCTACTTTCTAAAATGGGGTCATTTGTGGGGGTTTTGTGCCATCTTGGCATTTTATGGCCTTCAAAACTGTAATAGGTAGTGAGAAGTGAACTCAAAAAATTACGCCCTTAGAAAGCCTGAAGGCGGTGCTTGGTTTTCGGGGCCCCGTACGCGGCTAGGCTCCCAAAAAGTCCCACATATGTGGTATCCCCGTACTCAGGAGAAGCAGCAGAATTTATTTTGGGGTGTCATTTCACATATGCCCATGGCATGCATGAGCAATATATCATTTAGTGACAACTTTGTGAAAAAAAAAAAAAAAAAAAAAAAGTTTGTAATTTTCCCGCAACTTGTGGCAAAATATAAAATATTCCATGGACTCAACATGCCTCTCAGCAAATAGCTTGGGGTGTCTACTTTCTAAAATGGGGTCATTTGTGGGGGTTTTGTGCCATCTTGGCATTTTATGGCCTTCAAAACTGTAATAGGTAGTGAGGCGTGAAATCAAAAATTTACGCCCTTAGAAAGCCTGAAGGCGGTGCTTGGTTTTCGGGGCCCTGTACGCGGCTAGGCTCCCAAAAAGTCCCACATATGTGGTATCCCCGTACTCAGGAGAAGCAGCAGAATTTATTTTGGGGTGTCATTTCACATACGCCCATAGCATGTGTGAGCAATATATCATTTAGTGACAACTTTGTGTAAAAAAAAAAAAAAAATTTTTTTTTTGTCATTATTCAATCGCTTGAGGCAAAAAAATAAAATATTCAATGGGCTCAACATGCCTCTTATCAATTTCCTTAGGGGGTCTACTTTCCAAAATGGGGTCATTTGGGGGGGTTTTGTACTGCCCTGTCATTTTAGCACCTCAAGAAATGAGATAGGCAGTCGTAAACTAAAAGCTGCGTAAATTCCAGAAAACGTACCTTAGTTTGTAGATGTGACAACTTTTGCGCAAACCAATAAATATACAATTATTGACTTTTTTTTTACCAAAGACATGTGGCTGAATACATTTTGGCCTAAATGTATGACTAAAATTGAGTTTATTGGATTTTTCTAATAACAAAAAGTAGAAAATATCATTTTTTTTCAAAATTTGCGGTCTTTTTACGTTTATATCGCAAAAAATAAAAATCGCAGAGGCAATCAAATACCATCAAAAGAAAGCTCTATTTGTGGGAAGAAAAGGACGCAAATTTTGTTTGGGTACAACATTGCATGACCGCGCAATTACCAGTTAAAGCAGCGCAGTGCCAAAGTGTAAAAAGACCTCTGGTCATTTACCAGCAAAATGGTCCGGTCTGAAAGTGGTTAAACATATTACTTCTCATTAAAAGTTTAGAATTTTTTTTTTTTTAAATGGGCTTAGCTGACATGGCATCTTCTTCTTTTTCATATAGAACTGTTTGACTGTGACAAATTGGACAGTGCAGTTATGAACACAGCACAGTATTATCTGCATTTTACACACAGTCATTTTAGACTAACCACACCTAATAATTAAGTGTAATTTAAACCATGTCCATTTTCCAGCTCCGCGTAGCGCATATTTAAATTAGCCATGCCCACAATTTAGGCTTTATGTATACCCTAGCCCCTTTATAGGGGCGGGGCCAGGGGTGGGGCTGAAGGAGGGACCAGGGATGGCGCTGAAGTGGGCCCCGTCAGGTAGGCTGTACGGGGCCCCATAATTTCTATCAGCGGCCCTGCATGTTTCAATCACATGTTTTCCTAATTCACCAAGTATATAGTTAATTAAGTAAATTAAGGCTCCAAAACCGCTGGCCCTGAAATGGGGGTGTGTGAAACACTACATTAAATCCACTCAGTAAGAGATGGGGGGGGCAAGGAAGAGAGAGAAGAGGAGAAAAAAAAGAACACCCCCCCCCCCCCAAAAAAGCCAATATTACCCCATATACATAAATCACTAATAAATGTCTTCCTCAAGCAAGCCATATTAAATAAATAAATGTAGAAAACATGTGAGTCTACCAAAAAAAATAAAAATAAAGAACCAATATTACACCATATGCATACATCACATATAAATGCCCAAGCAAACCGTATTAAATAAATAAATGTAAAAAACATGTAAGTCTGCTCAAAAAAAAAAAAAAATGTTAATCTCTTTTAGCTGTTATAATTATTTATCAATACATAAGTAATTGACATCTTCCTTTAACAGGTAAAGATAAGTGGTTCAAAATCAGTATATTAAATATTTAAAAAACAAGACAAAAAAAAACAAACAAACCCTGTGATATAAAGCATACTCTTCACGTGTGAACTCCTAACATCACATCCCTCAAAACCCACTACCTTGTGTCTCTTCACATCCCTGTAACACTATATATTTACAGATAATTAATATCTTCTTTAAACAGAACACACCCCGTAAATATAATTTCCTGACAGACTCCATGGCAGCCTACGTATGGGTTAATCCCGCCTCTCATACCTCATAGGACCCCACTCCCATAAATCTTTGCTTCTGTACAGAGACTGTGTTCCTTTTTTGTCCTCCTCCTAGGACCAAGGTATTTGCTTACCTTATGAAGAGTTCCGGTCCAGTCCTGTTTGCATGAAGATCCTGATGGTGGTTATGGATTCCAGCAGTCCCAGCTATTAGCCGGGTGGAGACGGGCGATATATGCGATGCCATGAAGAGCTTACTAACCTGCCATTGGCAGGCAAGCAGCAATTTGGCCATACATCCTTTGCTATTAGCAGAAGGCCTCTGTTTTGATGTCCCGTTCGTGCAGTGGGTGAAGTACCCCCAGTCAGGATGGATCGGGATCATGCTGTGGCGGTATCGTATTGGTTTAATCATTTCTCATTATGGCAGCCTGTTTTTGTGTGTTGTTTGTCATTTCCTTTGCCATTTCCTAGTATGTATGGCGGCTGGAGCACATCTGCGTTCCAGTCCGCCGCCTCTTCCGTTCGTTCTGCGCAGGCATGGGCCCCGTTCGGATCGAGGCTTGGTTCGAACGTGCGCAGTTCTCGGAAGATGGCGGCGGTCGTGCATACGCGCGAACTCCGCTGGCCGACGCCGGGGGGCGTGGTGATGTCACCATCAGCGCTAACATTCAAATAGCTGTCAGATATAGCTATGGTTGGGATTGCTCTGCGGGAGAACGGCGGCTTTCCGGTGTGCTGTGTGTCTTGCTTGGAGGTATGTCCTGTTCGCCAGTAAGCTCTACTATTGATTCCTTTTGGATGCTTATGGTGTTTTAAAATCTCTCCAGCATACAGACTTTTCATTATGGACGTATCATCGCCCCACCCAGTAGCCAACCCTTACGCTGCAGGTAGGAATATTATTTCCTGCCGGTTTTATTTTGGGTAACTACTTTTGTTTTCTCTTGCTGTAGTCTTTTTCTTCTCTATTTAGCCCTTATAGGTTTGAACGTCATTTGTCGGCTCGCAAAGATACTGACCAGTCTAGGTTACAACATCGTCATTCTACGTCAAGTTCTAGACGCTCTAGATCACCCTCCAGACACCGTAAAGATAGGTCAAGATCTGGATCTGGTTGTCATTCAACCCACCGTTCCAGCTGCTCAGAGAAAGCCTGCTGGGGTTGTAAAGCTCACGTTCCAGAGGGTAAATCTCTCTGTGAGTCTTGTTATTCTAGAGCTATGAAGGAAAGAGGAGCCGGAGACCAGCAAGTGGAAGCATTGGTCAGGAAGGTGGTTCAAGAGTCTCTGAACAAAGTAGAGTCTGATCAGATGTTTAATCCTCCTTCTGTTACAGCTCTAGTCGATGTAGATGCAGACCCTGTAATTCCGGGTCCCTCCAGACACAGTGTCTCTCCAAGTGAGTCTTCGGACAGTGAGATTGATGAATCGACTGCAGGTTTCGATTTTTCTCTTGTTCCGCAGCTGGTCAGAGCGGTCAATGATGCTCTAAAATGGGAAGATCCAGTTGAAGCACCCTCTAAACAGAGGAAGTACTTTAAACACCTTAAGAAGGATCGCCCGAATTTCCCCTTCTTGGGTGAGCTCGGGGAGATTATTTCAGACGAATGGGGAAAAGTGGAGAGGAAGAACTCCTTGATTTCCAAGATTGCCAAAATGTACCCGTTTAAAAGTGAAGACGTTAAACATCTGGATTCAGCCCCTCTTATTGATGCGGCACTAATGCGTCTGGTCAGGCATGTTACACTCCCTCTTGAAGATACCGTTTCGTTCAAGGATGGTCTAGAGAGGAAGATTGACACCGACCTAAAGCGTATTTATATCACTGCAGGCATGGCCTGTAAGCCAGCTCTGGCTCTTGCGGCATTGTCTAAAGCCATGGAGTCTTGGACGGATGATGTTGGTGCGGTTCTGGGAAGCGTTTCGGAAGAACTGATCCGGAGTTCACCAATACATGAACTGAAGTTAGCATCAGTCTTTTTGGGAGAAGCATCCCTTGATATTATCCGCCTAGTGGCACGTGTCATGCTCTCCTCGGTTACTGCGAAGTGCACTTTGTGGCTTCGTCCGTGGGTTGCAGATCCTGCCTCTAAGCAGACATGGTGTAAGATTCCCTTTGAAGGGTCCTCCCTCTTCGGGAATAAGCTTGATTCTGCCATTACCCGTGCTACTGGAGGTAAATCGGGGTTCTTACCCCAGGATCCTCGCCTCTTGAATCAGAGGAATGTTCAACCTAGACAAGAACAGGAGCGTGCTAGAGATGCTCGCCATTACAGGCCTGGTCGGGAATTTAGGAAGAACTGGAGAAGAACTCAGTCTTCAGGCCAAAAATCCTCTAAGTCAACTACATCAGGGGGACGAGAGGCTTCTAAGTCCTTTTGATATGGGGCCTGTCCAGACGGAGCAAGTAGGGGTTCGGCTACTCCATTTCCGGCACGTCTGGGCAGCCTCGATTCAAGACTATTGGACTGTCAAGACGGTCTCCTCAGGTCATTCTTGGGTGTTCAACAGTCCGCCCATTCATCAATTTGTTCCTACAATCCTACCACTTGTGGAAGGAAAAAGAAAGGTGCTCCTGTCTTACACAGACTCCCTGTTGGCCCAAGGTTCTGCCATTCTGGTCCCAACCAAGGAGAGATTTCAAGGGGTCTACTCCCCCTTTTTTATGGTCCTCAAAAAGAATGGCTCTTGGAGACCAGTCATCAACTTAACACATCTAAACTCCTTCATCAAGAAGGAAAAATTCAAGATGGAGACATTACTAACAACACGTCAGTCAATACAACCAGGCGACTGGTTGATTTCCATAGACTTGAAAGATGCTTATTTCCATGTTCCGATCGCAAAAGAGTTTCAGAAGTAATTTCGGTTCGCAGTGGGCCAATTACATCTTCAATTTGTATGTCTCCCGTTCGGGCTTACAACATCGCCTCGAGTGTTTTCGAAGCTCTTACTGGCTGTAGTAGCGCTAATCAGGATCAAAGGTATCCGATTGCACCATTACCTGGACGATCTACTTTTGCTTTCCCAAGACAGAGAATACCTGCTTATACATCGAACTCAGGTCATCGCTACACTCACGGAATTCGGTTGGCTGTTGAACGGGGAAAAAAGTCATTTGGATCCAACTCAGTCTCTGATTTTTCTCGGAGCCCAGTTCAACACAGTAAAGAGTATCATTTCCCTGCCGGTGGAGAAAATTCCAGTGATCCGAGGCAGGATTCAGCTTGCATAGCATTCTCCTCTTCTCAAAGCCTCGCAGTGCCTCAAGATAATTGGCACTATGGTATCCACAGCCCCCATGATAAAGTGGGCACAATGGAGGATGCGTCCCTTTCAGAAGGGTTTTCTTCTACAGTGGGACCAAGGGTCTTGGGACCATCTTGTCAGGATAACCCCCTCCATGCGGGAGAGTCTCTTCTGGTGGCTTCAACGAAAGAACCTCCTCAATTGCCATTCCATAGCTCCCGTCTCTTGGATCACGGTAACGACGGACGCCAGCAACAGGGGCTGGGGCGCCCTGTGTCTGTCAGAAATAGCCCAAGGCATATGGGATTTTCCAGCCCGAGACGTAGTCTCGAATGTTCTAGAGCTTCGTGCTGCTCTCCGTGCTCTTCAATCTTTTCCTCACCTGATTTTGGGGACCTCGGTTCTCCTAAGGCTGGACAACACGACAGCAGTATCTTATATCAAGAGACAAGGGGGCACCCGCAGTCTCTCTCTGCTGAAGGAAGTAAGCCCGATCATGTCCTGGGCTCAGATGAACTTGGCAAATCTGACGGCGGTTTACCTCCCCGGAATTCAGAATGTCCAGGCGGACTTCCTCTCAAGGTTCTCACTGGACAACAACGAGTGGTCTCTACATCCCGAGGTATTCACATGGATTCTGTCTCTGGGGATCTTGCCAGAAGTGGACCTGTTTGCCTCCCCGTGCAATTTCAAGCTGGAGAAATATTATACGAGGTGTCGTTGTCCCCAGGCCTTCGGTATGGATGCACTGACGGATCAATGGAGGTTTCGCACAGCTTATGCCTTTCCCCCAGTTCCGGTCATCCTGCGATTCCTTTCAAGACTCAGGTGGGAGAAAGTCGAGGTGGTGACAGTTGCTCCATTTTGGCCCAACAGGCCGTGGTTTCCGCTCCTAATGCAGCTGAGTTTTCAGGATCCAGTTCCTCTCCCTTCCAGGGCAGATCTCCTACTACAGGGAACATCTCTTCACCCATGCCCGTCCCATCTTCATCTGATGGTCTGGTTCTTGAAAGGGGAAGGTTGGAAGCATTAAGGTGTCCAAGTACCGCTATCGCTACTCTACTGAACGCTAGAAGGCCAGGTACTAATAAGGTCTATCAAAGAATTTCGGCGAAGTTTGCTGATTATATTTCTTCCACTGGCGGTTCCTGTAGTGATCCGAAGATTCAAGACATTTTGGGTTTCCTACAGACAGGACTAGACCTATCACTATCAGTGAGTTCCTTACGTGTTCAAATTTCGGCAATTTCTGCATTTACTGGCGTCTCCTGGGCCAAACACCGTCTTATCAGACAGTTTTTCAGGGGAGCAATAAGACTCAGACCCCAGAAAAAAACAAGATTCTCCAAGTGGGATCTTCCTTTTGTCTTGGATTTCTTTTCAGAGGAAAGGCCTGAGCATATGGTTCAATTATCTATTAAAGCTCCTTCTCTCAAAGCTGCCTTCCTGGTGGCCATAATATCGGCCAAGAGGGTCTCCGAGATCAGCTCTCTGGGTTGCAAAGAACCCTTTCTGACGTTCTTTCCGGATCGTGTGGTCTTGGTTCCCATGTTAGGGTCAAATCCTAAGGTCACATCTGTTTTTCATGAGAACCAGGAGATTGTTATTCCAACTTTTCGGACTTCCGAAGATTCTAACATTAATCCTTTAGATGTTGGAGAAGTTCTAAAACAATACTTAGAAACCACAGCTCCCTTTCGGATTTCTGATCATCTTTTTGTTTACTTTCATGGAAAGAATAAGGGATTGCGTGCTTCTTCAAGAACCATTGCAGCTTGGATTGTTCAGGCTATTCAAGGGGCTTATAAAGATAAGGGTTTGGCTCCTCCAGAGGCGGTGACGGCTCATTCTACCAGGAGCGTTTCAACATCATGGGCGGCTGCTCGTCATGTTTCTCCGGAAGTGATCTGTAAAGCAGCCTCATGGTCATCAATTAATACCTTTATGACACATTATTGTGTTGAGCCGGCTTCTTTATCTTCGGTTAATTTTGGTTTACATGTCTTATCTGTTGACGGTGCCAATTAAACCTTGTTTTTCGTTAACCAGCAATTTCCCACCCGGGTGTGTATGGCTAGTTATTTCCCATACGTAGGCTGCCATGGAGTCTGTCAGGAAAACTGAAAATTTATATCAAATACTTACCATAATTTTCCTTTCCTGATGGACTCCATGGCAGCAGGAGTTCCCTCCCATTTGCTGGAGTAGGCTAGATTACGGAACACAGTCTCTGTACAGAAGCAAAGATTTATGGGAGTGGGGTCCTATGAGGTATGAAAGGCAGGATTAACCCATACGTAGGCTGCCACGGAGTCCATCAGGAAAGGAAAATTAAGTAAGTATTTGATATAAATTTTCCGTTGTATATCTATAAATGGCTAATTGATGTATTTTTTAACCGTAATATACTAAGTAAATATAGTAAATTCCTTCACAGAACATTAGATAAATATAGTGATTTCACCACCCACGCAATTTAAGTGATAGTGAATATCTTGCTTAACCACTTCGCGCCCAGGCCATTTCTGAGCCCTTGTACACATGGTCGGAGAATCCGTCGGAATGTGTCCTATCGGGCCGTTTTGTCGGATGATCCCACTGTGTGTGGTATGCATCGGACTGATTCCGTCCGAATATCATGTTGATATCATATCAACATGTTGGAAATATTTCCTGACCAACTGGGCCGGTCGGACATACTCTGATCATGTGTAGAGAATTTTGATTGGACCAAGTGCCACGCATGCTCACATTCAAATTCCGACACGGAAGTGCTCGTTCAGGTAAAACTACTGCTCGTAAGCGATATAGCACATTCTTCATGCTACAATGTTAAAAATTCTTTCATCAAGCACATTCTCTTGTTCTTTACAATGCTGCAAGAACAAACTTCTTTTGATGCTCATAGTCACACACACTTCTCCCGAACGGATTTCATTACTCTTTTTTAACCATTTCAGCAATACAATTTTAGTTTGCGTCACATCTACACAATTTTTGATTTCTCTTTTTATTTTTTGGATGTTTTTTTGGGGGGATTCCCTAAAAATCTCCTTTAAAGACACTTTGCTCATTTCTCCTTTTTTGTGTTTTTTTTGTGTGTGTAAACTTACAACATTATTCTATTTTTGATATTTTGTTTTTCTTTTTTAATCAACAGGAGGTTGTTTAGTGTTGGTACCCCTTGTTATTTATTTCACTTTGTATTTTTGAAATGTACCTGCCTGCTCACAAATAAACTGTACTTTTGGAAGGAAAACACATTACACAAGTATTTCATCAAACAAAAAAAACCTTTATTTTGGTCGCTAGAAACTAAAAATAGGAAGGCAGCACTAGAGAAACTTCTTAACTTTGGTGCAGCCTTTGGCCCCCAGGGCAGACATGAACAAATTCTAATTGAAAAAATTGGTGGCCGGAGGAGTAGATATCTCAGGGAGAGAAGTCTGGTCCCGAAGTCCTAGAGAGCAGGAAATTCAGATGCCATTTCTGTCCCCAGGATGTGGATCTTCAAGAGGCTGCATCTTCTGGCAGACCAGACTCAACCCAGGCCATCACTCACTCGTCTTCCTTCGGCACTTCCCACCAGGCATCCTTTGAGGCTGTGGCTGGGCTCCTGTAGCTGGGGCAGGAGGAGGAGGGCTTTGGTCAACCTCCTGGCTGCCAATTGCCACAGCCTCCCCCCGACTGAGGTCATCCTGTGTATGAAAAGGGGACATAGTTTTAGTTTTTTGATCATCAATCACACCATTTTGTGCTCCTGGCTTTTGCAAATTGAATGTTACCAAATAGAACAGACTATCATTCTGAGACCAGCATTTTTCTTTCCAGTCCCAATCATTTTTGGTCACTACTGTCTATTGAGATGTAAACCACTTTGAGAAATCACTACTTACTGATCAATAAGAACATCTAGTTAACATCATTAAATGTAACACAAGAAATATGTTCAACAATGCAATACCTGTCTCAAGCTGGGCCCCACCACATGTTGCTGCCTGGAAGGCCCAGGTTGGACATCAGAAGCCTCAGCTGGGGGTGAAGGATGCCTTGAAGGAAGCCTGGAGAGTGGTGGCCTGAGTGGTGGCCTGGGTACCCCTTGGTCTACCAGAAAATGCAGCCTGTCAAAGTGAACCATCCTGGGGTAATAAACAGCATCTGGATCTCCTGCTCTCAAGGACTCCAGGTGCTTCTTTCTCTCCCTGAGATATGTTAGCTTCATGGCCACAATTTTCCCATTCAGCCCATGTCTGCCGTGGGGACCATGATCCGCAACAAAGCAAGCAGTTTCTCCAGTGCTGCGTTCCTCTTTGTTCTGTCAGTATAAAACTTGTTGTGGAACTGCCACAGGCAGGGCATCTCCATGTACAGTTCTATGAATAGCCCCATAAAGTTTGCATTTGTGAAAGGATCCATATTGTCTGCAAGACACAACACAAGACAAACCATCAAATACTAATAATGCAATTAAAATCCCTCCTAATCTTGTCCCAACATCGGCCTAGATAGAAGCAGTCTAGTCTAGTGAAGCACCAAGTAAAAAATGTTACCTTCGTTTCCACGTTCGTCGCGTCCGCGCCTCACACTCTCCTCCCAGATCGTACGGACGATACACGCGTGTTGCGTTTTATATACAGTGCGCATGCGTGAAACTCCGCCTGCCCCTGGCGTTCTTTCCAGACTATTCCCCGCCCCTTCGCTTCCCGCGCAGTGGGGAGAGCACATAGCGGAGAGAACGCAGGTGCGCACTAATAATAGTTCCACTAACGAGGAGGAGGGTGAGGAAAGCCCGGAGCCTGAAACGTCCCGATCCAGGAAGACAAGATTTAAGGCCTCAAATATGTCCTTTGGAGAGATGTTGGAGATGGTCGACATATTGAACAGGACCGACTATGATGGGAAGTATGGACCTTACCCAAACCCAAATATCAGAAAGGCCAAGATCATGAATAAAGTTGTGAAGAGTCTTCTGAAGAATTTTGGGGTACACCGATCCAAGGATCAACTGAGAAAACGCTGGTCAGACCTGAAACTGAGGGAGCACGAGCAGTACCTAAGGATCAAGCGTGTTCTTAAAAAAAGTAAGTAGTTGTGTGTTCATATGATTATTCTTGCTTGCATACTGCTCCATGTGCTTTGATTTCATGTTGTGCATTTTAAAATGGCCACTTTCAAGGTCATGGTTTCGTTCGTTCGTATGAAACATCGTTCTGCAGGGAAGTATTCCAGCTTAACAAAGTGTCCCCAATAATGTTCTCACCTTGTAACTCGGCCCAAAAACAAAATTGTACAACACTTCCAAGCAATGTTTCATATTCCTATTTCTGCCCTCTGTGTGCTAATTAATCTTTGTTTACATTCTCATAGGGGAGAGAAGACTCGGCAAGTATGAGGACACCAGGGACCACACCCCTCCCAAAGAAGGGCAACTTCCAAAAGCAGAAACAGAGGAGCAGGAGCAGGAGCAGGAGGAGGAAGGAGAGATTGTGGAGGATGGACAAATTGTCACCACAACAGGTGAGTGTCGGAGAACACAGCTTCCGGTAAGCTCATCAATGTATATCACCATATTTGGATTACATGGTGTGTTTGTTTGCTTTGTTTTGTAGGTGATGTGGAAGAAGATTCCTGTTTTACCAGTGAAAGTGCCCAGATCTTGATCGGGGAGATAATGGGGTGTAATCGGGATTTGGAAATTGTCCAACAAAACATCAATGATGTTAAAAATAAAATGAAGAACATCATTGATGTTTTGGGGAGAGTGTGAAACCAAAAAAACTAGATAGGGTTTTATTTTTTATTCAAACGCAGAGTGTGTAAACATGCGCTAGCTCCCATCATGGGGGATCAATGTACATGTTTTGTGTAAAGTGTCTGAAATGAAGGGGTTGCAGCCCCAAAGCATGTACATTGATCCCCCATGATGGGAGATAGCACATGTTGACACACTGTGTGCATCTGCCAAATTAGTTTTTTTCAGGGGTGACACCCCATGTGCTGAAGGCAATATCAGCTCAGTTTGTACATACTCATGTCTGATATTGTCTTCACTTTTCCAAGTTGAACTTTGTGAGTTCCTGTGTTCTGTATTTTACGGTTTGATACATGCCTGTTTACACAAAAACAAGGAAAAAAAAAAATTATTAAACTCTGTTTTGGATACACAAAATCTCTTGGTTTGTTGTAAAAACCTTTTATAAACGCACATATGAATGTGCTTGTATTAAAAAGTTGAATTCTCAACAATGTGTGGCTTCCTTTTTCATTGCGCATAAAATGTATTTTGTAGTAAAATTTGAGTTTGTGCTGAGAAGGAGTGTACTTTACTAAAGGCAACTCCACTTTGCACTCCAAGTGGAGTTTCAGGTGTACTTTTGCAGTGCACTTGTAGTGTATAGTGGATGTGCCTTTAGTAAAAAAAACACCCAGAGTGAGGTGTAAATTTGGATAATCATGCCATTTTCCGGCCATGGTGCTGAAAATGAGCACGATTTGGGTCAGTAATGCACTACCTACATTCGTTAACAAAAACAATGTGTGTGTGTGGCAGACCCATAACATAATAAGATTATCTTAAGAAGAGACTGTCCCCTCATCTCGCTCTGAACTTGGGTTTGCACTGTTGGTGAAAAAGGCACAACTTGAAAAAAACTGGCAAAGTGGGAGGCCACAGTCTGCCATTCCTGTGGCGTTGAAGGACACTGTGTAGTGAAACAAGAACAAAAACTAGTAATTTGACAAATCAGCATTGCAAGCAGATTAGACACCCACATTTTTGGTCAAAATTCTCATAACATTTTGTGAACTGAGTATTTAAAGCCTAAGGTATAAGGTCCCCTTATGAGAGTCATAAACCCCCCCCCCCCCCCTCTGATGGGCCCTTGCTAAAAAATGAGGGGGGATGTTTAAGACAGGTAACCCTCTCCACTTGATTGAGAGCTGAATGCCTAAATAATGTGTGATATTTTGGGAAGCCCATCCTTACTTACACTATTGGCAGCCCACCGGACAGGTAAGAAGTGTCATAATAACTAAATGGAAGCACATTTTGACATTCTGCTAGTACATAGCAAGAAAATGAATGTGTTAAAAATATAAAAATAGCATTTGAAAGTATTGAGGCAGGCCCTTACACTACATGCTTTGGTGAATTCGTCCATAAATGGGATCATGAAAAAGGTAGGTATAGTGTAGCAGTTGGGGAGAGGGGGGTTACTAATGAGTTTGGCACAACTCCAGAAATAAAAAAAAGGTCACTTTGCATGAATTGAAGCACACACATCACATTTGTAGACATTTTGGGGGGTGTTTAGGGGAAAGCAATACTATGGAGCTGACAAAAGACATTGGTAAGTGACTAGACTATAGTTTTATGGGCCAAGAAGAGCATGGTGGGGAAGTTAGTGAGGCAAATATGCATGAGGACAAAGGGGCAGAGTATATGAATTAGAGCATATTGCAATGATGGTAATTAGGGAATGAGGAAAGAAATACAAGACATTAGCAATCATGAAATACATAGAATGTGATGTTTAAGGTTAAAACTTAGCATAATATAGTCCTTCTGCAGGAGCTGAATGATGGCAGAACAGGTCTCTGGAATAATGATCCCCAGAGCCTGGGGGGAGATGCCTGTAGAGAACTTGAGGTCCTGAAGACTTCTCCCTGTCGCCAAGTAGCGCAACGTGGCAATGAGCCTCTGCTCCGGAGTGATGGCTTGCCACATGCAGGTATCCTGCCTACTGATATAAGGGGTCAGCAAAGCCAGCAGACGGTGAAAAACGGGGTCCGTCATCCTGAGAAAAATCCAGAAATGATCAGAATTATTCTCGCGGATCTCACGGAGCAAAGGCATGTGCGAGAACTGGTGACGCTGGCGCAACCAATTCTTGGTCCACAAACGCCTCCCCTCCCTGTTCATGGACCGGGCTTGTGTCAAAGTAAGAACCCCAACACAAAGCCTCTGCACAGCACAAACTGTACGACGAGTACATAGAGGAAACATGGTTTGAAAACGGTCGGCTGGTCAGAACGGACACCAGAAAGCACCGATAAACAGCAAGGCCTGAAAGAACGACCTGAATCGCAGAAGCAAGCAGACAATAAAAAATGCCTTTCAAAGCGTACTATACCAAGATATAGTCCACAATGAGAAGCAAATACTTAATGACTGCACGCACTGATTATCAGATACGCAAAGACAAGCACAAACTGAAGAGCGGTAGCGATCTGAATCACAAATCTGAAAAGCACGAATCGTCTCTCACTAAACTTCTACTAACACGCGATAGACACAAGATCAGCAGAAGGAGCCCAAAGGGTGCCGGACGTGGAGCTGAACTTCCCTTTTCTAGTCCCGCTGTACACGGCTTACGTCATCGTGTTCTTGGCAACCGCTAAATCAGACAACTTGGCCCGACCGTGTGTATGCAACAGTTTCGGACACAATCCGTCGGACACAATCCGACGGACAAAATCCGACGGATTTGGTTGGCAGAATGTCCGACTGTGTGTACAGGGGCTGACATTTCTCTCCTACATGTAAAATTCCTAATTTTTTTGCTAGAAAATTACATAGAACCCCCAAACATTATATATGTCTTTTTAGCAAAGACCCTAGAGAATACAATGGCGGTCGTTGCTTTTTATCTCGCACGGTATTTGCGCAGCAATTTTTCTAACACGTTTTTTTCTGAAAAAAAACTGTTTCATGCTTAAAAAAAAAAAACAGTAAAGTTAGCCCAATTTTTTTGCATAATGTGAAAGAGGAGGATACGCCGAGTAAATAGATACCCAACATGTCACGCTTCAAAATTGCACGCGCTCGTGGAATGGCGCCAAACTTTGGTATTTAAAAATCCCCATAGGCAAAACTTTAAATTTTCTTACTGGTTACATGTTTTGGGGTACAGAGGAGGTCCAGAGCTAGAATTATTGCTCTTGCTCTAACGTTCACGGCGATACCTCACATGTGTGGTTTGAACACCGTTTTTCATATGTGGGCGGGACTTACGTATGCGTTCGCTTCTGTCTGCGAGCTCACGGGGACAGGGGCGCTTTACTTTTTTTCTTTTTTTTATTGTTAATTTTATTTTTATATCGCACGATCGGACATATTTACAGTGAGATATAGGGTCAATAAGACCCCATATCTCACCTCTAGGCTGGGAAGAATAAAATAAAAAAATTAAAAAAACGATCCTGGCTTCCTTGCCAAATCGGCGCCGTTATTTTGAATACCGAGGCCGGGCGTGACGTCATAACATCGCGCCCGGCCTCCGAATGATCATAGAGACTCCGGGGACGATCTGGTCCACCGGAAATCTCTATGGTAACTGGCGGGGGCTGGCGGATCCTGTCACCGACTCACCAATGGAAGCGCGGCGGGAGGGGGGGCCACCCGTAAGAACAATCAAGCGGCGGAACAGCCACTATGATCATTCATCACTCCGATATAACCACCGAAAGCCCATGACATCAATAGGCGTAGTATGGGCGCCAAGTTGTTAAACAGGACAAAATCCATAAACTTAATACATTCTCCACCCAAGAAAGAAAAAAAAACAAAAGAAAAAAAAAACATATTACACCGCGTACATAAATAACTAATAAATATCTTCCTCAAGCCAACCATAGAAAAAAAAAAAGAAGAAAAAAAAAAGAAAAAAGAAAACAAGGAGGTAAGTGATTCAAGATCAGTATACTAAATCCAGAGAAAAAAAAAATCCCTCTCTAATACTGTATCCATAAATGATTAATTAATATCTTCCTTAAACATAACATGTTTAATAAAAAATTCACAAAAAAAAAAATTAAATAAAGTACTCCCCCTCACTCTAGACCCCCTCATTCCCCATCGTCCCCTCCCTCCCCCTCTCCATCCTCCCCGACCCTCCCCCAGGTATTCCAGTATTAGCCCCTGTACACACGGTCGGAGATTCTGCCAACCAAATCCGTCGGATTTTGTCCGTCAGATTTAGTCTGACGGATTGTGTCCGAAACTGTTGCATACACACGGTCGGACTAAGTTGTCGAAAAATCCGATCTTTCAGAGCGTGATAACGTAATTTTGTTACGATGGGACTACATTCAGGCTAGTAACCAATAGCTTTGATGTAGGAATTTGATCTGAGCATGCATGGCACTTGGTCCGATCAAAATTCGCTACACATTATTGGAGTATGTCCGATCGAACCAGTTGGTCGGGAAATATTTCCAACATGTTGGAAAATTGGGTCCGACGGATATTCGGACGGAATCAGTCCGATGCATACCACACACAGTCGGATTATCCGACGACACGGTCCGATAGGACACATTCCGACAGATTCTCCGACCGTGTGTACAAGGCTTTAGGAACCTTCTGTCCATCGTTTTTCTCTATACCATCCACCTTTTCCCCTTTCCTCTTCCCTCTCCCCTCCCTCCCCTCCTACTGTCCTTTACTTTCTACGATGATTTTTTGTGGGTACTTGTTGCCACGGTTCTGGGCGTTGTAGGGGGATTTCCAAAATTATTCCTTCTCCAGTCCTACAAAGGATTTCATATCGTCCTTAGTCCTGAGGGTTGCCGTTCTGCCATTTCGAGAAGCTGTGAGGCTAAATGGGAAACCCCAACAGTATTTAACCTCTGTGGCATGAAGGGCATCCAATATTGGCTGAACACTCCTTCTCTGCCTTAGAGTCTGATATGATAAATCAGGGTACAGTGATATACTTGCTCCATCATATATAATTTCAGGTTTCCCACAGATGGCACGCGACACTGACAGGTGGCACTGAGAGATGGCACTGATGACAGATGGCACTAATATGTGGCACTGAGGACAAGTGACACTGATGTGGCACTGATGACAGATGTCACTTTGTGGCACTGATGACACATGGCACTGATGTGGCACTGATGACAGATGGCATTTATACATGGTACTGGGGACAGATGGCACTGACAACAGGTGGCACGGACGACAGGTGGCACTGATGACAGGTGGCACTGGGGACAGATGGCACTGGCACTGACAGTGGGGACATGTGGGCACTTCATTTTCCATTTTTTTTTGGTTTGTTTTTTTACTCACACTGCAGCGTTTGTCTCTCCCTCCTCACAAGCTGTCTCTGTGTAAGGAGGGAGAGCCGGCGATGAGAGATGATCTCATATGTTTATATATGAAATCATCTCTCATTGGACACACCGATTGCGTTGTAAACGGCCGCTGTGATTGCCCATTTACAGCGATCTGTGACTGGAAGTGTCCAAGGGACATGGCCAGCACAGAATTTCCCTGAGGGGCGCTCGCGGGAGCGCGCATTGCGGAAGTAAACAGGAGGATGTCCAGGGACATCCTGTTTACTTCTTTTAAGTGCACTTGTAGTGCAAAGTGGATTACCTGACAGTAATTTTCCTTTCCTGATGCATAAGCATGACAGCATACAGATCCCTCCCTTGTGGGACTCGCATTTGAGTATAGTTACAAGAATGCCGCCTAGAGGGAGGCGACATATTTAAATATAGTATAACCAGTCTTGATTGGGCGAGGGGCGGAGCCTAACCCATACATGTATGCTGTCATGCTTATACATCAGGAAAGGAAAATTATTGTCAGGTAAATATAACATTTTCAGTTTTCCCTTACCCTCTTCCCCCTCCTCCCCTCCCTCTCTCCCCTCGTGACCTTCAAACCCCCTCCCCCCTTCTCTTCTCTCTGTTTAACGACTTCTGTGCCTACCCACGCAGGTACCACATATGTTTTTGGTACTGATCATAATTCTGAGGATTGTTACTCACACCTGTATATTTTTATGTTAGAAGACATTCTGGTAACTCCATAGTAAACCAAGCCATGTACCAAGCAGATAATAGCAGCCTCAGCTCACTGTCTAGGCCACACATATTATAATGAATAAATAAATAAATAAATAAATAAAAATCTTCATTTTGCAAAGAATTGTTGGAAAAAAATGACAACATCAAAAACCTCACCATGCATCTTACTAAATACCTTGGAATGTCTATGTGCAATCCTTGCCGGGTGGCCTTGACTTATTGGGCTTACCAGTTACCTTCTCTTGGCCTGCTCTTCCATGTCTAGAGGTTCCCAGGGTAGATACGCAACGACTTGAACACTGACACGGAAAGTCCTTTAACCACTTGACCACTGGGCACTTAAACACCCTTAATAACCAGACCAATTTTCAGCTTTCGGTGCTCTCGCAATTTGAATGACAATTACTCAGTCATGCAACACTGGACCTATATGAAATTTTTGTCCTTTTTTTCACACAAATAGAGCTTTCTTTTGGTGGTATTTAATCACCGCTGGGTTTTTTATTTTTTGTGCTATAAAAGAAAAAATACCGAAAATTCTGTAAAAAAATGAATTTTTCTTTGTTTCTGTTAGAAAATTTAGCAGATTAGTAATTTTTTCTTCATAAATTTTGGCCAAAATTTATACCACTACATATCTTTGGTAAAAATAAGTACAAATTGGTGGATATTATTTGGTCTTTGTGAAAGTTATAGAGTCCACAAGCTATGTTGCCAATATCTGAAAATTGATCACACCTGAAGTACTGACGGCCTATTTCAATTCTTGAGACCCTAACATGCCAGAAAAGTACAAATACCCCCCAAATGACCCCTTTTTGGAAAGAAGACATTCCAAGGTATTTTGTAAGAGGCATGATTAGTTTTTTGAAGTTGTCATTTTTTCCCACAATTCTTTGCAAAATCAAGATTCTTTTTACTTTTTTTTTTTTTTTCACAAAATTGTCATATTATCAGGTTATTTCTCACACACAGCATATGCATACCACAAATTACACCCCAAAACACATTCTGCTATTACTCCCGAGTATGGCGATACCACATGTGTGAGACTTTTACACAGTGTGGCCACATACAGAGGCCCAACATGCATGGAGCGCCATCAGGTGTTCTGGAGCACCCAGGACAATTCTGACATTTCTCTCCTACATGTAAAAATCATCATTTATTTGCTAGAAAATTACATAGAACTCCAAAACATTATATATGTTTTTTTAGCAAACACCCTGGAGAATACAATGGTGGTCTTTGCAACTTTTTATCTCGCACGGTATTTGCGCAGTAATTTTTCGAATGCTTTTTTTTGGAAAAAAATCAGTTTTGTGCTTAAAAAAAAAAAAAAACACAGTAAAGTTAGCCCAATTTTTGCATAATGTGAAAGATGAAGTTACGCTGAGTAAATAGATACCTAATATGTCACTCTTCAAAATTGCACACGCTCGTGGAATGGCGCCAAACGTCGCTACTTAAAAATCCCCATAGGCGACGATTTAATTTTTTTTTACTGGTTATATGTTTTGAGTTACAGAGGAGGTCTAGGGCTAGAATTATTGCTCTCGCTCTAACGTTCACAGCGATACCTCACATGTGTGGTTTGAACACCGTTTTCATATGTGGGCGGGACTTACGTATGCGTTCGCTTCTGCATGCGAGCACATGGGGACAGGGGCGCTTTAAAAAAAAACATTTTTTTTATTGTTCATTTTACTTTATTTATTTTAGTTTGACATTTTTTTTCCCCAAAAATAATTTTTTTGATCACTTTTATTCCTATTACAAGGAATGTAAACATCCCTTGTAATAGGAATATGGCATGACAGGTCCTCTTTACAGTGAGATGTGGGGTCAATAAGACCCCGCATCTCACCTCTAAGCTGGGAAGCCTGAAAAAAAAAAAAAAGATTCTGGCTTTGATCGTATTAGCGATTCGGTAGAAGCACCGGAGGGCGGAGGGCGGCGGGAGGGGGGGGGATGTCTATGGCTGGGTATTGCAGGGTATCACCGACTATGGCTGGGTATCTCAGAGTATGGCTGGGTATCTCAGAGTATGGCGTTGCAGAGTACTGCGTTGCAGAGCATTGCAGGGTATTGGCGGGTGTTGCAGAGCATTGCAGAGTGTTGCAGGGTATTGGCGGGTGTTGCAGAGCATTGCAGAGTGTTGCAGGGTATTGGCGGGTGTTGCGGAGTGTTGCGGAGTGTTGCGGAGTGTTGCGGAGTGTTGCAGGGTGTTGCAGAGTGTTGCAGGGTGTTGCAGGGTGTTGCAGGGTGTTGCAGAGTATTGCAGAGTGTTGCAGGGTATTGCAGGGTGTTGCGGAGTGTTGCAGAGTGTTGCAGAGTGTTGCAGAGTGTTGCAGAGTGTTGCAGAGTGTTGCAGAGTGTTGCAGAGTGTTGTAGAGTGTTGTAGAGTGTTGCAGAGTGTTGTAGAGTGTTGCAGGGTGTTGCGGAGTGTTGCAAGGCATTGCGGAGTGTTGCAGGGCATTGCGGAGTGTTGCAAGGCATTGCGGAGTGTTGCAGGGCATTGCGGAGTGTTGCAGGGCATTGCGGAGTGTTGCAGGGCATTGCAGAGTGTTGCAGGGCATTGCAGAGTGTTGCAGGGCATTGCAGAGTAATGCAGAGTAATGGCAGGGTATTGCAGAGTAATGGCAGGGTATTGCAGAGTAATGCAGGGAATCGAGGGGTTAATTTTCGGTGAGCAGCGATGTGGGCACTGCAGATGCAGCCCACATCGCTGCTGACACCGATCTCTTCCCCCTCCGCTGTACCGATCGGTACAGAGAGGGGGAGGGAGGAACCGACGTCATAACATGACGCCGGCTTGTTTACAAGTGATCACTCCGTCATTTGACGGAGCGATCACGTGGTAAACGGCCGCGATGAGCGGCCGTTTACCGTGATTCGTGATGCGCCGGGTCCACTGGACCCAGCGGTCACGGATGCTCTCGTGTGCGCGCCCCAGGGGGCGCGCGAGAGCAGAATTCTGGGAGGCCGTTAATTAACGGCCTCTCAGAGTTAAACAACCGCCCTGAAGCCGTTAATCGGCAATGGGCGGTTGTTAAGTGGTTAAAAAAGGTTTTATTTTGCAGTAGTAACATCCAATAACACAGTCTCTTGTGGGAACAGAGGGCACGGGTGAAGAACTCAGGCACCTTGAACTGCTGGCCTAGCAAAGTCTCTATTTCCACACAGAGAGTAGCCACTCGCAGCTGGGTACTTCAAGGCTGAACAGATCTCTAGCCAGAGATCATGGCAGTCAGCACATTAACTCAAAACTTTAAGCAATCCTATGAACGTGTACAAGTTGTAACTAAGGGTGAACAGGAACCTTTTCCTCAGTAGTGATGGACGAATTTCCGACGGGACGTTTTGCGAACGCGAACCGCAAACACGGCCAAAAGTTTGCGAACCGCAAGGTTCGCGGCGAACCCCATTGACTTTAATGGCATGCGATCCTTAAAAACCTCTAGGTCATATTTTCAGCCACAAAATACTTACTAGCTGTGTACACATAGTCCCACAACATGGACACTGACATAACAAAAGTATTAAGTGAATCTGGGATCGACAACAACAAGCATTCTTTTTTTATTTGTGAAATTTTGACAATTCAGGAGCGCATTAAGGCCATGGAGGAGAGGCAAGGTCAGGGCTGGCTATGAGGTTCAGGAGATGATCAGTGCCACAGCCAGGGCAGCGCAGTCCTGTGCCAGTGTGCCAACCTGTGCTCCCTCTGCCTGGCCCCTACCCCCACCTATGCAGGGCTCCACTACGGTGGTCCGGAGGTGCCAGTCCAGTGCTGATCCTCAGCCATGGTGCTGGCACTGCCTGCTGATTGGCTTCTCCGCTGCTATCGCCCTCACTGTCTGAAACCAGCACCGCGATAGAGACCGAGCACTCACACCAGCACCGTGATAGAGAGCATTGACACCAGCAGCGAGATAGAGAGCACTGACACCAGCACCATGATAGAGAGCACTGACACCAGCACTGAGATAGAGAGCACTGACACCAGCACCGAGATAGAGAGCACTGACACCAGCACCGTGAGAGCACTGACACCAGCACCGTGAGAGCACTGACACCAGCACCGTGATAGAGAGCACTGAGACCACACCAGCACCGAGATAGAGAGCACTGACATCAGCACCGAGATAGAGAGCACTGACACCAGCACCGAGATAGAGAGCACTGACACCAGCATCATGATAGGGAGAACTGACACCAGCACCATGATAGAGAGCGCTGACACCAGCACCGTGAGAGCACTGACACCAGTACCGTGATAGAGAGCACTGAGACCACACCAGCCCCGAGATAGAGAGCACTGACACCAGCACCGAGATAGAGAGCACTGACACCACACCAGCACCGAGATAGAGAGCACTGACACCAGCACTGATACCAGCAACTCGCTGCGGGACCCAAAAATATGACACCGCTCAACCTCTTCAAACAGGAGGGTACGGGCATATAGTACGGTGTGCTTTTTTGTACAAGGAAGTGAGCCAAAGGTAGAAAAAAGGTCCATGTGCTAGAATAAATAAATCGTTTATAGAGTTATGCATATACATGGTCTACTGGTCACATGTGTTGAATTCCTCCGAGATCCATGCCTCATTCATTTTTATAAATGTGAGGTAGTCAACACTGTCGTGAGCTAGGCGTGTGCGCTTATCGGTCACGATCCCCCCTGTGCGCTGAATGTCCTTTCGGACAGGACACTGGACGAGGGGCAAGCCAACAGTTCCATTGCAAATTGGGCAAGCTCTGGCCAGAGGTCAAGCCTGCCCACCCAGTAGTCCAGGGGTTCATCACTTCTCAGAGCGTCCACATCGGCCGTTAACCCAATGTAGTCAGACACCTGTCGGTCTAGGCATTCCCTGATGCTGGATCCGGATGAGACCTGTAGATGGGTCGGCTGAAAGAATGACCTCATATCAGAAGTCACCAACACATCTTCAAACCGCCCTCTTCTTGCAGGCGCTGTTGGATTGGTACCCGCAACTCTTTCTCTGGGAGTGGGAATTCCTCCTCTGCCAGCGCACACAAAAGCAGAATGCAGCATTTCTCGACGCAAGGCCTGGAAGTGCTTCATTCTGACAGCCCTCTGTGACGGTGGTAAAATTTCCACCATTTTGTGTTTGTACCGGGGGTCTAAGTACGTTGCCACCCAGTACTGGTCCTTGACCTTTATGATTTTTATACGGGGGTCCCTCTTAAAACACTGGAGTATGAAGGCCCCCATTTGCACTAAACTGGAAGCGATGTGGTGGCCTGGCTCCTGCTCATCATCCAGGATAATGTCGTCCTCTTCGTTCTCCTTTCGCCATCCACGCACAACAACAGGAATCCCAGAAAGGTTTAAAGCATGCTCTTCTTGCTCCTCTTCATCCGCCCGGCACCATCCTCCTCTGACTCCTCTTCAGACTCCTGTTGTTGACTTGTCTCAGATAGAGTAGCCCCCCTGGGAATTCATCCAGAATTGCGACTTCCTCATCTTCCTGCTCCTGCTCCTGCTCCTCCACGGCTTGATCAATGACACAACGCAATGCATGCTCCATAAAGAAGGCATAAGGTACGATGTCACTGATGGCTGCGACTGACCAGTTTGGTGATCTCATTAAATGAAGTCTGAAGTCTGCATGCATCGCGCATGAGCAGCCACAGGTGCAGTGAAAAAAAACCAAGCTCCCAGAACATGTTATGCCGCAGAGTTCGTACAGGTAGCCGTTAACCACATGTTTCTGCTGGAGCAGCCTATCAAGCATATAGAAGGTTGAGTTCCATCGCGTCGGGCAATCGCAAATAAGACGTCTGACTGGCAGATTGTGTTTCCGCTGAATGTCAGCAAGGCGAGCCATGCCCTTGTAAGATCTTCTGAAATGGGCCGAGATTTTCCTTGCCTGCAGCAAGATGTCCTGGACCCCAGGGTATTGGACAACGAATCGCTGCACGACCAAGTTTAAGACGTGTGGATGGCATGTGTGTAATTTTGCCCTGTTTCAATGCGCTAAACAGATTGGCACCATTGTCACACACCACTTTACCAACTGTCAAATTGAGCGGTGTTAGCCACTGATCTGTCTGTGAACGCAAAGCTGAAAGGAGTGCAGGGCCAGTGTGGCTCTTGGCTTCCAGGCACAACTGACGCAGCACAGCATGGCAACGTCTCACCTGGCATGTCGAATAGGTTCTGGGGATCTTAGGCGGCGCAGCGGAAGAGGTGCTAGCAGCGGAAAAGGAGGAGTCACCCGAGGAGGAGAGGGAGGAGGATGGAGTAGGAGGAGGAGAAGAAGAGCCAGGCCTGCATGCAATCTGTGTCGGTAAAACCAAATCTACACGGGTGCCACGGGTTACATGCTTGACGGCTGTCAGAAGGTTCACCCAGTGGGCAGTAAAAGTTATATACCTTCCCTGCCTGTGTTTGCTAGACCACGTGTCTGTGGTCAGATGTATCTTGGCACCGACACTGTGTGCCATAGATACAGTCACTTGCAGCTGAACATGGCCATATAGCTCTGGGATGCCCTTCTGTGAGAAATACTTCCTTCCTGGGACCTTCCATTGTGGTGTTCCAATGGCCACGAATTTTCGAAAGGCCTCCGAGTCCACCCGTTTATATGGCAGTAGTTGGCAGGCTATCAGTTCTGACAAGCCAGCAGTCAACCGCTGGGCAAGAGGGTTATCCAGCGTCATAATTTTATACACTCAAACATTTGGCCCACGGAAGCCTGCCTTTTTCCAGAAAAACGTGTGGACGGCATGATGGAAGTTGGAGTGGAGGACAATTGTGAGGAGAGAGGAGAAGTAGAAGACGAGGCTGGCCGGTGAAAGCCTGGAGTGTGGCTTTGTGGGTTCCGTTGCTCCCACTGGGCTCGGTGATGGCAGTTCATATGCCTTCTTAAGGCGGTCGTCCCTAGGTGAGTGTTAGGTTTACCGCGACTTATGCGTTGACTGCAAAGATTGCAGATGGCAACGCTATTGTCAGCCCCGGACACGTTAGAAAAAGCCCACACTGCGGAGCCATGTGCCGGCGTCCTGGGAGCGCCAGATGTGACCATACATGGTTGATGCCTTGCTCCTGATACATTAGCAGTCTGCTTTGTCCCTCCTATGCAATCTAAGTTCCGCCTGCTTCTCCACCCTATCTGCTGGTCCATATCTCCCTCTGAACTCCCCTCCTCTTCCTCTCTTGTGAGCACCCACATGACATCACTAGACACGTCATGATCGACGTCACCTTCCCCACCGCTATAATTAGAGATCTCGGAGTAGGCAGCAACACTGGGGACCAACCTCCTCCTTGGGCTGATCTGGGTACTGTCGTCAGACTGCTGAGTGGCGGTTGTTGCTACCTCCTCTTCCTGATCCAATGCCAAGAGTGGCTGCGCATCGGCAATGTCTTGTGATGGATCGGAAAATTATTCCTGTGACTCAAGTGGAGGGTATATGGTGGTAGTGGTGTTGTTGGTGTTAGTGTCTTTGGGGGTGCACACAGCAGAGAGCAAAGAAGAGGGTGCAGATCGAGAGGATGAGGAGGGTGCAGAAGAGTAGGGCTGAGTGAGCCACTCAACCAAGTCTGGTCCGTCCCTTGACGTAATCGAGCGCACCTTTTGCAATTTCCCACTTTGGCTCAAGCCTGTTGCTCCTGCCCTACCCCTACCACCCCTGCAGAAGGGCCTGCCTCTTCCTCTGCCTGTCATTTTTTAAATGACCCTGTGACAAAAGTCTCTAGAGAAGTGCAGTATGTATGTGGAAGAAGGTATATAACACCCTGCTTCAATCGGTCGTTTTGGCCACAGGTCTATCACACCAGTTATAATACTTTTTTTTAATTACATTTGTAGTCAGAGTCTTCAAGCGGGAAATGCGATACTCCTAAGAACCAAGGCCTGAGGTGTGCCTTGGCCTAGCTGGTCAGTATGCCTGAGAAGAGGGCATACCCTGAATGTAAGAATAAGAACAAATACTATGAGAATGTATGAAAGTGGGGAACGGGTGGGTGGGAACCCAGAAAACCTACCGACACTGGCCCTGACAGAGGAGGAGGTTTAAATAGCCCTCTCAGGCTCCTCCTACAAATACAGGCTGGCCTGCGGCCAGCCTTACAACTTGTAGTCAGAGTCTTCAAGCGGGAAATGCGATACTCCTAAGAACCAAGGCCTGAGGTGTGCCTTGGCCTAGCTGGTCAGTATGCCTGAGAAGAGGGCAAAAAGACACAAAATTTAGGTGAAGAAGGGAAGGTAATGAACCATCAAGGATAAAGGTGTGCTCCCGGACGGCAGCAGTACGTATCCAGCAAGTAACTGGAAAGTGTTTGCCATGGCAAAAGATCACAACGACTCCTGACTTGGCGATGAGAAGGAACCCCCTATCGAACCTGTGACACAACCCTAAACCCAACTGAACATCCCCTGAAAGATTGAATAGAGCCGGATGCCCGCGACACCCAGACCCGAGAATGAACTGCTTGTGAAATGAGAGGATACGAGAGGGGAAAGGAACAAGGTCTGGCCCGAGGAACCCCCTGCAAAAGATCGCAAAATACCCCAATGAAACCAGTGAAATAGCCCAAAGACATACCCCCCACAAGAGGGTGAGTGGCAAAAAGACCACTAACAGGAGTGCTAAAAGCTAGAAACCTGATGGATGTGACGGAGTAAGCGGACAAGGCCCATGCCCATGGCAATAATACCGTCAACCTGGAAAAACCATACCGGGCGCAGGACCCAGGTCCCACCGGATATGATCGGGTCATGCTACAGCCTGAACCCCACAGCTGGGACAGAATCCTGAACCAAGGAGGGCCAAACCCCCTCTCAGGAAAACAGTCCCCATGGCATGCAACTGACATACCCAAGCACCCCCTATTTGGAACAAGCTGGGGATCGGAAAAAACGACTGGACTGATGTCCCTAAGTGGGACTCCAGGCAACAAGTTCAAACAAGATCAGAGCCAAGAGTGGCATCCAAACGATTGTGACATCTGCCCAACCTACCCCCCAAGGACCGTCACGTGGACGTGGCTTAACAAACACCCTGAGAGAGACTATACATCCCTGGGCAGTAACCAGGGCTTCAACACAACAGGACATCAACTGAAGGAAAACATTTTTTTTTTTTTTTTTTCGACTGCTTCTGACCCAAGGGTGAGCCCCGTGGTGAAATGACATCAGCACCAATCCACTAGCCCCCAACAACGGCCGGGCTGAAGGAAGTGATAGCAAGCATGGATGATACCGGTATGAATGCCAAGACGGCCCAACCTGAAACACAATACTAGAGAAATGACAGACAACCAGACAATGAGAACAACAATACCCCCTGCCTTACTAAGAATGAAACATGAGCAGAAAGTCAAGACCACTGTGCGTGAAAAGAACCTGCCGCACGGACCCCCCCCCCCCACCCAACATGTAAAGTGGTAAGTGAGCCCGAGTAACCTGCAGAGCAGAGGCAGGTAATTAACTGAAAAACTCAGGGCTAGTGTACCCACGGACCGTGGTGGGTAGTCGTATAGATGTGGTGAATGAACATGCAACGTATGACGTATGGTATACGGGCGAGAAGATTGAGGACAACAATCAATTAACAAACGAAAACCTCAGCCCGTATGGATCTGTAGACGTGACAGATCCGAACGTGTGAGCCCTAGCTACCTGACCCAGGTACAAACATGACACAGACACGATGAGACATGACAATCAATCAAGGACGAACGACTACCAGAGTATGCCATGAGTGGACAATGCCCCTTTGAGAAACTCTGAGACTGAACACCAAGTCTGAAATACCAAGACAGGCATGCTGGCAGCAACACAAAACAGAAAAAACGCTGAGACAGAAAACGCTGAGACAGAAAACGCTGAGACAGAAAACGCTGAGACAGAAAACGCTGAGACAGAAAACGCTGAGACAGAAAACGCTGAGACAGAAAACGCAACATGCCATGATGAAAAAACACCATGACAGAAAACACTGAAACTCCATGCTGAAGGAGAAACATAGTGACAGAAACAGAGGCAAAACGCAATGACAGCAACAACCAAGACTGAAACGCTGAGGCATAGATGAAAAGCCAGAAAACCTGGGCCAGAAATGCTATAACAGAAAAACTGAGACAGCGACGCAACAGCGGAATCCTGGCCAGAAATGCAAAGGCCAAAACACGCTGAGACTGAATGCAAAGACAGAAATCCTGGTTCAGAACGCCATGACAGAAATCCTGGTTCAGAACGCCATGACAGAAATCCTGGTTCAGAACGCCATGACAGAAATCCTGGTTCAGAACACCATGACAGAAATCCTGGTTTAGAACGCCATGACAGAAATCCTGGTTCAGAATGCCACAGCAGTCCAGGGGCAGACAGAAGTCCAAGGGCAGAATGCTACGGCAGAAATCCCGGGGCAGAAAGCTACGACAGAAATCCCGGGGCAGAAAGCTACGACAGAAATCCCGGGGCAGAAAGCTACGACAGAAATCCCGGGGCAGAAAGCTATCAGGCATCCAGGCAGGAACGCTATGACAATAATGCCGGACAGACCACTGACAGGAGATGCTGCGCAGAACGCTGTGACGGAAATGCAGCGCAGAACGCTGCGACGGAAATGCAGCGCAGAAACGCTGTGACGGAAACGCAGCGCAGAAACGCTGTGACGGAAACGCAGCGCAGAAACGCTGTGACGGAAACGCAGCGCAGAAACGCTGTAACGGAAACGCAGCGCAGAAACGCTGTAACGGAAACGCAGCGCAGAAACGCTGTGACGGAAACGCAGCGCAGAAACGCTGTGACGGAAACGCAGTGCATACACGCTGTAATGGAAAGGCGCAGAACGCTGTGACGGGAAAGCCGCACAGAAACCCTGAGACAGAAACGCTGAGACAGAAATGACACGTGGAGCTAAGGCGGGGGGAAGACCCGCCACATGAAGCTCAGGCGGGTGGGGAGACCCGCCACGTGGAGCTCAGGCGGGTGAGGAGACCCGCCGCGTGGAGCTCAGGCGGGTGGGTAGACCCGCCACGTGGAGCTCAGGCGGGTGAGGAGACCCGCCACGTGGAGCTCAGGCGGGTGAGGAGGAGGAAGCTCAGGAGGCCCACCCCGTGGAGCTCAGAGGGGGGGGGAGGGGGAGACCCAACACGTGGAGCTCAGGAGGCCCACCATGAGGAGCTCAGGGGGGGGGGGGGGACCCAAGATGTGGAGCTCAGGAGGCCCACCACGTGGAGCTCAGAGGGGGGGAAGGGGAGACCCAAGACGTGGAGCTCAGGAGGCCCACCACGAGGAGCTCAGAGGGGGGGGGGGGGAGACCCAAGACGTGGAGCTCAGGAGGCCCACCACGTGGAGCTCAGAGGGGGGGGGGGGAGAGACCCAAGACGTGGAGCTCAGGAGGCCCACCACGTGGAGCTCAGAGGGGGGGGGGGGGGGAGACCCAAGACGTGGAGCTCAGGAGGCCCACCACGAGGAGCTCAGAGGGGGGGAGAGCTCACTGCACTAGACCAAGTCGCCAGCCGCTTTGCCCCTCCTTAACACCAAGCATTCCCTGCACCACCCATTAATTTCTCCCCCCTTACTGGAGGCTACAGACAACAGCAAGCTGTTTGCTGGGTCAGAAGTGATGTTATGAAAGATGGGAATGCTTGCCCGTGTCAAAGTATACATATGGCAAAATAATGGTGCATGTCCAAAAACGGGATTAAGCCTTACGCGAATCGGGCAGAAACTCAACTTTGAGCCGATGAGCTCCTTTATCTCTATTAGGGATGGGAACTATTATGTAGGCTTCCAAAAAGTGCTTAAATTTGTTAGCACTATTCAAATGAATGACACAAATAAAACCGTTTTATCGCAGCACTTGTTGAAGACCTGACAATGGGCTTCCTCTTGTAACTGTGTCTACAACAACTGGCTGCTGTCCCATTTGCTACAGAAATCCCTAATTACTCTGATTCCAATTACACTGCAAGGTTACAGTTAACGGAAGATGGAAACACCCCCCCCCCCCCCCCCCATGAGCGCCGGGCGGCTGCACACTGGCCGAGGGGAGATCGGAGCCGAGGGGAGATCGGAAGGCGGAGGACAACCGCCCACCCCCCTCCCCCGGTGGGAGGGGAGGATGTGGCGAAGAACGGCCAATCCCTTCCCCCCTGGCAGGAACACCGTGCGGACTGCCTGCTGGAGAGCTGAGGGAGAGGAGAGTGAAGGACTGCCGAAAATATGCCATGTAGATATTTCTTGTGATACCCTCTTCTAAGACTATTCTATGAAGAATCAATGTTTAGCCCAGAGCTTTTTTCTCCTTTGCTTGAAGTAAAGCAAAATATAATTACCACTGCAGCCGCCAGAAAACCTTGACATCCAAATATGTCCCAAACATGCACCCTTCCTCCTGATCTAACCTCTTCTGGACTTCAGTTAACCTGATCTGGCAGACTTCCTAAAGTATCGGCAGTGTTTCCAGCTACCCAACATATCCCACAACCGTGTACTGCATATGGGGGGGGGCGGCGGCGTGGCCGTTTACCTCCCTCGCCAGGACAACCAGCGGGCGCACAGCATAATGCGGGGGGGAGGGGGAGCCGGCGCGGCCGATTACCTCCCCCTCCCCCCCGCCAGGAGAAACGGCGGAACACGGCATATGTAAGGGGGGGGAGGGGGAGGCGGCGCGGCCGATTATCTCCCCCTCCCCCCACGAGGAGAAACGGCGGGTGCTCCGTACCTGCGAGGGGAGAGGGGGAGGCCGACTACCTCCACCTCCCCTCACCGGGAGACACATAACCGAGACCCACGGCTCCCTAGTGGAATGATGCCTGGAGAGCGGAGCTGGCGGCGATCCCCAGGCGGGCGGCTCCCTCGTGGAGCCACATGCAAGGGGAGTAGTTAAACAACCCCCCCCCCAATGCGAGGCGAATAACGGAAGGACGCCCCCCCTCTCCCCCCAGCATGAGCACCAGGAGAAGGGGGCGGGCGGCACGCCAGCCAGAGCTGTGGGTGGTGAAGGGAGGAAGTAGGACGGACGATGAACTGTCCCCCACCCCACACCAGAACGCCGGGAGAAACAAACCGCCGACGGCCGCCACCCCCCTCCCCGCTGGAACATGGTTGAACAAAAAGGAGAGGGGGGGTGACAGCAGGGCGGCCACCACAAGCTAGTGGACCCAGGGAGGGAGCCGACCGCCGCTCTGCAAACACATGCTCCCCCCCAGAAAACCTACCGACACTGGCCCTGACAGAGGAGGAGGTTTAAATAGCCCTCTCAGGCTCCTCCTACAAATACAGGCTGGCCTGCGGCCAGCCTTACAACTTGTCACTCTTTGTAGTATCGCTGCAGAACCACTCAGCAGTCATAATGCTGCACAGTGGAAATGCACTATACTATGCTTTCTATATTTGCAAGTATTTTATACGTGTATTGCACCCCTATATACTGCACACCAAATAGTACACCTATACCAGTCCTTAAAAGGACCTTTGTGGACCTAATAGTAGCTAGCTAGTAGCTAGCGAATTGCAGACTGTCCCTGCTCCAAACACCAAGCTGTCCCTTCCTACACTGAGAAACGACAGCTGCAGAATCGGTCAGCAGCACGGCAGTGCAGTGCACTATAATATGCTTTCTATATTTGAAAGAAAGTATATTATACATGTACAACCCTATATGATTTACACCTCTACCAGTCCTTAAAAGGACCTTTGTGGACCTAGTAGCTAGGGATTTGCAGACTGTCCCTGCTCCAAACACCAAACTGTCCCTCAGTCCCTACACTGATAAAAGACAGCTGCAGAATCGGTCAGCACTCAGCAGCACAGCAGTCAGCAGTGCACCATAATATACTTTCTATATTTGAAAGAAAGTATATTCTAAGTGTATTACAACCCTATATACTGTACACCTATACCAGTCCTTAAAAGGACTTTTGTGGACCTAATAGTAATAGCTAGTGATTAAACTGACTGTCCCTGCTCCACACAGTGTCCTTTCCCTACACTGACAAAAGACAGAATGTAAAATGGCTGCCAGATCAGGTCTATTTATAAGGTAGGGGGTATGTCCAATTGTCCATGTGTTGAAATGTCTCAATTGGCTGTCCTGTACCCCATGATGGATGTGTCATCATGGGTCAAAGTTCTTTACAATGTAAACGCATGTGTCCTCCACACAAACAGCGCCAGAAGTCTGCCAGTTTGATGAATCGCGAACGAGCAAAATTCACCACGAACCGACCACCGGGCGAACCGCAAGTCCTTCTCTATTGCTCAGTACCTGAAACATTTCCCGTCTCCTCGATGGTACTGGAAAAGCGTGAATTAGTCTATGTCCTTCCCAACTCAGTAACCAGGCACTTGCCAGGATGCCACTTGCCGGCCCTCCTCCGAAGAGTCCTCTCCCAGTCACTTCCACGGGCTATGGTGCCTCTCCAAGCCGAGAGCACACCCGGACACCTTGAATTCTCCCTCAGTTACTGCGCCTCGGATCAGCCGGGTCTGGTAAGCATTCCTGTATAATGATAATAATAATGAGGTGATTTTGGTGGAGCCTGTTAGAGATTGTCTGTACTGATTTTGTCACCAACAATAGAGAGAAGTCACAAGGAGAGGGAGAGTCTACTGTGTACACTCAGCCAGAAGATGGTTTTCTTATCCCTATGAACCTTAACCACTTGCCGACGAGCTGCCGCAGTTGTACTGTGACAGAATGGCACGGCTGGGTGAAGCGACTTTATGTAATGTCGCTTCACCCTGTGGCCACTAGGGGACACACACGCGTGCCCCCCGTGCCAATGTGAGTGCCCAGCGGTCGCGATCACCGACGGGCTCCCGCGATCGCCGCTGTCACAGGGAGAACCGGGATCTGTGTGTGTAAACAGTAACACAATTTCCAGTTCTCTGAGGGGAGAACAGACAGATCGTCTGTTCATACAGAGTATGAACAGCAATCTGTCATTTCCCCTAGTCCCTTCAGTTATAACACACACTAGGGAACACATTAACCCCTTCACTGGCAGTGACATTTTTACAATCAATGCATTTTTCATGGTCCCAAAAATGTGTCAAAATTGTCCGATGTGTCCGCCATAATGTCGCAGTCACGATAAAAATCGCAGATCGCCGTCATTACTAGTAAAAAAATAAATGAATTATAAAAATGCCATAAAACTATCCTCTATTTTGTAGACGCTATAACTTTTTGCATAAACCAATCAATATATGCTTGTTGCAATAATTTTTTTACCAAAAATATGTAGAAGAATACATATCGGCCTAAACTGAGGAAAAAAAATTTTTTTATATATTTTTGGGGGATATTTATTATCGCAAAAAGTAAAAAATAATGCGTTTTTTTCAAAAATGTTGCTCTTTTTTTGTTAATAGCGCAAAAAATAAAAACTGCAGAGGTGATCAAATACCACCAAAAGAAAGCTCTATTTGTGGGAAAAAGAAAGCGGTGCAATGTTGCATGACCGCGGAATTGTCAGTTAAAGTGGTGCAGTACCAAATCGCAAAAAGTGCTCTGGTCAGGAAGGGGGTAAAATCTTCCGGGGCTGAAGCGGTTAAGTTCAAACTTTGATAAAACTCCGGCTCATGAAATTCCACAAAACAAAAACTAAGGGTCACCTTGGTTTTACATTTTTAGGCTCAGAACATTTTCAGCATGTGCATAAAATACCAAAGAGCTCCATAATGAAAATCACAAGGACAAGTCTGCCATGAATTTACATAACAATACAGTGTCCATCAGGGACATAACTACAAGTGTCACAGGGGTCGCAATTGCGGCCTGGCCCCATGCTCTAGAGCAGTGTTTCTCAACTCCAGTCCTCAAGGCACCTCAACAGGTCCTGTTTTCAGGATTTCTCTTAGATGAAACAGCTGTGGTAATTACGAAGGCAGTGAAACTGTTAAAATCACCTGTGCAACATAATGGAAAGCATGAAAACATGGCCTGTTGGGGCGCCTTGAGGACTGGAGTTGAGAAACAACGCTCTAGAGCAGCGGTCCCCAACTGTTTTGGCACTGGGGACCGGCGGCGTGGAAGAAAATTATGCCAGGGCCCGAGGAGGGGGGATGCATTTTTTCGCGGCCAATTTCTCGGGCAATGGCTGGTGTTGGCACTTCAATCATCATAGCACCATGGTTGATATGGTGTCAGGATGATAGAAGCACATTAATTATATTATTACATTGTAATTTAAAATGAATTAGTTCAACTCACATAATGCAGAATCAGTGGGAGCCCTGAATGTGTCACATACCACCGTCGCCTCCCACCAGATACAGCTTGTCACTTTCCACGTTGCCTGCCACCAGATGCAGCATGTCACTTGCCACCGTCGCCTGCCACCAGATGTAGCTTGTCACTTGTCACCATAGCCTGGTGAGCAGTTTGAATGCCTGGGTGCAAGCCACAGCCTGCCACCGATGATCAATAGGAAGAAAAGAACAGCTGCTTACCACAGAAACGTTCCAACAATTTTATTCCAAAAAACAGAAATAAACAGCAAACAAAGAGTGTCCCAACCCAGGAGGTGACGTGTGCATTTCACACTGACCTCAGTGCTTCTTCAAATCTGTCATCTGCCTTCAGATGCAGATTGTCACTTGCCACGTCACCTGCCACCAGATGCAGATTGTCACTTGTTGTCACCTGCCACCAGATGTGGATTGTCACTTACCATGTCACCGCCACCAGATGCAGTGTGTCACTTGCCACCATTGCCTGCCACCAGATGCAGCTTGTCACTTGCCACTGTTGTCTGCCACCAGATGCAGCGTGTCACTTGCCACGTCACCTGCCGCCAGATGCGGATTGTCACTTGCCATGTCACCCGCCACCAGATGCAGTGTATCACTTGCCACCTCTGCCTGCCACCAGATGCAGCTTGTCACTTGCCACATCACCTGCCATCGTATGCAGTTTGTTACTAGCCACGTGACTCACCACTAGATGCGGATTGTCACTTGCCACCAGATTCAGCTTGTTACTTACTACTTCACCTGCCACCAGATGCGGATTGTCACTTTTCACATTACCTGCTGTCAGATGCAGGTGATGTGACACAAATAGATATTCCTAGAAAACTTTCAAGCTTTTGCCTGGAGATGCTAATGTGTCTCCAGGCGCTAGGCTGCATTCTCCGGCTGCCTGCTGACACACAGGATTAACAAAAGCATCACTCCTTTCCAAGCAGATCAGTTGCCACGTCCCCTGCCACCAGGTGCAGCTTGTAACTTGCCACATGACTTGCCACCAGATGCGGATTGTCAATTGCCACATCACCTGCCACCAGATGCAGCTTGTCACTTGCCACTTCACCTGCCACCAGATGCGGATTGTCACTTATCGAATCACCTGCTGTCAGATGTGTCACTTTGCCTGCCACTAGATGCGGATTGTCATTTGCCATGTCACCTTCCTTCAGATGCGCACTGTCACTTGACACATCACCTGCCACCAGAGGCAGCTTGTCACTTGCCACGTCACCTGCCACCAGATGTAGACTGTCATTTGCCACGTCACTTGTCACAAAATGCGGATTATCACTTGTCACATCACCTGCCACCAGATGGGGATTGTCACTTGCCACAAGATGCGGATTGTCATTTACCAGTGGCTGTGTCGCCTGCCACCAGATTCGGATTGTCACTTACCACAAGATGCAGATTTTCACTTGCCATGTTATCTGCCACCAGATGCGGAGCGTCACTTGCCATGTCACTTGCCACAAGATGTGGATTGTCGCATGCCAGTGACTGTGTTGCCTGCCACCAAATGCAGATCATCACTTGCCAGTGGCTGTGTCCCAGAGTGAGAGCGGACAGTGGGAGATAATGTAATATTTCAGCTGCTCACACTGCACAGTGAGGGCGGAACTGTGGTAATGCAGGGCGGGTGGTGAGAGATGATGTCATCTCTCTGCTTGCTCACTCGCCCTGCTCCTCACTGACCTGCCTGCATGCTCACTGGCCTGCTCGCCCACTCACCTGCTGGCCCACTCACTGGCCTGCCAGTCGGCTCGCCACACTCGTGGCCTGGCTGCAGAAAGGCCAAGGCCCGGTACTGGCCCGCGGCCAGGTGGTTGGGGACCCCTGCTCTAGAGGGCCTGTGTGGCCCCCCTGTACACCTGGATAGGAGGGGCTGTGGCAGGAGTGGTGAAACCAATCACCTCCAATTTCCCCCTACAGCCACTGAAAGCCCACTTCTGCTCCTCTCCCTCCCACAGGCATTCAGTGGCTGCAGGAGGAAAATGGAGGGCATCGGTTTCTCTGCATGCTGCTATTCCTGCCCATTTATTCTGTGCCGCTAAGGCTGGAGATTGAGGGCTGTGTCCTTTCTCTAAGGTAAAACATCAGACGTCTGTTTAGACCACTGATATTTCATAAAAGCCCCCCAATGGGGTTCCTAACAAAACTGTAACTAAAAATAATAAAAAAATACAATTGTAAAAAAGATAAATTAAATAAAATGGTAAAAATATAATAAAAAATGAAAATTACAAAAATAAAAAAACTACTACCAGGGTCGCAAAGATCGCACTTGCAACCGGGCCCTGGCGTTCCGCCTCCGGGCTCGGAGGTAAGGGTCTGTGATGGGGGTCAGGGGGGTGCACTTCATGTTTTTTTGCATCGGGGCCCTGAAGGTCCTAGTTACACCTCTGGTGTCCATAGTTAATTCAGAAAATGTTAAAAAAATACAGTGTTCAGGAGAGGCCAAATGTTTGCCTGCACAACAGGGATTCCTTTAGATCCTGTGTGTCCCTCACTGGACATGAGCTGATGTGTTTGCATGTCAATTAGAAGAACTTAGAAGTAAATGTTCTCACCTAGTCTCTGACACAAATGTGTGAATTCCTGTCTTCAAAATTCAGAAAATTGTAATGAACCATAACTCCCACACTGTACAGTGCACAATTATAAAACTTCCTGCATGAGCCTAGTTGCACAGAAATGGACATCAAATGTGCTAGCTTTATAGTAAAATATAGAGAAATTAATATTTCATCTCTTTTTTTCTGCCATTGATTCTGCTAGGTGTAAAGAATCAGTGTTTGTGTGCTGAAACTATTACTCTAATGCCGCATACACATGATCGGACAAACCTCCGGACTTTTAAGCGGAGGACTTTCCGAACGAGCGGACCTGCCCACACACGACCTGACTTTTCCGGCGGACTAGATGCGGCAGACAAACCCCCGGACTATGGACCAAAGCACCCCCCCATGTTGAGGGCACATGGCCTGGTACGGCTCAGAAAGGGGGGCGCTCGCTCGTCCCCACCCCCTTTCCTGACCGGCCGGGCTGAGTGCTCGGATAAGGGTCTGATATGGACTTTGGGAGGACCCCCACGCCATTTTTTCAGTGTAGGGCTTCCCCTTTAAGTCCATACCAGGTGACGGGGCTAGCGAGGTGTCAATCTCGCCGCCGAAGACATTGACTTCCTTCGCTAGTCCCGTCTACCTGGAGCCGCATTCAAAATGAGCAGACTTTCCTCCGTGTTTGGGCAAGTCCGTTCATTTCAAAAGTCCGGCGGACTAGCACACAGACGGGCGGATTGTTCACCGGACTGCCAAATCCAGCAGACAATTTTGAGTCAAAACTTCTTTCTAAGTCCGCCGGACTTTAGGAAAGAAAAAGTCCGCCGGAGCCCACACACGGGTGGATTGTCCGGCGGACTCTGGTCCGCTGGATAGTCTGATCGTGTGTACGCAGCATTACTTTCCATTCTGGTCCGCTGGATAGTCTGATCGCGTGTACGCAGCATAATTTGTAACTGGACACATTTATGAGTTTTTGAAGATTGTGGTTACCAAAATCCTACATAACTTGGTAATATGCAGCAGCCACCCCCTTCCATCTATTTTGATGGTGAGTGGCAACTAACCTTGATCTCTAAGGTATAAAAATTGGTCATCGTCCACATTTTCAATCCATCCTCAGCAGGAGAAATATTTTTCCTGTAGGTTTTCTTGATTTTTTTTTTGTTCAATACTGTTTGTATGTCTCACATTTCAACTTTTTATGCACTACCCACTTAGAGATGTTAAATATAAAATTATTAAAGTGGTTGTAAAGCCACATTATTATAAAAAAAAAAACAATTTTTCCCCCAAGGTTTTTTTTTAGCAGCATGTAAACTGACCACAGTATCATGGATGAGCAGCCATGATTACTACCTTGGTCAGCACACACAGGAACAGGCAGGATCAAGCAGGTATTTTACAGCACAGAATGGGACAAATGACACCGCAGAAGCACCATGCTTTAAAGGAACAGGATGATTTTTTTTTTTAAGGTAACAACCACTTTAAGATTGTTTCTGAGTGCTTCAAAACCTGAATAGACTGTAGTGTGTGTGTGTGTGTGTGTGTGTGTGTGCGTGCGTGTGTGTGTGTGTGTGTGTGTGTGTGGTGGTTTTGTATTATCAGTGCCTATAATTTAATTTATAAAATCACTGCTAACTTGTGTAAGATTGAATTGTGTGGCAGTGCCCCTGTATTTTCTGTACTGCAGCAGTTGACTGACAGAGAATGAGAAAGCCAATCTGATTGCATTTCGGTTAATACTATTCAGGATACATTAAACATCATTCTAACATTGCAAACAAAATCTAAGTTAGTTCTAAAACCCTGTGGCACCAGTCACAGTCAAATAATTGGAGGTTTAAATAGAGCTATGAGGTTTTATTGCATTCTGCCACTTGGTTTATTAGAGGTTTAGTCTATTGTGAATTAGTGCATCTAATCTCCAAAGCAAGAATGTACTATATTGTAGTTTACCAGTTCGGAGATATAATAGCTGCATTACCTTTTTATTTTTCAGGATTCTTTCCATTCATTTTTACCTGATAATCCTGGCAATCACACCTTTCCTGTTCCTTGTCTATAGTCAATTCTTCACCATATCTATATGGCAGCCATGGTTGTGACACAAGACATTGTAGCAGGTCACCCAGTACATATTGGACTCAATTTCCGATGTCCTAGGTGTCAGCAGGTTTAAAGAGGACCAGTCATGTTACTTTTTTTGCATGAACCTGAATAGCCAGCTTTTAATTACTAAACGTATACAGATTTAATTATGAAAAAAATAAATTTTCCTAAGGTTCAAATTTGAATGCAGGTTGCTTGCATGCTGTATACTGTTCTTTTTTGCAATCTTTGGCTGTGACACTGTTTTCTCTGTACTACAGCAGTTGAATGACAGAGGACAATGAGCCACCAGTATTTTTGGATCCAGCCTACTCACCAGTAATATAAATATGGGCTAAGATTTGGATTTGGGGCCTCCCTGTCAGGTCTCTCTCTCTCTCTCTCTCTCTCTCTCTCTCTCTCTCTCTTTCATTGGTTTGGATGGGCTACATCGGAATGGATGTGCTATAGCTACTGTGGACTGCTGCGCCTTGCAGTCCATCTGATGCACCAGGGTTCTGGAGAATATCTAAGACCTGAAAACAACAAAATGGACTACTACCTTTTTGAGGTATGCCTGGGCAGCCAGTTAGAGGTAGATAGGGATATAATGATATTGCTGTTCATGTTGGACTGTACTAAGAAGCTTTTCAGTAAAGTTGCATCACCTGTTCTAAGCCCGGTCTGAAGTTATTCAAAGTGGTGCATGTTGGTTCAGGCATATCAAAAGAACCAGGATCTGTAAAGCACACATGGAGTATGAAGCTCTACTGCTACAAAAGGTCTACTTGGCAAGTTAAACAAGAGAAGCTGTGTAGTTTCTATGGGTAACCAAGCACTAATTCAAAACACAACGCAAATCTTTAGGCGTAGTACCTGGTAAAGGTGACAGGTCCTCCAGTAGTCAGGCTATATATAGGATTTTAAAAGTTATTCCAGCAGCAGGAGGGCCCCGGGGGGGGGGGGGGGCACTGTCATTAGCTGACAGTGCCCCCCCCCCCCATTATTAGCCAGGTATTTCAGGTGATACAGGGGGCTAAATTAGACAGTACAAAGCACTGTGCTGTATAACATGCTTTAACCACTTCAGCCTAGGGTTGCCACCTTTTCTTCAAACTAAACCCGAACACTTTAACAGCGCACGGCAAATTTTTACCCCCCCCCTTAGAGACCCCCCATTAGAACAGAGTGGCCTTATATCAGTACCCTATTAGATTAAAGACCCCCATTATATGAGAGTCCCTTTATATCAGTGCCCCCTAAAGACTTCCATCAGTTCAGGAATCCCCATTTCACATTAAAGTCCCATTTAGATCAGGAGTCCCCCTTCATCAGGTTTCTGGAGTCTGGAGTCCCCCTTTACACCAGGAGTCACCCTTTACATTAGGAGCACTGTACTGAGCATCAATGGTCCCCCTATGAGATCAGAGTCCCCCCCTTCACATCAGAGTCCTCCCTCACAACAGCAGGGGCCCGTTATATCAGTAACTCCTCATATCAAGGGCCCTTTTACATTAGGAGCCCTCCTTAAATCAAGAGACCCTCCTTCAAATCTCAATTTACATTAGTAGTCTTCTTTACATCAGTACCCTGGTGTGACAGTAAGGGGCAGAGTGATAGGAGAGTAGCAGAGTGTGACAGGGGGGCACATAGTGACAGGAGGGGGGCACAGTGTGACAGGAGGGGGATGCAGAATGTGACAGGAGGGGATGCAGAATGTGACAGGAGGGGGGTGCAGAGTGTGACAGAAGGGGGATGCAGAGTGTGACAGGAGGGGGATGCAGAGTGTGACAGGAGGGGGATGCAGCGTGTGACAGGAGGGGGATGCAGAGTGTGACAGGAGGGGGGTGCAGAGTGTGACAGAAGGGGGATGCAGAGTGTGACAGGAGGGGGATGCAGAGTGTGACAGGAGGGGGATGCAGCGTGTGACAGGAGGGGGATGCAGCGTGTGACAGGAGGGGGAGGAAGTGTGTGACAGGAGGGGGATGCAGAGTGTGACAGGAGGGGGAGCAGAGTGTGACAGGAGGGGGATGCAGCGTGTGACAGGAGGGGATGCAGCGTGTGACAGGAGGGGGATGCAGAGTGTGACAGGAGGGGATGCAGAGTGTGACAGGAGGGGTGCAGTGTTATAGGAGGGGGATGCAGAGTGTGACAGGAGGGGTGCAGTGTGACAGAAGGGGGTGCAGTGTGACAGGAGGGGGTGCAGAATGTGACAAGAGGGGGTGCAGAGTGTGACGAGGGGGTGCAGAGTGTGACAAGTGGGTGTGCAGTGTGACAGGTGGGTGTGCAGTGTGACAGGTGGGGGTGCAGTGTGACAGGAGGGGGGGCAGAGTGTGACAGGAGAGGGGGGCAGAGTGTGACAGGGGGGGAAGAGTGTGATAGGAGGGGGGGCAGAGTGTGACAGGAGGGGGTACAGAGTGTGACAGAAGGGGGCAGAGTGTGACAGGAGGTGGTGCAGAGTGTGACAGGAGGTGGTGCTGAGTGTGACAGGAGGGGGTGCGGTGTTACAGGAGGGGGTGCGGAGTGGCAGGAGGGGATGCGGAGTGACAGGAGGGGGTGCAGTGTGACAGGAGGGGGTGCAGTGTGACAGGAGGGGGTGCAGAGTGACAGGAGGGAGTGCAGAGTGACAGGAGGGGGTGTGGTGTGACAGGAGGGGGTGCGGTGTGACAGGAGGGGGTGCGGTGTGACAGGAGGGGACAGGAGGGGGTGCAGAGTGACAGGAGGGGGTGCAGTGTGACAGGAGGGAGTGCAGTGTGACAGGAGGGGGTGCAGAGTGACAGGAGGGGATGCGGGGTGACAGGAGGGGGTGCGGTGTGACAGGAGGGGATGCGGTGTGACAGGAGGGGGTGCGGTGTGACAGGAGGGAACAGGAGAGGGTGCAGAGTGACAGGAGGGGGTGCAGAGTGACAGGAGGGGGTGCAGAGTGACAGGAGGGGGTGCAGTGTGACAGGAGGGGGTGCAGAGTGACAGGAGGGGATGCGCAGAGTAACAGAGGAGGGGGGCAGAGTGACTGTAGGACACACACTATACATTGAACACTGTGTAGAAGAGTCAGCAACCTGCTATTGCAGTGTATATAGTTCTGGCAATGGGTGGGTGGGAGCAGCCTAAGAGCAGCAGGGGACTCTCTTACCTTACAAGCTGGACAGGAGCAGCATGGCTGAAGACAAGACGTGGGAGGCGGAGTTAGGAGGCGGGGCTGCTTTGCACAGAGGCACAGAAGATGAGAGGCACAGTCAAGCAGACAGGAGCAGCATGGCTGAAGGCAAGATGCGGGAGCCGAATTCGGGGGCGGAGATAGGAGGCGGAGCTGCTCTGCAGGGAACAATCATGCTGCCAAGTAAGTATCGCACAGGGCTAAGCACTTACTGTACACACACAGTAAAGAAAAGCCTCACCCATACAAAGCCCTCAATACTCACCCACCCATCATCATCCAGCAGCTCGTCCCACCTTCCTCTGAATGACACTTTTCCCACTTCCCCTCTCAACTGACAGCAGTGTGTCCGGGTGTCAGGCACACTGAAAACCGGACCTGTGTGTCAAAATCCCGACTGTCCGAGTGAAAACCGTACAGGTGGCAACCCTACTTCAGCCCCGGAAGACTTGGCTGCTCAATGACCAGGCCATTTTGTGCAATACGGCACTGTGTCAATTTAACTGACAATTGTGTGGTCATGCCAGGCTTTACCCAAACAAAATTGATGTCCTTTTTTTCCCACAACTAAAGCTTTCTTTTGGTGGTATTTGATCACCTCTGCGGTTTTTATTTTTTGCGCTATAAACAAAAGAAGAGCGACAATTTTGAAAAAAAAAAACATATCTTTTACTGTTTGCTATAATTAATATCCCAAATTAAAAAAAAAATGTTTTTCCTCAGTTTAGGCCGATATGTATTCTACATATTTTTGGTAAAAAAAAATCGCAATAAGCATACATTGATTGCTTTGCGCAAAAGTTATAGAGATTTATGGCATTTTTTCTTCTTTTTTTAAATTTTTACTAGTAATGGCAGCGATCAGAGATTTTTATGGGGACTGCAATATTATGGCAGACAAATCAGACACTTTTGACACACTTTTGTGACTAGTGACATTTATACAGCGATCAGTGCTATAAAAATGCACTGATTACTGTATAAATGACAATGGAAGGGAAGGGGCTAAGATTAGGGGGCGATCAAGGGGTTAACTGTGTTCCCTAGGTGTGTTCTAACTGTAGAGGGGATGGGACTGACTAGGGAAAGAGAGAAATCGGTGTTCATACTCAGTATGAACACACGATCTGTCTCCTCTCCACTGAGAGAACAGGGATGTGTGTGTGTGTTTACACACACACATCTCCCTGTTCTCATTGTGTAATGAGCAATTGCGGGTGGCCGGCAGTTATCGCCAGAGGCATCTTAAAGAGCCGACGTACAGCTACGACGGCTCGCGCAGGGGAGCCAATTTGCCGCAGTATAACTGTGGCAGCTGATCCAGAAGCGTTTAAGGGAACAGGATTTTTTTTTGGGGGTAACAAATGCTTTAAGAAAAAAGAATAAGCTATTGCACTGCCTGGAACCCAATCATCGTTAAACGGGGCACATAAGAGGGCCAGGAGAGTGTTAGGGAACACCAGGTAAAATGGATGTAGCTCCTCTTAAATTAGGTCTTGATATCCTTTGATAAAGGGGCCCTGCTGTCTGCCCTGAAACATGTAGTAACATCCCCTTCACTTCCTGTCATCACACAGAGAGAGGAGCTGTTTGGAGCCGCAGGCATCTTCCCACTTCTGGTTGCTGCTGATGCTTATGTTCCAGCCTGAAGTCTGACAGCTATCCTTCCATCTAGAACTCTGCTTCAACTAGCCCAGAGGTCGTCAACCCCCGGGCCATAGAGCCTCTATTTCCGGGCCGTGCCGCAAAGGAGACTGTCAGAGGTGCAGCGTCCTGAGCAGAGAGATGACATCATCTCTCATTGCCCACACCGCTGTTCCGCCATTACATACGGGACCACAAAAGCTGGTCTTCAGAGAGAGAATTAGGTCATCTCTCACCGTCCGCCCTCGCTATTGGACAGTACCTGAATCCAACCCAGCTAGCTTTCCCACGATCTTCGACCTGCGATGATAGACTGTAAGTACAGTGTACTCTGCACTGTTGGGGAGAAGGGGGGGCTTGATACAATAAAATCAATTGGTGACAATCTGACAATCTATGTTTTTGTGGCAGGTGACAGTGATAGTGACAATCCACATCTGGGGGCAGGCCACAGTAGTGAGAGGCCGCAGCAGTGACAATCCACATCTGGGGGCAGAAAAGTGACAATCCACATCTGGTGACAGGCCACAGCACTGACAATCCACATCTGGTGACAGGTCACAGCAGTGACAATCCACATCTGGGGGCAGGCCACAGTAGTGGGAGGCCACAGCAGTGGCAATCCACATCTGGGGACAGAAAAGTGACAATCCACATCTGGTGACAGGTCACAGCAGTGACAATCCACATCTGGGAGCAGAAAAGTGACAATCCACATCTGGTGACAGGCCCCACCAGTGACAATCCACATCTGGTGACAGGCCACAGCAGTGACAATCCACATCTGGTGACAGGCCCCAGCAGTGACAATCCACATCTGGTGACAGGCCACAGCAGTGACAATCCACATCTGGTGACAGGCCGCAGTAGTGACAATCCACATATAGGGGCATGCCGAAGTAGGGGGGGGCCACAGCAGTGACAATCCACATCTGGTGACAGGTCGCAACAGTGACAATCCACATCTGGTGGCAGGTTGCAACAATGACAAGCTGCAATTAGTGCCAGGATAGTGACAATCCACATCTGGTGGCAGGCTTCGCTAACTAGCCAAAATGAGTAAAAAACAAATGTGCATGGAGAGCTTCTTTGAAAAGGGGGAAAGACCCAATGATTAGACAACAGAAGACTCTTCTAAAACTACCAACAAAAAGAAAGCTGCATTTAAAAGAAAATACCAAGAGTACTATTTTAATTACGGGTTCATTGCAACAGGTGATTCACATTCTCCAAACCCACTTTGTATTATATGTGGTGATCGGTTATCCAACTAAACCATGAAACCTTCAAAACTGCTTTGCCACATGGAGACCAAGCAACCTTCATTAAAAGACAAGCTTGTTGAGTTTTTCAAAAGAAAAAACATGAATACGAAGAACAGAAGCAATTATTAAAGGCCACCTCTTCAATAAATGCATCTGCATTGAGATCCTTATTCTTAGTGGCTAACCGCATTGCTAAATATAAGAAACCCTTTACAATTGGAGAACAGTTGATTCTGCGTGCTGCACAGGACATTTGCTGTGAAATTTTAGGAGAGGCTGCGGTTGAAAAGGTGGCACGTGTTCCTCTTTCGGCTAGCACTGTATATAGATGAATTAATGAAATTGCAGAGGATGTTGAGGCACAATTGATAGAGGAATTAAGGAGTCACCATTGTATGCCATACAGGTTGACGAGTCTACTGATGTTGACAACAAGGCAACAATGCTTCTTTTTGTGCGATGTGTTTTCAGGAGGATGTGCATGAGGATATGCTATGTGCACTCTTGCCAACCAACACCACAGCTGCAGAATTATTGAACTCTATAAATGATTATATGTCAGGAAAACTGAATTGGTTATTTTGTGTTGGTATATGCATGGACGGAGCTGCTGCCATCACTGGACGGCTTTCTGGTTTTACTGCTCGGGTCAGGGAGGTTGCTTCCGAATGTGAGTCTACGCACTGTGTCCTCAATAGAGAAATGCTGGCTAGCCAAAAAATGTCACCTGAACTAAACAATGTTTTGCAGGATGTGATTAAAACCATATTAAATACATGCCCTTAACTCATGTCTGTTTGAACAGTTCTGTGAGGAGATGGACGCAGAGCACACACGTCTTCTCTTATACATAGAAGTGAGATGGCTTTCTAAAGGTAGACCACTGTTTGAGTTACGAGAGACGCTCCAGAGATCTCTTTCTGAAAAACAGTTGCCACTAGGAATGAGCTCGATGTTCGGGGTGAACATAAGTTCAGCTCAAACATCGGGTGTTCGCCCATTCACAGAACAGCAAACATTATGGGGTGTGCGCAGGAAATTTGAGCGCTGCGGAACGCCTCATAATCGAGATCGCAGTGCATTGCTGTATGATGATTGGCCAAAGCATGCACCTGACTTGTATGCTTTGGCCAATTAAAGCGCGCTCTGCTGAGAGAGCCATAATTGGCCAAAGTCAGGGATAGCTTGAGTTAGATTAAGCAGGCAGGTTATTCAGTTAGTGGCAGTGTATTTGATATATATATATATATATATATATATATATATATATATATATATATATAATAGCTATATATATATATATATATATATATATCCACTTAAGGACCGCCTCACGCTGATGTATGTCGGCAGAATGGCACAGCTGGGCACAAGCACGTACCTGTACGTTGCTTTTTAAGTGCCCAGCCATGGTTGGGAGCGCGTCGCCGGCTGCGCGCTCCCGACCGGGTCCTGTACTCTCACGGAGCAGCGGACCCGATCGCCGCTGGTGTCCTGCGATCGGGTCACAGAGCTGAAGAACGAGGAGAGGTCAGTGTAAACAAACCTCTCCCCGTGCTTCCCTGTGTGGCTGTCACCGATCGTCTCTTCCCTTTTATAGGGAAGGACGATCAGTGACGTCACATGCCAGGCCAGGCCCCCCACAATAAAAAAAAAACATAACGTCATACATAACACCTACACTGCCCCCTAGTGGTTAACTCGTTCACTGCCAGTGTCATTTACACAGGAATCAGTGCATTTTAATAGCACTGATTGCTGTATAAATGACAATGGTTCCAAAAATGTGTAAAAAATGTCTGATGTGTCGCAGTCAGAATACAAATCGCTGATTGCCGCCATTACTAGTAAAAAAAAAATATTAATAAAAATGCTATAAAACTATCCCCTATTTTGTAAACGCTATAACTTTTGCGCAAACCAATCAATAATCGCTAATTGCGTTTTTTTACCAAAAATATGTAGAAGAATATGTATCAGCCTGAACTGAGGAAAAAAAATGCTTTTTATATCTTTTTTGGGGATATTTATTATACCAAAAAGTAAAAAATATAGCATTTTTTCAAAATTGTCGATCTATTTTTATTTATAGCGCAAAAAAAAAAAACCACAGAGGTGATCAAATACCACCAAAAGAAAGCTCTATTTGTGGGGGAAAAAAAGACGCCAATTTTGTTTGGGAGCCACGTCGCACGACTGCGCAATTGTCAGTTAAAGTGACACAGTGCCGAATTGCAAAAAGGAGCTTGGTCCTTTGGCTGCAAATTGGTCCGGGGCTTAAGGGGAGATTTTATATATATATATATATATATATATATATATATATATATATATATATATATTTACTCTGTATTTAGCATAGACTATATATTCAGTGTTTACTCTATATTCAGTCAGTGCAGGCAGTGTATTAATATATATATATATATATAGTATCTCACAAAAGTGAGTACACCCCTCACATTTTTGTAAATATTTTATTATATCTTTTAATGTAACAACACTGAAGAAATTACATTCTGCTATAATGTAAAGTAGTGAGTGTACAGCTTGTATAACAGTTTACATTTTCTGTCCCCTTAAAATAACTCAAAACACAGCCATTAATGTCTAAATTGCTGGCATCACCCCTAAGTGAAAATATCCAAATTGGGCCCAAAGTGTCAATATTTTGTGTGGCCACCATTATTTTTCAGTACTGCCTTAACCCTCTAGGGCATGGAGTTCACCAGAGCTTCACAGGTTGCCACTAGAGTCCTCTTCCGTTCCTCCATGATGAACATCACAGAGCTGGTGGATGTTAGAGACCTTGAGCTCCTCCACCTTCCGTTTGAGGATGCTCCACAGATGCTCAATAGGGTTTAGGTCTGAAAACATGCTTGACCAGTCCCTCACCTTTATACTCAGCTTCTTTAGCAAGGCAGTGGTCATCTTGGAGGTGTGTTTTGGGTCTTTATCATGTTGGAATACTGCCCTGCGACTCAGTCCCCAAAGGAAGGGGATCATCCTCTGTTTCAGTATGTCATGGTACAGTATGTTGGCATTCATAGTTCCCTCAATGAACTGTAGCTTCCCAGTTCCGGCAGCACTCATACAGCCCCAGAAAATGACATTCTCACCACAGTGGGTGGTCTGATTAGATACCCTCCACGCTCCTCCCATAATTACAGGTCACCATACTGGCCCTCTTATTTATGGTCGGAGCCCTCCGCTCTAAGAGATATGAAAGAACACATAAACACGTCACAAGACTAACAACATAAAATAGACCTAAAGCGTGCCCTTGGCTTACGGTAAGGTAAGCCCTGGTGAGCTGGGCGGTGAGCCCTGGTCTGCTGGGTGATATGCCAAGAGAAGGGCGCAAAAAGACTTGGTTAGGGAGGTAATTATTAATTTATGTACAATAAGACACTACAGGGCAACGTTGCTGAATTTGACTACAAATCCATTTTTTGCGCAATGAAAAAGGAAGCCACACATTGTTGATAAATAAACTTTTTAATACAAGCACATTCACATGTGCTTTTTGAAAAGGTTTTTACAACAAACCAAGAAATTGTGTGTATCCAAAACAGAGTTTAATCAGAATTTAGTTTACTTGTTGTTTTTGTGTAAACAGGCATGTATCAAACCGTAAAATACAGAACACAGGAACTTACAAAGTTCAACTTTGAAAAGTGAAGACAATATCAGACATGAGTATGTACAAATTATTTTTTCCGAAAAGCTGCGCTATAATGATTCAGATCAATGTGTTAACATATAAATAAATTGATCATGCAAAAATAAATGAATCCAAAAATAAATCCAAAAATACAGACAGAGAATCTATATGTAAATGTTCAGGATATTAGTCCATTTCCCATTCAACAATAATTCTGCTTGTCATCTCCACCGTGTTCTATCACACCGCACCAATGAAAAAAGTGTCATCAGAGTTGCAGGAAAAGGCTTTCCACCACCAATAATACTGACGCTTACCAGCTATACTGATCCCATCTCAGAGATCAGATATCACCACTGTTAAATCACTCCCTCAGAACCTGGACTGCATGGAGGATGTATCTCTTTAAGCACGCTGTTCCAATGGTTGGTATATTCCTACGGCCACACCGCACATTGCCCAGCACATGTATAAACAAGAGGAATCGCCATAGTGTAATATTGTCGAAAATTTGAATAGATAAAAAGACTTGCACTAACATCAAATGTAAAAAGGATTCGTTTTCAGTAAAAAATAAAGGTTTAAAATACGCACCCCCTAAGAAATTAAATAAGTTTCAAACTTATATGGACATACATAAGTATGTCCGTACCATTAACATAAAGAGACATTTCACTTAAAAATTTTGTTTCAGTATTTGAATTTAGGAATAGCGCTGTATTATATGGGTTTTATTTTGTTTGGATATTGATACACGAATATAGCAGCTGTTTAAACACACTCATAGTGATATCTGCTTAAATACTTGGGGATTATGGACATCTTTGAGTATAGAGCATCTAAGAAAGTGAACACGGAAGGTGTATTTGAACAATACAAGGAGGACGAGGGAGATCTAAGTGGACTTTTTATGTGACTAAAAAATCGAACAGTCTCAGAAATACATACCCAATGGGATATCGCCTTCTTGGAAACTTACATTAAAAAAAGTATGGTTCCTCGAAGTTTACGTTGGGAGGTGTGTCCCCAAAAGGGAGAGAAGGAATTTGAGGAATGGTTCCGATATTTTAACGAGGCTGGAGTCAGTTTCCTCCAATTCCTGGTATCCAGGAAAAATAGCAAACTGGTACGCTTAGATGGAGAGATTAGGGCTCTGAAGGATAAATTATTACCACACAGGGATAAAGAAGAATATAAAGATAGGAGCACAAGTTTGCTAAAAATGTTAGATAAAGAGGAGAAGGAACAGAAAATAAAAAAAATAAAAAAATTTAATAGGGATTTTGAGGATTACCAGGCCAACAGTGTTTTTGAATGGCAAAAGAAATTGGGAGAGGAACAGATAGCGCGGTCTGATTCACAAATGGAAATAGGGACGCAGGGGGGGGGGCACTTTAGAACAAGAGCCCTCTCAAATACAACATATGCCTGTAGTAGGTCAAGGCCAGAAAACTCAAAAAAAAAACTGCCAGTAAATTTAATAAGAAGGAGAGAAGGGTGTCCTATTCATCACCACAGGGAAATTCCAATACTGGAAGAATGGGACAACAGCATCGCAACCCTGGAGGAAATCACCCACCCCCATATAGGCAGGCAGGTTACTATGATTGGGAGTATCGTCAGCCCTTCAATCTAGAACAACCATACTATGGTAGAGACCCTTATGTCAATGGAGGGAGAATGGAGGGACCTTATAACCATTATGGGCCTAATGAGAGACCCTTTAATTATACTGCACCACCTAATCATAATATTTATGGTGGCCCCCGACCTTACTATGACAATTGGAGAGGGGAGGATTTTGAGTATGGGGTGGAGACTCGTAATCGCTTCTTCCCCTTATGTGACAGAGATGGTCCCACCAATCAAGGCTCACAAAATTATACACAGAAAGGGAGGGAATATGGAGACTCAAGAGTAGACCCCCCCCCAGACCCACAGTAAATAATCAGGCCCAGCAGAATTGGGGTTTTCCCAAGGCAAATCAGGGCGTAAAAAGGGGAATAGAAAACAAAGAGGAACCAGAGGGGGGAGGAGAGCATAATCAAAAAAAAAATCTAAGAAATAAGTGGAGATGGTATTTTTAATCTTAGTTCTCAGATTCTCACAAAAGCTGAAACAGCTCTTCTCAATAAAGGTTTAAAATACGCACCCCCTAAGAAATTAAATAAGTTTCAAACTTATATGGACATATATAAGTATGTCCGTACCATTAACATAAAGAGACATTTTACGCTCACTCCAACTAGACAGTATGATGGTGTACAACAGGAATTTACACACACAGGTTTCTCTAATGCATCTACGTTCAACCCTCCTGGTGCATTGGCTCCCTCTTTAAGGGTTTTCAGGGATGTCCTCCTACAGGATTTGGAGTCTATTAAAATTAGAAATATAAAAATGGAAAAAAATTTGGAGGAGGGCTTGAAATCATTGTGTAAAAATAAAGATTTGGTGATACGGACAGTGGATAAGGGGGGGGGGGGGGGGAATAGTAGTTTTGGACCGTAAGGACTACCTGGCAGAGATGCATAATATAGTGGACGATGGAGACACTTATGCTATTCTTCCAGGTAACCCGGTAATTCAATATAAAAAAACGTTGCAAATACTGGTTGAAAGGGGTTCCCGTTTGGGCATACTGAATGAGAAGGAAAAAACCTTTCTAATTCCTAAAGCAGCACGGGCCCCAGTTTTGTACTATCTCCCTAAAATTCATAAAAGTCTTACTTGCCCCCGGGCCATCCGATTGTGAGCGGTATTGACTCCATCACGGCCCCGCTGGGCAAGTATATTGACTTTTTCCTTCAACCTCTGGTACAACGTATACCATCATATATTAAGGATACCAGATATGTAATCAATTTACTGTCAGGATTAAAAGTGGGTGCACCCACTTTTTTAGTAACAGCAGACGTGTCTTCTTTGTACACTATAATTCCGCATGCCATGGGAATTTCTACAGTCAAATATTTTTTGGATGTTTTTGCCACTATACCCAAGTTACAACAATCATTCATTATAGATCTCCTTGAGTATGCAGCCAATCATAATTATTTTTGGTTTGAACAAAATTATTATCGACAGATTCGTGGAGTATGCCCCCAGTCTCGCCAATTTGTTCCTGGCAAAATGGGAGGAGGACGTTGTCTATAAGGACAGGAGTCCCCACTTGTCCTTTTGGGCTAGGTATATAGACGACGTCCTCCTCCTATGGGATGGAACTGTCTTGGAATTTGAAGAATTCTTCATTAACTTAAATGATAATGAGAGAGGTATCAAATTTACATATGAGGTGAGCCAAGAGAGGATAAACTTCCTTGACTTAACGATTAATAAGAGTGGGGACACATTTAAGACCGTTTCTTTCTTCAAAAAGATGGATAGGAATGCGTTTATACCTAGGGGGAGTTGCCATCATGATGTTTGGTTGGACTCAGTGCCAAAGAGTCAATTCTTGATAATGAGGCAAAACTGCACCGATCTGGCTGATTATAGGTTGCAGGCAGATACAATAAAAAAAAGGTTAATAGAGAAGGGGTATGAGGTTGAGTATTTAGATCAGATAATGCAACAAATAGGAGAAATTGATCGTTCTATTCTATTGAATGAAGGCCCTAATAACAATAAAAGGAGGAGGGAGAGACCGGTCATACCTTTCATCACTACATTCTCAACATTATCTCATCAAAAAACTGCTCCAAAAGCATTGGCACCTGTTGGGGAATGACAGGATTATTAAAACTTTCCTACCAGCGAGACCACAGGTGATCTTTAGGGGAGTACCTTCGCTTCGTGACAAAATAGAGCCTAACGTGGTGGACCCTCCTATTAAAAAGATATCTTTTTTCCAAAATATGTCAGGATATCATCAGTGTCGTAAATGTCAAATTTGCGCACTGAATAAGAACAGGCAGAGAAAAACAGAATCCTTTAACTCCACAAGTACATCTAGGGAACACAAAATTGAACCATTCATTACGTGCAGTTCCACAGGGGTCGTATATCTTTTACAATGCCCCTGTGGGTTTCAATATATAGGTAGGACTAAGCGCACCATGCAGGTGTGCTTAGGTGAACATATCACCAATATACGAAATGGATTTAGGTTTCATTCGGTGTCAAAACATTACGCTACTCATCACAATCGTAATCCGGCTAACACATTGTTCTTGGGAATAGATAAGTACAGTGCTCACTGAAGGGGAACCTCTTTGGTGAGGGAATTATCCAAGCTGGAAATGACCTGGATACATAGGGTACGTTGCTATACCCCATATGGCCTTAATGTGGAGGTAGATGTTAACGCATTTATTGATAATGGTTAGATGAGATGTGGTGAGATGAACTATTGTGAACCCACTTTGAGTTTCTGTAAGACCGGGTATTGTTAACAGATTAAGGAGGCACAGTTATTGGTACCTTCCATATCCTATTTTTCATTTTTTATGTACAATTTGTTGTAGCATACACATTAGGGGGTATAGAGTGCCCCACCTTCTCCAAAATAAATATCTTTTTATGTTAATTTTTTTTAAAGCAAATTGGGTTGAGATCCTCATAACTAGCCTAATTAGATAATAAAATTAAAATTCTCACTACGTCATATGAGATCTTTTGGAAATAAACATGGTATTTGTATATATCATGCGAGACAAATATGATGTAAGATGGTCATAATAATTTTTACATTTTTCTTTTAAATTTTTTTTATATATATTATATTTTTTATATATTATATATTTTTTTTACATATTATTTTAATGTATTTTTTCCCTTCCTAAATATTAACTAATACTGGATATGCTGACTGTTGAGCCATTATATATGTACAGTAACTCGTTTAATATGAGGAAATAATTTCCCAGATTCAATATGGCCTTTTCATATAGGTAGGGAAGAATTCCGGAAAAGATCCTGCACATTATAGCGTTTTGCATATTGCGGAAGTGACAACAATACACTAAGTGTGTGAAGTGACTCCACACACTTACCTTTTCAAATCGTATCCCGGAATTCCTATTTAACTGTGTTCCCAGGGGACCCTCAAAGCACCCATACATCTCACTTTTTTTTTTTTTGCATCTGCAATCCTTACCATCTCCATCCTACCATTACCTGACAACCCCACCACTGCACCACTGTCCCCAAACTGGCAGGCACACTGCCCGCCACTTGTGGGCCAGCATCCACCACCTCTGTTCCCGGACGAGCAACTGCCGCCGACATTGCACCCCCCTTTTCAACCCCCCAACAAATCTTGCAATGCAACTTAAACGAAAAACATTTAGACATTATTTGACTTACCGGGCTGACTGGAACCCCAACAGCCGCCTTGCTTGCCTCCATCGCTGGCTCGCATTCCTGTGGCCCCTCCTCCTCGCACACTGTCAGCTCGCCTTCCGACCTGTCGTCCTAGACCAGGACCGGTGGTGTCATCAGCCCCCCAGGCAAAGAGGTCCTGGGGGCCGTGGAGTCCCTCCATTGTAGTGCCTGTCTCACCCCCGAAGCTCCGCTTCCTGCCATGGTTCCACACATGCCCTCACATACTGTGACCTGGAAGGTCAACCTCGTTCCTTCCACCGCCATCTTGTGCCATCTCGCGCCGCCCGTATAGGCCACGCCCACCCGCGGAGCTCCGCCCCATTAAAACACTTTTTTTTTATAAGCAGCCTGACGGCCATACTAATAAGTCTCCCTCGCCAAGCCTTCCTCCCCGCGCAGTGATGCAGACAGAGGAGGTAGTAGTCCTGCGATTCACGGACGGGGAAGCAGCACCATAACGGCCTGTGGCCCCACCCACCGAGCTGGGCTGGCGGCGTGGAGTCTGCCCAGACCCTGCTCAGGCAGACGGCTGGCTATTCTTTGCTAGGGGACCGGATTGTTCCCCCCAGAGGGCTCCTCGTCTGGCCCTGGTGAAAACAGAGTGCCAGAGGCCGCAAACTCTGCATGCACAGCAACCCTCACCTCCCAGCCTCCATCCGCTCACCTGTTCACCCATAAAGACCCTCATCCGAGTGACATCTCAGCCATGTTGGAGGAGCAGAGCAAAAAACTGCCTCCTCCTTTCTTTCTCCACAACTTTCTGTTCTCCAGCCCAGTCCCACCGCCTCCTTATATATTACCACTCCCCCTTGGACTTTACTCACTGTCCCCTCCCCTCTTATCTCTTCATATTAACCCATGCATTGTCTCCCCTAAACACATGGTCATGCCCGGCCCTGCACTACTTTGTCTTTTCTGTCTTTTCCGTTTGGCCTCACTGAAGAGATGGTGGAGTGGATAACGACGTCGTCCTCATCCTCCTTATCCTCTGTCACCCAGGCTCAGAGTATTTTGCCTTCCAATGCAGCTGCCAAAGCAGCCTATTCCACCAGCTCCTTGTCCACAGTCACTTCTGTAGCTCCACCATCATTTTTATTATTATTATTTACAATGTGCAAAAGGGAGACAATACAGTTATAATACAAGAGGTTTAAAAGGGCCACGCTCAGAACAGCTTACAATCTCATGCATGGAGGAGTTCCCAAAATTATTCTGGAGAATTCACAGTGATTTGAAGGCTCCAATGTTTGTTCACAGGTTGAGGAAGGGAGTAGTGTGAGCTTAAAGAGAAGGAGTGCCACAGAAAGACAAACTGGCAGACATGTTCCCCAAACTGCAGCATACTGAAAAGTTTGCTCCAGTGACAAGGAGGGAGGGGATGATGAGGTCACTGCTAGCTTGGCCAAATTGCTAGCAGGAAGCAGGACAGGGTTCAGTGTTGTTGGAGCTTGTTCTGCCACCATACCTCCAAAATAGGGATGAGCCGAACACCCCCTGGTTCGGTTCGCATCCAGAACATGCGAACAGACCAAAAGTTTATGCGAACTCTCGAACACCGTTAAAGTCTGTGAGACTCGAACGTGAGAAATCAAAAGTGCGAATTTTAAAGGCTAATATGCAATTTATTGTCCTAAAAAGGGTTTGGGGAACTGGGTCCTGCCCCAGGGGACATGTATCAATGGAAAACAAAAGTTTTAAAAACAGCCGTTTTTTCGGGAGCAGTGATCTTAATGATGCTTAAAGTGAAAAAATAAAAGTGAAATATTCCTTTAAATATAGTACCTGAGTATCTATAGTATGCCTGTAAAGTGGTGCGTGTTTCCCGTGTTTAGAACAGTCCCTGCACAAAATTACATTTCTAAAGGAATAAAAGTCATTTAAAACTGCTTGCGGCTGTAAAGTAATGTCGGGTCCCGGAAATATGGATAAAAATTATTAAGAAAAATGGCATGGGTAACTCCGCAGCCCAATACCAGGCCCTTTGGGTATTAAGGGTAACCCCGAACCCAAATTAAAAAAAGAAAAGACGTGGGGCACCCAGGCCCTATATACTCTGAACAGCAGTATACAGGCAGTCCTAAGAAAGACAGGGACTATAGGTTTGTTCTTAAGTTGAATCTGTTTGTAATTTGGAACAGGTACATTTTGTAAGTGTAGCTCCAGCCAAAAAAATCTATTTTTAAGTTTTTTGGAAAACATAGGGAAGCGTTATCATCACCCCTGTAACATTTGTTTTGCTGTCTGGGCCCCTCACTTTCTGTCCCAATGACGATTGGATTTAGAAAATTTGGGGTTTTTACAAGGATTAGTGATAAAACATCAGTGGAGGAGACACCTTTTTCCCAGGAGAGAATTTCCATTCCTAGGGGTAGATTTCCTCTCACTTCCTGTTGTCTCCCTACATTTGTAAGTAGGAGTAATTTGTAAGTCGGATGTCACAGATACTCTAGTTGAGCGCAGGAACAAGCCCCACTGCAAAATATTACAGCAAACACGCCCCTGTTGAACAGGGGCAGAAAAATTGGGCTTTAAGCACTGATGCTGGTGCCATAACACTGCAACCCCTCACAGATACTCTAGTTGAGTGCAGGAACAAACCCTGCTGCAAAATATTACAGCAAAAATTGTAATTTCACGCCCCTGTTACACAGGGGCAGAAAAATATGGCCTTAGCCATTGGTAGTGCTGCCCAGAACCAAAAATGTTCTTACAAGCTATCAACATGAACACTGAGGAGGAATAGAATAGTCACTATGCATCAGCATAGGCAGTCTTGAAGGGATCTCACATTTATAAAAAAAAATATTTTGTTACATCAGCATCAGGTGCTTGGTAGCTGGTGATCCAAGACTGATTAATTTTTATGAAGGTGAGCTGATCAACTGAGTCGGTGGACAGGCGCAATCTATGGTCAGTTACAAAGCCTCCAGCAGCACTGAATGTGCGTTTCGAAAGAACGCTGGATGCAGGACAGGCCAGTAGCTCAATTGCATACTGTGCAAGCTCTGGCCAGTGATCCATCCTCAAAACCCAGTAACCCCGAGAGTTTTCGGTTGGAAAGGTCTCCAAGTCTGATCTTGCCCCTAGGTATTCCTGCACCATGTAAATTAGACGCTGGCGATGGTTGCTGGAACCGATTAGACCTTGGGGCTGCTGACTAGAAAATTGTCTGAATGCATCTGTCAGACTGCCACCTTCTCCACCGCTCCTTCTATGACTGACCGAAGCCTCAGCAACACGTTGTCCAGGATCAGGAATTTGTAACCTCCCAGACTCTGGAAACACGTTGCACAAACCTTTCTGCAAGGCCTCCCGAAGATGTTCCATCTTCTGCTCCCTCTGCGACAGCTGGATAAGTTCCACAACCTTACCCTTGTAATGTGGATCAAGGAGGGTTGCCAGCCAGTACTGATCCCTCTTCTTGATACCACGAATCCGAGGGTCCTTTCGCAGGCTTTGCAGGATCAGGGAGGCCATGCAGTGTAGGTCCGGAGTCCTCTGGGTCACTAAGGATGACCTGATCTGCAGCCACATCCTCCCAGCCATGTACAAGTCCATGGGTTTCTGGGGACTGTAAACGATCCCTTGAAGACTGCTGCTGATGCTGAATGCTAGGCTCCACCTCCATGCTGACACAATCCTCCTCCTCTTCCTGTGTGATCAGCGGGCCCGCAGGAACACTGTCTAGATAAAGGGGACCTTGAGAGGTAACAACGTCCTCCTCTTCCTCCCTCTGTTCTGCCTCAAGTGCCCTGTCCATTATTCCATGCAGCGTGTTCTCCAACATGTAGACAAGAGCGACAGTATCACTGATGCATGTGCTGTCACTGCTCACCATCCTCGTGGCAAAAAAAAGCCAAGCTCCCCTGGCCATGTCCTGGTGCCATAGTCGCACAGGTACTCATTGATGGCCCTCATTGATGCATGTGCAGCCGCTGCAGCATGGCCAACGTTGAGTTCCATCTGGTGGGCATGTCACAGATTAGGCGGTTCTTGGGCAGGTTGCATTCCTTTTGGAAGTAAGCCAGCGGAGCACTGGCATTATATGACCGGAAATGCACACAGACTTTCCTGGCCTGCCTCAGGAGATCCTGTAAGCCCGGGTACCTGCACAAGAACCACCACCAAATTAAGGACATGAGCCAAACAGGGAACATGGGTGAATTGTCCCTGTCAGAAGACGGAGAGGAGGTTGGTGCCATTGTCACAAACCACCATTCCTGCCTAAAGCTGGTGTGACGTCAACCACCTCTGAGCCTGTCCCTTCAGAGCTGACAGAATCTCTGCCCCAGTGTGGCTCCAGTCCCCTAAGCACACCAGTTCAAGCACCGCATGGCATCTTTTTGCCTCAGTGCTTGCGTAGCCCCTTGAATGCCTACGGAGCACCACTGGTTCCGAGGACAAATCAATAGAGGAAGAGGCCATGGAGGAAGAAGAAGAGGAGGGGTGGAGGAGAGAGGTGTGTCAGAATCATCACTAGTAGCATTTTGGAGGCATGGTGGTGAAACAATCTCCAACAATACTGGACCCTGTCCTGCATCCTTCCCAGCTGCCAGCAGGGTCACCCAGCGCGTCATGAAAGATAGGTCCCTGTTCATGCCTGCTGGACCATGAGTCAGCGGTAATATGCACCTTACCGCTGACCGCCCTGTCCAGCGAGGTCAAGACATTGCCTTCCACGTGCCGGTAGAGACGGAATCGCCTTCTATGAAAAGAGGTACCGCACATTCCACAAATTCACGAAAGGGGGCAGATTCTACCAGCTAAAAAGGCAGCAGTTGGAGTGCTAGCAATTTAGCCAAGATAGCATTCAGCCGCTGGGCATGTGGATGGCTGGGACCGAATTTCTTTCGCCGGTTTAGCAACTGGGGTAGGGAAATTTGCCTGCTACATTTGGACGTAGGTGTAGCTATAGCAGATTGCCCGCAAGTACTTGGCACACCTAATTCTACACCTTCATTCCTCTCAGTGCAGGATTCTGAGAGAACTGAAGGTATAGTGGGGTTGGAGATGACAGCTGATGAGGAGCAAGGAGAGGTCCGTTCTTTGGTGTGGGTCTCTTAAGTATGATTGCCAATGGACTGCATGGGAGTTTTACATATGTCTGGTCAAGCATGTGGTGCCCAAGTGGCTTCTGTTTTGACCACGCTTGATACGCTTCAGACATATGTTGCAAACAGATACAGTGCGATCTGCTGCACACGTCTCAAAAAAGGCCCACACCAAAGAACTTTTGGAAAAAACATGCGGATACAGCAGTGCCCTGCACATGTGGAGCTCTGCGGTGTGTTGCAGTCAGTTGGCTGCCCTTAAGTTGGCCCCTGGAGGGCATCCTGCCTCATTAGACATGTGCCTCCTCCTCAACCTTCTCCTCTCTCCTATCAGGCACCCATGTAGAGTCGGTGACCTCATCATCCCCTCCTTCCTCGTCACTGGAGCAAACCTGGCAGTATGCTGCAGCTGGGGGAACACGACTGCCAGTTTGTTGTCCTTCTTGAGCACCCTCTCTCTCTGGGCTCATGTTACTGCCTTCCTCAATCTGGGTACCATCATCAGAGCCTTCAAAACGCTGCACATCCGCCTGCAGCATGTACCCAACACTGTAGTCGATCAGTTCGGGGGACTCCTCAGGGCATGATGGTTGGGGTAGGGAAGGTGGGACTGATGACATTGAGGCCATGGAAGAGGCCACTTTGGCAGCTGCATTGACAGCCAAAGTATTCTGAGCCTGGGTGACAGAGGATGGGGAGGACGAGGGCGGCATGGTCATCCACTCCACCAACTCTTCTGCATGTTGTGGCTCAACGAGGCCAGCTGCCAAAAAAAAACACAAGCGTGCCCCACAACCACGTGCTGAGGATGCACCATGTCTACGACCAGTAATGTTGGCTGTAGACACAGAGCCTGCTTGCCCTCTTTTAGTGGCCTGCAAGCGTCTGCCTCTCCTTGTGGGCTTTCCAGACATACTGTATTTGATTAATTTGTAATGTATTTGAATAGGTACACCAGGAATGGCCTGCAGTGAGATGTATCTGCATAAAGCTGGGATGTAAATATATATATATACTGATTCTGAATATACTGCAGCTAACTGAATGAACTGCCTGCCTGTAGTATATTAGGAAGAGAACAACAGGAACGATGTGCAGCGAGATCTAGCTGCACAGAATACAGTACTGAATATACTGCAGCTAATTTAATGAACTGTGTGCTTGTAGTATATTGGGAACAGAACAACAGGAATGGTCTGCAGCGAGATCTAGCTGCACAGGATACAGTACCGAATATACTGCAGCTAACTGAATGAACTGCCTGCCTGTAGTATATTAGGAACAGAACAACAGGAATGGTCTGCAAGGAGATTTAGCTAAACTGGGTACAGTATACTGAATATACTGCAGCTAAATGAATGACCTGCCAGCCTGTAGTATATTAGGAACATAACAACAGGAACGGTCTGCAACGATATCTACCTGCACAGGATACAATACTGAATATACTGCAGCTAACTGAATGAACTGCCTGCCTGTAGTATATTAGGAACAGAACAACAGGAATGCTCTACAGTGAGATCTAGCTGCACAGGATACAATACTGAATATACTGCAGCTAACTAAATGAACTGCCTGCCTGTAGTATATTAGGAACAGAACAACAGGAGTGGTCTGCAGTGAGATCTAGCTGCACAGGATACAGTACTGAATATACTGCAGCTAACTGAATGAACTGCCTGCCTGTAGTATATTAGGAACAGAACAACAGGTATGGTCTGCAGTGAGATATAGCTTCACAGGATACAAAACTTAATATACTGCAGCTAACTGAATGAACTACCTGGCTGTAGTATATTAGGAACAGAACAACAGGAATGGTCTGCAGCGAGATCTAGCTGCACAGGATACAGTACTGAATATACTGCAGCTAACTGAATGAACTGCCTGCCTGTAGTATATTAGGAACAGAACAACAGGAACAGTCTGCAGTGAGATTTAGCTAAACTGGATCAACTGCCTGCCTGAAGTAGATTAGAAACAGTACAACATGAACGGTCTGCAGTGAGATCTAGCTAAACTGGATCAAATGCCTGCCTGAAGTAGATTAGAAATAGTACAGCAGGAACGGTCGGTCTGCAGCGAGATCTACCTAACTGAATAAACTGCCTGCTTAAAGTCAATGAAATGACACACTCTCTCTCTCTCTCTCTCTCTCTCTCTCTCTATCGCTCTATAACGCTAGCAACACACTACACAGGGCCGACGTGTACTTAACCCCCTGAGCCATAATTGGCCAAAGCACCCTGCCTTTGGTCAATTATGGCTCTGTTTGCTTACGGCGCTGTGATTCGCCAAAGCATGCGGGTCATAGTGCATGTTTGAAAAAAAACAAAAATAAGAAAAAAGTACCGGCACTCAAATTGTGTTATCTAATGGTGTGCTGCAATCAAATAAGCCCCTCTTATAGGGGCTATATGGTAAAAATGTAACAAATTGTTACAAACTACCCAAAAAACAATATAAATAATAATTATGCATATAAAATATAGGAATATTTAATAGTACCAACTATCCTCAGTACTACTATTATTTATACATAAATAACGTGCAAAACCTTGATAATAAAACCTGTTTTATTTACCTAAATTACATGCTATTCAGTGCTCCAAATCAATCTAAGAGAAACACAAAAAAACACAAAAAAGCCCACAGTAATTTCAATCCATGTATAACCTCAATTCCAAAATATATGTGTGAAGTGGGATACAATTCCCTTATCACAATTCAGGGTAAAAAGTTAATTTATAAATGGTTAAATCTTCCTATATTCATGTGCATAGCTCCACACCAAAATTCACCCTTCGTGCTACCACCACCTTGTGAAATGGCCACTCACCAGAAATAAATAGAAGCTCGCCTTTGGTTCATTAAATGGATAACCACTCCTTACACACGTTTTTTCTCCATGCAGAAATCCACTGGTTATTCAAACTTATAAGAAAACATGTAGAACCATCATAGTGTAAAACATTTCAACTTGTTTATTAAAAAATATTTAAAACAGATTGCACTCACATGCTCCAGTGTCAGCAAGCCAACACTAAGCTTATCCAGCCATGAATCAGGGTGCGCTCTAAGCCAGTGTATGTTTTCCCACAGGTGACCCCTTTCTCACATATGCTCCACTCCTTAGTCTACCTGTTACCGACACTCGCGTTGTAAATGGTTCCCGCAGCCTCTACGCATTTCGCAATCCCATTTGCCTCATCAGGAAGGGTATACAGAGAGGATAGTGTATACAGAGAAGCTAGTGTATATAGAGAGCTTCCTGGTGACGCAAATGGGATTACGAAATGTGTAGAGGCTGCGGGAACCATTTACAAAGCGACCTGAAGGGCCTGGTATGGATTTTAGAGGGGCATCCATGCCATATTTTTTTGGGATTTTTGGTGCGGGGCTCCCCTTAATATTCATATTAGCCTCAAAGGGCCTGGTCATTTTTTTAAATTTAAAATTAAATTTTTAAATAAAATTTTTAAATTAAATTTTTAAATTAAATTTTTTCCTTTAGAAATTTAATTTTGCTGTGGTATTGTTATAAACATAGGAAAGATGTGCTTTATAGGCAGACTAAGGAGACCCCCCAGGCATGATATTTAATGGAATATTTCATTTTTATTGTTTCACTTTAAGCATTCTTAAAATCACTGCTCCTGAAAAAACGTCAGTTTTTAAAACTTTTTTTTGCATTCATAGATGTCCCCTGGGGCAGGACCCGGGTCCCTAAACACTTTTTATGGCAATAACTTACATATAAGCCTTTAAAATGAGCACTTTTGATTTTTCACATTCGCATCCTATAGACTTTAACAGTTTTTTTTAACGGTTTGCCTGTTTGCATGTTCTGCTGAGACCCAAGTCACTTTCAGCACATTTCAGTGTCACAGAATGGGTCACAAAACTTGCTTACTTGTGTGACATATTTAACCTACTCAACGAACTCAATCTGTCACTTCAGGGGAGATTGAGAACTGTGCTCTGATATTATGGTATCGGGATGATTGAACCACTAATGCAACACATCACTATTCCTCCCCCCCACGCGGCCTTGGAAAAATATTCTTTCACAAAACCGGTCCCTGGTGCCAAAAAGGTTGGGGACCACTGAACTAGCCACATGACTGCAGAGCTCTGCAGCTTCACGGTGATCCTATGGAGGTCTAAATGGGTCTATGACAAGCCTTGATCTACTTTTATCTTGTGAGTGCATTTTTATTTTTTTATTTTTTTGCTTTTTTAATAAATTGCTACACCTAGATGGAGGTGCCCTCTTGTGTTTGATTTTTTTATAAAGTAGATTTTATTATAAAAATATATTTCACACTCACCTAAAAATCAAATATTCATATGGGAAGGTGCTGAAACTTCTATTCTAAATACTCTAAATACTCAACTTAAAACGCATATAAAACGAATAGATGTGCAACCTAAAAATATATTTCTGTTCCAATATTTGATCAATATTCAACAAATTCATATAAAGTCCATAAAAGGAAACAATAAAAACATAAAAAAAGTGAAAAAGTCCAATTAAGGAGAATATTTTTATTTCTATTTTTACATGTAAATAGGAGCTGTTGGAATCATGTTCTATAAAGTACTTTTATTAGGCTTAAACTGTATAAGATGTGTAGCAGTGGCGGCTGGTGCTCAAAATCTTTTTGGGGGGCGCAAGCAACATGAAAAATTGTGAACAAAACATCAATTGCAGCCTGACTGTGCCCATCATATGCAGTCACTATGCCATATAAAATGCAGCCTCTGTGCCCATCATATGCAGCCTGTGCCCATCATACAGCCTCTGTGCCCATCATATGCGGCATGTGCCCATCATATGCAGCCTCTGTGCCCATCTGATGCAGCCTATGCCCATGATAAGCAGCCTGTGCCCATCTTATGCAGCCTGTGCCCAACATATGCAGCCTCTGTGCCCATCATATGCAGCCTGTACCCATCATATGCAGATTCTGTGCCCATCTTATGCAGCATGTGCCCAACATATGCAGCCTCTGTGCCCATCATATGCATCTTCTGCCCATTATATGCAGCCTGTGCACCATCTTATGCAGCCTCTGTGCCCATCATATGCAGCTTGTGTGCCCATCATATGCAGCCTCTGTGCCCATCATATGCAGCCTGTGCCCATCATATGCAGCTTCTGTGTCCATCACATACAGCCTTTATGCCTATTATATGCAGCCTGTGCCCATCTTATGCAGCCTCTGTGCCCATCATATGCAGCTTCTGTGCCCATCATATGCAGCCTGTGCCCATCATATACAGCCTCTGTGCCCATATATACAGCCTGTGCCCATCATATGCAGCCTCTGTGCCCATCATATTCTGCTTCTGTGCCCATATGAAGCCTGTGCCCATCATATACAGCCTGTCCCCATCATATGCAGCTTCTGTGCCCATCATATGCAGCATCTGTGCCCATAATATGCAGCCTGTGCCCATCATTTGCAGCTTCTCTGCCCATCATATGCAGCATGTGCCCGTCATATGCAGCCTGTGCCCATCATATGCAGCTTCTGCGACAAACCCCCCTGCTTGCCCGCCATCACACCACTGTGACAAGCCCCCCGACATCAGACGCCTGTGACAAGCCCCCCCCCCCCCCCCGCTCGACCACCGTCAGACCAGCATTTACCCCATCTGGGTGACGGCAGCAAGCTGGGGAATGGCCAGGCGATGGCTCCTGCATCCCGTGCGCCTCCTCCTCCATTCCGGCTCTGGGCTGTTGTGTTCTCATCCTCTCCTCCTGTGGCGGCGGTGGAGGAGTTCGATCCTCCAGCTTCCTCCCCTGTGAGTGTGTCTCTTCCGCCAAAGCTTAGCTTTGCTTTGGCCAATCGGGAAACAGGTCTCACAGGAATCCATGCGTCTAGCGTTCTGAAAGGGGCTGGGCGCATGGAACCAGAGAGATTAGGGGGGCTGCGCCCATGCGCCCACAATGCACTGTATAGAGGTGCCTGAGTAGGAACCGCTAAGCGTAATGGTCCACCTGTCAACGTGCTCAGCCCAGCATTCACTTCTCAGTTACCCTAAGACAATGAACAGTCCATGTGTTGTTTTCTTGTTTATTTTATTGAGTAAATTTAACTTGGGTGGGGTGAGTGAAATATGGGATGCCCAGTGAATTGTGTATCAATCAATTGGTAGATTGTATATCAATCAATTGGCGGATTGTATATCAATTAATTGGGACAATTATAAACACTTCTCTGTACAAGTTACCACTTCAGTCTCCTCCAGCACTCTCCTTGAACTTGCACTTTTAATCCTCAGGACCAGCTAGCACATGTAAGGTTAAGCCTGACAATGGCTCAGCCAGTCCTCAGCAATTGCCCTTTTGCAGGCAGGGACCACGGGCCCCTATAGTGTAGCAGAAATAGAAAGTCTTTAGTGCTACCTATCCTACAAGTCCCAGCATAGGAGGTTGCCATATCTCAGTCCCCCACAGAGTCTCAATCTCTAACTGTTTCCTCTCAGTCCTCTCAGACATACCTCACCAGTCCTCCTGACTACACATGTCACTCACCAGCCTTCCTGGCTGCAACCGGTGGATCCCTCCTGAAGACTTGCCTGGCAGTACTAGCTCCTGCTGTCCTCTCTTGCTCTGTCCTGCACCCGAGCCTAAGGCCAAAGGTCACCCCGAATGGGAATCTCCCTCAAAGGCCCCGACAACCTAGTACTCAATCCCCAGTTCTTCCACCCGACAACTCCTCCCCAGCTGGGCTGACTCTACGTATTTAAAAGAGAAGTAAGGGATTTTTTTCCCCCATCATACTTAGCTAGGTGGATGCGGCATCAGACTGATGCTGCATCTGTCCCCCAGTACCTCTGCACTGAAAACCGAGCTATCGAACACCGCCGACAGCTCGGTTCACTCAGCTTCCCAAGCAGAAAGCTGCTGCCTGTCAGTCAACAGCTCTCCTGCTCTGCTCCTCCATGTGGAGGTGTGGAAGGGTGGGGAGTGGTCGTCTCAGGCTCTCATCGGCTCGCTGAGAAGGGCATCAGTGCAGGCACCTGGCAGATCCAGACCTTATTGTCATGATGACGCGGTGCCTGGACTGATTCCTGCGACTTCAGCAGAGAGCGGACTTCAGACTGCTCTCTGCTGAAAAGGAGAAGCCCGGCCAAACAAGCTCAGACTAGACTTCTCCTTTAAGGTGACCTACCCCAGGTTGGGAATTGGTCAGGGCTCAATAGAAGAACCTAAGCAGCTCCACCTCTCCTCTCCTCCTCTCCTTCTAGAATCCCCTAGAAGAAAGAGGGAGGTCTCAGTGAGGCTTCCTGTGAGTCACCAGTTGCTAATCTCTGACACTTCCAGCTAGGGTTGCCACCTTTTCCCTTTAAACCCGAACACATAATGATTATTACACAGGTTCAGTGGCTGATTAAGGTGGTAATTAAACTCACTTAGTGCCTTACCTGCATTCAATTAGCCACAGGAACGGTGTAATTGATTTTGTGTTCGGGTTTAAAGGGATGAGGTGGCAACTCTACTCCCACCCCACAAAAACCAAAACAATTTACCTACACTCACAAAAAGAACCCTAATCTAGCACCTACCCATGTAGAGGGTGCTAAAGATGTAAAATTTGGATATTTTAGTATTCAGGTGACACCAGAGCAGAGAAGCCGATATTGGCAATTACAGTGTCTCTCCTGCCTGTTTGAATATTTATAGCATGGTGAGCGACATCTCAGAAGAGCCTCCATTCCCAGTCAATGTCTCTTATGAAGAAAAGCGTTGGCTAGAGCCAAATTTTGTGACTTTATAAAGTACCAGCCTGCAGGCCAGGTCCGCGGCTGTGTGTTTTATTTGCCTTCTAACGTTTATTTTCATGTAAGCGCAATGGTTACTTTTGAATAAATGGTAATTTTACATACTGCACTATAAAGTCACTTCCTTCTTGAACCCCCATGCTGTAGAACATCTGCAATTTGAGAGATATACTGTATTTGAGTGAAACAACCTCTTTACCATGAAGGAGTGCTTTCACGGGAGCCTTGGGAGTGAAACTCCTCAGCTGCCTGATATTGACATAAGTGAGATAGATCCTTATAATTTGGGATCCAGCCTTTCCGTTTGTGTGGGATAGAGCACCATATGAAGCACTGATATTCTGTGAATCACTTTTCGTCTTTCCTAATTGGGCTTTTTCACTTGGAAATTCTCTTTTATTTTTTGATTGTTTCCTTTTATGGACTCTATATGAATTTTTTTAAATATCAATCAAATATTGGAATAGATATATATTTTTAGGTTGCGCACTTAATTGTTTTATATATAAAGTAGATTTACTTATCTGAGTCTTCATTTGTCCATGCTGCTACATCAGTTCCCAAAGCATCTACTCCCCTACACTCTAGCAGTCCTTAGGTCCAAGGTCCATAGACCTGGATTGGACAGGATGACACAGAGGGACAGTCCACCACCTGAGTGTGGGAAAGTACTGCATGCCAGAGGAGCAGAGGATCAGATAAGTAAAATTACTTTTACTCTCCCCTAGACTAAATAATCCATTAACCCTTGCAGTGCAAGCACAGCCCCACTGCAAGTGTTATAATCATCAAGTTCCCAGAGATAGGCTTTAACTAACTTCCAAATTCCTCCTTCCACAGTTAGTGCTTGTCAGCCTCTTTTATAGAATTACAATGAGAGTTTATGATTATTTTCAATCCTTGGAATTATGTATGTGCAGAAAAAAAAAAAACTGTTAATGTGACATTCACCAAACATTCTCTGCAGCCTGGTGCATGTGTTTTAATATTCAGTGACTGATTCACCTACAAGGAATGTGTGATTAACTGCTTTATAAATACACCCCAAAGTGTTAACTTCTGCATGGAACTATAAAACAAATGCTGTATTGCATTTTGGTCCACGTCGTCATACTTAATCATTTCTTTCACATGCTGTAATTTAGAAATTGGTGGTATAAGTGTATGAAAACTATTGGTGACTGCATTTATACCTCCTGGTGGCAGTATAAGTACATTTCAACCAAAGCAGCAAAACTCCATAATACTATTTAGGATGCATTAAACAGCAACCTTAAATTGCGTACCAAATCTAATTCGAAAGCCTTGTGACACCAGTCACAGTCAAATAATTGGACATTTATATAGAGGTATGAGATTTCATGCCTCTGGATTTATTGGAGGTTTAATGTAACTAATCAAAAAAACAAGAATGTATTATATTGTATTTTTTCAGTCCTTAGATGTAACAGCTGCATTTGTTTTTATTTTTACCCTTAATTTTTACCTGGTAATCCACCCTGTTCCTTTTTGTTTACACTTAGTTCTTCCCCATATGTACTGTATGGGGGCAGCCATGGTTTTGACACCGGCTGGACTTATAATATGTCTGCCTCTATTCATCTTCATCAAATGGTGGATTGATAGGACTAGCAGTTTATATGTAGCCAGGAGCTGGATGTCTGTTTATTCCTGCAATCAGAAGACGCTGCGTGCCATTGTTTCAGAGGAAGCTGTTTCCCTCTAGTGTTCCAGTGCGGGATGTCCTGTTACTTCCTAAATCAGAGACAAGACAGGGCAAAGCATCTTGAGACATGTAGTCCATACGGATAGGATTCGCCCTCTGGCTGAGTTATGTGAAACTACAACTACCAGCGGGCTGATGGAGAAGAGCAGACCACTGGGAGGGACTATAAGAGAACAGGCTTGGGGCCTAGCGATCTCTCTTGGGACCAGCATGGATCTGCATGCGGGGAATCTGTTACAGGGTGAGCAGCAGCTGTTTTGCAGCCTGCTCTTGCGGATTTACCCAACGGATATCTGGAACAACACCTGCAGACAGTTCCCCTTCACTGTCCGGCAGCAGCCTGGAGGCTGCTCCTGTTCCATCCACCCTGCAGGAATATTGGATTTGTGTGAGCTAGAGGTCATCCCTTGAGCCACGTTCTTGAGAGATTATCGTCTTCATCATCATCATTATCATCATCATCCTTTTCATCATCAGTCTCTTCTGTTCCAGTGTGGTGAGCGGGCGATTAGACACTGTATAGACATAGCTCCCAACTGTCCCTGATTTCGAGGGACTGTCCCTGATTTGGAGCAATGTCCCTCTGTCCCTCTTTTCTCCTCATTTGGCCCTCATTTTGGTCAGATCTATATAGATGTATATAAAAATGCAATTTTTATCTTTAAAAAAAACTGTTTCCTGTCGCTAAACCTTTCATCTGATTTCTAAATTGCTGCATTTGTAATTTCCAAAAGCCAATATAAAGGAATAGTAGTGGTAAAAAAAAAAAAAAAAATTGTGAGTTTCATCAATCTTGTTTTTTTTGTACAATTCTCCTTTAAGAGGGCGTGGCAAGGGGTTTGCCCTATGCCTGGATACTTTTGCTGATAGGTGTCCCTCATTCCCATCTCAAAATGTTGGGAGGTATGTGTATAGACATCATTGTTTCCTGCACCATTACCATCTTTAGTCTAAAGATTTGTTCCAGCATATCATAGACACTATACACAGAGTGTCCATCCATTTTTCTGCTGTTGCTTGTAGTTCCACAGAGTTTAACATCTTTAAGTCAGTGATCCCTGCGAATACAATTGCAGTTCTGATTTACACATGGATATTGTCTCCTGGTTATACACCATTTATTGGATCAGCTATTCTGCTTTATCAATCAATATTCTTTGCATGCAATTAAACACCTGAGAGCTAGCTGAAGATTAACCGGATTGCCACGCAGCCACACTGGACTACTTTCATTTCCCTCCTCATTTCAGGGAATTGTTTGCTGAAGCTGTTAAAGCTGCATTTCACCACTGTAAGAGCAGGTTGAATTGTGCTACAGTTACTGTTTGCTGAAGTTGTATTTGTTTATCTGTCGTTTCCCTATTCTTATGTGAAGGAGCAGTAGAGAGGGGTCTCACACTCATAAGAGTCATTCCTTTACTCTCCTGTAGCCCACATAGACACATTATATGCACTAATTTGGATTTAGGAAATATAGTGTGCACTTTTGAATATTTGAATCATAAAGGTGATAGTTATTTTGCTACACATAATATCCTTTGTAAGACAACCTTTTTGAGGTTACATTCATGTTTGTTGTTTGATTCTTTCCCCATTCATCTCATTGAGTAAACTTTTCCTGTATTTCCTTATTGCTGTTGTTATTTAAAGGAAAAATGTTTGAACCCAGGGTGTCAGAGGTGGCAGAGAACTCACAGGGTCAGGGCAACCAGGGGGGTATTGATTTATCTTGTGACCATCAAGAGGGCAGCTCTCCATAAACAAGAAGGATAAGGATGTTTGTGCTTTCTTTTCTACTCACAGGAGGTGACAACGACATAATGCAGCTCCTGTATGCCTGTTCGAAGAGGCATTTCACACTCATTTTTATTCATATATAACTGGGATAATGAGATAAATGGGGCCACGCTACAACCACAATGCCCCTACATGCAATAAATACATTCCCATTTACCTCTATGGGCCACGGTGACAGGTCACCCAATACACATTAGACTCAGTCTCAGGTGGCCTAGGTGTCAGCAAGTTTAATGAGAACCAGCCATGTTACATTTTTTGCATTAACCCAAATATTTAGCCTTTAATTACTATACTATTTCTGACTTAAAGTAGTTGTAAAGCCCAAAGATTTTTACCGTCATGCATTCTATGCATGAAGGTAAAAAACCTTCAGTATGCAGCTCCCCCCACAGCCCCCCTAATACTTACACAAGCCTGTTCTCAAACCAGCAATGTTCACTAGAGTGGCTGATGTCCTGGCTCTCTGCTTCCCCATTGGCTCAGAGACAGCAGCCGGAGCCATTGGCTTCATCTGCTGTCAATCATAGCCAGTGAGAAGGGAGTGGGGTGGGTCCGAGCCCAATTCTGTGTGTCTTATGGACACACAAAGTGGGGCTCAGGAGGGAGCAAGGAAGCTAAGGAAGCACTTATAAGTGTAGGGCTACCCCTGTAAGGGCCGCTGGATTTTTGGGTCCCCCTCCACAAACACAGCCAGGCAACAGGAATTTTCAGGCATTCACTTGGTAGTCAAAAATCAGTCCAGGGTGTTTTGTTTTTAGTTTATTGGCGAATAAACCTGTATGGGGATAAGAAGATATGAGGATGCCCAGAACTGTACTTGAATGTAACTTGAAGAGTCTGCTATAATAGCTGTCCTCCTGTAGAATGTACAGATCAGCTTGACTGGTAAAGAAACAAGTTCAACAACACTGAATGCAGGTGCTTTCCTTCTGTGGAAACTTCCAAGGCACCTCGCTTCTCCTTGGAATCCCCAAGCAAGAGGTGTAGGGAAGCCATACTGGCTCTAAGCTGTACCTCTCTAGATAGCTAGCTGGGTATTGCATCTGGCTGCTTCTCCTCTAGAGGCTTTGGGGCGTAGTACTTGAAGCTACTCACTCAGTGCCTTTGAAACATCCTGTAGCGCATGTGGTGATGCTGAACAGACCTCCTGCTGGACAGGTCCCGATGGCTCCCAGGTAGACTTCGGTAAGCCTAGCTGAGGCTGAAAGAGGGTGAGGTTCTCTCTGCTGCTCTCTCCTTTCCTCTCTACCTCCTTCTGCCTGGACGCAGAGCCCCCCCCCCACCCACCCCCAGAACAGGGGTCCCCTCCAGGAACTAAATTCTGTAAGCTACATTAACCACTTGCCAACCAGCGCACGACGATGTACGTCGACAGAATGGCACGGGCAGGCAAATGGGCGTACATGTACGTCCCTTTAAATTTGCCACCCTGCCATCGGGAGCGCGCTGGCGGCGGCGCACTACCGTGCTGGTCGGGACCCCCGTGAGTCTGGTCGCGGGACCCGCGGACTCGATCGCCGCGGGCATCCCCGCGATCGTCTCACGGAGCGGCTGAATGGAGAAGTGCCGTTGTAAACAACATTTCTCCATTCTGCCTAGCAACTAGTGACGCTGATCTCTGCTCCATGTGATTGGAGCAGAGATCAGTGTTCACTAAATGAAAGCCCAACCCCCCCACAGTTAGTAACACACCCCTAGGAACACTTAACCCCTACACTGCCACCCACTGGTTAACCCCTTCACTGCCAGTGTCATTTACACAGGAATCACTGCATTTATATAGCAGTGATTACTGTATAAATGACAATGGTCCCAAAAATGTGTCAAAAATGTCCGATGGGTCCCCCACAATGTCGCAGTCATAAATAAAAATCGCTGATCGCCGCCATTACTAGTAAAAAAAAAAATAATAAAAAATTATTAATAAAAATGCTATAAAACTATCCCTATTTTCTAAACGCTATAACTTTTGCGCAAACCAATCAATAATCGCTTATTGCGATTTTTTTACCAAAAATATGTAGAAGAATACGTATCGGCCTAAACTGAGGGAAAAAAATGTTTTTTTATATATTTTTGGGGGATATTTATTATAACAAAAAGTAAAAAATAATGTGTTTTTTTCAAAATTGTTGCTCTATTTTTGTTTATAGCGCAAAAAATAAAAACCGCAGGGGTGATCAAATACCACCAAAAGAAAGCTCTATTTGTGGGAAAAAAAGGACGTCAATTTTGTTTGGGAGCCACGTCGCACGACCGCGCAATTGTCAGTTAAAGCGACGCAGTGCTGAATCGCAAAAAGTGGTCTGGTCTTTGACCAGCAAATTGGTCCGGTCTGAAAGTGGTTAAATACATGGGGAGTGCAAGGGGCACAGGACTAGTCACCAGTACTACCTGTAGTCTCGCCGCAGTTGATCTTTACAAGTTACTGGCTTACCATACCTTGTTCTGCATTGTGCATGTTTGAAGTGGCCATCTTGGTAGAGGCATGGTTTTACAGAACTTCCAACAAGGGGAACAATGAGTAGCAAAGTAGTGACATCCCCAAATCTCACTCTAAATCATGTGAGAGTGGCATTCAGAAGCAACAGTACCATAGAACAGGTGTTTCTGACTTTTTATCACTGATTTACAGTGTCATGTTACCACCGACTCCAACAGGAACCCTCTGTCATCCTCTCCAGCCTCTCCCCCTGCAGCCAGCCTAGGTCTAAGGGCTCTTCTGGACTCCGGTCTCAGGACCTTGGACTCAAGACACAGAACACTAGACTCAGGCCTTTGAATACAGTACTCTTGGCACTGGACTATAGGCACAGGGTGTAGGTGCGTGCATCGTAGTGCGACGGCAATAACACACACAGTCCAGGTGCAATGTAGGGAACTTCCATTAAAGTAAAGCAAAGACAGTTCACAACAACCCAGTGGGAATATAGCCCAATCAAAAAGACTAATGAATTCCAACAGCGTGTAATGAAGCAGGTTTCAGGGGGCAGAATGCGGCATGACCATCTTGTGACCAAGCAGCAAGAAGTCCATAAAAGTTGCGAACCCTACGCTTTGCTTCCTTGTCTGGAACCTTTCCCTACTGCTGGTACTGTCTCTGACAGATGGATAACCTGTCTCTACATTACCCACTCACAAATGCATGCCAACACTTGGGGAGCAGGGAATCTGACACAAGATGGCTGCCAAGCATCACCTGGATAAAGTGCAGCCAACCGGAAAACAGTCTCCAGGAATCAGGAAACCAAGTTTCCCCTGATTTCCTCTTTAGCTGCACTGAGGCTCCAGTCAAGCACCACCTACAGTGGAGGAAGCAGGTTGCACCTGCCTACAAAGGCAGTCGATTTTAGATTCAGGACCTTCTACACAGGACTACAGACTCAGGACACAGGACTCCAGACTCAGACTTTAAAGTTAGAAAATTTAATTGGAAAATGAATTAGCTTGATTACTCCATGGACAAATGGCACATAGTAAAGTCTTTGACTCCCCACTGCAAAAGCTTTTTTTTTTTAAACTCTGCAGACCAAGGGCAGAGTGAAGTGCTTGATTCCCCACTGCCATAGCCATTTTTGCTATGGGTAGATTTGTCAGGGTACTGCCATGCACAATAAACATTTCCAAATGTTCCCTATGACACAGAAAATTCAGGCTAGAGGTACACTTTAAAGCTGAACTCTGGGGTTCCCAGGTAAAATATTTTGCATTACATACAGTAAAAACCACACATGCACAACTTCACTTTTTATACAGATTTTAATAGTAATAGCGATGAGGATATTGGTTTGATATTCAGCTGCAGTGTCAAATTTTGGGCAGGTTTGTTCAGTCTGTAAATCTGTTGATCTGTAAAATCATATAATTAAGAATCTGCGGGATGACACAAGCATTAGGATGAGAGCCCACAATAGATTTTGCCTGGACAAAAGCTTTGGGAGACTGTGGTAATTGCCTATGTATGGGTGATACGGCACATTGTCCATTAAATTATCTTCTCTCTCCATCCATTCCTACAAATCCCCTTATATTTATTGTTCATAATTTTTTATTTGTTCTCTTTCTTGGAATCTTGATACTATGCTGATTTGTAAACATGCTCACATGGGCTTCTATAAATCAGGAATTTTAATATGTCATTTGTTCACTCTTGTTGTTGGTACCTTTGTTCAAAAACTTAAAAAAAAAAAATATGTAAAAAATATGAATCATGCTTGGCTGGTTGCCAAATTTACATGATTATTTTCAGACCTGAAGATATTCTGAAGAATCAAAATGTGATGAATCTGTCAATCTACTAATTCAATCTTCCCTAGTCCATGAATACTCCAGCAGAATCATAAGACTCTAATTTTTTAGATACAATATTTTTCATGACCTTGAGACATTGCTGAATTCTGACCTCTCTTAGCAATGTGCCTCTGAGCAGTGCTGACAGCTTAAACAGTCATTAGCAGAAGTGCAGCAGTTAGTGAGTCTAAATATTGCATGGCAAGATGTGCCAGATGCAGCAGGCACACACAATGGTAATGAACAATATGCATATTGATGGTTTACAGAATGTTAGCAATCTTTTAAGACCACTTTAGCAATTATTTAATTTGAATTCTGTTACACAAAACTTTCTTTATATACCAGTAGAAAAATGTAAGCAAAAAATACAGCCGAAAAATGAAGATGAAAATGTATTGCCAATTAGAAGATGAAATACAAAGTCAGCGATTTGGATAAACAAGTTTGGGGTGGAGGAATTTGACTGGTCCTGACCTCCACCTGGTAGAACACCTTTGGGATGAATTTGAGTGGAGGCTGCAAACCAGGACTTCTCGTCCAACATCAGTGCCTGACCTTACAAATGTGGTTCTGGAACAATGGTCAAACATTCCCATAAACATACTCCTAAACCTTGTGGACAGCCTTCCCAGAAGAGTTGAAGCTGTTATAGCTGCAAAGGGTGGGCCAACTCAATATTGAACCCTACGGACTAAGACTGGGATGCCAGTAAAGTAAATGTGCATGTAGAGCATGGGTGTTCAACCTGTGGCTCTCCAGCTGTTGTGAAACTACAATTTCTATCATGCTTGTAACTGTCATCTGCTTGCAATGCTTCATAGGACTTGTAGTTCTGCAACAGCTGGAGGGCCACAGGTTGACCACCTATGATATAGAGGCAGGTGTCCCAATACTTATGGCAATATAGTGTATATATGACATAAACTTATACCTATAGATTGATTTTATTATACATTTTTTTTTTATACTGGGTGATTGTGCCATCGATAGCACCTACATCCATCTCTTTTCTTTCTGAAATTGCATGCATTGTAACCAATAAGCTGCTAACTTCAGTGAGTCCAATTAAGCTTTGACAATAAAAACTAGACACTGATTGGTTACTATGCACAACTGCACCTGATTCTGTGTGCACCAGTTTTAGTAAATTTCCCCCATAAATTCGCATGACAAATCAAAACACATTAATTTCAATGGGTGCCATCTTAATCAATGTGATTCAAGTGGCACAAAAAGAAAAGGTTCCTGCACTAATTTATTGCGACTTTGGTGCAATTTGAGTGCCATAGGCTGAGATGAAATATTTCAAGCAGACACATTTTTATACATGCGATCTGCAAATTAACATCAGCCACAGTTCCCCAGAAGAAAAAGTTAATCTACATTCTATCTGGTAACCAGCAGTGTGCATCTGTACATGTTGTAATACCCTGCTGTACCTGACATCTGCAAGTCTCACACTAACCATTAGAGATGGGCTGAACACCCCAGTTCGGTTTCTGCCAGAACTCTTGAACATCGCAAATGTTCTGACCAAAATTCCAAACCCCATTGAAGTCTATGGCAGTGGTTCTTAACCTCAGACTTCAAGTACCCCAACAGGCCATGTTTGCTGGTTTTCCTTTATCTTGCACAGGTGCTTTAAATCGGAGTCAATGGCAAGGTATTTTGGACAGCTATTTTATCTAAGAGAAATTCCCAAAATATGGTCTGTTGGGAGTACTTGAGGACTGAGGTTGATAACCACTATATCTATGGGACCAAAACTTGAAAAATCAAAAATGGGGGTGCCTATCACAGAGCTGGAGGTATGTCAGGCCATTAAAGAGCTGAATGTCCTGGCCCGGATGGCTTCACAGCCCTTTTTTATAAAAAGCTACCAGACATAGTTGTGCCACCCCTCACTTACATGTTCAATAGCCTTAGGGGTGGAGCTAGCCTTATCTCCAACATCCTAAGAGCCAAGATAGTAATGATACCAAAGCTGGATTAGGACACGCAATCTTGGGCTAACTTTCGCCCAATATCCCTCCTGAACATTAATTTCAAGCTATTGACTAAAGTTCTCGCATCCTGACTGAATAAGGTCACCCAGACCCTAATCCATGAGGATCAGGTGGGTTTTGTTCCCCTATGTCAAGCAGCGGATAACACCTGACATATGATTCTTCTTACCTATTATGCACGTCAAAGGTCACAGAAGCCTATGCTGCTTTCCCTGGACCTTCCCAAGGCCTTTGACATTTTTTCCTGGCCCTACCTTTTAACAGTTTTGCACCCCCTCAGCCTCAGTAAAATACATGGGCTATGAGTCTCCCACTTTTCCCATTGTGAGAGGCACAAGGCAGGGCTGTCGCTTTTGTTCATTATTGCACTAGAACCTTTAGTGGCCCACATACTGGCTACTCCAAACATATGTGTGGTGGAGTTGGTTGGAGTAACCCACAAGTTGGCAATCTTTGCATATGATATGCTGATTTATGCTTCTTCTCCGCATACCAAAAGAGAGAGGGTTCCCCTATACGGACTTAAAAAGGATGTGGCAATGGATACTAGCATAATATTACTACTCGCATCCCCCCTTTTCCACATACCACTCTACCAAACCTTCTCTTCCCCATGGGCAACTTCGTGATCATTTCGGGTCTTCATATCAATTCATCCAAGTCACAGGCCTTAAACGTTTCTTTATGTGATTCCCCCTATGGTTCCTTGCGAGCGCAATTCCCATTCCAGTGGACGTCCTCTCTACCATACTTGGGGATTCACCTTACCTCCTCTTTCCATTCTCTATACACTGCCAATTATCCCCCTCTCATATCTTCTCTGAAACGCCTGCTAGATGCTTGGGATATTCCCCAAATCTCATGGATGGGTCGTATCCATGCTATCAAAATTCCCCTCCTTCCCAAAATACTACATTTATTTAAGGTTCTTCCTATTCCCGTTCCCCATCATGTCCTTTGTATTTTACAACGTCGTAGCTTAAAATTCATCTGGGGTAGGACTACATCGTGGCTCAATAGAATCATTTTGTATCCATCTAAAGTCAGGGGAGGGTTGGAAGTTCCTAATATTGGCCACTATTACAAGGCAGCCCAGATCACTCCCATTGTCCAATGGACCCTTATAGATCTCTTGGACGTCGACCCAATTCCTCTCTCTTCTATACAATGAAGTCCTCCTGTGTACCGTCCTAAGTCTCTAAACCATATTCTGGCCCATGCCCTCTCCATGTGGGATTGCATTAAATAATCTGCATGCCTGATATCCCGCCACCTCCCCCTTTGCCACTGCTCAACTGTCCTTTGTTTCCAATTGTGGAAGTACAAGGGTCTCACTACACTTTGCTTGCAGCCAGAGGAGTCTGCTTGTTCCAATACTTATGAGTCTCTTATGAGATCCCCGAATTGGAACGTTCTCGATATATACAATTTCGCTACTTTATTGAGTCTCTTACGAAACATCATGAACACCCCTTATTGTCCACTGCCTTTGAGACCAGATGTCAAACCAATCCTACTACTTAGGGTCTGAGCTCTTTGTTTTATTCCTCAATATCGAAAAATACGGGACCGCAAACCCCTATGTGTTGCAACAAATGCAAAAAAGACCTTGGTTCTACTCCACAACCAGGAGACTGGCGTAAGATGTAGGAGGCCTTGTTTAAATCTTCTTGTAATGTTCTGGCTCTTTAAAGTTCTTTCAAAGTTATGACTCATTGGTACTTTACCCCAGCTAGCATTGCGAAAGGTCTACCATCATACCTGTCAAACTGCTTTCAAGGCTGCCCAGATTTGGGCGATATGACACATATATGGAGGACCTGTTCCAAGGTCCGGAGGTTGTAGATTAGGGGATACACATTGGTTGATATGGTCCTCCATGTGAATTTACGGAGAGACCCATGGGAGGCACTGTCAGGGAGCTTACCCTAGTGGACGCTGTGCTGGCCGCTCTGGTGCGTGCCAGTGCGCATGTTCCTGTGCGCCCTGGGGTGCGCACCTCTGTGGGCTCTGATGTGCACAATCCTGTACGCGCTGGTGTTCGGGGCCCGTGCTTCTGTACGTGTCAGCGTGTGCAAGTGCGTGGTGTTTGGCGCCAATCAGCCTATTTAGGTTAGCTGTGCACTCTGCTCTGTGCTGCCTGATCATCAGCTCCCCTGTGCCTTGATTCTGTAACCCGTACCAGTGTTGCTGATCTTCTGATGACCCGCCTTGCTACTCGGATACCCCTGACTTCTGCCTGCACCTGACCTTGGCCTGTTTGACTCCGCTTCTGCCTGCTCCTCTGTACCTCGCTGCCTGCCTGTTGCCGAACCCTGCCTGTGCCCTGACCTCTTTGTCCTGCTCCTGCTCAGCACCTGTTTGCCTGTGTTCCAGCCTTCATACCAGCTGTTGTAGGACTGTCTACCCATCCAGCATCTGGATCCTACTACCTTTCCGCACTCCTGAGCCTCCTGTTTACTCTACCAGGGGCCGAGAGTCAGGCACGTAAGGGAGACCACCCTCTACCCAAATGGAATCACCGGTCAGGTATGTAGAAGTCTGATAGGCACGCTTACATAAACCTATCGCAGACAACACCCATCGGGAGAGCACCCTAATTACTCAAATTTTTGTGGCAACAAAGCAAACTATAGCGCGATTGTGGAATGTTGCCTTTTTCTTTTGGTAATTCTCGCAAACATTTTTTATTTCTTAGTTACACAAGTCCTGTCTTAACCACAACACATTGCTGTATAAGATGGTTGCCGCTCTCATTTTGTACTTGGGGAGCAGTATACGTGCAAAGTTTATTGATATTATTAATGTTCACATCTTGTTTCAGTACTGTTCCTGCCTCTCTTGTTATACCGTAAAATTTCAATAAAATTTCAGTAAATGAAAAATCAAAAGTGCACATTATTGGCCATACAAAGCATACTGCCCTGGGGGACATGTATCAATGCAAAAATGTTTTTTTAAAAAAGATAATTTTTAAAGAAGCTGTGATTTTAATGATGCTTTAAGTGAAATAATTTTCTAGACTGTAAGCGCTAATGGGCAGGGCCCTCTGATCCCTCCTGTATTGAATTGTATTGTAACGGTACCGTTTTCCCCATGTTGTAAAGCGTTGCACAAACTATTGGCGCTATATAAACCCTGTATTATAATAATAATAATGAAAATGAAAAATTCCTTTAAATATAGTGCCTGAAGGGTCCCCTTATTCTGCCTGTAAAGTGGGGCATCTGTACCGTGTAAAGAACCCGCTACAGCAAAACTGACATATATAAAGAAAATATATGACATTTTACTAAAATGTTAAAACAAACAGTGTTGGAGTCACCCCCCCCCCCCCAATTCATACCAGGCCCTTTGGGTCTGGTATGGATTTCAAGGGGAACCCCACACCAAAATAAAAAAAAAAAAAATCCATACCAGACCCTTATCCGAGCATGCAGCCTGGCAGTTCAGGAAAGGGGGGGACAAGCAACCGCCCCCCCGAACCATACCAGTCCACGTGCCCTCAACATGGGTGTTGCTTTGGGGTGGGGGGCTCTGTCACCCCCCCACCCCAAAGCACCTTGTCCCCATGTTGATGGGGACAAGGGCCTCTTCCCGACAACCCTGGGCTGTGCTTGTGGGGGTCTGCAGGCAGGGGGCTTATCGGAATCTGGAAGCCCCCTTTAATGAGGGGCCCCTAGATACAGGTACCCCTACCCATTCACCAAAAAAAGTGTCAAAATAAATATGGCAGGAGGCAGTTTTTGACAATTCCTTTATTAAAAAAACAAAAAAACAATGTCCCCTGATTTTTTTCAGGACCTGCTCCACCATTTGACAGTTCTTAAATAGATACGAGATGGGCCCCTTGGTGACGTTACCTGGTGGCACCGCCCCCCCTTGTGAAGTCACCGACCAAACATTCCACTGAGGGCCCCACAAATTCGGGTGCTCACCAAACAGGCAAACAGGCAATGTTCAAGCTGAACCTTTGCTCAGCTTGAACTGTTCGCCCAACTCTATTAATCAGATTCATGACACATGCTGATATCTTTTTACAAAGTTATCCATCCTGCATCCTGTGCCTTTATTTTTGTGCACCAGGAGAGAAATACAATGTTAAAGACTTAAATATATAAAAATAATTGAATTAAGGAACATTTGATTAAAAGTGATATGTATGTAATATGCAAACAGGCAATTTTTAAAAGCATTTTGCCATTTGTCAGATCATAACAAAAACATTAGTGGGGTATTTCTTAAATTGGTTTACAGCAGGGATATTCAATTAGCAGACCTCCAGCTGTTGCAAGTTCCACCATGTCTCTGCCTCTTGGTGTCATGCTTGTGGCGGTCAGTCTTGCTATGCCTCATGGGACTTGTAGTTCTGCAACACCTGGAGGTCTTCTGATTGCATACGGGATAAAAGGCACATTTGTCCTTTAAAAAAATCTTAAAATGATCTAAGTAGGCAAAGTAGTTATTGAGTTATTGACAAGTTAACTGATGCTTAGTGAAGCTGATAAATTTGGTCTGGGCATCCAGATTTTAATGACTCCTGGTCATTAAGAGGTTTACATTATATGGCTCTTGTAAATTAAAGTCTTTGCCCAATACGCCAATATTTGTGTCTTTAAAATGACTACCGCTTTCAAATACATTCAGCAAACATGTCCTATAATGATTTTACCAACTGATATTATAATTCATTATAGTTTGTATTGCTGAGGCACACATTCCCTGGGATGTTCATACATTTCCCTTTGCTTGACAGCAGACATTTGTAGCCGCGTTCATCGTCCCTGAGAGGCTTCAGTGACAGTGATGTATCTCTTACGTACAGTAAGTAGAACCCTAGGGGAATTTGTGTAGTGGAGCGCTGCCAACATAAGACCAGGCCAGTGAGTACTCAAATACACATAACTAGGAAGCTCAATACATATTATGTCTTCATGATGGCTGCAGAACACAGACTGGAGAATATACACAACGTGCATTAGAGAACTTAATGCTAAGTGCAATTTTATTTTCTACTGGAACACAGCAATATAAACATCGTCATGTCACACGTTTCTTCTACTGATATGAAATCGATTGCTATAGTTGATATTTGTAGAAATGATCTGTGGCAGCTGAATTTGATAACTGGAAAAGGGCCAGGATATGAGGGTGAAAGTCTGCATTTCTATGGGCACATGCACACATTGAATGCAGTCTCTACATAGCAATCAGCATCTTTAAGCTTTGTAATGTAGCCATGACAGGCCTTTGGTTTAAGCCTCGTTCATACTATACGTGCATAAGAGCTGATGGAAAAAACATGCAAATTTGACTTGCAGAGACACAGGTTTTCATGAGTATTTATGCAAATTGACATCAATTTTCATGTGCGCTTTTTTTTCCTGTGCATTTTCACACTACATCCTGTGTCATCACATACTGATGATTTTTATATGAATATAAAGGAGAACTCTCCAGCAAAAAGGAACATTTAAAAAGTGTAGCGTTCCCCTTTAAATTCCATACGAGAATATGAGAGCCTCAACCAGGATTCAGATCTGATACTAACATAAAAGGTGAACCCTACAATGAAAATGAAAAAAAAGTGTGATATTCCCCATAAAGCGGTAATAAACCACAGCATTCAGAAAAAAAAAATCCCCTGCAAGGCACTGGCATAATGTGCAAATATGCATCATTGAGGTTCATTTATTAAAGAATAGAGAATGTTCATACAATATATTTTGTGAAGATTTACTTCAATCATTCAAACAAAGCATGTGAAAAGAAGATCCCTGTTTACGTTTTTATCATCTGCTTATGATTGTGGCTGATGTAACACTGGGCAATGTTACTGATTGCAGAACTTTTTTCACCTATAAGATGGCAATGTCAGTCATGCCTTGTTTAGTTAGTGACTGACTTTACACAGGAGCAGTCTAGGAGATGTAGTTTAGAGGAGGATCTGAGCCATCCCTGGGAAGCAACAACAATACCCATGTGCACCTAAGAGCAGGATGAGTCAAATTAAAGGAAAAGCCTGGGAAAGAGTCGGGGCAGTTGGGGAGAGAAGAGGTGCTGTGCTATGCTGTGCTTGGCAAGCAGGCCTAGTGCTGAATTTTCTGGATGCTACTGTGCCTAAGAGCCGGGAGGCTGGACCGGAGAGAGTCTGCAGCAGAATCAGCGATCCAGATGCTACTCCAAGACGCTGCTATCATTGCCCACCACAACACCACACCACCATCATCAATCGACTACAGGATAAGCCCCCCCCCCCCCCCTCAAGAAGGTCACAGACCCATTATTAAGCTGCAATCACTTGCTAACAACATACAGTCATAGACCTCAAGACCTCATAGACCTCAACACCTGCTGCCATGGGAATTGCCAAAACCATACTAGACAGACCCATACATAGCCCAGTAATTTGTGCTCTACTCCAGAATGCTAACATTGTTCCCACCTTCACATCTAACTATTATCATGGTGTACATTGTGACTCATAGCTTCTGTATTTTGGCCTGTCCCTTCTTAGTATCCATCTACTTCAAAGGAGTTCTCTCTTTCAATAATTTCAACATTTGTAATACATTGCTGCAATTCTCCATTTATTGACAAATCCTTGTCACCCTGTGTGCAAACATTCTTAAAGGGCCCCAATGTAACCAGAAGAAGATCCAGCACAAAGACTTGCTCACTTACTCTATCAAGAGGGCAGAACTGTATCTTGCAGGCCTAAACTTAGCCCCTTGTATGAGAGGTCGAAAGTGACATAGTTGGCATATGTTTGCTACCCTTGTTTGCTCAATTAGGGAGTATCGCCTCAAATGGAGAGCTACTTTTTATGCTCTTTGGGTCACAGTGTAAGCTGATACTCGAAATCTTGTTGATGCAGCACTTTTTAAATAATCGATAAAAAAATCCTTCAACAAAATCCGTATAAATTCAAGTGAAATTAAGAACAAGGAAGGTATCTCAGATCTGTATAAAACATCACGAAAGAGTGGTAAGAAGAATTCTTTACCTGCACCACAGCACACAGGGCATCTTACCCTCTATAATGGACCACTTAAATATAGGCGGTCAGACAACAGATTCCCAAACATCTTCATGGGAGTTATGGATCCTCATGGATGATCACTCCAGAGATCAGAGAGCCCCAACATACATGTTCAAAAAGGAGAAAACAAAATGCCTCATGGTGTAGCATTTAAAAAGAGTACTCACAATGTACAAAGTCAAACAGGCATGTCATCAAAGACCCGGAAACATTTTTAACCAGCAAGGTGGCCACAGTCCTCGTTCATGATGATGTCACACAGGATGGTTAAAAAGGGAAGCCTTGGTTAATAAAGTCTATTCATCCGAGACCACCATAACATTACAGGTGGGATTGTTAATCAAATACCTTTGGATGTTGAGCTTATGACAATACTTATGGACATCCATCAAAACCTCCAATTTATTGAGTGGATGGGATGTGGCAAATTTCAGGCCATGGTTAAGTAGTTGTTTCTCCTCACTAACAAAGGTAGAAGATATATAAACTTTGTATAACACAATCCATTGTAGGTGTCATGTGGCCCGTCCCAGTGCACCACTGTATTGGCAAGATGACGCATTTCTGGGAACACAGCACCTTTTTCACAGCTATAACCATCCAACCAACCAACACAACCATCTTTATATATACAGTATCTCACAAAAGTGAGTACATCCCTCACATTTTTGTAAATATTTTATTATATCTTTTCATGTGACAACACTGAAGAAATTACATTTTGCTACAATGTAAAGTAGTAAGTGTAAGTACAGCTTGTATAACAATGTAAATTTGCTGTCCCCCTCAAAATAACTCAACACACAGCCATTAATGTCTAAACCGCTGGCAACAAAAGTTAGTACACCCCTACATGAAAATGTCCAAATTGGGCTCAATTAGCCATTTTCCCTCCCCAGCATCATGTGACTCGTTAGCGTTACAAGGTCTCAGGTGTGAATGGGGAGCAGGTGTGTTCAATTTGGTGTTATCGCTCTCACTCTCTCATACTGGTCACTGGAAGTTCAACATGGCACTTCATGGCAAAGAACTCTCTGAGGATCTGAAAAAAAGAATTGTTGCTCTACATAAAGATGGCCTAGGCTATACAAAGATTGCTAAGACCCTGAAACTGAGCTGCAGCATGGTTGCCAAGTCCATACAGTGGTTTAACAAGACAGGTTCCACTCAAAATAGCCCTCGACATGGTCAACCAAAGAAGTTGAGTGTACATGCTCAGCATCATATCCAGAGGTTGTCTTTGGGAAATAGACATATGAGTGCTGCCAGCATTGCTGCAGAGTTTGAAGGGGTGGGGGGGTCAGCCTGGCAGTGCTCAGGCCATACGCTGCACACTGCAACAAATTGGTCTGCATGCCTGTCATCCCAGAAGGAAGCCTATTCTAATGATGATGATGCACAAGAAAGCCCACAAACAGTTTGTTGAAGACAAGCAGACTAAGGATATGGATTACTGGAAACGTCCTATGATCTAATGAGACCAAGATAAACTTATTTGGTTCAGATGGTGTCAAGCGTGTGTGGCGGAAATCAGGTGAGGAATACAAAGACAAGTGTGTCTTGCGTACAGTCAAGCACGGTGGTGGGAGTGTCATGGTCTGGGACTGCATGAGTGCTGCCAGCACAGGGGAGCTATAGTTCATGAAGGGAACCATGAATGCCAACATGTACTGTGGAATACTGAAGCAGAGCATGATCCCCTCCCTTCAGAGAATGGGCCGCAGAGCAGTATTTCAACATGATAACGACCCCAAACACACCTCCAAGATGACCACTGCCTTGCTAAAGAAGCTGAGGGTAAAGGCGATGGACTGGCCAAGCATATTTCCAGACCTAAACCCTATTGCGCATCTGTGGAGCATCCTCAAAAAGAAAGTGAAGGAGCGCAAGGTCTCTAACATCCACCAGCTCTGTGATGTTCATCATGGAGGAGTGTAAAAGTACTCCAGTTGCAACCTGTGAAGCTCTAGTGAACTCCATTACCAAGAGGGTTAAGGCAGTGCTGGAAAATAATGGTGGCCACACAAAATATTGACACTTTGGGCCCAATTTGGACATTTTCACTTAGGGGTGTACTCACTTTTGTTACCAGTGGTTTAGACATAAATGGCTGTGTGTTGAGTTATTTTTTGGGGACAGCAAATTGACTGAGTCACCGGTGGGACTGTAAGTGCTCAATAAAGCTGACTTGAGGAAGTGAGCTACCAGAAGTTCGTAATTGCCCAGAAAGGATTCAGTTATACAGAGTAAACACAGAAGATGCCATTAGGAAACCCTGTATACTAGGGAACAAGTGGGAGCCTTAAAAAAATCAATACGGTATAGATGGCCGGCCAAACAAATTAGTACTTGTGGCCAAAAAGGTAAAATTATGTTAAATAATAACTACACAATGATAATTGATTATTAAATTATGGTAATAAAAAGGGGCATTTATAAAAAGTGTGTATTTGTTATGAGTACACTAGTGGCGGCCAGTGGAATTGTTTTTTGGGGGGGTGGCAAACAGTAGCATCAATAAAACAAATAAACTACAGTGGTGATATGCAATAAAACCTAAGTTTTCTTTCTGATATTGGTGCCAGACAATATAAACAAAATATAAAATGAATATAGAATTAGAATTTTTCCTAAAAAGATAATAAATAATCATAAGTAAAAATAAGATAACAAATCCCCCAAAAAATCCACATACAATGAATGTGTACTTTAAAGGCATATTGCCAAGAGGACATGACATATTTATGAAAATCATTTTAAAAACTGAGAAAACTTATATAAGAAATAGACAAGTGCACAATGGAAAATTTTGTTTCATTTTGTTTCATTTTCATTTGTAAAATACATAATTTTGTTCTGTTATATTTGTTATGTTATGTCAATTTGTTGTAGTATAATACATTATTTCTGTAGAGTGACGATATTCGTTATACTGAATCGATTTGTTTTGTATGTATATCGATTCGATATTTATGTATGTATATATTTGTGATAACGATAATTTGCAAAGTAATTTTTTTATTGAATCCATTTTAGCACACACAATGACAATATCTCTTCTACTATGCTCAAATACAATACAACACCCTTCTCACTCAGTTCTCAGGAATGCACTTTGCCAGTAATCCAACCGCCAGCACAAAATGAATCAGCGGATTCTACTGTAAGTGCCGGTTCACACAGGGGCGGCTTTAAAGTCAACCCGACTCTGAAGCCACCCCGTATAGCGTGACTTCAGCATGGCTTGCAAAACTACTTTGTATAGAAGTCAATGCAAGCCACTCCGAAGTCACCCAAAAGTAGTACAGGAACCTCTTTTTAAGTCGGAACAACTTGAGTCACTCATCACTTGAGTCAGGCAATATCAATATTGTCAGGCAGCTAAGTCGCCGGACAGGTCACCCCTGTGTGAACCAGCACTAAGATTTACTCTGAGTTGACCTTTTGTTTCATTGGACCTTTAACAAATGAATGAATAAATCATGTCAAATTCATTCATTATTTTCGCTATAATTTCTTTCGTATTTGTTGAAACTTGTTATTTTTTTCTTCAGACATTCAGATGCATCCAAAATGTCTGAAAGATGCAAAATTTGGCCGAATTTCGATTTGTTACAAAAGGAATGGCACATGTCTAATAAGAAATTCATGAGCTGGTACACAGAAAAGTCACACAATGTGGTACCCCTGGAGGGACCACAAATGTGGATACAGAAGCCCAAAAATGCAGGAAGAATGAGATAACTATAAACCCCATACACACTATCAGATTTTCTGCTGATTTTTGTCTTCAGATTTAATAAGACCATGTAGTGCAAGGGCCTGCCTGATTGCATACACATTGAAACTCCTAATGTTTGACCTCATATTATATGGTTTTGGTAAATCTGAAGACAAAAATCATCAGAAAATCTGATAGTGTGTATGGGGCTTAATATTAAGGCCTTGACCATCAGCTCAATAAACTCTCGCAAACACAAAGATAGGATTCCTCTAGGGGTGGCTCACCAGGACTACTACATCACAACCTGAACATCTAATCTCTCATTCGGGCCTTTGGGAGACAACACGTACCCAAAGTGTTTCTCGCTTAGATAGCTTTCGGTATCATCTCCCAATATCCGCATCACCTGTAATGGTCTCCAGAGCAAATTATTTTTTCACTATGTTTTTATTATGTTTTTCTTGAAAGTGGCAAGGAATAGAATGCTTACCAAAACCGTGTATAATGTTCCCCTTATGCTCACCAAAATGTACACGTAGCGTCTGCAAGGTCCGGCCAACATAGAGGAGGCCAAACGGATAACATACTGAGAACTGCAGGTAATGTAACTGCTTGATGAAATACGTTTGCCATCACTGCCCATGAACGCTTTTTCTCTATGGCACATAAAATGGCAGTTCCCACAAATAGTGGCACCACACCTATAATCGCCCCTCTGATCAAACAGACAGCTCCAACCCAGATTGGCACTGTTTTTTACAGACTGAACCCTCTTTCGGCCCGCAAAAGATTATATTGGGGCACTTTGGAGTTGCACTCAATAGAAAGGGGGGGCAGGGGTCTTGATGGAGAATGCCCCAGTACTTCTTTATAATACAGCTGATGTCAAAAGCTTTATGATTGTATCATATCATATCATAAATGTATCATATCATTTATGAGTGCAAAAAGTGATGATGTTCTGTTGGCATAAAAAGATTGATTTTCTGTTACCCTCTGCCTTCTCACAATGGGATGAACATACTTCTCTCTGCACTTGTTACATGCTTCCTCAACAAGAGAGGGGTTGTACCCTTTCTCTAGAAATTTCTTCTTCAATATGGCACTTTGCTCATCATAATCTTCCATGTGAATGCAGGTTCTTTTGAGCCTGCAAAATTGCCTGAAAGGCACATTTCTTATCCACCTAGGATGGTGATGGCTATGGGCATGCAAGGATGAATTACCTGCTGATGGTTTGAAGTGTTAGATTCTGCACCTACCATTAATTCAAGGTTCAGAAACACTAGCTTCTGACTATATACCACATGGGTGAGCAGAAAGAGTTAAATGGACTGTATCAGGCAGCACTGCACTGTGGGAGCTACAGTCCAGAGGAGAGAAAATTTACTGTAATTTCAACAGCATTTCCCAGAGAGAGATTTCCAGAAGGAGGGGAGGAACTGCATTTTCCCAGGATGTACTGTTTTCCCTTCCCATAAGGGACACCAGAGAGAGTATATCGCTGTCCAGTGTGCACCACCACCACTGCTGCATATCAGTGGCTGAGCGGGATTCAGAACACTGAGTTCACATGACTACACAAGATACAATGTCTAGTATATAATCAGTCCAAACATTGAAAAAGTCTTACACAGAAGTAGCAGAATGTGGTATGGGGTGTTTTCTTTGTAAAATATGGTCATTTTGTTTCCACTGTCCTGGTGCTCCAGGTTCCCCAAAAATGTCAGGTAATCAGAAAATTAAATGCATAATTTATGTGCCTGGAACACCTAAAGGCAGTCCATGGATTTTTGGCCCCTCTGTGTGGCTAGCAGTGGCCGCTGGTGATCCACCGGTCGGAGGGCAGAGGCAGACGGACCTGACCATGGGCAACCACCGTCACTTTGGTGTAATTCTAAAGCCGCGTACACACGGGGCGGACTGTCTGGCCAACTTAGTCCGTCAGACAATCCGACGGACAGTCCGTCATACTTTCGAATGAACTGACTTGACCACACACACCACTTTTTGAGCGGACTAATACGGCGTACTAAGTCCGCCATACTATCCGCCCTACTTTTGAAATGAACGGACTCGCCCACACACGCGGAGGAAAGTCCGCTCATTTCGAGCGCGTCTCCAGGTAGGCGGGGCCCGCGAAGGAGACGTCGCTGGCCCCGCCGCCTGGTATGGACTTAAAGGGGAACCCCAACGCCAAAAAAAATCGGCGTGGGGGTCCCCCCCAAGTCCACAACAGACCCTTGTCCGAGCACGCTACCCGGCCGGCCAGGAAAGGGGGGCGAGCGAGCGCCCCCCCTCCTGAGCCGTACCAGGCCGCGTGCCCTCAACATGGGGGGGTGCCTTGGGGTCACTCCACCCCAAAGCACCTTGTCCCCATGTTGATGAGGGCAAGGGCCTCTTCCCGACAACCCTGGCCGTTGGTTGTCGGGGTCTGCGGGCGGGGGGCTTATCGGAATCCGGGAGCCCCCTTTAATAAGGGGGCCCCCGGATACCGGCCCCCCACTCTATGTGAATGAGTATGGGGTACAATGTACCCCTACCCATTCACCTGTAAAATAAAAGTACAAAAAAAAACACAACACACGAGATAAAATACTTTATTGCACAGCTCCGGGGGTCTTCCGTCTTCGGGGGTCTTCTCGCCGGACTCCTCCGCTATCTTCTTGTAGCTCTTTTGCTAGAGGAGGAGTCCGGCTTTCTTCCTCGCCGCCGGCCTCTTCTCCCGACTTCGGGGGTCTTGTCCCCCTCTTCGGTTCTTCTGCCGGGCCACGCGCCTTCTTATAGCTCTTTTACAGGCGGTGGCCCGGTCTTCTGTCGCCGCCGTCGCCGCCGCCTTCCGTTCTTCTTCTTCTTCTTCTTCTCCAGGAGATGTTGCCTCGACGATCTCTCCGGCCGAAATGCCAGGGACGCACTGCGCGGCCACTTATATAGGGACAAGGGGCGGTGTCACATGGCTTTATGTCACATGGGTTGGTCACATGGGTTGATGTCACATGGGGACTATGACATCGTAAGGGGGCGGGGTCACCATGTGACACCAACCCATGTGACATAAAGCCATGTGACATAAAGCCATGTGACACCGCCCCTTGTCCCTATATAAGTGGCCGCACAGTGCGTCCCTGGCATTCCGGCCGGAGAGATCGTCGAGGCAACATCTCCTGGAGAAGAAGAAGAACGGAAGGCGACGGCGGCGACGGCGGCGACAGAAGACCGGGCCACCGCCTGTAAAAGAGCTATAAGAAGGCGCGGTGGCCCGGCAGAAGAACCGAAGAGGGGGACAAGACCCCCGAAGTCGGGAGAAGAGGCCGGCGGCGAGGAAGAAAGCCGGACTCCTCCGCTAGCAAAAGAGCTACAAGAAGATAGCGGAGGAGTCCGGCGAGAAGACCCCCGAAGACGGAAGACCCCCGGAGCTGTGCAATAAAGTATTTTATCTCGTGTGTTGTGTTTTTTTTTGTACTTTTATTTTACAGGTGAATGGGTAGGGGTACATTGTACCCCATACTCATTCACATAGGGTGGGGGGCCGGTATCCGGGGGCCCCCTTATTAAAGGGGGCTCCCGGATTCCGATAAGCCCCCTGCCCGCAGACCCCGACAACCAACGGCCAGGGTTGTCGGGAAGAGACCCTTGTCCTCATCAACATGGGGACAAGGTGCTTTGGGGTGGGGGGGCCGCGCGGCCCCCCCTTCCCCAAGACACCCCCCCATGTTGAGGGCACGCGGCCTGGTACGGCTCAGGAGGGGGGGCGCTCGCTCGCCCCCCTTTCCTGGCCGGCCGGGAAGCGTGCTCGGACAAGGGTCTGTTGTGGACTTGGGGGGGACCCCCACGCCGATTTTTTTTGGCGTTGGGGTTCCCCTTTAAGTCCATACCAGGCGGCGGGGCCAGCGACGTCTCCTTCGCAGGCCCCGCCTACCTGGATACCCGCTCGAAATGAGCGGACTTTTCTCCGAGCGGGAAAAGTCCGCTCATTTCAAAAGTACGGCGGACTGGCACACACACGGGCGGATTGTCCGCCGAAATGCGAGTCCGACGGACAGTATTACGGAAATTCCGAAATACTTAGTCCGCCAGACTGCACGCTGAAAAATACCGCTGAAGCCCACACACGAGCGGACTGTCCGCTGAAATGTGTTTCGGCGGACTAAGTAGGCCAGACAGTCCGCCCGTGTGTACGCGGCTTAAGTATACCAATGTGTTATAAATGTTTTATTAATTGACAACTTTGTTTAAAAAGTTTATTTTCCAAAAACTTTTAGAAAATACCTTGTAGTGTTTTCTTTCCAAAATGTAATTTGTGGGTGTTTCTCCTGCCCTGGCACTCCAGGGACTCAAGAAATATGATAGGTATAGTCAGGAAGTTAGAAACGTAATTTATACTCCTTGAAAGCCCAAAGGTGCTCCTTTGGAATTTGGGCCCCTCTATGCATCTATGTTGCAAAAAAGTCTTACGCATGTGGTATCCCCATACTCAGGATACCATGCCTCTTACTAAACACCTTGGATTGTGAAAAAGTGGTCATTTGGGGGTATTTCTACTGTCCTGGCATTTTATATCTTCAAAAAATGAGATAGACAGTCAGTACATCAGGACTGAGCAATTTTCAAATATATGGTATATACCAGTGATTGCGAGCCTTGGCACCCCAGATGTTTTGGAACTACATTTCCCATGATGCTCCTGCACTTTTTTTAGTGTAGTGGAGCATCATGGGAAATGTAATTACAAAACATCTGGGGTGCCAAGGTTCGCCATCACTGGTATATACCATATTTTGCAGACTCTGTATCTTCCACACAATCTACATAATATACAATGATTGTTTGTTTGTTTTTTCCACCGAAGACATGTAGCATATTACATTTTGGCCTTAAATTATATATAAAGATTATTTGTTTGCAAAGATACCAGAACTTAAGAAAATATATTTTTTTGTCTTTTTTGATTATATAGCAAAAAAGAAAAAAAACACAGCAGTGATCAAATACCACCAAAAGAGAGCTCTAGCTCTCCCCAAAAAAGATAATAGGATTTTTATATACAGCTTACCTGTAAAATCTTTTTCCTGGGAGTTCATCACGGGACACAGGAGCTCATTACATAGTGGGTTATATAGGCACCTCTGGTGATTGGACACTGGTTAACCCCAATTAAGGAGAATTCCTCCCCTATATAACCCCTCCCATATGGGAGGCACCTCAGTTTTTTAGCAAAGCAACAGGAACCCACGTAAAACCCAAGAGGGGTGGGAGCCCTGTGTCCCGTGATGTACTCCCAAGAAAAGGATTTTACAGGTAAGCTGTATATAAAAAACCTATTTTTTTGATCATACATCATGGGACACAGGAGCTCATTACATAGTGGGATGTCCCAAAGCAATGCTCAGATTGAGGGGAGGGAGACACAGATCATAATTATAGACCGCCATGGACCGGAGGACCTAAACTGCAGCCTGCAGTACACTGCGCCCAAAGGCGATATCCTCTTGCCCTCTGACATCCACCTGATAGAATCTGGTGAATGTGTGGACTGATGACCAAGTTGCAGCCTTACAGATCTGAGCCAGGGAGGCCTGGTGGTGCACTGCCCAAGAAGCACTTACAGCCCTAGCAGAGTGCGCTTTCACTTGAAATGGAGGGATTTTCCCTTTAACACTATAGACCTGAGAAATAATCTGTCTAATCCACCTTGAGAGAGTGGATTTTGATGCCACCTGGCCCTTCCTAGGGCCTTCTCGCAAAATAAATAAGCAATCAGTTTTCCTCATCTGAGCAGTTTCTTGAAGATAGATACTGATTACCCTAACCACATCCAAAGTGTGCAAAGATTCTTCTTCTGCGGACTGTGGGTCCAGAAAAAAGGATGGTAGGATTACATCTTGATTCAAATGGAATCCCGAAACCACCTTAGGTAGAAAGGACCTGTTGGGACGCATGACCACCCGGTCCTTATGAATAATTAGATACGGCTCTGTGCTGGAGAGAGCTGCTAGTTCTGACACTCTTCTAGCCGTGGATATGGCTACCAAGAAAACCAATTTTTTAGTCAGAAGAACTAATGAAGCCAGATGCAAAGGTTCAAATGGTTGCCCCTGCAAAGCCGAGAGAACCAAATTCAGATCCCATGGGCATACCGGAGGTTTGACTGGCGGCCTTATCCGCAGAGCCCCCTGGATGAATGCCCGTACCAGGGAATGCGATGCAAGTGGCTTCTGAAAAAACACTGACAAGGCCGAAATCTGCCCCTTGATAGTGCTTACGGCCAAATTCATTTCTAGGCCTGACTGGAGGAAGGCCAAGATCCTGCTAATGACATACTTTCTAGGATGCCATTCCCTGAGTTCACACCAGGAAACATATGCCCTCCAGATTTTGTAGTAAATAAGCCTGAAGGCCGGCTTTCTGGCATTGACCACAGTAGAAAGGACTGGCCCCGAAAGCCCACGGTATCTCAGAATGGGGGTCTCAGCAGCCAAACCGTCAAATTCAGACTGTGTAAAGCAGGATGGTAAATTGGACCCTGTGAGAGCAGATCTGGCCAGAGAGGGAGGATCCACAGCCTGCCTACTGCCAACTTCATGATCTCTGCGTACCACGGTCGCCTGGGCCAAGCCAGGGCTACCAAAAGAACCGATTTTGTCTCCCTCTTGACTCTTCCCAGGAACCGCGACAGAAGCGGGCATGGGGGGAAGGCATGAATCAGATTGTACTGATCCCAGGGAACCCCTGAGCAAGTGCATCTCTTGTTCTTGACACGAATTTGTCCAGTTTTCTGTTGAACCTGGACGCAAACAGATCTACGTCTGGAGTACCCCACCTGCGACATATGTTCCAAAACACGTCGGGGTGCAGAGCCCATTCTCCTGGGCACAACTGCTGGCGGCTCAGAAAATCCGCCTGCCAATTTTCCACTCCTGGAAAGAAGACTGCAGAAAGGCATGGAACATGCTTTTCTGCCCAGACAAGTATGCGATTCACCTCTTTTTGCGCAACCAGACTCCTGGTACCGCCCTGGTGATTGATATAGGCCACTGCTGTGGCATTGTCGGACTGAACCCGAACAGGGAGACCCCGTAGTCTGTAAGACCACTTTATGAGAGCCATATAAACTGCCCGGATCTCCAAGACATTTATGGGCAATAGCTTCTCGATCGCAGACCATTTCCCCTGCGAGCACGTCTCCTCCAACACTGCTCCCCAGCCTGTCAGGCTGCCATCTGTCGTAATAATCTTCCATGGAAGAGGAAGAAAAGTTTTGCCTTTCAGCAAATTCTCGGTTTGTAACCACCAGACGAGACTCTTGCGTGTCCCTGGGGATAGACACATAGGAAGATCCAAGGACTGGGGCTTCCTGTTCCAAGCCGCAAGGATGCATCTTTGCAGAGGCCTTGAGTGGAACTGGGCGAATGGAACAGCCTCGAAGGAGGCAACCATTTTCCCTAACAGTCTCATGCACAACCAAATGGGGGAAGATCTCCTGCCCAGAATTAGGCGCACCAGATCCCCAATGGCCAAGGCTTTTGGCCTTGGAAGAAACACCTTGCCCTGAGCGGTGTCGATAAGCATACCCAGGTATTCCAACATGGTAGCAGGCTGTAGGGACGACTTTTCTAGGTTTATAATCCAACCTGGGCGTTCCAGGTGTTCTAGCGTTCTGGTAACACTGTGGTTCAGGAACGCTACTGTTTTCTCCATGAGAAGCAAATCGTCTAGATAAGCCATGATGGCTATACCCAGAGCTCTTAGGTTTGCCAAGAGAGGGTCCAGAATCTTTGTGAAGACTCGAGGGGCCGTAGCGAGCCCGAACGGCAAGGCCACAAATTGAAAATGGCGCCGCTCTACCACGAACCTTTTAGTGTGCGGAAAAAATTGGCACATGGAAATATGCATCCTTGATGTCTATTGATGCCATAAACTCTCCCCCTTGCAGGGAGGAGACCACAGTGCGAATTGACTGCATTCGGAAGGACCGGATGCGTAAAAACCGGTTCAGATCCTTCAGATCCAGGATCGGTCTGACACTTCCATTTGGCTTCGGAACGGTGAAGAGATTCGAGTAAAACCCTGAACCCTGTTCTTTTGGGTCCACTTCTACTATCACCCCCTGGGATAGTAAGTGATCTAAGGCCAGAAATAGCAGTTTTTGCTTTACTGGGTCCCTGGGCATCCTTGACCTTAGAAAACGAGAAGGTGGAATCTCCTGAAACTCTAGCTTGTAGCCCAGAGATACCGAAGAGATCACCCACTTGTCCTGGATCTCTTCCTGCCAGGCTTCCGCAAACTGCAGGAGCCTTCCCCCAACTCGGCCGAGCGGGGGCGCCCCTTCACAAGGAAGCTTTTGGGCTCTGCTTGGCAGGCTTTCGCCCCCAAGATTTCTTCTGCCACTGGGCCCAGCCTTGAGCCTTTCCTGTAGAGGAGGGTTGAGAAGGCCGTCGCCACTGCTTAGAGCTTGATGCTCCGGGAGAGAGAGAACGCCTAAATGATGGACGTTTGCTCCTTTTGACTGGAAAGAGAGTAGATTTACCCCCTGAAATTTTTTGGATGAATTTGTCTAATTCTTCTCCAAACAAGCGTTCCCCTTTAAACGGGAACCCAATCAAATGCTTCTTGCATGATAGCTCAGCTGCCCAATTCTTTAGCCATAGGGCCCTTCGCATGTGTACCAACAGGAGAGACAAACGAGATGCTTGTTGGACAGAATCCAAAATCGCATCAATCATGAAACACAGAATTTGAGGTATTTCTGCATAATTCTCCACTTCCTCACTGGGAAGGGGGCCAAGCATCTGCTTAACCTGTTCCTTGAGGAACTGACACAACCCCACGGCTGCGACTGTAGGTTGCACTACAGCACCAGTCATGGAAAAGGAGGCTTTTAATAATGTTTCAAGCTTCTTGTCAGTTGAATCTTTAAATACCTGAGCATTATCCAACGGAAAGGTCAGGTTTTTATTCATGCAAGAAACAGCCGCATCGACAGATGGGACCCCCCCATTTCTTGGTGAAACTTTCCTCCAGAGTATAATGCATAGAAAACCTTTTAGGAGGAGCAAACAGTTTATCGGGATGTCCCCAATCCTCATACAACAATTTATCCATTTATCCATTAAGGGATGAATTAGAAAAAAAAAAGCAGTCTGTGGGACTTTCCTGACTCCCAGGGAAGAAAGAGAGGACATAGCGACTTTAGCAGCAGGCATTCTGAATGTGGTACGCACCAATTCAGTATAATACTGCACCTGTTTTCTGAGCGCCTGGGAGGAGGGGACTCTCTCCTCTTCCTCTGATTCCTCCGACTGCTCAAGATCCCTGTCCCAAGATAGGGATCTCTCCTCATTGTCAGAAGTGTCATCTGAAAGAGGAATCTCAGCAGAGGGAGGGGATCTACCCCTTTTCCTGCTATCTTTCAGGGAAGCAGAAATAAAATTCATGATTCTCCCTTCAAAACCCTCCAATGTAGCCCTAAGGGAGTCCTCAGTGACGTATACCGGGGCTGAGACATTAGGAGAGGCTGCAAAACCTGACAGGGGCACTGACTCATCCTGTGAGGCTGGCTCCAGTCTTGCAGGGGGGATGGTAACTTACAGGCATTTTTAGAACCCCTGGACCTAGGCGGTGATTTACCAGTGCCCTTGTTACCTCCCCCTGAGACCCTCTTATGAGGAGACATAGTCCTAAGCTACAAAGCAGAGGTACTAGTACAAAGTGCAATCACTGTTGTGCTTAAAGTCTTACAATAAATATACAGTGGTGTGAAAAAGTGTTTGCCCCCTTCCTCATTTCCTGTTCCTTTGCATGTTTGTCACACTTAAGTGTTTCGGAACATCAAACCAATTTAAACAATAGTCAAGGACAACACAAGTAAACACAAAATGCAATTTGTAAATGAAGGTGTTTATTATTAAAGGTGAAAAAAAATCCAAACCATCATGGCCCTGTGTGAAAAAGTGATTGCCCCCTAAACCTAATAACTGGTTGGGCCACCCTTAGCAGCAACAACTGCAACCAAGCGTTTGCGATAACGTGCAATGAGGCTTTTACAGCATCCTGGAGGAATTTTGGCCCACTCATCTTTGCAGAATTGTCCTAATTCAGTTACATTAGAGGGTTTTCGAGCATGAACTGCCTTTTTAAGGTCATACCACAACATCTCAATAGGATTCAGGTCAGGACTTTGGCTAGGCCACTCCAAAGTCTTCATTTTGTTTTTCTTCAGCCATTCGGTGGTGGACTTGCTGGTGTGTTTAGGATCATTGTCCTGCTGCAGAACCCAAGTTCGTTTCAGCTTGAGTACACGAACAGATGGTCGGACATTCTCCTTCAGGATCTCTTGGTAGACAGCAGAATTCATAGTTCCTTTTATCACGGCAAGTCTTCCAGGTCCTGAAGCAGCAAAACAGCCCCAGACCATCACACTACCACCACCATATTTTACTGTTGGTATAATGTTCTTTTTATGAAATGCAGTGTTCCTTCTACGCCAGATATACTTGGACACACACCTTCCAAAGAATTCCACTTTTGTCTCATCGGTCCACAGAATGTTGTCCCAAAAGTCTTGGGGATCATCAAGATGTGTTGTGGAGAAATTGAGACGAGCTTTGATGTTCTTTTTGCTCAGCAGTGGTTTTCTCCTTGGAACTCTGCCATGCAGGCCATTTTTGCCCAGTCTTTTCCTGATGGTGGAGGCATGAACGCTGACCTTAACTGAGGCAAGTGAGGCCTGCAGTTCCTTGGACGTTGTTGTGGGGTCTTTTGTGACCTCTTGGATGAGTCGTCGCTGCGCTCTTGGGGTAATTTTGGGCGGCCGGCCACTCCTGGGAAGGTTCACCACTGTTCCATGTCTTCGCCATTTGTGGATAATGGCTCTCACTGTGGTTCGCTGGATTCCCAAAGCTTTGGAAATGGCTTTATAACCCTTTCCAGACTGATAGATCTCAATTACTTTCTTTCTCAATTGTTCCTGAATTTCTTTGGGTCTCGGCATGATGTGTAGCTTTTAAGGATCTTCTGGTGGACCTTACTGTGTCAAGCAGCTCCTATTTAAGTGATGCCTTGATTGTGAACAGGTGTGGCAATAATCAGGCCTGGGTGTGGCTAGAGAAATTGAACTCAGGTGTGGACAACCACAGTTATAGTATGTTTTAACAAGGGGGGGCAATCACTTTTTCACACAGGGCCATGATGGTTTGGATTTTTTTTCACCTTTAATAATAAACACCTTCATTTACAAATTGCATTTTGTGTTTACTTGTGTTGTCCTTGACTATTGTTTAAATTGGTTTGATGTTCCGAAACACTTAAGTGTGACAAACATGCAAAGGAACAGGAAATGAGGAAGGGGCAAACACTTTTTCACACCACTGTATATGCTTAAACTGCACAACCTGATGCTGAGTAGGTGTCTTAGGTTTGCCTGGATCCAATCCCTTGGGATGCTTACTGCCCACAGCTCCTGTGTCTCACACTTACAGCCCCCTGACGCTCTGGGCTTTTTAAAACTGGCGCCTGCGCAGTACAGCGCTGTGCACACCGACGTGCATGGCTCACAGTCCCCCCTCCTCCATTAGGACCGCCGGAATCCAGGGGGGGAATGGAAATCTCCATCGGAGCTGCGTGGGACCCCCAGACTACGTGGGGGCAGGGATTGCAGTGGAGACGTGCGACATCTGGAGAACCAGGCTTCACTGAGCGTGTGTACTGAAAGGCATGTAAGTATGCATCAGGCTGCTCTTACTCCCTCTAGTGGTGGAAACCAGGTAAGACATACTACTACTCAAATGAAGAAATCCATAATATATATAGGATTAACTTCCCTTACCTGTCCTCGCCACAGGAATTGCTAAAAACAGACAGATTCCAGCCTTCACCCATCACGGCGGGCAGAGTTGTGCCAACCTTCAGGTTTTTTTTTTTGGGGTTCTTTCTCAGAAGAACCTCCTACCTGGACCTTGTAAAAGACTCTGCCAGAAACTTTCGTGCCACTATGTAAATAATACACCAAGTCTGGTTTTCCCAGAGCCCAGTCTTCCAATAGGAGAGGACTTACAGGCAAAACCTTGTTTCTTCGGATGACGAGGCCCGGGTACCACACCATCTTGGGAGTCAAAATATCGGCCCGAGATATGGATCTGGTTTGTTGTAGCCCTTAGGCCCCCGCAGGGACCTGCACAGAGCTTTCTTCATAGCACATGTTTTACGTGACCAACCACCATAGACACTGGCGAAAAAACTCCCATATGGGAGGGGTTATATAGGGGAGGAATTCTCCTTAATTGGGGTTAACCAGTGTCCAATCACCAGAGGTGCCTATATAACCCACTATGTAATGAGCTCCTGTGTCCCGTGATGTATGATCAAGAAATACAATTCATTTGGGTGTAGTGTTGCATGACTGAGTAATTGTCATTCAAAGTGTGATAGTGCTGAGAACTAAATAAATGCCTTGGGAGGAAGGGGGTGAAACAGTCCAGTCTTGAAGTGGTTATCAAACATTTCAGTTTGTTGTGCTTTTTATGATAAATGTGAACTCCCTCTTTAAATATGTAGAGATGCAGGGGCGTATCTACCCCAAGGCAAACAAGGCATTTGCCTTGGATGGCATTTGTTCCTGGATAAAGCCTGCAGCTACAGGCATTACAACAGAATCTGGTTGGCTCTCTGGTAATAGCAATCGGTAAACCAGAAGCAATGGCATTACATTACTTCCGGTTTACTCTAATACCATCAGTGCCTTTTTTTTAAATCTTTGTGTTCTGAATGCTTTTAAGGGCAGAGGAGGGATTTGGGCCTTATAGACCCCGAATCTCTCCATAAAGAGTACCTGTCACATGCCTATTGTTGTCACATGGATGTTTACATTCCTTGTGACAGCAATACAAGTGCTAAAAATAAATTAAAGCAACCGTGTAACAATAAAAAAAAAATAATAATTAATAATTAAAAAAATAAATAAAGTGTCCCCGTGCTCGCACACAAAGACGAACAATCGTGTTGGTCCAGAGCGCACGCAACAGTGATCCCCACACATGTGAGGTATCACTGTGAATGTCAGACAATGGGCAGTCATTTTAGCACCAGGCCTCTTCTGTAAAATCTAAAATGGTAACCTGTAAAGGCTTTTAAAGCATCATCTGTGGATAGTAAAATTTACATAGTTTGTCGCCATTGCACGGGCATGTGCACTTTTAAAGAGGCAGGGGTTATACAAATTTAGAGGGGGGGGCAGTACAAAACCAAAGTACACCACTGCATAGATGTTTATACATCAGACCAAAATTCGGGACAATTGAGGCGTAAGAGGGACAGAGGGATTTTACTCCAAATGAGGGACAGCTGGGAGGTAGTCAGAAAGTAGACTAGTGACTCTAGATAACATTTAACCTAAAATTTACCACAGACATTAGTGAAAAGTTTAACATGCAAATCTGATTACCTCACAATAAGTGGAATTTATCAAAACTGAAATAATCTGAAGCACCTGAGCATGATAATCAATCAGCTTCTATCTTTTATTTTCAAACCTTCACTAAACAAGTTGAAAAGAAGCTGAGTGGTTGTCATGCACAGATTCTGATGTGCTCCAGATTCTCTCTGCTTCAGTTTTGATGACTTCCCCTCAATGTCTTTTGGGGCAATTTCTTCTCTAAACTGGAGGTTTCTAGTCTTGTAAACTTTTCCGTTTAGGCAATGAGAAGAGCAGAGAGATATTTGCTCACTTTTGGAGATTTTATCAAACCTGAGAAGAGGCGATTAAGGATATCTAGATAGAGTATATGATTACCATGTATAAATAAATATGTGTTCCATATAGGGAACTTGGTGAGTTATTTACTGTCAGGTCAGTATTGAGGATAGAGGGCAATATTTAGGTATGGAGGAAAAGAGATTTCACCATTGGCGACCAGTGCATTATGGGCGCACGGGCGCCACCCCCCCCATCCATGTGCCTGGCCCCTTTCAGGACGCCGGATGCATGGATTCCTATGGCGGGGCAGGAAGGGGTGTTACTTTTTAAAGCACCTGAATAGACTTCAAAATAGGGTGGGCTCAGGGCGCAGAGAGTGCACCCTGATCCCCCCCCCTGATTGTGTGACGATAGTGAATTAATTTTCACTATTTTCACACTAACCTTTCTCCCCGCCAGTCAGGAGACAGGGTGTCAGACCTGTTTCCTGATTGGCCAAAGCACCAGGCCACCCTATTGGATGCATGGAGTTTAGGAAGAGGTGCGGAGGAGTCCCGCATCCTGTTCATTCTCCCCCGGGCTGAGCTCTGGCTGATGATAGTCCAGCAGGGTGGGCGCCAACTCGCCATCAAAGCACTGTCCGTACAATCGTAGCCTGGGCTGGGGGTAACAGGAAGAGCCGCTCAGGCTGTAGAAGAAGAAGGTGAAGCGGAAGATCAAAGTCAGCAGCAGGGAGATTCTGGGCTGATCCCGCAGCACTTCCAAGTGGCTGGCAGATTTGATGGTAAGGGTTCAGGGTGCCACATCTCATGAGTGGGTCCGGGGGGCAGGGAGGGCAGGCTTAGCACTGCTGTGCCCACTACTTCTACCCGAGTCTGTGCTGAGATCTAAATCCTAGGAGAGGGGTGTATGGGGGGAGGGGAGGGGGAAAGCATCATCCATGCATAGATCGACAGGAGAGAAGCCAGAGGATCAGGATAGGATGGGCACAGTGGCTGTATTTGGTGGACACAGTGGCTGCATATGATGGACACAGTGATTGTATTTAGTGGGCACAGTGGCTGCACATGATGGGCACAGTGACTGTATTGGGTGGGCACAGTGGCTGCACATGATGAGCACAGTGGCTGTATTTGGTGGGCACAGTGGCTGCATATGCTTGGCACAGTGGCTGCATATGATGGGCACAGGGGCTGAATTTGATGGCAAAGTGGCTGTATTTGATGGGCACAGTGGCTGTAGTTGATGGAAACAGTGGCTGCATATGATGGGCACAGTGGCTGCATTTGATGGGCACAGTGACTGCATTTTAATGGGCACAGTGGCTGCATTTTATGTTCACAGTGGCTGCATATGATGGGCACAGTGGCTGCTTTTGATGGCACCGTGGCTGCATTTGCTGGGCATAGTGGCTGCAATTGATGGCACAGTGGCTGCATTTGATGGGCAAAGTGGCTGAATTTGATAGTCACGGTGAGGCTGCAATTGATATTTTTTTTAAGTATTTTTCAAAAATTTTCAGTTTGTTTGCTCCCCTCCAAAAATTTTGAGCATCAGCCACCACTGGATTTAACCTCCTCATTTGAAAAGGTTTCTTCACAGTAAGAGCTGTGAAAATGTGGAATAGACTCCCAGAAGAACTAGTCCAGGCTAGCTCAGTAGAATGTTTTAAAAAGAGGTGGATGGTTTCCTAAATGCACAAAATATAACAAAATAGTTAGAGGAAATAACACCAAAGATTGTGGATCCAGGGAATATCCAATTGCCTTCAGAGGGATCAGGAAGTATTTTTTTCCCTCGCAGGAAGGACTTATGTCTTTTATCAACCTCAATAACTATGTAGCAAAATTGACATTCAAAAAGAAATTGACATAAATATGATAACAAATTAAAAGGGATGAACCCAGCAGTGGAAGTGGCAGTCTAATGCTATCCTTTGAAATGAAGCCAACACCAGGGCCGATAGGAGCACCTTGAGAAAACATGTTCCAGTAAAAAGTAGATTAACAGAATTTCCTTTTTTTCTAACAAGGCCACCACTGCAAAGATAGCAGAACTTTCAGTAGTTTTGACGCAGACTGGAGCAGCAGTAAACCTACCACTTATACCACCACCAAAATCAACATCATATCCACCATATTAGCCTTACCCGTGATTGCAGGAAAAAAATGCTCTGTGCATGGCCAGCGTTAACCCCAGACCCTTAAAAATGCCTCTGCAAGGATCCCTACTGCTATGTTTTATAATGCTCGTATATGTAGATAATTATGTGCAGTATGGTAAATAATATGTATGCTAATGGTTTGAATATACTGCATGAGCAGAATAATTTTTTAATAGTTCAGTATTGCCTTCTTTAAGCTCTGTTAGGCATTTATAAGTCAAAAATATCAAACTCAGCACACACATTTTATCTTTGAGAATTATAGCTACAAGGCCATATTAACATTTGGAATGCAGTGCCGTAACTGATGACTTAATTCTTTTCTAGTTTTCACTTAAAGAGAAAGTCCTGATGATAAAAGAAATGACACTTTCAATCTACCCTTATATATTCAGTTAAAACAAAATAGGTAGCAGGTTTTGTGCATAAAAGTGGGTAGTGTTAAGAGAACTTAGTTTTAATATGGGCAAATGTGTGATGAAAAAATACTCATCTAAGAAGACTCTTCAACACCATTTGGGGTTGAAATATCTTGCTTTTTATTTATTATTGTGGCACTCTTTTCTGGTTAGGTAAATTCAGTTTTTGGCTCCATTGTAGTGAAAGGAGCAGTGATTGATTGTGTAGGGCTGCTCAGAGTTTCTGAACTGAGAGTCCAATCACTCCCACCTGCCTCTGAAAAAAGCTTCCAGAGCATAGGGTCTGTGAGATTCAGATTAGTTGAATATTTATCATGCCCCAGCCCATCCCTAGAAGGAGGTGTCCTGAAGGTGGCCGGGGAGGTAATAAATGTGCAGGGGGCCTGAGCATATTGTTCTTTCCCTCAAGAGAAGGTACCAGTTCTCCTGGGGGACTGTTGTTATTGGGAGATAGCAAGAGAGAGAGAAGATGCTGCAGTCTAGGTCTCAGTGGTGGCGGGGCTGAGGGTAGGAAAGATTGCCTGAATGGGACATTTGCTTGAGGGCACTGCACTGAAGTCCTGGGTCTGTAGAATGAACTTGTTATCTCCCTAAGTATCTACCTGTGGATGCTGTGTGGCAGACAGCTCCTGGGACACTGTGAGTAACCAATAGTTTTGCAAGTGCTATAAGGAAACTAAGCACCAGAAGTGACTCTGTGGACTGCCACTTTAGGGTCCTATATATACTGACCATTCCTTGCTACCTTCAAAAAAAGCTGCTGTGGAAGATTAGATAGAGAAGTTTGTCCTCCTGCCATCATTACTGATTATTTTGGAGCATCCTGTGACCCTAAACCCTTCTCCTGTTAAAGTTTTTCAGCAATAAATACTAAGACAGCCCCTAGTCTGAGCCTGAATTGTCGGTATGTGTGGCATTGTGCTTGTGGGATTGGCATCCTCTGTACTATTTGGGAGAACCTGGGCATAATCTCAGTGGTTCCTTCAGGGGTAAGTGCTACAATAGGAATGATGTTCAGTGTATACCTGTCACTTCAAACACATTATGTTTATGTCTGGATAGACACGGGATCTGATTAGTGAAGCACAAGGCAGGTATACCTACTCATGAGTGTTCATACTTATAGGGCTTTCAAGATAAATGACTGCTACAAAGAATATTCAATTTTTCACGCAAACTACCTTTGGACAGTCACTTGCACTTTAGTGTAATAGCGTTTGCCACACCTTTAGACCAGGGGTCTCCAAACTATGACCCTCCAGTTGTTCAGGGACTACAATTCCCATCATGCCTAGTCATTGAAAGGTATGTTAAGCAGCCATCTTGTTTCTGTCAGCCATCTTAATATTCACAAACTTCCATTTTACAATATGTACAGTTTGAACACCCCTTTAACTTCTCAGATAACTGTCTCAACATGAGATTCTTCCTACTCATTTGTTCTCACACACTTATCTAAAACTTTCACACATTTTCTCAGCATTCCTTTAGCTACTGAAGAAATCATGTACTGTCTCTTATCTTTTTCTCATATTAACAAAGAACAATAGCGTTTTGTCTTGACCAGCTGTAATCGTCTTGATGTCTGCTGCGCATGTCTTATTCTGTGTGACGCGAAATTTACTATATCAATCGCTTTGTAATAACTCAATACAATTAGTTCTTGAAGGACGCCATGGTGTGTGTGTGGTTTTATTTGTCCTTCGAGAATTGATTCCAGAGTACTCTGAATTTATACAATACATTGGATCTAAGGTCTGAGAGGTTGAAGGGACCACCCTAGACACAGGATTAACCCTTTCAGTCATGTCTGTGAATGTCAGTTTTACAATGCCTTATGGGAAGTGTAGTTTTACAACAGGTGGAGGGCTGTAGTTTGGAGATCCCTACTTTAGACTAAAATGTTTTTGTTAGCTAGAGTTTTACAATTGTTTTTCATGACTTTCCGTTCTTTTCCTTATGTAATTCAGCTGACATTTCTATTAGAGATAATTGGATTGATTTACTAAAGAGTTGAGCGTTAGTATGTAGCAAAGTGAATGTTTACCAAGCTTAGGAAATAAGATTAAGGTTTGCTCACGTTAATCAACCAATGATGTACAAAAATCTAGTTTATTTCATTTCCTTTTGAACATGTTTGAGTATTCAAATTGAACACTGGTTCATCTTTCTTATTCTCATAAATTTTCAAAGCAAACATACCCATGCACTTTTCAATGTGAACATTGACTTTGCTAAGTGAACAGCTTCTACTTTTTAGTAAATCAACACAATAATTGGGTTACATGCTACATAAGGACAGTAGAAGGGTGTGCCTGGCTTGCAAGTTTCTCATGCCTGACCAACACCCTCCAGATGTTGAGCAGAAAAAGTGTATTGATCCAAATAGATTAATGCATATGAACTTCTAGAGTAATACCAAAGTCATTAAAAAGTTCATTATCACATTCAGTATTCTAATATGTTGTACATTCACAACCCAACTTGGCTCCACATATGGTCTTTTCAATGCAAGAAAGGGAATAAAACTGCGTTGTCTGTGTCCCTCATCTGCTCTTCCATCAAGAAGAAGATTGCAATGTGTTTCAAATTTTAGGATTGGCAAGAGTCTTACAACCCATTGCCTTAGGTGAGATATTTCATAGTTTCAAAGGGGTTGATTTACTAAAACTGGAGAGTGCAAAATCTGGTGCAGCTCTGCAAACCAATCTACTCCCATTTTGTTTTCATCAAAGCTTAGTTGAGCATGCTGAAGTTAAAAGCTGATTGGCTACCATGCAGAACTGCACCAGATTTTGCACTCCCCACTTTTAGTAAATCAACCCCATAGTGACCAGCCTAAATTTGATTTAAAATTTTTAGGATATTCCTAATGATATAAATGGTAACTCTGATTGATAGGTCCTCATGCAAGTGTTAGCTTCCTGCCAATGTAGCTTAGACACATTATATTAATTTCGCCAGCAAAAGTCCAATGGAGCATATACACGGTCGGAATATCTGACCAAAAGCTCTCATCCAACTTTTGCTGGCGGGATTTCCAATCGTGTGTACGGGGCTTTACAGTGTCAAGGGAATGTCTGCCTATCCTTGTTGTCCTCCCAGACATTATTGAGAGGGAGGGGGCGGTGCTTTTCAGCAAATGTAAAGAAAAAATTAAATATCTGTACATAGATGTAAAGAGGTGTATGGTGTACTTTAATTTGAGTACTCACACTACACAGACACACTCCACGGATACACTATAATATACTGCAATATAAAGTGCAAATGTACAGTGATGCACAGAACTATATGGCATTAAACCGGCAGTAATGCACACAAAACGATATGGTGTTAAACTGGCAGTAACGCACACAGAACTATATTGCGTTAAGCTGGCAGTAACGCACGCAAAACTATGGCGTTAAAGTGGAAGTAACTCACACAAAATTATATGGCGTTAAACTGGCAGCAACGCACACAGAACTATATGGCATTAAACTGGAAGTAAGGCATGCAAAACTATATGGTGTTAAACTGGCACTAACGCACACAAAACGATATGGCATTAAACTGGCAGTAACGCACACAGAACTATATGGCGTTAAACTGGCAGTAACGCATGCAAAACTATATGGCATTAAACTGGCAGTAACGCACACAAAAAGATATGATGTTAAACTGGCAGTAACACACACAGTAGTAAATGGCGTTAAACTGGCAGTAACGCAATAAAATAGACAGTATTCAACCGTCACTACTCTGACGATATCGGAATTGTCCCTAACCTAGCTATACACTAATGTCAAGATTACTGACACGGTCTCACTACACTACAGTGAAACTATCTGAGCTGTCCCTAATTTAGCTGCACGCTATGCAGAGATGAATGATGGTCCTCCTCACTACACTCTCACTATCCCTAGACTGACACTAAACTAATATTCTACACTGACAATTGAAGCAAAATAGCACAGTATATAACTAAAAGCACTGAACAGAGCTCTGTTCTATCTCTCCATGCCGAAATCACACTGAAATTGTCTGCCATTGAAAGAATACTTTTATACAGTGTCCAATCAGTGACAGTGCTCTGTGCCCTGATTGGCTGAAGCTTTCACTGCTTCAGCCTATCAGGGCTTGCAATGCACTGTTCGGCGCCGCAATGCATTGTGGTCGGTTTGGGGGGCCGAACAAATGGTCAAACGACCCGTTTGTTCGGCTGTTTGTCGAACACCTGAACAGCGAATCCACTTACTGTTGACTGAGATTCTACCTCTGCTAGAAGTCTGCTCCAAGCATTAAAGTGGATGTTAAACCTCTCCTATACCCAGTGAAGTGAACAGCCTCAGATGATACACAGAGATGAAACAAATCTCCCTACATAAGTTTTACTTGTATATCTGCTGTCTTTCCCTTTCTACATTATTTAGAAAGTGAACATTGTTTTAGAACATTTACTTCCTCTTTCAGCAGTGGCAGCGAAGTATTGGTATACACTGTGTGACAGCTGATTGGAGAAAAGGCACACAATGCCTCTTCACATAGGCAGAGGAAGGAAGGAATGCGCAGAGCTGTGCTGTGAATAGACCAGCTCCCTGCTACTCTATTTATAGCAATGTCCCTGATACAAATTGTCAGCTGCTTTTACCTCATGTGTTGGAGAACTTGTCAAAATTTATGCTGATAACAGAGGAATGAAGCAGCAGAAAGACACAGGGCTTTGGAGAGAGATAAGTAAACAATACAAATATATGTGCCCAGGTCAGGTTTCATGAATCGTATTTAGATCTACTTTAACCACTCTTACCATAAAGTAATTCTTTCTAAGGTAAGTTTTAAGCTTTCCTCCTGCTAGTTTGAGGACAAACTGTATTTTGGATCCTCACTGCATATAGAAAATACTGCCCTCCTGAATCGTATTCACACATTAATTTATTTAAAGGTTTCAATCATTTTTCCCTTTCCATTCTTTCCTCAGGTCTGTACATAATAACCACCTCAAGACTAGACACTTTCACCCCTTTCCTGCCCATGCCATTTTCAGCTTTTAGTGTTGTTACAGTTTGAATGACATTTACTCAGTCATGTAACACTGTACCCAAATGACATTTTTAGAGACTTTCTCTTGGTGGTATTTAATAACCACATGGTTTCATTTATTTGCTATATAAGCAAAAAAATACAGAACAACTTTTTTTTAAAAAAATTGCAACTAGTTTCTGTTATAAAATGTTTCAAATAAATCCCCTTTCTTCATAAATTTAGGCTAAATTGTATTACCTATGCTACATTTCTTTGGTAAAAAATAATCCATATCATTGTATATTTTTTACTCTGTGTGAATATTATAAAGTTTACAAACGATGGTATTTATATTTGAAAATGTGTTTGTCCTGATGTACTGATGACCTGTCTCATTTCTTGTAGCCCTAAAATTACAGAACAGTACAAATACCCCCAAATTATCCCTTTTTGGAAAGTAGATATTCCAAGGTATTTAGTAAGAGGCATTGTAATAAAACAATTGTATATCTGGCACATAGACAGGTGGATGATTGAAACAGAGTGAGTCCTTCAGTAAAAAGTCCATTAGACCAGAATTATGGCATAAAAGATAATAGGCAGCAGCCATCCCAAGAGTGTGTCCAAGGAACCTCTGTAAGAAATGACAGAAAAGGAAGGGGGAGGCACACCTAAGTGTAGTATTAAAACATGAGTATTTATTCCATAAGGTTAAAAACACTTACAAAATGTAAGGTAAATCACGCTTAATCAGATGTGTCATCAGCCCCGTAGCTGTCGCTGTCCTACAGGTTCATCTGGCAGGTCCAGATGGCTTGGAACAAGCGAGGTGGAATGTCCAGGAGATCAGGAAGTTCATGCAACTTGGCATGGACCACACAGGCGGAAGTGATGGAGGAGGTGGAGACTGGGATGGTGTTGGTATATCAGCCATGCGGCTGATAGCACATATGATTAAGCATGATTTACCTTACATCTTGTAAGTGTTTTTAACCGTATGAAATAAATACTCTGTTTTAATGCTACACTTGGGTGCGCCTCCCCCCTTCCTTTTCAGTAAGAGGCATTGTGATTTTTTTTGAAGTTGTAATTTTTTTGTCACATATTATTGAAAATTAACCACTTGAAGATCAGGCGTATTCTGACACTTTGTGTTTATGTTTAAAAAATCTGTATTTTTGCTAGAAAATTGCTTAGAACCCTCAGACCTTATATATATATATATGTCACGCGCTATGCGTTTTTTCAAAGTTAAACTTTACCCAAACTACAGTTTGGTTTGGGTTTATTTGCCTAAATTGGACTTCTGTGTTAGTCTGACTGGGCTGTGAGATGTTCAGCGTGGCCAAAGGGGGCACTGTCTCTTGTGGCGGGCGTGGAACTATGGTCTGGTCATGCGCTTAAGTTACTCTCTTTCGGAGCCAGGTCAGTGGGAGTGGCCCTCTCGCTGTGCCCTCTGGGAGAGGGTATTTAAGATACGGACGTCACGTGGTTCGGGGTTCAGGTCTAGTATGATGTGCTGACTATTTGGACCTGGTCCTCCTGACCAGCCCCCAGGAAGGCTATGGCCTGGGGTGCGGATCCACCCGACTTTAATGCCTCGGGGCTGGCTAGCCCAAGGCAAGGAAACTAAAGGAGGATTCTGAGGTGGTTGGGTGCTGTCTCCAGTTCGGGAGAGACCCATTGTACTTCGAGCATTCCAGGGGAGGACTCTTTAGAAGAACACCACGTACGGGTTAGTTTTCTTAACAAGAGCCTGGAAGGGCTGAAGTTACCGAAAGAATCCGGTCTTGTGGATATGGCCAAGCAGGCTGAGAGATCCAGGTATCCTACAAGTGTTCTACAGCTTAGTTTCCCTACGTGTCCTGCAACAACGTCTGTGACAAAGACTTTGTTCCTGAGTAAGCACCTTGTTGGCTGCTAGGCCTTGTGAGAGAGGGACTGTCCAACCTGAGTGTTCATCCAGCTGCGAATGGCTATTCTCTGGATGTAGTCAAAGTAAGCAAGTTCTTTAATGTTTTTTGGACTTTGACATTGAGAGTACCTGAACTACCCTTTCCAACCCTCTGATCCCAAGTTAAAAGACTGTTCAATGGTTTGAGATTTTGAAAATAAAATCTATACAAGTGGATCTATTGTCAGTCTCAAGTTACTGGGTCATCTACCACGGGACATCCCCTAGACGTGTCACAAGGAGAACGGAAGGTAACGGTAAGCCCAAAAATAACCAGCAACTCCTTCGGGAGTTAGTGCTACATATATATATATATATATATATATATATATATATATATTTATTTTTTTTTTTTTTTTGCAGAGGCCTTAATAAATAAAATGGTGGTTGTTGCTATTTTTTATGTCACAGTATGTGCACAGCGGCTTTTTAAATGCTTTTTTGGGAAAAAAATACTATTTCATGAATTTTAATGTAAAAAACAAAAACAAAACAGAATATAAATATAAAATTGTGCACGTTCCCCAGCTTTTTGCGGCTGTTCTGAACTTGGTACACACATGCACATATGATGGAGTTGTCCAGTGGTGCAGGATTTCTGAAAATCTGGTTTCACACTTGCCTCTGAGATGTTCGAACTCTCTCTCCCATCAGATCCATCAACTGCCCTTCTAAATCTGAAGTTAGAATCTTTGAAGCGTAGAAAATTCAAACTTTTGACCCAGCTCCTGACAGCCACGAAACAGACAGTAGCTAAGGCATGGACATCTCATGAGGTAAAGGAATTAAGGGCACTCTGGATAACTGGACTGGCCAGAGATACTGTCCATAGTGTAAGAATGATGTAGCTCAGGCAAACAGATGTCTCGGAACACTTGGGCATCACTTCAAGAGGAAATCAATCTCTGGCAAAGAAAAAACAAACAAAAAGGCACCTCCAATTGCAGTAAAACAAGACTTTAATTGCCCAAAGGAGTTTAAAATACACTTACTAGAAGTTGGATAAAATAAGGTTCATCATGGCAAGTAAGATGAAGTAGGAAGTCCAGCGTTAGGTAGTCCCAATAAGGTGGTCCCAAAGGTGGTCCAGTATGCAGCAGGAGATCCCAACCGACCAGCAGCTATCTATGGAAATCTCATACCCTAACTGTGGCTGAGACTAAAAACAGAATGAATCGTACCCTGCTTTATGCAAAGATGAAAGCCCTCGAAAAAGATCATTGGTAAATTCAATTAAACACTGTCCACCACCAGATTTAGAATTTTTTTTACTTTTGCCATGGTAGTAGGAACGCAACTTGGTGCCCTAGCTGTTGCTTCATCGGGTAATGCACTATGCTCAGGGAATTTCTCTTCTTTTCTTCTCCTTCTTTCTCCTCTTGTCTATTTTTTTAGGCTTTGGCCTACTGATTTTCTGCTTTTATCCCATACCCATGTATGAGTCTGTTATTTGGACTGGGCTCAAGCCTGCTTTCAGGCTTTAGAGACCCACTCCTTATTTTTCCACTGTTTTTGTTCACCCCCCTTTTTTAATATCCCTTACTTCATGGTAGCCCTTAGTGTGTTTTGCTTTTACAGCCCATTTCTACTGCTTCAAATAGGCCACGAAACAGCAGCTTGATGGACTTTGGTTTTAACACTTCATATAGATGGCCCTCTTGTATATTTAGACAAGCTACAGATATCTTTTTCTGTACTTTTGTTTTACAGCTTGCTAGCAAATAGGCCATGTTCTGTTAATGTTCCTTTTTGTAACTGATTCATACCTAATCCTTCCTAGTGGTCTACCTTGAGTTTATTGTATCTTAGGCTTCTTGTTGATTTTATTTAATAAAACCCTTGAACAAGAAAAATTGTGCACGCTCGTGGAATGGCAATAAACTATGATACTTAAAAAAATCTCCATAGGTGATGCTTTCAAATGTTTTATAGGTTACCTTTTTAAAGTTACCAAGGAGGCTTAGTGCTAAAATGATTTACCATTTACATATGTGTGCCCAACCTATGTATGCACTTGTCTCTGCGCGTGATCGGGGGCGGGGGGCGGGGATGCTTTAAAAAAAAGTATTATTATTTATTTTAGTCAAAATGTTTTATTTTTACACTGTCCCTTTAATTTTTTAAATCACTTTTATTGCTGTCACAATAAATGTAGACGTCCCCTGTGATAGCAATAAAGCATGATACCTGAACCCAGATCTCTCTTCTACTCTTGAAACTAGGAGATTACAAAAAACATTGATCTTTTTAGGAAAAAATATGGCTTTGTTTACATACTCCCTATATGGAAGGGACAAAATACTCATTGCTTCCTGTCTCCTAGACCATTGAGATGATCAGGGATGTTCTGGTCCTCTATCACCACTGGCAATGGGCCGCAACCACCAGATCAGATCCCAGGTTCCCCGGTGAAACAGGTAAGCCCGAGAAACAGAAAAGCTTCACCAGAGAGCATCAGGGACAAACCCTCCTGCTGCTTCCAAAAGCGACCCAACGGTTAATGAGCTGCTCAGATCACTTTTAGCAAAAATGGAATCACTGGCAGAAAATTGTAATACCAGGGATATAGCTGACAGCTGCTGCCATGGCCCTGGTATAACCATTTGAACACAATCACGTATGTATACGTTATTGTGCGACAAGCGATTAAATGCTTTTTTTCACAAAGTTGTTATTTTAACAAGTTATTTTTCAAACACAGCATAGGAATACTTAAATTAAGCATCCGAAAACACATTCTGCTATGCCTCCCGAATATGTGGGATGCTACATGTGTGAGATTTTTTCATAGAGGGGAGCAAAATCCAAGGAATACCTTCGGGCTTTCAAAATTACACATAAATTATGCATCTAATTTCCTGACTACCTATCACTCCTCCCAAGTGTGGCATTATCACGTGTGAGACTTTTTCACTGTTCGGACCAGACATTTTATCTAGTGTATCATACAAATCAATCAATTGTGTCAAATCCAAAGTACTAAATTAAATATAAAGGTAAAGCTCTACCTTCTCCAAAAATAAAATAACATATATGAAAATTCTGCAACAGTAATATACTGCCACCTAGTGGCAAACATAAATAATGTATTAAAAAACTTAGTGGTAGTAGTGGTGAGAACCTCCTGCAAACAAATCAATATAGTGCAATGGTATAAATGCCTAGTAATGATATCAAACAAACATTCAACAGTGAACATGGCCACCTTGTGGCAATACGAAATAATAATAATATTAATACTAATATACCAAGTACATTTATAAGGTGAAAATGCCAAAAGAAAACACTCTGTGGCAATGACTGAATTCACACCCTTCCATCGGTAAGTGTTCCACACAAAAAATAATACCAAGTGCCCTCCACTGTCAAAGTATACACACTGGAAGACCCCATATAGGCTCTAATCCTGCCTTTCCCTCAGGGGTATAAATCCTTTGGATGGCAGCTGCTCTGGCATTCCTGGGACTTTCATACAGCTCAGATAGTGGTACTTCAAGTATATATCATATGGGCAGAAAAAAACTAATAAAGTGCTTACTGTCAAAAATGTAGAGTTATATTTAAAAATATAAAAACACACACATTAGGTCATGCACTACCTCTGGTGTGCTCGGGTAAAACTCTAAGTACATAGGGGGTGCAGAAGCCCCTTAAAGTCACTTAGATGTCCGCAGATGCTTTATATCCACCATAAGCTCCCAGTCTGCTTCCTGGTGGTATGTGATGACCTCAGAGGCTCCGGCCAATGCATTTCGTCACAGGTCATGTGACTTTCTCAAGAGTGAAGGTACTCTAATGTTCGCCTCTATACAAGTGATCAGGGAATATAGCTTAGTGTAGTGTCACTTATAGCAGTCCCAAAAGTGCAGTTGTCCACAGGGGATGGCTGGGTATAGTGTCTCACAGGAACATAGTCAGATGTGCAGATAGGTCAGTTCAGGTCGCCGACAGAGTCATGGTCAGCAAACAGGCAAAGGATTGGTCCAGGCAACAGGTAGAAACTTTGTCAATAAACAGGCCAGGATTAACACAGGCAGCAGGCAGAGGCAACACTGCACTGATGTGACGGTGATCATGAACACTGTTGCTGGCTTACACTGGTCTGGTGACACTGGGGACTAGTGTAGCAGTAATCAGGAACACTGTTGCTGACTTACACTGATCTGGCTACACTGTGACTGGTGTCATGATAGTAATGGACACCATTGCTGGTTTACACTAGTCTGGTGACACTGGGACTGGTTTGGTGGTGATAAGGGACACTGTAGCTGGTGTGGAGGTGATCGGGGACGCTGTAACTGGTGGGGAGGTGATAAGGGACAATATAACTGATGTGGTGGCGATCAGGGACTACGGGACTGGTGTGACGTTAATCAGGGACACTGTAACTGGTGTGGGGATGATTAGGGACCATATGACTGGTGTGGCAGTGATCAGGGACAGCATGTCTGCTGTGGCAGTAATCAGGGAGTGATGAGTGGTGTGGTGATGATAAGGGAAACTGTGAATGGTCAGCAGTGATTAGGGTCACTGAGTAGTGTGGCAGTGATTAGAGACACTGACTGGCAGCACTGGTCTAGTGACATTGTACTGCTATGGTGGTGATCAGAGACTATGGCTCAGAGACAAAGGCTGGTGGCACTGTCCTACAGTGATATCAGAACAGCTAGGCATTGTACGTGATCACTGCCACAGCAGTACCATGGCACTTGTTCTGGTGACAGTATGTCACAGTACACTATGATTGCTTATTACAGTGATGATCACTATATAAGCAATCATTTTTATCTGTGTTTGGCATCAATTTCTTATACCATTGTTTACTATTGTGATTGCTGTGATAGGCCACAGCTATCACACTGTACAGGGCCGCTGTAAATGGCCTTATACCATGTGTTTCCTGTGACCAACAACAGAGATAAAGTAGTAAGCAATGATTGATCATGAATGAAAGCCATTGTTTACTACTAGACATTTGATTGCTGTGATTGGTCACAGTGATCAAATGGTACCAGGGCCAATCACAGTGGCCCGATACTTCAATTGTTGATCCACTGTGTATGGGGGACACATCGGTTACAGATTGCACCACTGCATGCCTCTGGGGGCACGTAAGAGGCACACTTCTGGGAGGATGTATGGGTACGTCCTCCCAGAACGACGCTTTCCCACCCAGTCATTTATTTACAGTGGCTCGGCAGGAAGCAGTTAAAATAGTTGTTATATAGTTATGCTATAGACACTTTCTATTACCATTATAACTGTGCAAGTACCATAACTGCTTTTCCTTAGTTTCAGGTTTTTTTTCTTACTTTTTTTACATGGCTAAACTGTTCTGTTATGTGATCATCTCTTCTTCCTGATAGTGGTTACAGGACACTGCAGACACACAGGGTGCCTGTATTCCATAGTATGTTTAACCTGAGACAAGATGCAAGCTGTGCTTCAGCAGGGGGCATGTTCAAGAGACAGGCTGTGATTGGGTGGGGGTGTTTGCCAGAACCAGGCTGTAATTGGTTGGAGGGGGTGGTGACTGAACAAATTACCCAACACAGAATGTTGTGTGGCTGCATAATGTCCTGAATGGCCAGCCAAAGGATGAAAACTGACCACGCTAGCACAGAACAGTTTCTGGTGCTTTGTGTGGTCAGTTTAGAACGTGGAAGAAAGATGACTGGCAGAATCAACCAAGTACTTCAGATGGAAAACTATGATTTATAACATACACATATATGAACAAACATATAGAAAAAAATAAATATTTAAAGCAGCATACACTTTATGTTCCTGAATTAGCAGCACTTGTACCTTAATCTCATTCTTCCTTTATTGTTTATTGGGAGCTTTTGGAGCTTGGAGAGTTCTCTTTCAGGGGTGCACCTTGTTTATTTGTATAAAATATAGATGTAATTGGAATGATGTATTCTACTTCCCATTTTGTGCTCTACCAGATCGAAATGCTGTAATATAATAATGTACCCGATAACAAAAAATAAAAAGATGTACTGTATAGGGAAAACGAATTAGCCACAACTGTTAATGACCATTGGAAAAAAAATGTTTTCTATCACATAAACTTTCTGTTGCCAGCTCTGCCAAAGAAAAGAGTTTAAAAATTCTCACTCATTGGTATAGATGTCCAGATCTCCTTAAAAAAACACTTCCCTCTGGCAGTACGTATTTGAGTGGGGATACCTGAATGATGTTCCGCAGCTTGATCATTCTTACAGACGACAGGAGGGGGCCCTATGGTACTTCTCCGGGCTCTCCATGCCATCGAGGAACCGGAGAAAGAATCCGCTGCTGCCGGATGAAGAGCATAGAGATTTCCAGTGACCAGATGGTTACCGGCCATCTCTATGACAGTCGGAGGCCCGGGCACAACCTTATGATGTCACGTCTGGGCCGCCGATTTCAACAAAGCCGTGATCTCGGTTGGAAAGCATTAGGTCTGTCTTTTTTTTTTTGATCTGATGCTTCCCAGCCTGGAGGAGAGATGTGGGTCTTATAGCCCCTCTCCATAAAAAGGACCTGTCACACACCATTCCTATTACAAGGGATGTTTACATTCCATGTAATAGGAATAAAGTTATCAAAAAACTTAAAAATAAAAAAATTACAATAAAATAAACAAAAAAAACCCACATAGGCTACTAGACCCCTCCCCCTCAATAAAAGATTCTGGGAGGCTGCACTAACAATCACAAAATAACAGATACTCACATATGGCGTAGCCTTCAAGTCCTTCTCTTATCCTTGATACACAGCTCTATAAAATTGGCTATACGAGATGTTCTCCATCTCGGTTTTTCAAGCTGCTAGAGATGTCGTTTCCCACCATTAGAGAGGGCTTCAAACCATGGGCGTCTTCAGCATAGGGCGGGGGGGGGGGGGGGGGGTGGCAATTGCCCCCCCCCCCCAGAATCGGAAGAAGCTGTTGAAGAGTGAAGACAGTTGCCCCCTGCTGTGTTGCAATGGCCGCCGCGGCAGCAGTGGACTTTTTTTTCTAAGTCTGCTCTCAGTCTGTTCCGACTTATCACAGCCACAGATACATACAGACATCCGTCCCTCCCTCCTCACCCCCAGCCCGATCATCGGATTGGCTCTGCCGCTCGGGCCTCTGCTTGACATGTTGGCTGTTCTGTGATTGGCTGCCTGCCTGCCTGCCTGGCTGTGTAAATGTACGTCACTATGCCAATCCGGCCGGTGCGGCGCGTGTGTTATATATAATCTTCTTCACTTTGTATAGAGTTACTCAGTCTCTCAGGTAAACCAGTCCATGATGCCCATATAAATATAGCCTAGAGAATGTACATCTTTTTGTATTGCAATATATCTGTTGTGGCCATATTTTGGTCTTGATGAAAACAACTTATACAGTATATACATCAAGATCAAAATATGGCCAGAATAGATGTATTGCAATACATTGCAATATAGAAAGATGTACATTCTCTAGGCTATATTTATATGGGTCTGGAGTGAAGCTGAATTATCTCAAGAGCTATTTCACACTGCTAGCTGGAGGCGTTATCGGTAAAGCGCCGCTTGTTTTAGCACGCTTTACCATCGTTTTAGCGGCGCTATTTGGCCGCTAGCAGGGCACTTTTAACCCCCGCTAGCAGTCGAAGAAAGGATTAAATGCGACTGTGAAGCGTCCTCCCCTGAAAAAATGTCTGCATACACCCATGCTTCAAACAAAATTGATGTCCTTTTTTTCCCACAAATAGAGCTTTGTTTTGGTGGTATTTGATCACCCCTGCGTTTTTATTTTTTGCGCTATAAACAAAAATAGAGTGACAATTTTGAAAAAAACGCATTATTTTTTACTTTTTGTTATAATAAATATCCCCCAAAAATATATAAAAAACGTTTTTTCCCACAGTTTAGGCCGATACGTATTCTTCTACATATTTTTGGTAAAAAAATCACAATAAGCGATTATTGATTGGTTTGGGCAAAAGTTATAGCATTTACAAAATAGGGGATAGTTTTATGACATTTTTTTTAATAACTTTTTTTTACTAGTAATGGCGGCGATCAGCGATTTTTATTGTGACTGCGACATTGTGTCGGACACATCGGACATTTTTGACACATTTTTGGGACCATTGTCATTTATACAGCAATCAATGCTATACAAATGCATTGATTCTTGTGTAAATGACACTGGCAGTGAAGGGGTTAACCAGGGGGTGGCAGTGTAGGGGTTAAGTGTTCCTAGGGGCGTGTTACTAACTGTGGAGGGCTGGGCTTTGTGTTAGTGAACACTGATCTCTGCTCCAATCACATGCAGCAGAGATCAGCGTCACTTGTTGCTAGGCAGAATGGAGAGATGCTGTTTACAACGGCACCTCCCCGTTCAGCCGCCCCGTGAGATGATCGCGGGTATCCCCGTGGCGATCGAGTCCGCGGGACCCGTGACTGGACTCACGGGGGTCCCCACCGGCACGCGAGCACGCCGGTGGCACGAACGCGATGGCAGGGCAGCATAAAAAAATGAACGAACCTCTACGCCAATATGCCTGCCCGTGCCATTCTACCGATGTACATTGTGCGCCGGTCGGGAACTGGTTAAGAAAGCTTTATTGTCATTTTTTTCAAAATCAAATCAATATTACTTTGATCCGTTGTCACAGAGCCCTTAAACAGCGTGGGGCCCATAGACTGGTGCCTACTCTGCTTATTTGATAATCTAGCACTTCCACTCGCACTTAAAGTTTCACTAAACCCACAACAGTAAAATCAGTCTCTATTAGGGATGAGCTTCGTGTTCGAGTCGAACGTACGTTCGACTCGAACATTGGCTGTTCGTGCGTTCGGCGAATTCCGAACGTTTTGGCCGTTCGCGTCAAAATTCGAGTGACGCGCGTGCGGACCATAATGCACTGCGTTGGCGCAGTGCATTGCTGCCCGATGATTGGCCAAGCATGCACTGTGACCCCGCATGCTTGGCCAATCGCAGCGCCGGCAGCGAGGAGAGCCATGATTGGCCACAGGCATCCTGCCTGTGGCCAATCATAGCTCAGGCTGTGTAGTGCACGCCCCACACTATATAAGGCCGCCTTTGAGGCGGCCTCGTGTAGTGTGTTACTTAGCATCTGAAGCAGTGGGTGTTCTGTGTACCTTCAACACAGTACACACCAATCGTTTTTGGCTGATTTCCTATGTTGCTGCTGTGTAGTGGTTGTTGTCTGTGCCCTGACTGCAGTATACACCACTATATTCACCTCACCTATATAGCTAGTGATCTAGCTTTAACCACTTAACAACTGCCCATTGCCGATTAACGGCTTCAGGGGGGTTGTTTAACTCTGAGAGGCCGTTAATTAACGGCCTCCCAGAATTCTGCTCTCGCGTGCCCCGAGGTGTGCGCACTCGAGAGCATCCGTGACCGCCGGGTCGCATCACGGATCACGGTAAACGGCCGCTCATAGCAGTCGTTTACCACGTGATTGCTCCGTCAAATGACGGAGTGATCACTTGGAAACAAACCGGCGTCATGTTATGACGCCTGTTCCTCCCTCCCCTCTCTGTACCGATCGGTACAGTGGAGGGGAAAGAGATCGGTGTCAGCAGCGATGTGGGCTGCATCTGCAGTGCCCACATCGCTGCTCACCGAATTTAACCCCTCAATTCCCTGCCAATACTCTGCAATACCAGTGCATACTCTGCAGTACCCTGCCATTACTCTGCAGTACCCCCCATTACTCTGCAGTAACCCCCATTACTCTGCAGTACCCCCCAATACTCTGCAGTACCCGCCATTACTCTGCAGTACCCGCCATTACTCTGCAGTACCCCCAATACTCTGCAGTACCCCCAATACTCTGCAGTACCCTGCCATTACTCTGCAGTGCAGTACCCTGCCATTACTCTGCAGTACCCCCCATTACTCTGCAGTAACCCCCATTACTCTGCAGTACCCCCAATACTCTGCAGTACCCTGCCATTACTCTGTAGTACCCCCCAATACTCTGCAGTACCCTGCTATTACTCTGTAGTACCCCGCCAATACCCCGCCAATACTCTGTAATACCCTGCCATAAATTGCCATACCCAGCCATACTCAGAGATACCCAGCCATACTCGGTGATACCCTGAAATACCCAGCCATAGACGCCCCCCACCCCTCACCGCCCTCCGGTGCTTCTACCAACTCGCCAGTACGATCAAAGCCAGAATCTTTTTTTTATTTTTTATTTCAGGCTTCCCAGCCTAGAGGTGAGATGTGGGGTCATATTGACCCCCCAGATTTCACTGTAAAGAGGACCTGTCACCCCATATTCCTATTACAAGGGATGTTTACATTTCTTGTAATAGGAATAAAAGTGATCAAAAATATATTTTTGGGGGAAAAAATGTCAAACTAAAATAAATAAAGTAAAATGAACAATAAAAAAATAAAATAAAAATTAAAGCGCCCATGTCCCCATGTGCTCGCATGTGCCACACATGTGAGGTATCGCCGAGAATGTTAGAGCGAGAGCAATAATTCTAGTCCTAGACCTCCTCTGCAACTCAAAACATGTAACCAGTAAAAAAAGTGTCGCCTATGGGGATTTTTTAAGTAGCGACGTTTGGCGCCATTCCACGGGCATGTGCAATTTTGAAGAGTGACATGTTTGATATCTATTTACTCAGCATAACTTCATCTTTCACTTTATGCAAACATTGGGCTAACAAGTGGTTAATAATAGAGCTTGCAGTCAGTAGTGTTAGGAGATAGTGCGTGCTGTCTGCGTGCTCTGTACCCAGTACATACCGATATAATATAGGGCAGGCCCCTACTTTCAAACATCCAACTTACAAACATCTCCTACTTGCAAACGCAAGGAGACAGAAGCAAGTGAGATGAAAAAAGATGGACGACAAAACAAATTATACAGGGGTGATAACCCTTCCCTATGTTTTCCAAAAAGCTTAAAGATAGTTTTTTTGACTGGAGCTACACTTTAAAAATGTACCGGTTGAAAATGACAAACAGATTCAACTTAACACAACAAACCTACACAGTCCCTGTCTTGTTTGCACCGCCTGTATACTGCTGTTCTGAGTATATAGGGCCTGGGGGCCACACGCATTTCCTTTTTTTAATATGGGTACGGGGTTCCCCTTAATATGCGTACAAGACCCAAATAGGCTGGTAATGGGCAGGGAGGGCTACCCATGCCATGTTTCTCAATGATTTTCAACCATATTGCAGGAACCAGATATAACATTAAAACCGCAAGCAGTTTTAAATGGTGTTATTTCCGTTTAATGTCATTTTGTGCAGGGACTGTTCTAAAAACGGGAAACACGTGGCACTTCACAGGCATACTACAGACACCCCCCAGGCACCATATTTAAAGGAATATTTCACTTTTTTTTTCACTTTAATCGTCATTAAAATCAGTGCTCCCGCCAAAACGGCAGTTTTTAAAACTTTTTTTTGCAGTGACCCATGTCCCCTGAGGCAGGAGGCAGGTCCCCAAACCCTTTTTAGGACACTATCTTGCATATTAGCCGTTAAAATTAGCACTTTCCAATTCGAACGTTCGAGTCCCATAGACTTCAATGGGGTTCTAACGTTCGTACCGAACGCGGGGGTCGTTCGCAAGTTCTGGTGCGAACCGAACCGGGGGGTGTTCGGCTCATCCCTAGTCTCTATATGCAGCATAGCATTCTTGTTATACTCACTGTGGAACTTAAAGTGTAAAAAACCCTCCTATCATTTCCAGCCAAGGAAGCTGCCATGTTTGCCTCTGTTTAATCTACAACTGCCATGATGCTGCGTATGTGATAAGGTATGACACCAGCCATTGGATGGTTTGACAGTTTGGTTGAGAGCACAACCAATGGGTGTTACATTTCGGGCATGTGCCAGAAATTAAACTGTTTTATGGATGGGTTTACTTCCACTTTAAGGGGTTAATCCTCTGCATTGTGTAAAAAAGGCTGTTTTATCCTGTATGCATAGATTCTCCCCCTCCTGCACTGTCTATCTGGGGAAGGCCAGCTAACACAGGCAGGGTGATGAGTAATGAGTAATGATTAAGCACAGGTCAGATGTGTGAAACGCGTCTATATGACTAATACCTGGTGTCCTTGGCAGGGCCATCTTAATAGCAATATGGGCCCTACAAGAAATATGATTTTGTTATACTATTCTAAAACATATCAAGTAAAAAAAAAATCAAGTTTCTTCATAAATTTAGGCCAAATTTTATTCTGCTATATATCTTTGGTAAAAAAAAAAAAAATATATCCCAATAAGTGTATATTGATTGGTTTGTGTGAAGGTTATAGCGTCTAAAAAATATGGGATATATACTGGAATTTACACTATGCTGGTGCTAACTGACCCTCACTGACCCCTGACTCGGGGGGGGGGGGGGGGGGTTTAACACTACTACAGTTATGAGATTTAATACTGTACACTGACACTGGCTGGGAAGGGGTTAACTATGTGCATATAAAGTGTAATGTGTGTTGCTTTTACTTACAGATCTGGTTGTCTTTCCCCCTGCTTCCCCACCCCTCCCAGGAGAAGAAACAGCCAGATCATTGTTCTGTGTACAGAGTCCTGTGTGTTTGTAAATGCAGGACTCCGTGCTGTTATTGGACATGATCAGCAGGATTCTGATAAAATCAGGTGGTCAGAGGAATGGCGGACAGGATACAGGAGGTGGTCAGAGGATTGCGGACAGATTACAGGAGGTGGTCAGAGGATGGCGGACATGATACAGAAGGTAGTCAGAGGATGGCGGACAGACTACAGGAGGTGGTCAAAGGATGTGTCAAAAGCTGTCTCTTGTGGTTTTTACATTTTGATGGGTAGGGGTATAATGTACCTGATACCCATTCACATGGGGGGGGGTGGGATCTGGGGGCCCCCTTGTTAAACGGGGCTTACAGATTCCGATAAACCCCCCACCTGCAGACCCCGACAACCACCAGCCAGGGTTGTCGGGAAGAGGCTCTTGTCCTCATCAACATGGGGACAAGGTGCTTTAGGGTGGGGGGTGCAGAGCCCCCTCATGTTGAGGGCATGTGACCTGATATAGTTCAGCAGGGGGATGCTCGCGCATCCTCCCCTATCCTGACCTACAGGCTGTATGCTCAGATAAGGGTCTGGTATGGAATTTGGGGCGACCGCCCCAAAAAAAATTTTTTTTCCTTGATTTTTCATCTATATTGCCGGGAGTCAGCAGTATATTACAGCCCCAAGCAAATTTAAATAATATTTTTCCGTTAGAAATTTCATTATTGCTGTGGTACTGTGCTACACATCACACAGATGCGCCACTTTACTGGCAGACTAAGGGACCCCCCCGCCCAGGGCATGATATTTAAAAGAATATTTAATTTTTATTTTTTCACTTTAAGCATTATTAAAATCACTGCTCCTGAAAAAACTATTCTTTTAAAAACTTTTTGTATTGATACATGTCCCCTAGGGCAGTACCCAGGTCCCCATACATATTTTATGGCAATAACTTTCCATAATATATTTTACAATAAAATTAGGCCTTTTTGATTTTTCATGCTCGTGTCCCATAGACTTTAATAGGATTTGCTAGAACTTTTTAGCTCTTTCTGTGTTCTGGTGCAAACCGAACCGGGGGTGTTCGGCCCATTACTAGTAATCAACATTCATGAAGGATTGTTCTTGCCAGACCAATTTGCTAACAATCTATGAGGAAGTGAGCTGCCACCTAGATAAAGGAAGGCCTGTGGGAGGGAGTTTTAAAAAGACATGTGGCCATTCATTGAAACCAGAAGAGAAGCGGTTTAACCTTAAACTGCGTAAAGGGTCCTTCACTGTCAAAGCGGTAAGGATGTGCATTTCCCTTCCAGTGGTGGAAGCAGTGGTATCAGCAGGACGTGTCAATAGTTTAAAAAACTATTAGATGGGCACCTTAATGATCGCAACATACAAGGATATGGGAATTACTATTGACATATTCTCACACACACACACACACCACAGGTTGAACTAGATCAGTGGTTCTCAACCTTCTAGTGCTGTGACCCCTTGATAAAATTTCCCAAGTTGTGGGGGCCCCTAACAGTAAAATTATTTTCATAGGGTGGGTTTTCAGCACCCAAGGCAAGACAAGAAAATAGGATTATTATAACAGCTTACCTGTAAAATCCTTTTCTTTGAGTACATCACAGGACACAGAACCACAGTGTTTACTGATGGGTTATATAGGCACCACTAGGTGATGGACATTGGCACACCGTAGACAGGAAGTTAAGCCCCCTATATAACCCCTCCCCTTACTGGGAGTACTTCAGTTTTGTAGCAAAGCAATATATGTGCATTAGAAGAGGGGAGGGACCTCTGTGTCCTGTGATATACTCAAAGAAAAGGATTTTACAGGCAAGCTGTTATAAAAATCCTATTTACTTTTTCGTACATCACCGGACACAAAGTCATAGTATTTACTGATAGGATGTCCCAGAGCAATGCTAGCTGAGCAGAGGGAGACACAACAAAAGTAGGGTGCAATCAGACCTGAGGACCTTGTACCACTGCCTGCAGCACACTGCGCCCAAAGGCGATACCCTGATGTCTTCTCACATCCACCTGATAGAATCTGTTAAATGTATGGACTGAAGACCAAGTTGCGGCCTTACAGATTTGAGCCATGGAGGCCTGGTGATGCACTGCCCATGAAGCACTAACAGCCCTGGTGGAGTGCTCTTTCATTTGAAAAGGTGGAACTCTTCAAACCAAAAGCTTGGACAATTACCTGTCGAATCCACTTAGCAATGGTAGATTTTGACGTTGCCTGTCCTTTGTTAGCACCTTCAGGCAACACAAACAAAACATCCATTTTGCGAATCTGACCAGTCGCTTCCAAATAGGTTTTACCTCTCTCACTACATCCAGAGAATGTAGTGAATTTTCTTCCGTAGAACAGGGATCTGGAAAAAATTAAGGCAGAACAATATCCTGGTTTAGATGAAAACCTGAAACCACCTTTTGTAGAAAGCTAGAATGAGGACCCAATACTGCTCTATCCTCATGAATAATTAAATATGGCTCTTTGCAAGAAAGAGCCGCCAATTGTGATACCCTTCTTGCGGAAGAAATGGCTACCAGAAAAATGAGCTTCCTTGTCAAAAGGACCAAGAGAATATGTCGTATCGGCTCAAAAGGCTGTTTCTGTAATGCCGACAGAAGTAAATTCAAGTCTCAGGGGTTCAGGGGAGCTCTAACCAGTGGATTAAGCCGCGTTACTCCCTGTATAAAGCCTCAGGCCAAAGAATGCGAAGCAAGCGGATGTTGAAACAATATTGACAAAGCCAAGACCTGGCCCTTGATAGTACTCAAGGCCAGCTTCATCTCTAAACCCATTTGCAGAAAAGCAAGGATTCTCCCTATGACATACTTTCTGGGATGCCAACCCCTGGATTCATACCAGGAGACATATGCCTTCCAGACTCTATAATAAATGACTCTGGAAGCTGGCTTCCTTGCATTAATCAAGGTGGAAATTACTGAGCCTGAAAGCCCATCACTCTTCAGAATGTGGGTTTCAATAGCCAAACCGTTAAATTTTGCGTTTGTAAGGTAGGATGGAACACTGGTCCTGGAAATAGCAGGTCTGGATGTGGTGGTTTGGTCCATGGGGACCCTACTGCCATCTTCACTATTCCTGCATACCAAGATCTTCTGGGCCACGCTGGGGCCACTAGAAGCACCAAACACTTTTCCTGCTTGATCCTGCGAAGAATTTGTGGTAGCAGCAGAATAGGAGGGAATGCATAAGTCACTGAGAACTGAGGCCACGGAGTCACCAACGCACCTGTCCCGCATGCAAGTCGATCCCTTGTTCTTGACACAAGTTGTCGATCTTGCTGTTGAACCTGGACGCAATCAGATCTACATCCGGGATCCCCTATCTTTGGCATATAGCCAGGAAGATGTCGGGGTGAAAAGACAATTCTCCTGGGAACAACTGCTGGTGACTTAAGTGGTCCGCCTGCCAGTTAGGGTCTGGTTTACCTCTCCCTGGGCTGCACGACTCCTGGTGCCCTCTTAGTGATTGATATAAGCCACTGCTGTGGCATTGTTGGATTGGATCCTGGCCGGACAACCCTGCAACCTGAATGTCCAGGCATTTAGGGCTAGGTACATTGCACAAATCTCTAGAATGTTCATGGGTAAGGTCCTCTCGGTTTTGAACCATTTCCCTTGGACAGTCGTCTCTTCCAGAACTGCTCCCCAATCCGAAAGGCTGTTGTTACCACCTTTCAGGTAACTGGTAACTGCAGATTCTCGGCTACCAACCACCAACTGAGGCTCTGACGCACTATTGGTGACAAATCTAGTACCTGGACTTTCTGGTTCCAGGCAGACAGGATACTGTTTTGCAGTATTCTCGAATGAAATTGAGCATAGAGAACTTCTTCGAATTAAGCCACCATCTTTCACAAGAACCTCATACAAAGGTGAATAGAGGGACCCTTCTTTGCCATGACTACCTGAACCAGCTCCTTTATGGCAGTGATTTTTGCCTGGGGTAAAAACACCCTCTCCTGGGTTGTATCTATGACCAGACCCAAGTACTCTAGTCTTCATTTTTTTTCTTTTTTTTTTCAATTTCTTTATTTTAACTTATCCAGTATACAAATAAATTAACAATTCATTAATCATATATTTCAGACATATAGAGACCAATCGGATCCAATCATAATCAAAAAGACAAGATTAATTCTCCCTTGAGTACAGCAACAACTATTTATATTGAAGTAAATCATATTCTGTCCTCCATATGTCCTATTTCCCACTTTATACTTAGACAACCCTTTTTCTTATGAAGTAGCCTCAAACTAAAATAAAACAAAACCAAACACAACACAATATAGAATCAAACAAAAAAAGAAAAACAAAGCAGAGAAAGAGAGAGAAAAAAAAAAAAAGACTCTCAAGCAGATCTAACCATCGACAGGGGAGGTGGAGGCCCCAGTCAGCTCTCCCTTCCCCACCCTCTCCAGTATCCTCAGGGTACAAAGAAGAGCTTCCCTTCCTCCGAAGATTTAAATATATTCCATTGGGCCCATGTTTCTAAATAAGTCTCATATTGGTTATGAGCCAATAATAGCAAATCTTCCATCCTATTCACCTCTTCAATTTGTGTAAACCACGAAAAGATTGTTGGGGGGTCTCGTATCCAGCCACTGTCATGTAATACACGATCTAGCTGCATTAATAAGATGGCGCAAAATTGATTTACAATATATTTTCCTGGGTATATTTGAAACATGTAACAAGAATAGGGCTGGGTCTTCCGGAAGGTTGTACGCAGTAAATTTCTGTGTTATCTGCCATACTTCCCTCCAGAAGTACCCCAGTCTTGAGCAAGACCAGAAAACGTGAAGTATCATCCCTCTTTCCTCCTGACACCTCCAACATTTATCTGAAATTGTCGGGTAGTATTTGGAAGGCATACGATACCATCTTATCATAATTTTAAAATTAGTTTCTTGGGCCCTAGTGGATATTGAGGATTTTAACGCTAAATCTATTTTGTGCCTGAGAAAACGTCCTATTTAGTGTCGTTTCCCACTTTCTTATGTAGGGGGGATATAGTCCTTGGGAGGGGCAACCAGTAATGTGTCCATTTGAGAAAGCGTGTGGGAGCAAGGACCCATCTCCTCACACAGTTGCTCCAAGGGTGTCAAAGTTCTTCTAATGCCGCGTACACACGATCAGGCTATCCGGCGGACCAGAGTCCGCTGGATAATCCGCCCGTGTGTGGACTCCGGTGGACATTTTGTTCCCAAAAGTCCAGCAGCCTAAAGCCTCATACACACGGTCGGACTTGTACAAACTTTTCCGTGGACTTTTGTACAAAGTGTGTTGTCCACAAGTTTGTATTGCATACACACGGTCGGACTTTTTGACAACAAACACGAACGTGGTGACGTCACAACGTACGGACGCCACTTCAAAAGAGGACGTTCAATGACTCCAGCGCCACCTTTGGTCAACTTCTGTATTGTAGTCTGATCGTTTGCAATGGTTCTGAGCATGCGTGTTTGTACCTTGTACAAAAGTCCGATGCTTTTGCATACACACGGTCGGACTTTGCACCATCGGACTTCTGTTGTCAAAAAGTTTGTCCGTTCGCAGAGCCAACAAAAGTCCGATGAAAACAGAAAAAGTTTGTCCGATGGAGCGTACACACAGTCGGATGTTGCTCCAAAACAGCTAATTTGCATGTTTGTTGTCAAAAAGTCCGACCGTGTGTACGGGCCTTTAGAAAGAAGTTTTGACTCAAAATTGTCCGCAGGACTCGGCAGTCCTGCGGACAATCCACCCGTCTGTGTGCTAGTCCGCCGGACTTTTGAAATTAACAGACTTGCCCACACACGGAAAAGTCCATTCATTTTGAAAGTGGCTCCAGATAGACAGAACTAGTGAAGGAAGTGAATGTCGCTGCCTCCATCGGCGAGATTGACACCTCGCGAGCCCCGTAACCTGGTATGGACTTAAAGGGGAAGCCCTACGCCAAAACAACGGTGTGGGGGTCCCCCCAAAGTCCATTACAGACCCTTATCCAGTCAGGATTCGGTCAGGAAAGGGGGTGGGGACGAGCGAGCGCCCCCCCCGACCTGTACCAAGATGCGTGCCCTCAACATGGGGGGTGCTTTGGGGAAGGGGGCCCTGCGGCCCCTCCACCCCAAAGCACCTTGTCCCCATGTTGATGAGGACAAGGGCCTCTTCTCGACAACCCTGGCCATTGGTTGTTGGGGTCTGCGGGTGGGGGGCTTATCGGAATCCGGGAGCCCCCTTTAATAAGGGGGCCCCCAGATACCGTCCCCCCTCCCTATGTGAATGAGTATGGGGTACGATGTAAAACACAAGTTTTTAAAATAATTTATTAGACAGCTCCGGTGGTCTTCCATCTTGGGGGGTCTTCTCGCCAGACTCCTCCGCTATCTTCTGCTCTTTTTCTAGCTCTTTTACTAGTGGAGGAGCCCGGCTTTCTTCTTCGTCGCCGCCACCGTCCAGGGGTCTTCTTCTGACTTTGGGGTCTTGTCTCGCTCTTCGGGGGTCTTGTCCCCCTCTTCGGTTCTTCTTGCAGGGCCTCCGCTATCTTCTTATAGCTCTTTTACTAGCGTTGGCCCGGTCTTCTGTCACTGTCGCCTTTTCAAAAGTCCGTCGTGTGTGGGCAGGTCCACTCAGAAAAGTCCGGTGGGCCTCTGCTACAAAGTCCGGCGAGTTGTCCGCCGGACTAAGTCCACCATATTAAGATCCAAGCCGCTTGCCGCAATGGGACCGCACACTGTGATTTCTCAATATTTGGCCATGTTTTAAAGCCTGAATGCCTACACCAATCTATTAATCTCACTATATGCGCCGCCTGATAATATTTCTGAATATCTGGTACCGCAACCCCACCATACCGTTTAGGCATATTCATTAAATGACGTTGTAGTCTGGGTCTTTTATGTGCCCAAATAAAATAAGTTATTAACGCATTAATCTGTTTAAAGAATTCTGGGGGTATATGAATGGTTAGAGTTTGGAACAAATACGAAAATTTAGGTAAGATTGACATTTTAATTATGTTACATTTACCAAACCACGAAAACAAGCCCTGTTGCCATTTAGCCAATAAAAGTCTCACTCTGGTCAACAAAGCTGGAAAAGTTAACACATACTTGATCCAACTTAGGTGGAATAAACGTGCCCAGATATTTAAAGCCCGTCTGAGTCCATCTAAATTTAAAATTATTTTTTAAGGCATTAATTTGAGTCAGGGACATGGATACCCCCATTGCCTCTGATTTAGACATGTTAATTTTTAAATTGGACAGTGCCCCACATTGATCCAATTCCCTTACAGGGTTTGGAATAGAAATAGCTGGCTTTGTGATAGAAAATAAAAGGTCATCGGCATATGCCGATAACTTATAATTTTGATCTCCAACTGCCAGACCCGTGGTGTCCGGATTTTGCCTGACTCTACAGAGAAGTGGCTCCAATGAGAGGGCGAAAAGAAGAGGTGATAAAGGGCACCCTTGATGGGTGCCATTAGAGATAGAGAAAGGTTCAGACAAAAATCTGTTTACTTTAATTTGTGCTTTGGGTCCTGAATATAAACTTGATATCCATCCAACCATCCTCTCCCCCACACCCACATAATGTAAGACCGCAAACATAAAGGACCAATTAACTCAGCCAAATGCCTTTTCGGCGTCTGTGTTCAAAAAAACAGTCAGCGTATTGGAGAGGTCGGCCAGATCAATAAGGTTCAGGGTTTTGATAGTATTATCCCGGGCCTCACGAGTTGGAATGAAGCCTACCTGGTCCATATGTATTAATGTTGTCAAATGTGGTTTAACCACTTAAGGACCAGGCCTCTTTTATAGACTTGATTCAGAAGCGATTCAGTTCGCATTGTGTGCTATACAAGTATTTCATTCATTCATTCATTCATTCATTCATTCAGACTTGGTGTTTACATGTTTAAAACTGTTTTTTTTGCTAGAAAATTACTTAGAACCCCCAAACATTTTATATTGTTTTTTTCCTAACACCCTAGAGAATAAAATGGCGGTCATTACAATACTTTTTTTCACACCGTAGTTGCGCAGCGGTCTTACAAGCACACTTTTTTTGGAAAAAAATCACTTTTTTGAATAAAAAAACAAGAAAAAAGTAAAATTAGCCCAATTTATTTTAGATTGTGAAAGATAATGTTACGCTGAGTAAATTGATACCCAACATGTCATGCTTCAAAATTGCGCCCGCTCGTGGAATGGCGTCAAACTTTTAGCCTCAAAAATCTCCATAAGCGACATTTAAAAAATTCTACAGGTTGCATTCTTTGCGTTACAGAGGAGGTCTAGGGCTAGAATTATTGCTCTTGCTCTACCGATCGTGGCGATACCTCACATGTGTGATTTGACCGCCTTTTTTATATACGGGTGCTACTCACGTATGCACTCGCTTCTGCGCGTGAGCTTGTCGTGACGGGGTGTTTTTAAAAACCTTTTTTTTTTCTTATTTATTATATTTGTTTTTATTTATTTTTACACAGTTTTAAAAAAAAAAAAATGGATCACTTTTATTCCTATTACAAGGAATGTAAACATCCCTTGTAATAGAAAAAAGCATGACAGGTCCTCTTAAATATGAGATCTGGGGTCAAAAAGTCCTCAGATCTCATATTTTGACTTAAATGCAAAAAAAAGAAAAAAAAAAGTAATTTGAAAAAATGACATAAAAAAAAATATACCTTTAAGAGGTATGGGCGGAAGTGACGTTTTCACGTCGCTTCCGCCCTTTTATGGTATAGAGACGAGTGGGGGCCATTTTAGCCTCACTCGTCTCTATACCCAGCTAGGAAGAGGACCCAATCGCCTCCGCCACTACCGACAGCTCCGGTAAGTGGCGGGAGGGGGTGGTACCTCTCCCGCCGCCGATAGTAGTGATCCGCCACGGAGACCACCGTTATCGTACAGACGACCAGCGCCTGAAGAGATGGATATCTCGGTTGTGGCAACAGCTGCTGCCGTTACCGAGTTATCCCTCTTCAAAAATAGGACGTACATCTGCGTGCGCTGTTTGTTAAGTGGTTAATACGGGTAGCCAATATGTTTGTGAATCATTTAAGATCGACATTTAATAATGAATCAGGACGGTAATTGCCGCATACTGAAGGGTCCTTGTCCTCCTTAGGTATCACAGAGATGTGTGCTTTCAGGGTTTCTGGTGTAAATCCTTTACCCTGTCCTATTGCATTAAATGTTTGCACCATCTGCTTACCCAACTGAGGGAGAAATGTCTGATAATATTTATGTGTGAAGCCCGGTGCCTTGCCAGATTTAGATGCTCTGATGGCCTCTTGTAGTTCCTCTAAAGTAATGGCAGCTTCCAGTTCTTCTCAAACCTGTTCTGACAACTGACAATAGTCTTCTTACTGGTTTTAAAGAAGACTTCTCTAGGTTGAGGACCCAACCTAGGTATTCCAGGTAGTTGACTGTGGTGACCAAGCTTTGGTCTAAGTGGGCTATTAAGAGCAGGGCGTCTAAGTGCGCTATAACCATTATACCCTGGGCCCTTAATCTGGCCAGAGGAGGAGCCAGGACCTTTGTGAACACCCAAGGTGCAGTAGCTAGGCCGAAGGGCAGAGCTACAAACTTAAAATTACATTTTTCCACAGATATTTCTGATGAGTGGGGAAAAAAGGTACATGCAGGTATGCATCCTTGATGTCTATTGATGCCAGAAGTTCTCCTCCTTGCAGGATGGACTAAGATTCCATGCCAAAAAGATCAAATTTTTAGGAACTGGCTTAATTTCTTGGGATCTAGGATGGGTCTGACATCTCCATTTGGCTTTGGCACCATGAAAAGGTTTGAATAAAACCCAATCCCTGCTCTTCCATGGGAACCACCATGATTACCTTTTGCGACAAAAGTCGCTCCAACACTTGAAAGAGAGACTTCTTTTTCTCTGGGTCTTTGGGAATACTTGATCTGAGGAACCGAGGAGATGAGAATTCTCAGAACTCTAGTCTGTAACCTAGAGTTATTGTGGAGACCACTCATCTGTCCTGAAAATCCTCCTGCCAGAACCTTGAGAAGTGTAGCAGTCTTACCCCCAATCAACGAGCAGGGGCGCCCCTTCATAAAGAGACTTTAGCATTCTGTTTTGTAGATTTCCTCCCCCAGGACTTCTTTTGTCCCTGGGGTTGACTCTGAGTTTTACCTCTTGAACCAGATGGAGGAGACCGTTGTGACTGCCTGGAGGCTGATGCCCCTGGCACTGGAGAAAGAGCCCGTGTAATTGAGGGACGTTTACGCCTTTTCTAAACAAGCAAAAGGGTACTTTCCCCACTTGAGATTTTTTGGATATAATTGTCTAAATCATCCCCAAACAGCCTTACACCACGGAAGGGAAAACCAGCCAGGAGCTTTTTGCATGGTGTTTCGGCTGACCAATTTTTCAAACATGATTCTACGTATATGCACCAACCCAAGCATAAGGCGAGAGGTCTGAAGGATAGAATCTCTGATTGCGTCAACTGCAAAACACAAAGCTAACTTCCGGCCTGCTGTTCAGGGAAAACCTTGAGCACCTGCTTCAATTGGTCTCTCAAAGATTGACATACCCCAATTGCCGCCACTGCAGTTTGAGCTACTGAACTTGCAGAGGAAAAACATTTTTTTAACAGGAATTAAATGTTTTTATCGGTTAGATCCCTAAGCATTTGAGCGTTGTCAACAGGACAAGTCAGACTTTTATTCACAGAGGATATAGCGGCGTCAATTGCCATTATACCCCACATCTTTCTGAATTTTTCCTCCATAGGATAAAGTGTTGAAAACTTTTTAGGAGGAAAATTTTTTTTATCTGGGTGATCCCACTCAGAATAAATAAACGTTTCCAGCAATAAATAAACAGGAAAAGCATGCGCAGCTTGAGGAGGCTTCAGTGAACCCAAACAAGATGTGGGTTTTTCAACCGACTCAGTTATGGGTAACTTAAATGTGGAGCAGACCATTTCCGCACTTGATTCCTTTTTTTGTATATTTTTTGGGGATATTTATTATAGCAAAAAGTAAAAAATAATGCGTTTTTTTCAAAATTGTTGTTTTTTTTGTTTATAGCGCAAAAAATAAAAACCGCAGAAGTGATCAAATACCATAAAAAGAAAGCTCTATTTGTGGGAAAAAAAGCACAACAATTTTTTTTGGGAGCCACGTTGCACGACCGCGCAATTGTCAGTTAAATCGATGCAGTGCCAAATCACAAAAAAACGCTCTGGTCTTTTGGCCAGCAAATGGTCCAGGGCTTAATTGGTTAAGACCCTTGGGATGGTTATTATTTATTCATACATCCATGCCATACTACTATATATCAACTTTATACCTTGTGAACAATTGTAACATTTTGCAGTGTATAGAACTGTAGATTCCACCATTAGTAAATTTTTAACTGCTTTACCGGAGGAAGAAAATAAATTTGGAAACGGTCTGACAGTTCTATCTAAATGCAGTCCTACGCATGGTGTTTTGATTTCAAGATACCAAACGTGTATGATAGTCATATTTTTTTATGTTACTTGGTCTTAAAAAAGCATGCACATTGTCAAGTGTAATTATTATTTTACTTCTTTAGCATATATGGGAAAGGATCACCATAAATTCTGCTAAATGGACTCAATTTATAATTTCAGTAAACCCAAACCAACAAAATATATGCTCATGAATAAAATATGTGTTATATGTATATCTCCTAATTTCATTGCAGATGCATATTGCAAAATTAAATTTTTGAAAATGCAATTGTTAAAAATTAAAAAATTTCTGAATTGTACAATTGCACCAAAGAACATAAGAAAGGCCCAAAGGCATTTCAATTATGAGGGGGCAGATTTCCCTAGATTCCATAAGCATTTTGGCACTACACTACATTTTGAAACGCCAGAACATTAGCAAAACATACCCCAAAAATGTCCAGAAAGCTAGATTTATAATATTAATTAGGCAGGTTTTTAATTTCCTCATTAATAGAGATATTAAGTTGCATGAGTGTTTCAAAGAGACCACGGCACAAAGATTAGACCTTGATTCTGGATTTAAACAGATATTTAAGGTTATGGAGAAACAAATCAAAATTTGGTGGGATATCACCATGTTAGAGCAATACCTTAAAGAAGAAATGGCTCCAAGAAGTCTCAGGAGAGACCTTGGTCCCAATGATGCTTTGGAGGATGAACATCTAATCAAAGAATGAAGCCATTTTTTCAATCAGTGTGAAAAGAAATTACAGTATATACTCGAGTATAGGCCGACCCGAATATAAGCCGAGGCACCTAATTTTACCACAAAAAAATGGTAAAACGCATTGACTCGAGTATAAGCCTAGGGTGGGAAAATGCAGCAGTTACTGGGTAAACAATGACCATCTGCAGCCTCACTGTGCCCATTTGCAGCCTCACTGTGCTCATCTGCAGCCTCATTGTGCCCATCTGCTGCCTCAATGTGCCAATTTGCAGCCGTACCTTTGATTACTAACACAGCGGGTGTTTCCTGCTGTGTTATGCAGTCTGTTTGGCCGTCCACTGTAATAAAGCCCCTCCTCCACCATGATAGACAGAACACTGATACAGTTTCCCAGCATTGTATCAGTGTTCCTCTATCACGGACGATGAGTAGGCTGGGCTTTGTTACAATGGACGGCCAAACAGACTGCATAACACAGTGGAAGACACTCGCTGTTTTAGTAATCAAAGGTACGGCTCACTCGAGTATAAGCTGAGGGGGGTTTTCAGCCTAAAAAATGGGCTGAAAATCTCAGCTTATACTCGAGTAGATACGGTAATGGGAATCATAATTGTCAGAAAGAAACATAAACTACGTCTTTTGGAATCCCAACTGGACACACTTAAAGTTAAAGTGCCACCTTTCTCTGATACCCCAGAGTATCTAGCTAAAACTGAAAAACTTCAGCATTATCTTAACAAACAAGATAATGAGACTAAGAATATAAAAAATAAAAAATATCAAAGAGATATGAAGAATTATAAAGATAACAAAATTTACAAATGGCAGGATTCCATTGTACAATCGACCGAGGGGGCCGATGGAACCCACCCACTACCATCTACCTCTGGTACTGGTCCCCATCCAAGTATAACACAGGGAAAGAAAGGGAATAAAAAAGCTATGAAGGTACACCATCCACAAGTACCATATGGTGGGGAAGGAGATGGGGGATGCAAACAAACTGAAAAATTATGAATACGGAAAAAAAACATCAAGTGCAGCCACTGTGCCCATCAAATGTAGCCATTGTGTCATCAATTGCAGTCATTGTGCCATCAATTGCAGCCACTGTGCCCATCAAATGCAGCCACTAAGCCCATCAATGCAGCCACTGTGCCATCAATTTCAGCCACTGTGCCCATCATATGCAACCACTGTGCCCATCAATGCAGCCACTGAGCCCGTCAAATGCAGCCACTGTGCCCATAAAATTCAGTCACTGTGCCATCAAATGCAGCCACTGTGCCCATCAAATGCAGCCACTGTGCCCATCAAATGCAGCCACTGTGCTCATCATATGCAGCCACTGTGACCCCAGCCCCTCCCTCGCGCTCTCTTGCTATCTGACCGCCACTTACCCCATCTTGGTGGTGGGTCAGGCAGCAGGTGATGGCAGCGAGCTGTGGGACGGGGAGCGTGATGTAAAGTGACCACCCACAGCCTGGAGCTTGAGGACAGCTCTGAAGCCTGCCTATGTTAAAGTTTGCCTAATTCTCAGAGTTCAGCTTTAAGGGTCCTCTTGGATGTACAGGAGAAGTATATGGTATGCCAAGGTGCTAACACTCAAGAAAACAATATGTGCTTTTATCATAGAGCTAATTATTAGAAATAATGTAAAAAAAATATATTTCTAATGCACATACTTTTTGAAAGACTTTTTAATCACTATGAGAATAAACTATAAGAAGTGGAACATGGGCTGAGTTGATACCTATAGCAGCCTATCCACTCACACTGTACTAAGGAATGTAATCTCATACTATGGCCAACCAATGAACTTTTGCTCCAGTTTTCCAATACTCCAGCTTTGACTATTAAACCACTAGATGTATAATATATGTATGTGAGCTGTCAGATGCTAGATACAACTCAATTGTCTAAAAGCAAAAACACACATATACTGTGTCAGCATCTGTCAAACTTTGAAGAATATGACAAATAGGTCTTTATGTAGTGTGAGATGGAGATCAATCAAATATGAGCTTCTTAAAAATGACTGCGTTTACGGGAGCTGTAGGCTGCCTAAGTTCGTGTTACTTACATAGCACAGCTTACATACTGCAGCAGTCATGAGTATGTGATGTAGGCCTTTGACACTGCCAGAGACGGCTCTAGGCTTTGTGAGGCCTTAGGCGAAATTTAGACATGAGGCCCTACTCACGAAAGAAAGAAAAGGGATGGAGGGAGTAAGAAATAAAGAGGAATGGAGAGAGGGAGGAAGAAAGAAAGAGGGATGGAGAGAGGAAGAAAGAAAGGAAGAAAAGAAAGAAAGAAAAAGGGATGGAGAAAGAAAGAAAGAAAGAAAGAAAGAAAGAAAGAAAGAAAGAAAGAAAGAAAAAAAGGGGATGGAGAATAAAAGAAAGAAAAGGGCTGGAGGGAGAAAGAAAGAAAAAAAGAGGGGTGGAGGGAGGAAGAAAGAAAGAGGGATGGAGAGAGGAAGAAAGAAAGAAAGAAAGAAAGAAAGAAAGAAAAAGGGATGGCGGGAGAATACAGAAAGAAAAAAAAAAGAAATAATTGGAGAGAGAGCAGAGTTAAGGTGCATTCTATGTACAGAAGGAACAGTTCAGAACTGCATTTCACACCAGCCACTTTAAATAAAAACCGACTCCACCAAATCCTCATCCTACACAGGATCCCCATTCCTCTTCAAGTAAAAATCCTCCCTTCCCCCCAAATCGTCTTCGCCTGCCATAAATCCTTTTTTTTTCTCCTCCACCATAAAGGTCCCAACACAGACCTTAGTTATGGTGCGGGTTTAGGCTCTATGTGCAGACGGGAGATGTTCTTTCTCCTAGACTCCTCCTCATCTGGTCTGTCATGAGTTGAGGAGGAGCCTAGGAAAAGCTGCCTCGGCTCTGTTACTCTGTGCGGTAACTGGCGTGGGAGATGCTGCGGGCACCAGCAAGTGCAGCATCTAGATCGATGCCTGAGCAGCCTGACACTTGCGATGTCAGACCCCTTCCTGTACATTACACCAGCTGCACCCAGGCGGGAGGGTTCAGTGCACCCACGCGGAGAGCTGTGCTGTCACTTCTGCAGAAGCTCGGCTTCAGTATTGAAAAGTGACAGCAATGCCCGGAAAGCACAAGGCAGCGACGGAGGTGACGGTGATTGATCACAGGAAAATTAGGCGGCCGGGAGGCCCCCCAGTGAGTGTGGGACCTTAGGTGACCACCTAATTTGCCTAATTAAAGAGCCACCTCTGGACACAGCACCCTAAAAGTAACATGTACAGAAGAAACTGAATTTATCCACTCATGCATACATACGGTTTAACACCATTAACACTATTACCCTACCCAATACTCCTGCCTGTATCTGACTACTCTTTTGCATAATATTTAGTTTACTGTCTCTAGACTGTAGCTTTACTGTCCTTACTCACTCTGTGGTGGGGTGATCCTGAGAGATGCGACCTGACACCAGCATGCACCGAGATCCATCTCAGCTTCCTAAATTAATCCTTTTATAGTCTATGTGTATATATATTTCCTTTCCTTCTTCTTAATGCATTGCCAATTTGGAACTTGAGTTTAATCAACCATAATCAGAGTTCACAATTTGTCTTGCAATACTACTTGGCACGTAGATAAAGTTGCAGTGCACGCTTACTAATTTATTGTGCCCAACAATCGATCTGAATCTTTACACCCAGTAGCAAGACTCTTGGACTTTTTCCCCTTGCCCCCTTCCTTTTACCAGGACTCAAAATCTTTGTGTAGTCTAAATTTAGCATTCAGAAGACAGGGCCTCCACTCGTTTGTCCCTGCTCAGGTTTTCTGGACCTGTCACATACTACCCTAATGGAGCATTTCCTATTTTCTCCCTTGCAGCCAGTTTGCTATTCTTTAGGGATTCTCCTTCTCCACAGAAGACAGACACAGCCCACATACTTATAGAATGTGTGGATTAGCTGGCTTGTAGTTCATTACTACAGACCACATTTCCCACACACATCTACTTTTTTTCAACCCTCATCAGTGCACGCAAATGCATGGAAATCATGAGCTTAATTTAGCTTCATCTTCAAGTGTAAATTATTCTGTAGGGGAGCACAGTAGGCAGGAATGTCTAGAAACAGCTATTCATCTTAGTAGCAGTGAAGGTTGCTATATAAAAAAAAAAAATCTCAGAAGGCACTTGACACTCAGGTGGTGCCTCCAGACTCATAAATAAGGGTTTCTAGTTAGCAGAAGGCCTATCTACTGCTGAGAATAGGCCTTCATAAAGAAGAAAAGGTAAATGGTCATTGAGTCCTCTCCAAACTACCTGATTGCGCTGACATCTGAGAGTCATCCCCATTGTCTCCTGCTGTCCATTTGTAAACTCGTAATGATTCAGAAGTCTGATGCAACCAACAATCACCTCTTGAACACATCCACAAATAATCTCTAGATACATTCTGCCTTAAAGAGCTGAAAGGTTAACCCCTTCCAAAATGACCAAAATTACCACTAAGAGGTTTGTGTAAAGAGAGAATTTTGATTTTCCGAGAGACCATTGGTTGTTCTTAGAAGCCAGCTCCATTTTGATCTTTTGAACCCAGAAGACAAAGACTGCTTTCTTTTATTATTCTTCCTGCAGATCATCAATGAGCATGAACTTCACATCCTGAACCTGCACAGCAGGAGGAATGGAAATGTTAGGATAGCTTAGTATTCCATCTGAAAGAACTGACATTTACAGATGTGAAGGGACCTGAATGGTAAGGAGGTAGCGTGGCTGATGCTTGGTATTCCCAAACTGTTACCGAAAAGGATTATAGAATTTTTTAAACAAAGTGAGGCTACTTTTAAAATATATGTTAAACCTTAACTACTTCATGACCAGTAGGTTTACAACATTGACCTGAAACTCTATGTTTAGCTAAGGAAAGTGAAAAGTAGTGCTGGACCCATAAAGTGATCTTATGGGTATTGCTATCTTAAGGTATTGGTAATTGTTGGTTATCCTCGCGCTACAATGGTAAAACAAAAAGAGCTAATATGGTTGCAGCAAACCACCGACAGAGGTGCAAACCCTCCCCTCAAGTAATACTAATGATAAAGAATGGTGTTGCGCTCCACACAAAATTAATTAAATCAAATAATAGTGAATAAATAATCGCATACAAAATCTAAAAAACACACCTATGCGATTATAACAAATTAATTTAAACTGTATCTATACCCTATATGCATAAAATCATTATAAAGTGACTAATAGGATATTCAGATAATACACATAATCCTAGTATCATTTATAAAGTGATCAGTAAAGAAATTCAAATAGTCTACGTATTCCTAATAAAGTGCAAGTGAAGCAATAAATAGCGAAATCGCAGGTAATAATAATAATAATCCAGAAGGGTGTGCAATCTAAGATGTGTCTCAATCCATAAAAGTGCATCCAAGTGAAAAAATATATATGCGTTAAAAATTGTATAAAAATAAAATCCAGCAAGTAAATAAACGAAAAATAAATAAAACTAGATATAAACCACAATCCAAAAAAATTCTTAAAGTGTCTCTATTTGTCGAAAAAATGGCAATCCATATCAGGTCATGCAAATAAGTGAGTCCACACTGTGCTGTGTAAAAGGTTAATTCTGTGAACAAACACGGGATAGTTCCACCGGTGATCTTACAACTCCTCAAAGCAGGTGCTCACACACTGAGTGCAGTGGGTACCTTACCTCACTGCTGTCAGTTAGACAGCAATATGCTCCAATGGTTAAGGTGTATATCCTCAGTTGGTATAGGCACAGCAATATGCTCCAATGGTTAAGGTGTATATCCTCAGTTGGTATAGGCACAGCAATATGCTCCAATGGTTAAGGTGTATGTCCTCAGTTGATATAGGCACCACAGACAATTCCCTCCAGGTACTCAGCCATGGAACACAGATCAAACCCGGAAAAAAGAAGGGCTCCAATAGTGAAGTAATGTCAAACAGATTTTATTGTAAAAAGGACAAAGTCCTGGGTACTCACATTTAGTAGCACAATTAAGAGCAAAAAGTTACAGTTAAAAGACGAACGGACTCCTCGTTCGTACCCCGGACATCGCTTCCGGTAGGTAGGATTTGCCTAGGAGGATACCGGAAGCGACGTCCGGGGTACGAACGAGGAGTCCGTTCGTCTTTTAGCTGTAACTTTTTGCTCTTAATTGTGCTACTAAATGTGAGTACCCAGGACTTTGTCCTTTTTACAATAAAATCTGTTTGACATTACTTCAGTATTGGAGCCCTTCTTTTTTCCGGGTTTGATCTGTGTTCCATGGCTGAGTACCTGGAGGGAATTGTCTGTGGTGCCTATATCAACTGAGGACATACACCTTAACCATTGGAGCATATTGCTGTGCCTATACCAACTGAGGATATACACCTTAACCATTGGAGCATATTGCTGTCTAACTGACAGCAGTGAGGTAAGGTACCCACTGCACTCAGTGTGTGAGCACCTGCTTTGAGGAGTTGTAAGATCACCGGTGGAACTATCCCGTGTTTGTTCACAGAATTAACCTTTTACACAGCACAGTGTGGATTCACTTATTTGCATGACCTGATATGGATTGCCATTTTTTCGACAAATAGAGACACTTTAAGAATTTTTTTGGATTGTGGTTTATATCTAGTTTTATTTATTTTTCGTTTATTTACTTGCTGGATTTTATTTTTATACAATTTTTAACGCATATATATTTTTTCACTTGGATGCACTTTTATGGATTGAGACACATCTTGGATTGCACACCCTTCTGGATTATTATTATTATTACCTGCGATTTCGCTATTTATTGTTTCACTTGCACTTTATTAGGAATACGTAGACTATTTGAATTTCTTTACTGATCACTTTATAAATGATACTAGGATTATGTGTATTATCTGAATATCCTATTAGTCACTTTATAATGATTTTATGCATATAGGGTATAGATACAGTTTAAATTAATTGTTTGTTATAATCGCATAGGTGTGTTTTTTAGATTTTGTATGCGATTATTTATTCACTATTATTTGATTTAATTTATCTTAAGGTATTGATGTTGATGTAGGTGATCTGGCTCCTGGGCAAGGAAGGAGCTTCCACACCCTTTGTGGTCTCCTTGGCTTGTAGTGTAATAAGACAAAATGTAAACTGAAATGCCATCCCACTGCTACTAGGTCCAGATATGCCTTTATTCCATTACAGTTCAGGGGGACATTCAAAAAAAGTAACCAATGCATTTTTGGGGTCTAAAACCACCCCTTCATCAGGGCTTGAAAACGATATAAATGTATTAGAATTGAACTGGACCTTTAATGGCATTTCTTCAAATGTGATTGTTAGCACAGGTCTTGTTGGCAGCTGGTTTGGCAGGCAAAGCCTTGATGAGGGGAATGGTTTTGGACTCCCAATATGCATTGACCACTCTTTTGATTGTCCTCTTGACCTTTGTTTGAATTAACTTATATTTAAGCAGTGGTGTGGCACTTAAATTTACATTTTCGCTACATTAAGCTATGTGTTTATTCCATTCAGTAAATCAATGCATTCTCTTTTAATTATACGTATTTAAATCTGCCTTGATATCAGCTTCATGTAATGCCCTTTACAGCAGCACTCATAATCAGCATTAGAAAGCAGTAAGGATCTGCTGCATACACATGTGATAATAGGAAACATTCTGACAGCAGAAAATGCTGATTGAGCAGAGGGATGACCTCATTGTGTGCTGCTGCTCTTTTATTGTGCAGCCAGCAAGCTGGTTGTGTTATTGACTGCGCTGTGCTGCTGCAGTGAAAGCTGAGGATCTGGCTTATGTTATCTGGCTGTAATGTCTAAATTAAAAACTAGCTTAAAAAATTGCTGTAAAAGAGCCATTACTGTCACAATAGTTAGCCTCACTGACGGATCCATGATAGATGCCTGTAGGCAGGTACCTACAAAACTGTTATGTTCTTTTTGTTGAACATGGTGCACTGTGAAATCTGTTACGTTTGTTATGTTTATACAATGTATGTGGTGGCCCTGGAACTTAAAGGGTTACTGAATTTGAGTCACATAGCTCTAAAGTGTTTGTGTATTCTGATTTGGGAAGCATATAAATACAGGAGATCAGCATTGGGCAGGGGCTGTCGGTCTGTGTGTGTATAAGAGCATCCGTGCACTACGAAAGGACTTTTTTTTCCATGAGATTTCATCAGCAGGAACCCAATTGAGATTTGCCAAATAATGGACTCTAACATTTTTAGGTATGATGCCAGATTTTGGGATTGGGCACCAGAGGCAGCACAGCTATGTGAATAATGCAGCACTGTTAGGGCGAGTTGATATGCTGGAGAGACTGCTTCTGTTGTGGATGTAACAAAGATTTCCTTCAGTAAAATCTCAGTTTGTTAAAAAATGACTGCCTAGTCTGAAGTTATTTAAAGTCACAAAGTGGTGTATGTAAGGTGGATCACATAGCACGATCACATAATAGGAAAGACATTGCAGTGTAAAGATGTAGTGCAAATGTTCCTTGCGCAGCTGAGAACTTGTGGATGGTGTCGCCACTGCTGCTGACTCACAGTACAAGTATCTAAATAGGATAGTATAGTTCTATTGTTGTGCCTAAAGTTATGAAACAAAAGTATATGGTATCCTCATCCTTATATAATGACTACAAAGAAAGTTTTGAGAGAAAAAAAGGGATTTACATGGAACATCACAACCATGGTTTCCCTTAGGATCACCCAGCAAAGTAACGGACTGTCTTGATACCAATATTATAAAAATACAAATGTTTATTATTATATATAAAAAGTTTTTTTTAGAAAATAAAGAGAAAAATTGTGTAGACATAAAATTTCAATGGTTGCACAATGTAGCTATAACATAGACAAAAAGAGATATTCTAACGATATTGGGTGTCCAATTCGGTCTTTGGTTTCTACTAGTTTCGCGACTTTACTGTCGCTTCTTCAGGAGACCTTGTTTGTCTGAAATCGAAGTTTATAACAGTTTATTTAACAGAATTAGCATAGTTCAAGGCACTTTACCAGGCACTCTGACATCGACATGGTGCTTAGATTGGAGTATGGGAGGAGACTCCCAGGGGCGGGCACGCGCCTCTCCGGCGGCCCTGTAAGCCTCTCATTTGTGGGCGGCATCAGGTCCGCTGTAGCAATGAGTCACCATGGGTTTCCATGGTGACTCAAGCTGATGTGCGTCGCGACGTTTTCGCGCATGCGCAGTAGGAGCGGCGGACCCGACGACGTCATAGCTCGGCGTCTGCGTCGGGCTTTTGACGTCGTCGGGCCGGAGGTTAAAGGTGCGCCAATATGGCGCATATTCACAGCAGCGGAACGGAGGACGAAGGACCTCCAGGCTAAGAGCGGTCGTGTTTGTGTGTGGGGGGGATTTCGCCTACCGGTAAGTGCTTCCCTTCCCAAACGTCCCCTATGCTGGCTACCCAATATATATATATATTTTTCTGATCTATATCTATGCATATCTTTACTAGGTTAACTTTGCACACATAAATACCTATTGTGCATCTGGCAAAGATTTGGACCCCTCGTTGTACTCTCTATGGGCGTACTGCCTACTGTGCACCAGACTTATTACCACACCTTCCTGGGCATGTCTAATATCCTTATCTGGACCCCAGCGTTGATGAGCTGATGCATTTTTCCATGCTGCATTATTTAAAAAGCATCTGGTTATATCGGTATGTTTATGTTATACCCATAGTAAGATATAAATGATATGCTCCTTAATTAGATATATTTACTACTCAGATTCTCTGACTATTGTTTTATAGCTGACTCTGAACCTCCCGTGTCCGCCCCAAAGGGTGGTTAAAGCCTGGCTGGTTAGGACCACCCGAACTCCAAATGCTTTGTGACTTGATGCCTTTGTGGTGGTGAGCTGCACACTTCGTTTTCTATTCCTTGCCCCCTCCCCCTTTTTTTAGGGTTTTGTAAAATAATACATCAAATATGTTGAACTATGCTAATTCTGTTAAATAAACTGTTATAAACTTCGATTTCAGACAAACAAGGTCTCCTGAAGAAGCGACAGTAAAGTCGCGAAACTAGTAGAAACCAAAGACCGAATTGGACACCCAATATCGTTAGAATATCTCTTTTTGTCTATGTTATAGCTACATTGTGCAACCATTGAAATTTTATGTCTACACAATTTTTCTCTTTATTTTCTAAAAAAAACTTTTTATATATAATAATAAACATTTGTATTTTTATAATATTGGTATCAAGACAGTCCGTTACTTTGCTGGGTGATCCTAAGGGAAACCATGGTTGTGATGTTCCATGTAAATCCCTTTTTTTCTCTCAAAACTTTCTTTGTAAATAGGATAGTAGCCAGCTGGCAAGGAAAAGGGGTGACTTGGCGGATTTGACAGAGGTCCCTGGTAGAGAAGGGATTAGGGTGCTTGGGTTCCTTCCCTAGCGATCGGAACCCCATACTTGGGTTTGACCAGGGCCAGCCCTACCATGGGACCCAATGGGACCATGGCTCCAGTCGGCATTTAATAGAGGTCAGCAGCCAGGTGGTGCCGTGGCCCCGGGCATGACATTTGGGGGGGGGGGGGGGTGAAATTTCACACCAGTACTGTATGTGTCACTGCTAGCTGCCTCCTCCTTATTTTAAGTTCCTGTGTCCCCCGCGATCCGGTGTTCTGCCTAATACAGTCCGCCCATCAAATGCTGTCCGCTCCGTACTGCGCATGCGCAGTACGGAGCAGCCGAAGCTTCGGAAAAACTCCGAAGTTGAACGGCGCCTGCGCCATGAGTGGAGGAGGTAGCCCCACTATCCAAGCGGACATAGGGTTAAGAATTTTAGAGGGCCCCTCGCGGGCGAGCTTCGCTCGCCACGCTTCGGGCTCGGCCTCGCTGCGCTCGGCTCTTTTTTATTCTAACTCTATGTCCACTTGGATAGTGGGGATAGAACCTGGACTCACGGCGCAGGCGCCGTTCGTCCTCGGGAATTTTCGGAATCTGTGTTCCTGTGTACTGCGCCCAATCACAGTGCGCTGGACACTGAACATGGCAGCCAGGGCGCAGGGGAGACAAGCAAAAATGTGAGCCGCCCCCGCTGCTGTCTTCTCCTCCTTCTATCCTCCGGACCGATGCAGGCCAGGACAAGGAGGTGAGTGAGTCTCCCTCATGAGAGTCATGTTACTAGCCCTGGGAGGATGAGAGAGCGAGAGAGAGAAGGAAGGAAGGAATACTGTAGGCAGGACAGTATAGTGTAGTATGGTGGACAGTGTAGTGTAGTATAGTGGGCAGTGTAGTGGTTACTATAGTGGTCAGTGTAGTGGTTAGTCTAGTGGTCAGTGTAGTGGACAGTATAGTGTAGTGGACAGTATAGTGGTTAGTGTAGTGTAGTATAATATAGTGGACAGTGTAGTGTAGTATGGTGGTCAGTGTAGTAAGGTGGTCAGTGTAGTATAGTGGTTAGTGTAGTGGATAGTATAGTATAGTGGTCAGTTTAGTGGACAGTATAGTGGTTAGTGTAGTGGATAGTATAGTATAATGGTCAGTGTAGTGGACAGTATAGTGGTTAGTGTAGTGGATAGTATAGCGGTCAGTGTAGTGGACAGTATTGTATAGTGGTTAGTATAGTTCTCAGTATAATGGACAGTACAGTGGTCAGTGTAGTGGTCAGTGTAGTGTACAGTGTAGTGAACAGTATAGTGGTCAGTGTAGAGTAAAGTATAGTGGTTAGTGTAGTAGTCAGTGTAGTTCTCAGTGTAGTGGACATTACAGTATAGTCGTCAGTGCAGTAGACAGTATGGTATAGTGGACAGTACAGTGGTCAATGTAGTATAGTGGTCAGTGTAGTCTACAGTATAGTGGTCAGTGTAGTGTAGAGGGCAGTATAGTATAGTGGACAGTACAGCGGTCAGTGTAGTGGACAGTATAGTGGTCAGTGTAGTGGACAGTATAGTATAGTGGACAGTACAGTGGTCAGTGTAGTATAGTGGTCAGTGTAGTGGACAGTATACAGTAGTTGTCAGTGTAGTGTAGTGGACAGTATAGTGCAGCGGCGCTTTGCCGGTGGTTCGGAGGCGCCGCCCATTGATTTCAATATGTAGGGGTGCTTTATGCCGCGTACACACGTAGCCAACTATCCGGCGGACTTAGTCTGACGGACTTCCCGCCGGACTGTCTGTCGGACTTTCCGAACGAGCTACTTCCACCGTACTTTTGGGTAAAAAAAAGTCCGCCGGAGCCTACACACGGGGGGATTGTCCGGCGGACTTGAGTCTGATTGTGTGTACGCGGCATTAGGAGCAGTGTATTCACTTTTGGTGGGCGTGATTTTTTTTTTTTGGGGGGGGCAGCATTTCATTCTTGGTCCCAGGCAGCACCATGTCTTGGGCCAGCACTGGGTTTGACTGTGGTACAGGGCCACCCAGGGACCTGACTTGAGGGTCAGGTTGAGGGGAGAGAAGATTAGAAATGTGATAATCAGGTCACAGGGAGAGAGATGAGTTATTATGGGCTGGTGAAGTTCAGTACTTGCTCCGCATCACTGGATGAGAAACATGCACAGTGCCACAGCAGGCTGAAGTAAATGGCGCTTGGCTGAGAGTAAAACAAGTTGTAAGGTAAACCAGATTTCCAGCACCAGAAAACCAGTGTGGATCTATGCATGTGCCCGTGCTTATGTGCATTGCACATATGCTCATATTTCCAAACGAAGGAGCAATGATAGATGTACTGTTCCATGTGCATGTGGGCCCTTGCAAACATGCACATACCAATTATCGTGGGCACTTGGCACCCAATAAACTATTTAAACTAGTCTGCTACCATGAGCAGATGCTGAATGGTGTTCAGCTTGTTCCTTTGTCCCTGAGACCTGATCTTCTGTACCTGCTTACCCATGTATGACCCGGCTTGCCTTTGGACATTGCTTCTGCCTAACCTGTGTTCACCTAATTATTCTGACCTCAGCCTGTTTACTAAACTCGTCTTTGCCTGCGTATTCTGTACTGCTTTCCTGGCTGATATTGACCTTGGCCTGCCTAATGGACTCTGCCTGTTGATTTGGTCCCTCGCTGCCCAATTTGTCTCCTGATGCTGCTCCTGTCTTCTGCTCTGGTGTAAAGCTGCTTCCGCATCCTGTTCTAAAGACTACCAGCTCTACTGGACATCACCAGCCAGCTACATGGCACGCGTGTCAATCCTTGCCTTCACACTGTTTCCATCTTCAGGAGTGTTGGGCAGGAGGTAAAAAGGAGGCCTCCACAACATTCGATTTTAAGCAGGTACATGATACAAGTGAAGTAACATTGAGAGTTAGGCTAAATGACTATAAGGACAGAATTGTCCCTCAGATATAGAGCGTGCCACCTTAACACTAAGTGTTTCAGGAAAATACCTCTGGCAGCCTCTAGGGGGATGAGAGTACATTTTTCTGTGTTATCATCCAAACCTGCTTACATTAGACATGGGCCCCCGGTTTGGTTCGAACATTGCAAAAGTTTGGAACCAAATAACGAACCCCATTAAAATCTTTGGAACCCGAACTGGAGAAATCAAAAGTGCCCATTTTGAAGGCTTAGATGCAAGTAAATGGGCATACAATGTATCAATGAACACAAAGTTTGTAAAAAAAACATCATTTTTAAATGAACAATGATATACTGACATAATGATGCTTAAAAGGAGACAATAAAAATAAGAAAAAACAATAAAAATTTAGGATGTCCGTGGTGCCTGCACACCGTAACCCTATAGAGGTACTCTTAAAGGGGTTGTAAAGGTTTTTTTATTTTCTAAATAGGTTCCTTTAATCTAGTGCATTGTTGGTTCGCTTACCTTTTCCTTCGATTTCCCTTCTAAATGTTTTTTTTCTTTGTTTTCTTTGTCTGAAATTCTCACTTCCTGTTCCTCCTCAATAAGCTGTTCAGTAAGCTGTTCTGGCTGACTAAACACCACTCGGATGATGGTGTGAAGTTTACTGAGGAGAAACAGGAAGTGAGAAATTCAGACAAAGAAAAAAAGCATTTAGAAGGGAAATTGAAGGAAAAAGTAAGTGAACCAACAATGCACTAGCTTAAAGGAACCCATTTGGAAAATAAAAAACAAAGCTTTACAACCCCTGAAAGACAGAATTGCCCTTGCTGTCAAAAATTGAAATGATAGGCACCTGTTAAACAGATGCAAAAAAATTGGCCTTTGGGTGTTGGTAGTGCCTGCCCACCATAACCCTATAGAGGTACTCTAGATAAAAGCAAGAATTGGCCTTGCTGTCAAAAATGTAAATGATATGCACCTGTCAAACAGGTGCGGAAAAATTATTTGGTGCCACTGTTGCCTTCACTCCGTAATGCTATATAGGTACTCTTGGTGAAAGCAAGAATTGGCCTTGCTTTCAAAAATTTAAATGGCACGCACCTGTCAAACAGGTGTGGAAAAATTGGTCCTTGGGTGTTAATTGTGCCCATGAAACCAACACCAAAAAAATTCTTCCAGATGAAATCAACACTCGCAAAGCTGGGCAGCCTAGACAGTTTTTCAGAGATTCCAGATGCAAAAAGCACAGTGACATTGGCATCTCGGCATCAGGGTCTTAGCTGCTTCTAATACAGGACTGATTAATTTTGATAAATCTCAGCTGGTCCACAGAGTCTATGGACAGACTCGCTCTCTTATCTGTCACAAAACCTTTGGCAGCACTGAATGCCTGTTTGGAATGCACACTGGTTGCAGGGCAGTCCAGCAGATTGCATACTAGGCAAGTTCTTGCTAGCGGTCTATTCTCATGACCCAGTAACCCAGTGGATTGTCACCTGGAAAGCTCTCCATGTCTGTTTTCTTCCCTAGATAATCTCCCACCATATGATGCAGATACTGCCAATGGGATGTGAAAGTTGACACCCTTGGGCGCCAAGGACTAAAAAAAATTTGAAAAGCATCACTGAGGCAGCCCCCTTCTCCACCGCTCCTCTCTTGACCAACAGAAGTCTCAAAACAATGTTTTCCACGAGACTGTAACTTATCAGAGTCTGAAAAACAGAAAACAAAAAAACACTGCACTATCCAAAAAGAAAAAGCAGCTAACACACTAAGCTGGATAATTTAGTTCAAATAATATGTACATAGAAAGTGTTGAGCTAAAAAAAGTGTTACGTGAAAAATGTGACAAAAGTGACTTGTGTATTTTGCCAAATGCCAATTCTGACAATTATTTAGCAACTTAAAACATAATCAATACAAAACTAACATAGACATATATATATAGAGAAAAAGTCCTTTCGTAAAAAGTCAAATGTGATCCCCCTTGGTGCAGAATGAAGAGATGGAAAAGGCCTTCAGTCCATAGAAATATTGATCATAAACACCCTGGTGCCGACACTGCCATACAGAACAGATGTAAGCTTACCAACTCCAATTGGCCCAAGCGAGCGCACGCTCCAAGGGTCAAAAGCGCTTTAGTATCATGCAGCTGAGGGGCCCTCTGCCCGAAAAATGTTAAAGCTGGACACTCAATGCTGAAAAGACGAAGGAAGACGAAACAGGCATAGACTCCTCCCACTGGCTCCTCTGGTTGCGCAATTTTGCGGGCTTTTCTGTAGAGCTCCTCCCACGCTTACGCACCACAGTGAAAGTCTTTGTCTTAGTAAAGATGGTGCAGTCCAAAATATTCTCCCTCTATTCCAATAAACTCACATGTATGTCTTTCTCCATTGCGAGAGGTAACGGCAAATCCCGGACTACGAGCCCACGCGTGTAGCACTTACCCCCGAAGGAGCGGCTGAGTACCAGCGCTACATACATATAACTATATATCTATATATAATATACACACATAGACATATATATATTTATATATTTTTTTCCTGGACCTCCCCAAGTCAGCCTACTATGGGTCAGCTCCGCCCCCTCTGACCCCTCCAGGACCACCTTTTTCTTAGCCTATAAAGGACGGCTGTCTGCCCACAATGTTCTTTTTTCGTCCTCGAACCCAGACGCCTTTTAACGTTCATTTTTCTTCTTTTTTTTCTTTCTTTTTTTTTCTCAATCCACCATCCATCCTGTTTGGGTTCAGCCTCTCCCAGTTCAGAAGACCCCCCCCCCCCCCATATAGGCTGTACATTTCCTGAGGAGGTGGGTTCCCATGGTGCTGGGATTGTATGGTACAGTATAAATGACTGTGTATTACTGGCAAAGGTCACTGGCAGTATAAATGACTGTATATAACTTCGTTAGGCAGGTGCTGGCACTCTCTCCTTCCCATGTTTTTTTGTGTTCAGGCAGTGGTTTGGCTCTCTGGGACTTGTAGTTCACCGCCTCCATGTGTATTCCTTTCAGGAAGCTCAGAGTTGAGCAGATGAGGTCAGAGGCAGCTTCCTCTTTGGGTTGCCTAGTTAACACCAGAATGCTCACTGCTGATTTGAAGCAGGCTCTGTCCTCTAGGCTACTCTCAGCCTCCAGTTGATCAATCTGCTGCTCTTCTCTGCTCTGGTAAGCCTCTCATTACTTACCACTGTGTTAGTTGTCTGTCAGAGTGTTTTTATTATCCTGTGCCTTATAGGTCTGGGGAATTTTGCCTGCCTGCCTAGCTGCCTTAGCACCGAAGACTCGGATGGAGAAGTTTATTTATTTATCTTTTAAAAAAAAGAGAGCACAGCCTGTGTTTTACAGAGAGAAGGGCCCAGTGCGGGATAAACGCCCACAAAGAGGTTCCAAATCAGCATTCCAGCCTCAAAGCAATAAAAATGGACTAGACATGACAAATCGCAGAGTCGCATGCAGATGGATAGATGCCTGTTGTCACAGCATTCCAGATCTCCCTCGCCCTTAATTCACTTCGCTCAGACCCGAGCCAAGAGTGGTCAAGCCATCAAAAAGCCTCTAGAAAGAGCAAATCCGGGCGAAGACAGAGAAGAAGATCCTTTGTTTCAGATAGGTCTTCATCGCCAGCCCAGGCAGAAGAAAGTTCCTGTTGGGCCTGCTCAACTGAGGTCCTCAGAGGAAAGCGGGTATGTGCATCTTGCTTCAAGGAGGCGGCTCAGGACAATGCTACGAAAGCACGCCAGGTTAAATCCTACATTAACCACTTGCTTACTGGGCACTTAAACCCCCCTCAGTCCCAGACCAATTTTCAGCTTTCAGCGCTGATGCACTTTTAATGACAATTGCGCGGGCATACAACACTGTACCCAAATGAAATGTTTATCATTTTTTTCCCACAAATAGAGCTTTCTTTTGGTGGTATTTAATTACAGCTGGGAGTTTTATTTTTTGCTAAACAAACAAAAAAAGATGCAAAAAAAAATAAAAAATCATGTTTAATAGTTTGTTATAAAATTTTGCAAACAGGTCATTTTTCTCCTTCATTGAAGTGCGCTGATGAGGCGGCACTGATAGGCTGCACTGGTGGGCACTGATAGGCTGCATTGGTGGACACTGATAGGCTGAACTGGCGGGCACTGATAGGCATAGTTAAGGCGGCACTAATAAGCACAGATAAGGTGGCACCGATAGGCACAGATAAGGCAGTACTGATGGGCACAGATAAGGCAGCACTGATGGGCAAAGATGGGCACGGATGGGTGGCACGGATGGGTGGCACAGATGGGTGGCACTAAGGGGCACTGATAGGTACCACTGATAGATGGGACTGATGGGCACTGATAGGTGGCTCTGATAGGTGGCACTGCTGGGCACTGATGGGCGGCACTGCTGGGCACTGATGGGCACTGGTAGATGACACTGATGGGCACGGATATGTGGCACTGGGGTGCAGCACCGTTGGTGAGGCAGATTGTGGGCACTGTGGGTGGCACTGTGGGCACTGCTGGGTGGCACTGACGGGGGCACTTATGTTTTATTAAGGTGGCACTGGCAGGGGGCAGGTGGGCACTACAATACAGCAAATTCTTTTCTTCTTTAGAATGCTAGAAGAATAAAGTTGTTTAGCTGCTCATATTCACACAGACTTCTCACAGACTTTTTTATTCATTATTTATCTTCATCTCATGATTAATATTCTAGTTTTTTAAAAGCCCCATCTTCATAAATAATGTTTACAATTATTTTTTAGACTCATCTTTTATAATTTTATATTTCATCAATATATATTTTACAATTATTAAAGAAAAAATTCTAGTGATTTCCATATATTTTTTTTTTGGGAGTTTCCAGTTACCACAATAACATTATTATCTTGTATTTTTTCTGAACCTTAATGAGGTTGGTGTCCCTTGCTAATTTGACATGGGGGGTTATTTACGAAAGGCAAATTCATTTAGCACGACAAGTGCAAAGTGCACTTGAAATTACACTTGGAAGTGTAGTCACTGTGGATCTGAGGGGCACATGCAAGGAAACTAAAAAAACAGCATTTTAGCTTGCACATGATTGGATGATAAATCAGCAGAGCTTCCCCTCATTTCAGATCTTCCCCTCAGATTTACAGTGACTGCACTTCAAAGTGCACTTTGCACTTGTAGTTTGCACTTGTAGTGCTAAATGAATTTGCTTTTTTTAAATAACCCCCATAGTCTTTTTGACATGTACCTGCCTACTCACAAACAAACTGTCATTTTTGAATAAAAACACATAGGAAAGTATTTAGTGAAAATAAAATATCCATTTATTCTGGTTAACAAAATAAAGAGGAAGGCAACAAAATTGGGATCTTGTGGAGTCCATATAATCGGGAGCACAATCTGGTCCAGGACTCCCAGAGATCAGGAACAGCAGCAGATGACATGTATGTCCCCAGGCTGTGGTACTACAACAGCCTGTGCCTTCTGTCAGACCAGACTGAAGCCAGGCAATCACTTTTGACTCTTCTGTGCAGCCTTCGCTCCACGCTGCCCTGCAGCCTTCCCTCCACGCTTCTCTGCAGCCTTCCTTGAAGGCTGTGCCTCTGGTGGTGGACTTGTGGCAGGAAGAGGAGGAGCAGGAGTAGGTAGGTGCTTGATCATAAATATGGCTGGTTTCAGTGAGCTGGCTCCTCAACCCCTTCTGAAGGGCCTCAGCAAAAATACCCTCACAGAGGAAGCGTTGGCCCTTCTCCAGTTCCACCAGTTCCACCAACCTGGTGGCCAAATACATACCATAGGCCTCTTCAGCATTGGAGGGGGTACTGAGGAACTGGCTGGCTTCCCGAATGAGGGCAAGTAATTCCTCCTCTGTTCTGCCCACCTTCCTGGGCCTTTTGGTGGGAAGGCGGAGGGGAGGCACCTGGCATTCTGTGAGGCTCCTACTGGGCCCAGCCACCTCCTGGCTGCCACTGGGCACAGCCTCCTACTGCCTGCCACTTGTCACAGCCGCCTCCTGTCTACCACTGGTCACAGCCTCCTCCTGTCTACCACTGGGCACGGCCTCCTCCTGTCTACCACTGGGCACGGCCTCCTCCTGGCTGAGCTCATCCTGTGTATAAAAACAGGGACAGTTGTATTTATTGCTTCATCAATCACACACAATTTTCAGCTCATGACTTGCAAATTGAATTTTAAAGAAATAGAAAAGGCTATCATTTTGACAACAGGATTTTTCTAGCTGTTCCCCAACATTTTACCAACATTTTTGGCCACTACTGTCCAATGATATGTATACATAATTGTTGGGCTAAACTCATTAATTTGTAAGCAATTCAAACATTTTATTTAACATCATTATTATTAGTAATAAAAAGACGAGAAGTTGGGACTTTATATGAGACCAGGATAATCCAGTACACAGATCTCCATCCCTAATGGTTTGTAAAGTAGGGAAAAAGGTGGAATAAGGGCAAATGAGACTTTATATGAAACACAACACTTGGGTAGGTTGAATCACTCAAATATTATAGTAAACATATTTATTAATAACCCAATTGAGCATAATGCAATAGATAACATGATTAGGTAAAAACATAGATAATACAGAATAAGGATAAACATGACTAATGCATCATATGGTAAAATGATAAACATTATTGCACGTGGTACGACCCGCCTGCCGGCCAGACAGAGCCAACACCGACGTCACGCTGGCATGCTAGGGAGAGAGGGGCGACCATGTCTGAGCGACTAATGCTCTTAAATACGCGCCCCACCTTCCCCATGCTGCACCCTGATGGAAAATACACATCAACGCGCAGCGCCGAAAATTACATGACATGTAACGACGTGTGGGGCATGGTGTCGACGTGCAGCGAGCGCGAGCCCCCAACCCCACAACCAACCAGATCAGGGAGATGAGGGATAGCCCCGATGTGCATCGCAGCTCCCGAGAGTGAAATGAAAAACACCCCCCATGTATTAGCCTAACAAAAGAATCTATCAAAACAGGCTAACCCAGTATTGCATGTAGAGATGGCCTTACGGTTCGCGGCGAACTTTGCTCGTTCGTGATTTGCCAAACCGACGGACTTCTGGCGCTGTTCGCGGCACCCATATTTGTTTACATTGTGAAGACCTTTGACCCATGACACATCCATCATGGGGTACAGGACAGCCAATTGAGACATTTCAGCACATGGACATACCCCTTACCTTATAAATAGACCTGATCTGGGGGCCATTTTACATTCTGTCTTTTGTCAGTGTATGGAAAGGACGCTGTGTGAATCAGGGACAGTCAGTCTAATCACTAACTAGCTAATTAGCTATTACTATTAGGTCCACAAAAGTCCTTTTAAGGACTGGTATAGGTGTACAGTATATAGGGTTGTAATTAACTTATAATATACTTTCTTTCAAATTTAGAAAGTATATTAAGGTGTACTGTTGTGCTACTGAGTGCTGACCGATTCTGCAGCTGTCTTTTATCAGTGTAGGGAGGGACAGTTTGGCGTTTGGAGCAGGGACAGTCTGCAAATCACTAGCTACTAGGTCCACAAAGGTCCTTTTAGGGACTGGTATAGGTGTACAGTGTATAGGGTTGTAATGTATAAGATACTTTCTTTCAAATATAGAAAGCATATTATTCTTCACTGCTGTGCTGCTGAGCTGAGTGCTGCCCGATTCTGCAGCTGTCGTTTCTCAGTGTAGGGAGAAACAGTTTGGTGTTTGGAGCAGGGACAGTCTGCAATTCACTAGCTACTAGCTAGCTACTACTAGGTCCACAAAGGTCCTTTTAAGGACTGGTATAGGTGTACAGTATATAGGGTTGTAATACACGTATAATATACTTTATTTTAAATATAGAAAGCATATTATAGTGCACTGCATGCAGTGCTGCTAACCGATTCTGCAGCTGGCGTTTCTCACTAGCTACTAGCTAGCTACTATTAGGTCCACAAAGATCCTTTTAAGGACTGGTATAGGTGTACTATTTGGTGTGCAGTATATAGGGGTGTAATACACGTATAAAATACTTGCAAATATAGAAAGCATAGTATAGTACATTTCCACTGTGCAGCACTGTGACCGCTGAGCGGTTCTGCAGCGATACTACAAAGAGTGGCAAACGCAATTAGAAAAAAGTATTATAACTTGTGTGATAGACCAGTGGCCCCCTAAAACAACAGATTGAAGCGGGGTGTTATATACCTTCTTCCACATATACTGCATTACTCTAGAGACTTTTGTCACAGGATTATTTAAAAAATGACAGGCAGAGGAAGAGGCAGGCCCTTCCGCAGGGGTGGTAGGGGTAGGGCAGGAGCAACAGGCTTGAGCCAAAGTGGCAAATTGCAGAAGGTGCGTTCGATTACATCAAAGGATGCACCAGACTTGGTTGAGTGGCTCACTCAGCCTTACTCTTCTGCACCCTCCTCATCCTCTCGATCTACACTCTCTTCTTCACTCTCTGCTGTGTGCACCCCCAAAGACACTACCACCAACACCACCACCATATACCCTCCGCTTGAGTCACAGGAATTATTTTCCAATCCATCACAAGACATTGCCGATGCGCAGCCACTCTTGGCATTGGATCAGGAAGAGGAGGTAGCAACAACTGCCACTCAGCAGTCTGATGACAGTACCCAGATCAGTCCAAGGAGGAGGTTGGTCCCCGGTGTTGCTGCCTACTCTGAGATCTCTAATTAAAGTGGTGGGGAAGGTGACATCGATGATGACGTGTCTAGTGATGTCACGTGGGTGCCCACAAGAGAGGAAGAGAAGGGGAGTTCAGAGGGAGATATGGACCAGCAGATAGGGAGGAAAAGCAGGCGGAACTTAGATTGCACAGGAGGGACAAACCAGACTGCGAATGTATCAGGAGCGAGGCATCAACCATGTACGGTCACATCTGGTGCTCCCAGGACGCCGACACATGGCTCCGCAGTGTGGGCTTTTTTTAACGTGTCCGCTGCTGACAATAGTGTTGCCATCTGCAGCCTTTGCAGTCAACGCATAAGTCGCGGTAGGCCCAACACTTACCTAGGGACGACCGCCTTAAGAAGGCACATGAGCTGTCATCACCGTGTCCAGTGGGAGCAACGGAACCCACAAAGCCACACTCCAGGCTCTCACCGTCCAGCCTCATCTTCTACTTCTCCTTCTCCTCTCTCCTCACAATTGTCCTCCACTCCACCTTCCATCATGCCATCCTCACGTTTTTCTGGAAAAAGGCAGGCTTCCGTGGGCCAAATGTTCGAGTGTAAAAAAATGATGACGCCGGATAACCCTCTTGCCCAACGGTTAACCGCTGGCTTGTCAGAACTGATAGCCCGCCAATTACTGCCATATAAACTGGTGGACTCGGAGGCCTTTCGAAAATTTGTGGCCATTGGAACACCACAATGGAAGGTCCCAGGAAGGAAGTATGGCCAAGTTCAGCGCCAAGTGAATGTATCTCTGGCACACAGTGTCGGTGCCAAGATACATCTGACCACAGACACGTGGTCTAGCAAACACGGACAGGGAAGGTATATAACTTTTACTGCCCAACGGGTGAACCTTCTGATGGCCGTCAAGCATGTAACCCGTGGCACCTGTGTAGATTTGGTTTTACCGCCATGGATTGTATGCAGGCCTGGCTCTTCTTCTCCTCCTCTGTCACGTACCTAGTAGTTGAGCCTGGAATGCAGGGAGCGGCCCCTCGTATCCCCTGGCTAATGAACCCCTGGAGATGGAGACAGGTATTCAAAAGTTCAGGGGGCACAAGTGCCTGGCGGATGGAGACCGGTCCGGATAAGCAGCAGGGCACCGACAGCGAGTAGGTAGAGCTGATGGTACTTGACTGTAGCAGGCAGGCACAAGTGGATAGACTGGCGGGCAGGTGGACGTCAGGAAATACAGGAACCCCAACGGGTAAGCAGGAACAGCAGGGTCAGGTGCAGGCCGGGTCAGCAGGGATCGATCAACAAGGTACAAGAGGATGAGGCAGAGACGTGGTCAGACAAGCAGAGGTCGTAGGCAGGCAGCAACGGATCAGGGTCAAGGAACAAGCCGGGTATCAGGAACCAAAGTAACGGGTACAGGTACAGAAAGCAAGGTCACGGACACGCTGTAGACTGGACAGCACGGATGGGATGGAGCAAGTGCCTTAAGAAGACCTTAGGGCGCCAAAACGGTCGTACGACGGGTCAGCGCGCCCCCGCGAGTAGACGTGCGCCCGTTCGTGACCCCACGTGTGTGCGTGCGCTCGTTCATGTTGACGCAAGTGCGTTCGTTCGCTTTAGCGCGCGTCAAGGGGAAACAACGGGTTCTCCACGACAGGCTTCTACGGGTAAGTCTCCTGTGTACGGCCGAAACGCCAGGGTGATCGTGACATTGCCCCCCCCCCCCCCAAGGGGCAGCCTCCGGATGCCCAACTGAGCCAACTTATTCGGGTGGGAGTTCTTGAAGGCACGGATGAGTCTCTTGGCATGGATGTTAGCTTCTGGCTCCCAGGAGTTCTCCTCAGGTCCGTACCCCTTCCACTTGACCAAGAATTGGACCTGGTTCTGTCTCTTCCTACAGTCCAGAATGGCCTCGATTTCAAACTCAATCTCCCCATTGACCAACACGGGTTCCGGGGGACTGGAGATCCTGTCAGCGAAGGGATCCGCGACTGCGGGTTTGAGAAGTGACACATGGAAAACTGGATGAATTCGGAAGGATTCAGGAAGTTTGAGTTCAAACGCCACGTCATTTAATTTCCTCTTGATCGGGAAGGGACCCACGAATTTCGGGCCTAACTTCTTGGAGGGGCAGGACAGTCTAAGATTCAAGGTGGACAACCAGACCCGATCCCCAACCTTAAGATCCAGCTCCCCTCTTCTCCTTCTGTCAAAGACTTCCTTGTTATGCTCCTGTGACTTGGCCAGGGTTTCTTGTAAGAGCTTGTTATTTTCTTCAAAGAAGTTAAGATTCTCCTGAACCGCTGGTACCGAACACTCGGGAAGACTGCCAGACAAAAACAACGGATGGAAACCAAAGTTCGCATAAAAAGGGGACTGCTTGGTGGCCGAGTGGATTGTGTTATTGTAAGCGAACTCAGCCATCGGTAAAAGAGAGACCCAGTCGTCTTGGGAGAAGGACGAAAAACAGCGAAGATACTGTTCCAGTGTCTGATTCGTCCTCTCGGTCTGACCGTTGGTCTGCGGGTGGTAGGCTGAGGACAGGCAAAGATCGATCTTCAGAGTTCCACAGAGCGCCCTCCAAAATCTTGAGGTGAACTGCACCCCCCTATCAGATGTGATGTTGGCGGGAATGCCATGAAGTCTCACAATTTCCTTAACAAAGGTGTTAGCTGTCTCTGCGGCTGAGGGGGTGCCCTTCATGGGCAAGAAGTGAGCCATCTTGGTGAGTCTGTCGACTACGACGAAGATCGTTGAATGGTTCTCCGAAGGGGGGAGTTCGACGATAAAATCCATGGAGATCATCCTCCATGGTCTATCAGGAACAGGTAGCGGTCTTAGTAGACCCCAGGCTCTTGACTTGTCGCCCTTACTCCGAATACAGGTGGCACAGGCCTGTACATACCTCTTGCAGTCGTCCTTCATCCGTGGCCACCAGAATGTACGCCTGAGTAATTCCAGGGTTTTGAATACCCCAAAGTGGCCAGCCAGAGGATGGTCATGACAGGAGGCCAGAACCAGAGTCCGAACTGCCTGGGGAACAAAGATTCTGTTCCCATGCCACAGAAGGTCATCGCTGGAAGACAACGGGGAACCGGGTGGAGGTGTAGCGCCTATGGAAGCCCGCTTGACCTGAGACACCACATCTCCCTGGAGTAGAAGAAAGTTCCCAGCAGAAAGGATGGTATCAGTAGGTGGCAAGTTCTCCGGCTGACTAAACATGCGGGATAAAGCGTCTGGCTTAGTATTCTTGGATCCGGGACGGTAAGTGATGTGGAATACAAATCTTGAGAAAAAGAGTGCCCACCTGGCCTGACGAGGCTTCAATCTCTTAGCTGTCTTTAAGTATTCCAAGTTTTTGTGGTCGGTATAGACCAGGATTGGGTGGATAGCCCCCTCCAGCAGGTAGCGCCACTCCTCGAGTGCAGACTTAATTGCTAATAACTCGCGATCTCCGACGTCGTAATTTCTTTCGGCCTCTGACAATTTGCGAGAGAAGAAAGCAACCGGATGGAGTAAGGACTTGGGTCCTTGCCTCTGGGAAAGTATCGCTCCGACTGCTATTTCTGAAGCGTCAACTTCGAGGGTATACGGTAGAGCGGGATCGGGGTGCTTCAGGACCGAAGCCGAGACAAACAAATCCTTCAGGGTCTTGAAGGCCTCTTGTGCTTCGGGGGTCCAACGGAACCTTTGGCCCTGCTTGGTCAGCCCGGTAATGGGGGCGATAATAGAAGAGAATCCCTTTATGAATTTACGATAGAAATTAGCGAAGCCCACAAATCGCTGAACTCCCTTCCTATCGGAGGGGGCAGGCCAATCCTGGATTGCGGAGATCTTCTGGGGATCCATCTCTACCCCTCTAACCGAGATGACCAGGCCGAGGAACTGAATACTCTGCTGTTCGAAAACACATTTTTCTGGTTTGGCGTATAAACCGTGAAGGCGGAGATGGGTCAGAACCTTCTTAACATGTTCCCGGTGGATGGCTAGAGTGGAGGAAAAGATTAAGATGTCATCCAGGTAAATAATTACAAACAGATCAAGATAATCTCTAAAAATGTCATTGACAAAATGCTGGAACGTGGCTGGGGCATTACACAACCCGAATGGCATCACTAAGTATTCGTAGTGCCCGAAGCGGGTACGGAAGGCTGTTTTCCACTCATCACCCCTTCTAATACGGACGAGGTTGTAGGCACCCCGAAGATCCAGCTTTGAGAACAACTTAGCGGAACCCAGTCTCTGAAAAAGTTCAGGTACTAACGGCAGGGGGTAGCGATTTTTAATGGTGATCTTGTTTAGAGCCCGATAGTCCACACATGGGCGTAAGGAGTGGTCTTTCTTTTCCACAAAGAAAATCCCAGCGCCAGCTGGGGAGGTAGAGGGTCGGATAAATCCTTTTTCAAGGTTATCATCCAAGTAGGACTTCAGGGTACTCAGTTCAGACTCGGATAGAGGGAAGATTCTTCCGAAGGGGATTTCTGCCCCCGGGAGCAGTTCTATAGGGCAGTCATATGGCCTATGGGGAGGAAGAGTCTCTGCCCCCTTCTTACTGAAGACATCTAGAAAAGCATGGTATTCCTTGGGTACAGCTTGTCAGGTTTCATCATCTGATTCCAAACAGAGAAGGGCCGAGGAGTCCCCGTTGGGAGTCGGGCAGCAATGCTGGAGACAGTAGTCCGAGGGGAATTCAATTATTCCAGTGGCCCAATCAATGCGTGGGTTGTGTGCCTTCAACCAAGGCATACCTAGAATGATGGGGAACAGAGGAGACTGGATGACGTCTAGGCATAGGAGTTCTTGGTGAGTTCCGGCGATGACAGCGGATAGGGGGCTAGTCCCCTGGGTCACTGGTCCTGATCCCAAGGTAGACCCGTCAGCCAGGTATACCGAGAGCCCCTTCTCTCTCGGTCTAAGGGGAATCCTGTTCTTTCGGGCGAAGGACGAGTCTACAAAGCCACTGCATGCCCCGGAGTCAATAACTGCGTGGGTTGGAATAGTCCTTCCTGGAAGCTGCAAAAGAACAGGAACAGCCAGATGAGAGGTGTTATCAGACAACACAGGTGAGGGGACAGGTGGAACAAGGAGGCACTTACGCATCTTAGCTGGGCAAGAGCGAACAAAGTGCCCTGGTTCTCCGCAATACAGACAGAGGTTGTTGACCCGGCGACGTTGGCGTTCTTCTGGAGTCAGAGATGGGCAGAGTAGCCCCAGCTGCATGGGTTCCGGGGTGTCCAATGTGGATGCGGCTGGAACAGGAGGAGTTGGGTGACTAGGCACCCGTGGTAGCATCCAGATCGGGCGAGTAGTTGTGGAAGAACGTTCTTGGCGGCGCTCCCTCAAGCGCCTGTCAATTTGGACAGAGGTGTCTATCAGGGCTTCCAGAGTCTCAGGGACACCCACACGTGCCAACTCATCCTTCAGAGCCTCGGAGAGGCCCATGCGGAACTGATACGGCAGGGCCGCGTTGTTCCAGTCTGTGTCTGCGCTCCATCGTCGGAATTCTGAGACGTAGTCCTCCACAGGCCTGCGACCTTGTTGCAGGGCATGTAAGGCTGCTTCTGCGGTTGCAGCGAGTTGGGGATCCTCATAGAGTCTGGACATTGCCTGGAAGAAGGTATTCATGGAGTCTAAAGATGGGTCCTTTCGTTCCAACAGACGGTGTGCCCAGGCCTGAGGTTCATCTGTTAGCAGAGAGATGATAAATCCCACCTTCGTCGCCTCAAGGGAGAAGGTCCTAGGTTGCAGGGTGAAATAGAGTTCGCAGGAGTTGCGGAAGGCCCTGAACTTGTTCCGGTCTCCCGCGAATCGTTCCGGAGTTGGGACCCTGGGTTCGGGTGGCATCATCACTACTGACGGTGGAGCATGGGCCCCTGGAGCAACTGGTGCGGAAGCGGATAGCGCCTGGACTTGTTCCTCCAGTCTACCGTAGCCTTCCTGTAGACTCTTAACTGCCTGAGTAAGGCCGGCCAGATGGTGGCAAAGCTCGTCCATGGGGGAGGCTCCCTGCGCAGGCTCGGACATGGCTGTCCAGTACTGTCACGTACCTAGTAGTTGAGCCTGGAATGCAGGGAGCGGCCCCTCGTATCCCCTGGCTAATGAACCCCTGGAGATGGAGACAGGTATTCAAAAGTTCAGGGGGCACAAGTGCCTGGCGGATGGAGACCGGTCCGGATAAGCAGCAGGGCACCGACAGCGAGTAGGTAGAGCTGATGGTACTTGACTGTAGCAGGCAGGCACAAGTGGATAGACTGGCGGGCAGGTGGACGTCAGGAAATACAGGAACCCCAACGGGTAAGCAGGAACAGCAGGGACAGGTGCAGGCCGGGTCAGCAGGGATCGATCAACAAGGTACAAGAGGATGAGGCAGAGACGTGGTCAGACAAGCAGAGGTTGTAGGCAGGCAGCAACGGATCAGGGTCAAGGAACAAGCCGGGTATCAGGAACCAAAGTAACGGGTACAGGTACAGAAAGCAAGGTCACGGACACGCTGTAGACTGGACAGCACGGATGGGATGGAGCAAGTGCCTTAAGAAGACCTTAGGGCGCCAAAACGGTCGTACGACGGGTCAGCACGCCCCCGCGAGTAGACGTGCGCCCGTTCGTGACCCCACGTGTGTGCGTGCGCTCATGTTGACGCGAGTGCGTTCGTTCGCTTTAGCGCGCGTCAAGGGGAAACGACGGGTTCTCCACGACAGGCTTCTACGGGTAAGTCTCCTGTGTACGGCCGAAACGCCAGGGTGATCGTGACATCCTCCTCCTCCTACTCCATCCTCCCTCTCCTCCTCGGCTGACTCCTCCTTTTCCGCTGCTAGCGTCTCTTCCGCTGCACCACCCAAGATCCCCAGAACCTATTCGACATGCCAGGTGAGACGTTGCCATGCTGTGCGGCGTCTGTTGTGCCTGAAAGCCAAGAGACATACTGGCCCTGCACTCCTTTCAGCTTTGCGTTCACAGGCAGATCAGTAGCTAACAGCGCTCAATTTGACAGTTGGTAAAGTGGTGTGTGACAACGGTGCCAATCTGCTTAGCGCATTGAAACAGGGCAAAATTACACACGTGCCATGCATGGCACACGTCTTAAACTTGGTCGTGCAGCGATTCGTTGTCAAATACCCTGGGGTCCAGGACATCTTGCGGCAGGCAAGGAAAATCTCGGCCCATTTCAGAAGATCTTACACGGCCATGGCTCTCCTTGCTGACATTAAGCGACGACACAATCTGCCGGTCAGACGTCTTATTTGCGATTGCCTGACACAATGGAACTCAACCTTCTATATGCTTCATAGGCTGCTCCAGCAGAAATGTGCAGTTAACAACTTACTGTACAAACTCTGAGGCAGAACAGGTTCTGGGGAGCTTGTTTTTTTTTCACTGCGCCAGTGGCTGCTCATGCGTAATGCATGCAGACTTCTGCGGCCATCGATGAGATCACCAAACTGGTCAGTTGCAGCCATGGCGCATCAGTGACATCGTACCTCGTGCCTTCTTTAAGGAGCGTGCATTGCGTTGTGTCATTGATCAAGCCATGGAAGAGCAGGAGCAGGAAGATGAGGAAGTCGCAATGCTGGATGAATTCCCAGGGGGGGCTACTCTATCTGAGACAAGTCAACAACAGGAGTCTGAAGAGGAGTCAGAGGAGGATGGTGCCGGGCGGATGAGGAGGAGCAAGAAGAGCATGCTTTAAACCTTTCTGGGATCCCTGTTGTTGTCCATGGTTGGGGAGAGGAGAACGAGGAGGACGACATTATCCTGGATGATGAGCAGGAGCCAGGCCACCACACCGCTTCCAGTTTAGTGCAAATGGGGGCCTTCATGCTCCAGCGTTTTAACAGGGACCCCCGTATAAAAAGCATAAAGGTCAAGGACCAGTACTGGGTGGCAACGTACTTAGACCCCCGGTACAAACACAAAATGGCGGAAATGTTACCACCATCACAGAGGGCTGTCAGAATGGAGCACTTACAGGCCTTGCTTCGAGAAATGCTGCATTCTGCTTTTGCGTGCGCTGGCAGAGGAGGAATTCCCACTCCCAGAGAAAGAGTTGTGGGTACCAATCCAACAGCGCCTGCAAGAAGAGGGCAGCTTGAAGATGTGTTGGTGACTTCTGATATGAGATCATTCTTTTAGCCGACCCATCGACAGGTCTCATCCGGATCCAGCATCAGGGAACGCCTAAACCGTCAGGTGTCTGACTACATCGGGTTAACGAGAAGTGATGAACCCCTGGACTACTGGGTGGGCAGGCTTGACCTCTGGCTAGAGCTTGCCCAATTTGCAATGGAACTGTTGGCTTGTCCCTCGTCCAGTGTCCTGTCCAAAAGGACATTCAGCGCAGCAGGGGGGATCGTGACCGATAAGCGCATTCGCCTAGCTCACAACAGTGTTGACTACCTCACATTTATAAAAATTAATGAGGCATGGATCTCAGAGGAATTCAACACATGCGACCAGTAGACCATGTATATGCATTACTCTATAAACGATTTATTTAATCTAGCACACGGACCTTTTTTCTACCTTTGGCTCACTTCCTTGTACAAAAAAAGCACACTGTACTATATGCCCGTACCCTCCTGTTTGAAGAGGTTGAGCGGTGTCATATTTTTGGGTCCCGCAGCGAGTTGCTGGTATCAGTGCTCTCTATCTCGGGGCTGGTGTGTTGTCAGTGCTCTCTATCTCGGTGCTGGTGTCATTGCTCTCTATCTCGGTGCTGGTGTGGTCTCAGTGCTCTCTATCATGGTGCTGGTGTCAGTGCTCTCACGGTACTGGTGTCAGTGCTCTCTATCACGGTGCTGGTGTCAGTGCTCTCTATCACGGTGCTGGTGTCAGTGCTCTCAGTCTCTATCACGGTGCTGGTGTCAGTGCTCTCTATCTCGATGCTAGTGTCAGTGCTCTCTATCCCGGTGCTGGTGTCAGTGCTCTCTATCACGGTGCTGGTGTCAGTGCTCTCTATCACGGTGCTGGTGTCAGTGCTCTCTATCACGGTGCTGGTGTCAGTGCTCTCTATCACGGTGCTGGTGTCAGTGCTCTCTATCACGGTGCTGGTGTCAGTGCTCTCTATCACGGTGCTGGTGTCAGTGCTCAGTCTCTATCACGGTGCTGGTTTCAGACAGTGAGGGAGATAGCAGCGGAGAAGCCAATCAGCAGGCAGTGCCAGCACCATGGCTGAGGATCAGCACTGGACTGGCACCTCCGGACCACCGCAGTGGAGCCCTGCATAGGTGAGGGTAAGGGCCAGGCAGAGGGAGGGGCTCAAGCACAGGTTGGCACACTGGGACACTGGCACAGGACTGCGCTGCCCTGACTGTGGCACTGATCATATCCTGCACCCCCTTCATAGCCTGCCCTGACCTTGCCTCTCCTCCATGGCCTTCATGCGCTCCTGAATTGTCAAAATTTCACAGATAAAAAAAAGAATGCTTGTTGTTGTCGATCCCAGATTCACTTAATACTTTTGTTATGTCGGTGTCCATGTTGTGGGACTATGTGTGCACTTGATGCCTGACAACAGAAATACATTGGGTAGGCAAAATAGATAACTGTGTTTTTCCATGCCTAATCAATAATAAAAATACTTTTATTGTAGCATATTCACAAATCACATCCTGACCATCACTTAGAAGTTTCAGGTAATTTTATTGCCATGGCTTCCTCCATTGGCTGTAAGGTGGTTTGCCAGGTTGGGTTATTTTTGGGTCACTATTGCTCACGCATTTCACTACGTTTGGGTGTTCCCTGTGGCTTAATTACCTTTCTCTTCCTCATGGCTCCATTTCTCTTCCTTCACTCTGTTCTCGCTTTATTGTTTAATCTCTTTATGGTCACTAATCCCATGCCAATCTCTTATTCCCCCTTTTCCCCTCCTTTACAAATCATTATTATTAGGACAATCAATATTTCATAAAAATATTATACCTGGCACAAACTGGGCGCATCCACTTCCCCAAGGATGGAAGGGCCCGGTTCTTCCTGGGAAGCTTCTGCTGGGGTGGAGGGAAGGCTGCAGGGAAGGGTGGAAAGTGATTCCCTTGCTTCAGTCTAGTCATCCAGAAAACTGAGTTTGTGGAAGTACCACAGCTTGGGGACATCAACCTCATCTGCTGCTACTCCCGATCTGAGGGAATTCTGTATATTATTGTGCTCCCGCCTGTACATATTCCACAAGATCCTGCTTTTATTTTCCACATCCTTAATGTCTGTCTGGGGGATTTGAGTCTTGACAAACTCCAGAAGTGTCCCCAGTGCTGCCTTCCTTACTTGCTTGTTGTAATAGAAAGGGTGCTTGACCTCCCACAGTTTTCGGTTATCTTGATATAGGTCAATAAAATGGGATAAAAAGTCATGCTCTTTAAAGGGAGTCATTTTTTCTGAAAGACAATACACAAGACAAAAACACTAAAGTGAGTCCAAACTCACAATATTATCTTATCCCAATATAGGGCACACACACAGATAAGAAACAAAAACACCAATGTCAATCCAAACTCTCAGTATCTTATCCCAATATAGGCCTCAACTTTGAAGCAGTATAGACCACTAGCTTTATATACACTGCGCTTGTATCAAGCTCTGCCTGTGGCGCCCACCCCTGACGTTCTTTATGACAAATTTTCCCCACCCCTTCTCTCTTCGGTGCGCAGTGGGAGTATATAGATAGAGATAGTGGAGACATTATCTGGAAGTAGCGTCGAGGAAAGTCCAGAGCCCAGAACATCCATATCAAGGAGGAGATTGAAGGCGACCAACATGGCCTTTGAAGAAATGGTGGACATCTTGAGGAGGTAGGACTATGATGGCAAAAATGGTCCGTACACCCGTCCCAATTTGCGGAAGGACCAAATAATGTCCTCAGTTGCGACCACTCTGAAGCAGCAATTTGGGGTACAGCGGTCTAAAGGCCAATTGAGAAAGCGCTGGTCTGACCTTAAAATGAGGGAACTGTATCAGTATCGAAAAATCAAGAAGATGCTTAAAAAAAAGTCCTTGTCGTGTGTTCTTATTATGCTAATTAACTTGCATGTTGCTCCATGTGCTTTTCATTCGTAAATATTGTTTGTTTACCAATACATACCATGTTTGCAAATATTGTTCATTTGTCAATAAATATGATGTATAGTGATGGACGAACTTCCGACGGAATGTTTCGCGAACGCGGACCACGAACGCGGCCGATAGTTCGCGAACCGCAACGTTCGCGGCGGGCCCCATTGACTTCAATGGGAGGCGAACTTTGCAAACCTACAGGTCAAAATTGCAGCCACAAAATAATTACTAGCTGTGCAAACATAGTCCCACCACATGGCCAATGACATAACACATGTATGAGGTGAATCTGGGATCGACAACTACAAGCATTCTTTTTTTATATGTGAAATTCTGACAATTCAGGACTGTGGAGCGCATGATGGCAATGGAGGAGAGGGAAGGTCAGGGTAGGCAAAGAAGAGGGTGCAGGAGATGATCACCAGCAGCGTGACATACAGCAATGACACCTGCACCGTGATAGAGTCATCTGACACCAGCACTGTGATAGAGAGCACTGACGTCAGCAGCGTGACATACAGCAATGACACCTGCACCGTGATAGAGTGATCTGACACCAGAACCGTGATAGAGAGCACTGACATCAGCAGCGTGACATACAGCAATGACACCTGAACCGTGATAGAGTGATCTGACACCAGCACCGTGATAGAGAGCACTGACATCAGCAGCCTGACATACAGCAATGACACCTGAACCGTGATAGAGTGATCTGACACCAGCACCGTGATAGAGAGCCTGCACCGTAAGCAGCCCCAGGAGGAAGTCAGCACAGCACAGGGATGGTGGGAGCCCCTCATAATAAGCAGCCCCAGGAGGAAGTCAGCACAGCACAGGGATGGTGGGAGCCCCTCATAATAAGCAGCCCCAGGAGGAAGTCAGCACAGCACATGGATGGTGGGAGCCCCTCATAATAAGCAGCCCCAGTAGAAATATGACACCGCTCAACCTCTTCAAACAGGAGGGTATGGGCATATAGTACGGTGTGCTTTTTTTGGACAAGGAAGTGAGCCAAATGAAGAAAGAAGGTCTGTGTGCTTGAATAAAAAAATAGTTTATAGACATATACATGGTCTGCTGGTCACATGTGTTGAATTCCTCCGATATCCATGCCTCATTCATTTTTAGAAATGTGAGTTAGTTAACACTGTCGTGAGCTAGGCGAATACGCTTATCGGTCACGATCCCCCCTGCTGCGCTGAACGTCCTTTCGGACAGGACATTGGACAAGGGGCAAGCCAACAGTTCGATTGCAAATTGGGCAAGCTCTGGCCAGAGGTCAAGCCTGCCCACCCAGTAGTCCAGGGGTTCATCACTCCTCAGAGCGTCCACATCAGCCATCAACCCGATGTAGTCGGACACCTGACGGTCTAGGCGTTCCCTGATGCTGGATCCGGATGACACCTGTCGATGGGTCGGCTGAAAGAATGACCTCATATCAGAAGTCACCAACACATCTTCAAACCGGCCTCTTCTTGCAGGCGTTGTTGGATTGGTACCCGCAACTCCTTCTCTGGGAGTGGGAATTGCTCCTCTGCCAGCGCACGCAAAAGTAGAATGCAGCATTTCTCGAAGCAAGGCCTGTAAGTGCTCCATTCTGACAGCCCTCTGTGACGGCGGTAACATTTCCGCCATTTTGTGTTTGTACCGGGGGTCTAAGTACGTTGCCACCCAGTACTGATCCTTGACCCTTATGCTTTTTATACGGGGGTCCCTATTAAAACACTGGAGCATGAAGGCCCCCATTTGCACTAAACTGGAAGCGGTGTGGTGGCCTGGCTCCTGTTCATCATCCAGGATAATGTCATCCTCTTCATTCTCCTCTCCCCATCCACACACAACAACAGGGATCCCAGAAAGGCTTAAAGCATGCTCTTCTTGCTCCTCCTCATCCGCCCGGCACCATCCTCCTCTGACTCCTCTTCAGACTCCTGTTGTTCACTTGTCTCAGATAGAGTAGCCCCCCCCTGGGAATTCATCCAGCATTGTGACTTCCTCATCTTCCCGCTCCTGCTCCTCCACAGCTTGATCAATGACACAACGCAATGCACGCTCCATAAAGAAGGCATAAGGTACCATGTCACTGATGGCACCATGGCTGCGACTGACCAGTTTGGTGATCTCCTCAAATGGCCGCAGAAGTCTGCATGCGTAGCGCATGAGCAGCCACTGGCGCGGTGAAAAAAACCCCAGCTCCCCAGAACCTGTTCTGCTGCAGAGTTCATACAGGTAGACGTTAACTGCACGTTTCTGCTGGAGCAGCCTATCAAGCATATAGAAGGTTGAGTTCCATCGCATCGAGCAATCGCAAATAAGACGTCTGACCGGCAGATTGTGTCGCCGCTGAATGTCAGCAAGGCGAGTCATGGCCGTGTAAGATCTTCTGAAATGGGCCGAGATTTTCCTTGCCTGCCGCAAGATGTCCTGGACCCCAGGGTATTTGACAACTAATCGCTGCACGACCAAGTTTAAGACGTGTGCCATGCATGGCATGTGTGTAATTTTGCCCTGTTTCAATGCGCTAAGCAGATTGGCACCGTTGTCACACACCACTTTACCAACTGTCAAATTGAGCGGTGTTAGCTACTGATCTGCCTCACCTGGCATGTCGAATAGGTTCTGGGGAGCTTGGGCGGCGCAGCGGAAGAGACGCTAGCAGCGGAAAAGGAGGAGTCAGCCGAGGAGGAGAGGGAGGAGGATGGAGTAGGAGGAGGAGGAGAAGAAGAGCCAGGCCTGCATGCAATTTGTGGCGGTAAAACCAAATCTACACGGGTGCCACGGGTTACATGCTTGACGGCCGTCAGAAGGTTCACCCAGTGGGCAGTAAAAACAAACAACAAAGGATTCGCCCTGGGACTTTAAATGAAGTGGGTACTGTTTCCGCCAGTAAACATAACAGTAGTAAATATAATATATGGTTTATTCAAGTACAATTGTTTACATGGATAAATAACATCAACGGTTGCCAATATAAAATGTATAAACAAGGAGTATTGGTACATAAATGTAGAAGTAGTACATGGTACACGGGCATCATACTACCCGACTTGTTTCGTGAGATCCAGCTCGCTCTTCAGGGGTGGATGTGTGTAACAATGTACCTAGGATGAACAAAAATATATATGTTTGGCAATATAGCACAGTATTAGTTATAACAGCGCAGGGTAGGAGGGGTTGTAGGCCCCCCCATACTTACCACTGAGCTTGGCCATGGCTCCAGGTGTGCGGCCTCGAGACGGCAGCAGCGTATGCCTCCCCTGGGAGCTGAGGGGGCAGGATCAAATGGGACCCCATCCAGGGCCAAACGGAGAGCAGGCATGGCAAAGGTGTAGTGATGTATCCCTAGGGTCCTCATTGGTCGATAAAAAGTATAGGCTGTGAACATAAGTATGTTTGTCAGGCATCTGAAGTAGTAGAGTAAAATCAATAGATATTGGTATAAAGATATGTATGCATGTATGCATGAATGAAATGCCTCAGCCAAAAGTTGTAGGGCCATGAAGATGGTTAGAAACCTAGGACAACAGAGGGGTACTACCAGGTGACAAAGAGAGGGGGGAAAGAGGTGAACTACAATTGTGTGGGTAGTGATGTATCCCTAGGAACCTCATTAGTCCATAAAGCGTATAAGCTATAAACAAATATGTTTATCAGGCATCTAAAGTAGTAAAGTAAAATCAATGAGTATAGGCAGAAAGATATGTATAGCCAAGTAAAGCCTGAATCAAGGATGGTAGGGACATGGAGATGGTGGAAACTACAGGGTAGCAAGGGGGTACTGGCAGGTGACAAGGTAAGAAAAGAAAGATGGACTCGTGTGGAAAAATCGTCAGTATCCAAAAATAAATAAATAAATAAATAAAGAATAAGTGCTCGTAAGATAAACAATGGGTGAGATATGCAAGTGTGCCTAAATAAGGTAAGTATCAAAAAGGTGAATATGGTAAGTACCTGAGTCAGGTGAATATCCTAAGTATAAAAGTAATGAGACACAGCAAGCAATCTCCACAGCTGTGTGTGTCCTCAGTGAAGAGTGAAATGAAATCCAAGCCATGCCTGACCTCCAATTTAACCCCGGAAGGCCCCAGCAGACTCCGCCCCCAACACCATGTGTGGATGGCTGACATGTGAGTGCAGGAGGCACCCACTGTCATAGGAAGGCACGCAAATGCAAGCGTACCCCCATGCCATCTGATGATATAGTGCGTCCAGCTATGCCGACGTCTGCAAAATCGCAGACGCCATGCTTCTGAAGCCTAAACATGGTGCCGATGTGTAGGTGTCCCCATCCGCCAGAAAGCAGATGGGGACAGCAGGAGACATGAAAAAGCCTCCCTTTATACACATCGCAGCTCCCAATGCGAGACAGAAATCGCTAGCGCCAACCGAGGAATCGCATACAGAGCCAGGGTATATGACAATACTGGAATAAAAATTGTGTTGGAGAATGAGTAACCTAGTATAGTATCAAAGTATAACAGTTATTTGTACATGTAAATACTGGCGGGGGTGACAACAGACCAGGTTTGGGCTAATGGGTGTCTTCCACCCGGGTTCAATATAGAGATAAAGGAAAAGGTCTGGTGTCCCCAGTGACACACTTCCATCCCTGTAATATATAACAAAAAACAAAGGATTCGCCCTGGGACTTTAAATGAAGTGGGTACTGTTTCCGCCAGTAAACATAACAGTAGTAAATATAATATATGGTTTATTCAAGTACAATTGTTTACATGGATAAATAACATCAACGGTTGCCAATATAAAATGTATAAACAAGGAGTATTGGTACATAAATGTAGAAGTAGTACATGGTACACGGGCATCATACTACCTGACTAGTTTCGTGAGATCCAGCTCGCTCTTCAGGGGTGGATGTGTGTAACAATGTACCTAGGATGAACAAAAATATATATGTTTGGCAATATAGCACAGTATTAGTTATAACAGCGCAGGGTAGGAGGGGTTGTAGGCCCCCCCATACTTACCACTGAGCTTGGCCATGGCTCCAGGTGTGCGGCCTCGAGACAGCAGCAGCGTATGCCTCCCCTGGGAGCTGAGGGGGCAGGATCAAATGGGACCCCATCCAGGGCCAAACGGAGAGCAGGCATGGCAAAGGTGTAGTGATGTATCCCTAGGGTCCTCATTGGTCGAAAAAAAGTATAGGCTGTGAACATAAGTATGTTTGTCAGGCATCTGAAGTAGTAGAGTAAAATCAATAGATATTGGTATAAAGATATGTATGCATGTATGCATGAATGAAAGGCCTGAGCCAAAAGTTGTAGGGCCATGAAGATGGTTAGAAACCTAGGACAACAGAGGGGTACTACCAGGTGACAAAGAGAGGGGGGAAAGAGGTGAACTACAATTGTGTGGGTAGTGATGTATCCCTAGGAACCTCATTAGTCCATAAAGCGTATAAGCTATAAACAAATATGTTTATCAGGCATCTAAAGTAGTAAAGTAAAATCAATGAGTATAGGCAGAAAGATATGTATAGCCAAGTAAAGCCTGAATCAAGGATGGTAGGGACATGGAGATGGTGGAAACCATAGGGTAGCAAGGGGGTACTGGCAGGTGACAAGGTAAGAAAAGAAAAAAAGAAAGATGCACTCGTGTGGAAAAATCGTCAGTATCCAAAAATAAATAAATAAATAAATAAAGAATAAGTGCTCGTAAGATAAACAATGGGTGAGATATGCAAGTGTGCCTAAATAAGGTAAGTATCAAAAAGGTGAATATGGTAAGTACCTGAGTCAGGTGAATATCCTAAGTATAAAAGTAATGAGACACAGCAAGCAATCTCCACAGCTGTGTGTGTCCTCAGTGAAGAGTGAAATGAAAGTGTGCCTAAAGCCCCATACACACGGTCAGACTTGTACAAACTTTTCCGTGGACTTTTGTACAAAGTGTGTTGTCCACAAGTTTGTATTGCATACACACGGTCGGACTTTTTGACAACAAACACGAACGTAATGACGTCACAACGTACTGACGCCGCTTCAAAAGAGGACGTTCAATGACTCCAGCGCCACCTTTGGTCAACTTCTGTATTGTAGTCTGATCGTTTGCAATGGTTCTGAGCATGCGTGTTTGTACCTTGTACAAAAGTCCGATGCTTTTGCGTACACACGGTAGGACTTTGCTCCATCGGACTTTTGTTGCCAGAAAGTTTGTCCGTTCGCACAGCCAACAAAAGTCCGATGAAAACAGAAAAAGTTTGTCCGATGGAGCGTACACACAGTCGGATGTTGCTCCAAAACAGCTAATTTGCATGTTTGTTGTCAAAAAGTCCGACCGTGTGTACGGGCCTTTATTTAGGCACACTTGCATATCTCACACATTGTTTATCTTACGAGCACTTATTCTTTATTTATTTATTTATTTATTTTTGGATACTGACGATTTTTCCACACGAGTCCATCTTTCTTTTTTTCTTTTCTTACCTTGTCACCTGCCAGTACCCCCTTGCTACCCTATGGTTTCCACCATCTCCATGTCCCTACCATCCTTGATTCAGGCTTTACTTGGCTATACATATCTTTATGCCTATACTCATTGATTTTACTTTACTACTTTAGATGCCTGATAAACATATTTGTTTATAGCTTATACGTTTTATTGACTAATGAGGTTCCTAGGGATACATCACTACCCACACAATTGTAGTTCACCTCTTTCCCCCCTCTCTTTGTCACCTGGTAGTACCCCTCTGTTGTCCTAGGTTTCTAACCATCTTCATGGCCCTACAACTTTTGGCTCAGGCCTTTCATTCATGCATACATGCATACATATCTTTATACCAATATCTATTGATTTTACTCTACTACTTCAGATGCCTGACAAACATACTTATGTTCACAGCCTATACTTTTTATCGACCAATGAGGACCCTAGGGATACATCACTACACCTTTGCCATGCCTGCTCTCCGTTTGGCCCTGGATGGGGTCCCATTTGATCCTGCCCCCTCAGCTCCCAGGGGAGGCATACGCTGCTGCCGTCTCGAGGCCGCACACCTGGAGCCATGGCCAAGCTCAGTGGTAAGTATGGGGGGGCCTACAACCCCTCCTACCCTGCGCTGTTATAACTAATACTGTGCTATATTGCCAAACATATATATTTTTGTTCATCCTAGGTACATTGTTACACACATCCACCCCTGAAGAGCGAGCTGGATCTCACGAAACTAGTCGGGTAGTATGATGCCCGTGTACCATGTACTACTTCTACATTTATGTACCAATACTCCTTGTTTATACATTTTATATTGGCAACCGTTGATGTTATTTATCCATGTAAACAATTGTACTTGAATAAACCATATATTATATTTACTACTGTTATGTTTACTGGCGGAAACAGTACCCACTTCATTTAAAGTCCCAGGGCGAATCCTTTGTTGTTTGTTATATATTACAGGGATGGAAGTGTGTCACTGGGGACACCAGACCTTTTCCTTTATCTCTATATTGAACCCGGGTGGAAGACACCCATTAGCCCAAACCTGGTCTGTTGTCACCCCCGCCAGTATTTACATGTACAAATAACTGTTATACTTTGATACTATACTAGGTTACTCATTCTCCAACACAATTTTTATTCCAGTATTGTCATATACCCTGGCTCTGTATGCGATTCCTCGGTTGGCGCTAGCGATTTCTGTCTCGCATTGGGAGCTGCGATGTGTATAAAGGGAGGCTTTTTCATGTCTCCTGCTGTCCCCATCTGCTTTCTGGCGGATGGGGACACCTACACATCGGCACCATGTTTAGGCTTCAGAAGCATGGCGTCTGCGATTTTGCAGACGTCGGCATAGCTGGACGCACTATATCATCAGATGGCATGGGGGTACGCTTGCATTTGCGTGCCTTCCTATGACAGTGGGTGCCTCCTGCACTCACATGTCAGCCATCCACACATGGTGTTGGGGGCGGAGTCTGCTGGGGCCTTCCGGGGTTAAATTGGAGGTCAGGCATGGCTTGGATTTCATTTCACTCTTCACTGAGGACACACACAGCTGTGGAGATTGCTTGCTGTGTCTCATTACTTTTATACTTAGGATATTCACCTGACTCAGGTACTTACCATATTCACCTTTTTGATACTTGCCTTATTTAGGCACACTTGCATATCTCACACATTGTTTATCTTATGAGCACTTATTCTTTATTTATTTATTTATTTTTGGATACTGACGATTTTTCCACACGAGTCCATCTTTCTTTTTTTCTTTTCTTACCTTGTCACCTGCCAGTACCCCCTTGCTACCCTGTAGTTTCCACCATCTCCATGTCCCTACCATCCTTGATTCAGGCTTTACTTGGCTATACATATCTTTATGCCTATACTCATTGATTTTACTTTACTACTTTAGATGCCTGATAAACATATTTGTTTATAGCTTATACGCTTTATGGACTAATGAGGTTCCTAGGGATACATCACTACCCACACAATTGTAGTTCACCTCTTTCCCCCCTCTCTTTGTCACCTGGTAGTACCCCTCTGTTGTCCTAGGTTTCTAACCATCTTCATGGCCCTACAACTTTTGGCTCAGGCCTTTCATTCATGCATACATGCATACATATCTTTATACCAATATCTATTGATTTTACTCTACTACTTCAGATGCCTGACAAACATACTTATGTTCACAGCCTATACTTTTTATCGACCAATGAGGACCCTAGGGATACATCACTACACCTTTGCCATGCCTGCTCTCCGTTTGGCCCTGGATGAGGTCCCATTTGATCCTGCCCCCTCAGCTCCCAGGGGAGGCATACGCTGCTGCCGTCTCGAGGCCGCACACCTGGAGCCATGGCCAAGCTCAGTGGTAAGTATGGGGGGGCCTACAACCCCTCCTACCCTGCGCTGTTATAACTAATACTGTGCTATATTGCCAAACATATATATTTTTGTTCATCCTAGGTACATTGTTACACACATCCACCCCTGAAGAGCGAGCTGGATCTCACGAAACTAGTCGGGTAGTATGATGCCCGTGTACCATGTACTACTTCTACATTTATGTACCAATACTCCTTGTTTATACATTTTATATTGGCAACCGTTGATGTTATTTATCCATGTAAACAATTGTACTTGAATAAACCATATATTATATTTACTACTGTTATGTTTACTGGCGGAAACAGTACCCACTTCATTTAAAGTCCCAGGGTGAATCCTTTGTTGTTTGTTATATATTACAGGGATGGAAGTGTGTCACTGGGGACACCAGACCTTTTCCTTTATCTCTATAGTGGGCAGTAAAAGTGATATACCTTCCCTGCCCATGTTTGCTAGACCACGTGTCTGTGGTCAGATGTATCTTGGCACCGACACTGTGTGCCAGAGATGCATTCACTTGCCGCTGAACATGGCCATATAGCTTTGGGATGCCCTTCTCTGAGAAATACTTCCTTCCTGGGACCTTCCATTGTGGTGTTCCAATGGCCACAAATTTGCCAAAGGCCTCAGAGTCAACCAGTTTATATGGCAGTAGTTGGCGGGCTATCAGTTCTGACAAGCCAGCCGTCAACCGCTGGTCAAGAGGGTTATCCGGCGTCATCAATTTTTTACGCTCGAACATTAGGCCCACGGAACCCTGCCTTTTTGCAGAAAAACATGAGCTTGGTGTGATGGAAGGTGGAGTGGAGGACAATTGTGAGGAGAGAGGAGGAGGAGAAGTAGAAGACGAGGCTGGACGGTGAGAGCCTGGAGTGTGGCTTTGTGTGTTCCTTTGCTCTCACTGGGCTCGGTGATGGCTGCTCATGTGCCTTCTTAAGGCGGTCGTCCCTAGGTGAGTGTTGGGCTTACCACGACGAATGCGTTGACTGCAAAGATTGCAGATGGCAACACTATTGTCAGCAGCGGACACGTTAAAAAAAGCCCACACTGCGGAGCCATGTGCCGGCGTCCTGGGAGTGCCAGATGTGACCGTACATGGTCGATGACTCGCTCCTGATACATTAGCAGTCTGCTTTGTCCCTCCTGTGCAATGTAAGTTATTCCTGCTTCTCCTCCCTATCTGCTGGTCTCTATCTCCCTCTGAGCTCCCCTCCTCTTCCTCTCTTGTGGGCACCCACGTGACATCACTAGACACGTCATCATCGACGTCACCTTCCCCACCGCTATAAGTAGAGATCTCGGAGTAGGCAGCAACACCGGGTACAACCTCCTCCTTGGGCTGATCTGGGTACTGTCGTCAGACTGCTGAGTGGCGGTTCTTGCTACCTCCTCTTCCTGATCCAATGCCAAGAGTGGCTGCGCATCAGAAATGTCTTGATATGGATCGGAAAATAATTCCTGTGACTCAAGCGGAAGGTATGTGGTGGTGGTGACCTAATAGCTAGCGATTTGGGTCACTGCAGTCTCTCCCTGCTCCACACAGCAACCTCTCCCTATAGTGACATACGAAAGAATGTAAAATGGCCGCCAGATCGGGTCTATTTATAAGTTACGAGGAATGTCCAAGTGTCCATGTCCTGTAATGTCTCAATTGGCTGTCCTGTACCACATGATGGATGTGTCATCATAGGTCAAAGTTCTTTTACACAGTAAACAAGGAAGTCCGCCGGGAAAAATAGCGGCAATAGTCCTCCGATCGGGTGGACCGCGAAACGACCGCCGGGCGAACCGTTCGGTCATCCCTAATGATGTATTTAGCTAGTACAGGGTTATACCTACATTTTGGTCTTGATAATTAGTCTTATTAAAAGAAGTTTAGGATATTGTTGTGTAGATGTCTTTGAAACCAGAATGATTTTAAAACTTGATTCAGTGTAATGGACGGAGAAGACATAGCAGCTGTTTACACACCTGGACTCAGGAACACTAGTGTAGTGTGGGACATCAGAGAACATTTTTTAGGGTAACCCACACAGGGGCTCCAGGGGTTACTTGAGGTGTCTCTATCTATGAGACTTGGCCAAAAAAGGTAAGTATTGCAGTTTGGTTAAAAGGGAATTTGAATCATGTCTTCAACTTGTATCTTTTCCCAAAAAGACAGTTGTACACCATTTCAAAGCAATGTTTCATATTCCTATTTCTGGACTCAAATATCAGTGTGCTAAGTATACCTTTTGTTTCATTCTCATAGGGGAGAAAATACTCGGACAACAGTCAGAGGATCCCAGGGCCCCCCGACCTCACCAGCCTGATTGGGTAGTTAGCCCGAACCCCCCAAGGATCTGGAGGAAGGAGAGGTGGAGGAAGTGGGTGATATCTGCACCCCATCAGCTGAGTGTCTGACACCCCAGCTTCAGGTAATCTATTTATGTCTGCATATTTCTAAATACATTTTTTTTCTACAATTTTAGGTGATGTTCTGATGTTCTGGTTGTGAAAGGGCAAGTGGCGGACCCCTTTACCACCGACAGCTCCCAAAGACTCATTGGGCAGATCATGGCCTGGAACGGCCAGATTGATGCCATGAGAAATCGGCTGGACATCATGCAGCAGGAAATGAAGAACATGATCAATGTTTTGGGGAGAATCAAATCCCTTTTTCCCTAAAACGCCATCAATCAGGTTCTTCATTTCCTTTTGAGATGAGAACTTTGTTTTTATTTTTACATTTTCAAAAGTTACAAAGCCAAATTTTGAAGATGCACACGGTGTGTCAACATGTGCTATCTGCCATCAGGTAATCTCAATGTATGTGTTTTCTGGTTGCAACCCCTTCCCCATAATGCTAGTAGGTGAGAGGAAGGGATTGCACTCACAAAACACGTCCATTGATCCCCCATGATGGGAGATAGCACATGTTGACATTACCCATTTGGACTCCCAATTTGTGCGCATCTTCAAAATTTGGCTTTTACACAGGTGACATTACCTGAAAGTTTTATATGTTGAACTTTGTAAGTTCCAGAGTCGGGCATGTTATTTTTTTTTTAAATGCCTGTTTTAAAAAAAAAAAAAAATGTTACAAAAAAAATGCAGAAAATACCAAAAAAATTTAAAATATTGTGCCAAATAAATAAAAATAAAATGATAGTGAGTAAAAATTATAAAACACAAAAAAAAATGAAAATAAGGTTGAATCACGTATTAAAAAAATGCACATGTTTGAATGTGCACAGAGTATAACATTTAAAAGACAACAATATGTGTGGCTTCTTCTTTTAATACTCAATATCAGTTTTGGAATTCTTTTTGTATTTACAGTGACAAAGGGGCCTATTTACTAAAGGGCACTACAAGTGCACTAGGAGAACCTAGGAGACAGTCAAAAAGAAAAGCAAACAAGAAATAAAACTCAAGATTTTATCATAATTTTTTTTTATTATTAATATAAAGGTTAAATATGTTCTGGCGTTGCAATGGCCCCCCTACCATTAAAATAATTTACATATCTGTCCCGCACTTGATGGGTGGTTTGGGGGGCCAAGCCAGTACGGCCAGTATCCAGGCCTGTGAGTATAGATCCAGCCCCAGGCCCAACTGAAGATAGATAAGTTTGGGAATGTTGTCTTAAAAAATTATGAAGTGTGCAACAGCACATGATTATATGATTTCGTTTACAGTCCGCCATATTGATGGCTGTGAGCAACAGACGGAACCGGCTGGCCATTATCCCGAAGGTATTCTCCACAACTCTTCTCGCTCTGGCCAGCCGGAAGTTAAAAACCCTCCTCTCTGGAGTGAGGGTCCTTTGGGGGAACGCCCTCATCAGGTGCTTGTCCAAACCGAAGGCTTCATCTGCAGTGAATACAACGGGGAGTCCCTCAACGTTCTCAGCATCAGGTGGCAATCCTCCATCTGACATCTGGCCATTCTTCCCCACGTCCACGTACATAAATTCATATTGTGCCGACACCACGGCCATCAGCACTACACTATTGAACCCCTTGTAATTGAAATAGTAAGAACCCGAATGGGGTGGCGGCACAATGCGAACATGCTTCCCATCAATCGCCCCTCCACAGTTGTGAAAGTCCCAACGGTCAGCGAAATGGGAGACCACAGTCTGCCATTCCTGAGGCGTGGAAGGAAACTGTGGAGTCAAACAAGAAAAAAAAATATATATATAAGTACTTTTAAACATAACATTGCAAGCAGATTAGACAAAAACATTCTTGCACAACAGCAGTATAAATTTTTTTTGAAGTAGTATTTAAAAAAGTAAAAAATATAAGGTCCACTTATCAGATTCCTCACCCCCTCTGATGGCCCATTGGCCAAACTGTAGCTGCTGACTTTTAATAAGCACTTACCTTTCTAAGGTGCCCAAGATGTCGGCCGCCCGAAGCTGACCCGTCCCTTGGCTCTCGGGTCCCAGTGCCGCCATTCAAAGTAAGGCAAACAGGCAGTGGAGCCTTGCGGCTTCACTGCCTGTTTGCTACTGCGTATGCGTCCCAGTGCCGCCATTCAAAGTAAGGGAAACAGGCAGTGGAGCCTTGCGGCTTCACTGCCTGTTTGCTACTGCGTATGTGCGAGTCGCGCAGCGCTTTGTGAATGGGGCACACAGTCCCCACAACACACTGCGCCCCATTCCCCAGAAGACAAAGTGAGGAGGAGAAGACAGAAGATCACCGTGGAATAGGAAGGGGCAGATTAGGATGATCTGCCTAGCAACAGCCATTTCTGGTTATAATTTTTTTTTTTGCAGCCTTTTTATGCATTTTTTTTTTTTTTTAGGGTGGCTCCCCCCCCTTTAATATAGTCCATCTGCAGGACTTGAATAATGGCAGAACAGGTCTCTGGGTTAATGATCCCCAGAGCCTGGGGGGAGATGCCTGTAGTGAATTTAATATCCTGCGGGCTTCTCCCAGTCGCCAAGTACCGCAACGTGGCAACTAGCCTCTGCTCCAGAGTGATGGCTTGCTGTATGCAGGTAACCTGCCTGCTGATATAAGGGGTCAGCAATGCCAGCAGATAGTGAAAAATGGGGTCCGTCATCCTGAGATAATTCCTGAAATCCTCAGGATTATTCTCACAGATCTCACAAAGCAAAGGCATATGCGAGAATTGGTCACGCTGGTGCAGCCAATTCTTCGTCCATGAACTCCTCTTCACCCTGTTCATGGACTGGGCTCAGGTCAAAGTATTAACCCCAACACCAAGCCCCCACACAGCACAAACTCGAGAACGAGTACATCCCCCGCACCATGGCTTCAAAATGGTCGGCTGGTCAAACAAACTTAAACGAACGCACTGAAGAACAGCAAGGCCTGTGAAGAGTGACTTGAAGAACAGGAACAAGGGGACCAGAACGCCCCGATATACAGGTACGAACTGACCACCACACACTGAAAACCAGCTACAAACCCACAAGCACAAACTGAACCACAGAAAACTATCAAAATAAGCTGGAGTCTGAAAAGCGTGAATTGTCTCTTAACAAACTTCTACTAACAGGAGATAAACATGAGATTAGCAGAAGGAGCCCAAAGGGTGGCGTACTGGGGTTTGAACTTCCTTTTTCTAGTCCCGTCGTACGTGCTGTACGTCACCGTGTTCGAAATCGGCAAACTTTTGGAGTGATCGTGTGTGGGCAAGTCCGTTCGTTTGAAAGCCCAGCGGACCTCCGCTGCAAAGTCCATCAGAAAGACTGTCGGACCTAGTCTGCCGGAAAGCCCGATCGTGTGTACGCAGCATAAGATTTACCCACAATCCCATGTTTTTCTCACACAGTTAAGAGGGAGGATGAGAATCTTCTGCTGCTGAAAAGGTACTAAATCATATATCATTATGCTATATTTTATAACTAGGGGTGAGCCCGATGTTCGAGTCAAAGTAAGTTCGATACCAGACCCTTATCTGAGCATGCAACCCTATAGGCCGCAGGAAAAGAGGGGGATGAGAGAGCACCCCCCCTCCTGAACCGTACCAGGCCACATGCCCTCAACATGGGGAGGGTGCTTTGGGGTAGCCCCCCAAAGCACCTTGGCCCAATGTTGATGTGGACAAGGGCCTCATCCCCACAACCCTTGCCCGGTGGTTGTGGGGGTCTGTGGGCGTGTTACGTAAACCAAGTGATCCCGCCCCTTCTGAAGCTACGGGAAAGCCATAGGGATGTCCCCGTGCATCAGAAGGGGCGGGGTCACCCGGCGATGTCATCGTGTGGCCCCACCCTCAGTTATAAAAGAGCTATCACCTGAGAGCCAGTCATTATGGCTGGTGCCTCCCATGGAGGCAGATTGGTGGCGGTGTGTGGCTTTTTCTTTTTTCGTTCTGTCGGAGCGAGAGAAGAAGCTGAATGGACTTCGTGGGACACTATTTTTTTTTTTTTTACTTTTTAACAAAGGAATTGTCCTGAGCCGTTTCTTGTGTTTTTTTTTTTTACCATTCTCACACTTTTTTTGTGAAATGGCAGGGGTACATTTGTACCCGTTACCATTTCACACAGAGGGAGGCCGGGATCTGGGGGTCCCCTTGTTAAAGGGGGCTTCCAGATTCCGATAAGCCGCAGACCCCCATAACCACCAGGCTGGGGATTAGGCCCTTGTCCCCAACAACATGGGGACAAGGTGCTTTGGGGGGGCCACTACCCCACAGCACCCTCCCCATGTTGAGGGCATGTGACCTGATACGGTTCAGGTGGGGGGCGCTCTCTCATCCCCCCCTCTTTTCCTGCCAGGTTGCGTGCTCGTATAAGAGTCTGGTATGGATTTTTGGGGGGACCCCATGTCATTTTATTTTGGCGCAGGGTTCCCCTTAAAATCGGGTCTGGTATGGATTCTGAGGGGGACCCCCATGCCATTTTTTTTAATTTTGGCGTTGGGTTCCTCTTAATATCCATACCAGACCTGAAGGGCCTGGTATGGAATTTGGGGGGACCCACAGGATTTTTTTTCATTCATTTTGGTGGGGGAATCCTATGCCGTTTTTTTCAATGACTTTTATGTGTATTGCATGGACCGACAATTCATTATAGCTGCGAGTACTTTTAAATTACTTTTTTTCCTTTACAAATTTAGTTTTGCTCTTGGACTGTTCTAAACACTGGAAACATGTGCCACTTTACAGCCATAATATAGACACCCCCCAGGTATGAAATCTAAAGGAATATTTCACTTTTATTGTTAAGCATTATTAAAATCACTGCTCCCGAAAAGACATCAGTTTTTTAAAACTTTTTTTTGTATTGATACATGTCTCCTGGGGCAGAACCCAGGTCCCCAAACACTTTTTATGACAATAACATGCATAATAAGCCTTTAAAATTAGCACTTTTGATTTTTCATGTTCGTGTCCCATAGACTTTAACGGTGTTCGTGTGTTCAAACAAATTTTTTGCCTGTTCGCATGTTCTGCTGCGAACCAAACCAGGGGGTGTTCAGCTCATCCCTAGTTATAACATAATAATAAATTATTATGTTAAAACTAGTGTGACAGTACAGTTCCCTGTCCTAGCAATTGTCACCCAGGTTTCTCAAATAGGCAGGTTGAGGGGCTCCAGGGGTATTTAATGTGGAGGAATCTGTTTTATCAGTTTACTCCAAAGTTTGTAAAATCCAGTTGAGGACCTGGAGCTCGGAGATTCCATAGCGTTATGGGTGGGACGGAATCTCCAATCCTGGGACCGGGTTTTGGGAACAGCCAGGAGTCTGGCTGGTTGATTGAGCAGGGTTTATAGCAGAGTCAGGATTAGGGTTCTGGGCTCCACCCAGAGAGACAGGAGGTCTCCAGAGAGAGTAGGTGTGAAAGCCAGAGACCCAAGTCTGAGGATCGGAGCAGTGAGGGGCTGCTTTCTAGATGCTGTGTGTGTTGAAGCTGTGTACATCTAAGGAGACAGATGAGAGCCTGAAGGGGAAGGCCTGAGCAGCAAGGAAGCTGAAATGAGGTACAGTAGTTGTACGGGAACCCTGTTATATGGCCAAGAGGGCTGAAGCGTAAAGCCCAAGTGGCAGTACTGCTGAAGAGAGAGCCAGGTGGCTTGGCATTTTTCATTTTGTTATTTTTGGGAGAAGAACCCCTGTGTGGGCATCCAAGTGCATGTATGAACTTTCGTTTATTTTGTTCCTTTTAATAAAAGTGGGCTACCATGCCCTTAAACTAAAGTTACTGTTTGCTGTGAACTTACTGAAAGGCATCTATCTACCACTGAGCTAGACATTCCCCAATGCCACAAGTGGTGTTCGAATGCGGACAGAACTGGAGATCCCTGAAAAAAGTAAGTTCATCTGTTAAATGAACTGTTTGTGTGCATGAGACAGCACAATCTGTGTGTGCAGCTGAGAAAAGCAACTTGCTTTAAAGAGACAGTGCTTAATTTTTCCTGGACTGTATAAAGTTGTTCTGGTGTGACCTAAGTATAGGGTGATCAAAGCTCCTAAAAGAAGCAAGGTTTGCTGAAATGAGAGACAGAGCTCTGTGGCTGGAGGGGTTCTTGCCACATGACCAGGGGCTGGGGTTGTCCCTAGCAACACTGATGCAATGAGTGCACAGGTGACTGCTGGTAGGGAGAGTCCACCAGCGTTTGAATCTGCAATGGATTGGTGCAAGCGGCACTTGGCAGGAATGGACCAAGCTAAAGTGGAAGGCAAGCCAACCTGCGATACAAAGAGAGAGCTGCCGGATGTCCATACCTGGGAGAGGGGTGTTGTTGCCCCTGGCAATGCTGTTGCGAAAAGTGTGAAAGTGACACAGCTTGAGACAGGGTCCAGTGGAGGGAAGCCTGTGTTATGTGCCAGAAGAGAGGCTGATCAAAGGCTGGGACTGAGAGTGGTTGCCCATAGCAACACAGAGGCCAGTCGGGCTGTCTGTGTACCATGGGTTATGTCTAATAAGGATTGTGGCAAGTGGCTTAAGGAGGAGCGGATACAGCATGTTGGAGAGAGCCAGCAAAGAGCCAGCAAAGTTCTGCTGAGAGAGTGCGGTCTTCCATGGCAGGCAACGTGAGTGAAAGTGGTGCCGGAAAGGAGGAGCTGCAGTGGAGATTTGGCTCAGCATCCCCACAAAGAAGCCTGTGCATTTCAGCCAGCTGGGAATCATCAGGAGAGAAGCGCTTTGGAAAAAAATCATCCAGTACCATGCCTGGAATGTGGCCAGCTGGGGCATGGCATGTTTTCTTGCCCTAGGTTATGGAATACGGCTGGAGATAATGTTGCTGAGAAAAAAGGTTTTGTCTGCAGGCCAAGATTTCTGTACAAATATGTTTTCAGTCACCCCTAGCAACAAGGAGTTTCCTGTTGTGCCTGCAGGGGGTGCTAAACAGTGGGAGATGCTTGCTGTAATTTCATCCCGTGGCCACCAGGGGGAGTTGGCCAGTAAAAGTGCAACAGAGGATTGGTTCATAAGACAACGTACTCAAATGAAGATGGTGACCCTAACTACTGCGGTGGGTAAGACTGTCTGTAATTAAATGATGGCTGGAACTGCTGATTTCATGTATAAAAGGACTGGTTACGAGACTGTCCATGATGATGTGAGAGTGACCCCAGTTAGTGGGGCCACTGAATATGAGCTTGAGAATGACTTTTCCCTATACAGTGGGAATGCAGGGGTTAAAGTCCAAACAGAACCTGTGTTGATGACCAAAAGTGTTGTGTCTAATGACTGTCAGTCTCAACTTGGCAGTGGGCTAGGACAGTCTAAGGCCGCGTACACACGCGGGGACTGTTCGCCCAACTTTGTCCGCTGAACAGTGTTTCGGCGGACAGTCCGCCCGTGTGTGGGCTTTCAGCGGACAGTTTCAGCGAACAGTCTGCTGAACAAAGTTTTTCGGAAATTCCGAAAAACTGTCCGCTGAAACTTGGTTTCAGCAAACAGTCCCCTCGTGTGTAGGCTTGTTCGTCAAACTAAGTTCCGCGCATGCTCAGAAAGGATTTACACGCCGAAAGTTGTAATGCAGTGTATAGGACGTCGTATTTTCCGTCCCGTCGTACGTGCCGTTCACGTCATCGCGCACGGTTTCAGCAAACTGTTCGTTCGTCGTGTGTGGGCAAGTCCGTCCATGCTAATTTTGAGCGGACTGTTCGCTGAAACTGTTTGACGGACAAAGTTGAGCGAACAGTCCCCGCGTGTGTACACGGCCTAAGTGTTACTGTTGATGAAAAGTTTGCTGCTGTTGGGGAAAACCCCAGGTTCTTTCAGAGAAAAGGTTATCACAAATGGGCCGTTGCCTGTAGCAACTGGTGGTAAGACAGCACAGTTGTCCCCAGAAATCTCCAGGGAACTTTATGTATTGGAGCCAGAGGTTGCCCTGGACAACTGTGATGTCACTCTGGTGGAACAGAGTGGAACTGTACGGTGTAATGGTAATGTGTTAGTGCAAGCTGCTAGTACTAAAAGTTGCAGGTAAATGGTGGGTTAGCACAACCTATGAAAAATGCAAAGGTGTGTGAGGTTTATGAAGCACCAGCCCAGCAAGGTGGTGAATATGGTGTATTGCAACCTGTGCTACCACATGATTTACAATGACTGGTGTAATGGGTCTGCAGTTAAGCCAGTCTGTTCTTATGTGTCTCCTTGGGCAGATGGATCGGTTCTGAGGAGTACCGCTGAAGGGAGTGCGCCTACAATAGATTGGGATAGTTGGAGTAAAAATAATATCTCCCTGATAAGGCTTTTATGCACAAAAATAAGGGGGGCACGGTTTCTGCTGTGCCAGCAGGAGGGACTGCAGAACAGCTTGTACCTAAGGGCGCGGTGGCTGCTGCAGGGGTTACCCCTGGTGAGCAGGATGAACCAAATAAGGGTGAGCGCACAGCAGAGACATTGTCTGTGACCCACAAAACTGAGGTTGACATGGAATGTCAAAGTGACGTTGTTAACGTTCTGGAGCAGTTCACTGATGCTGAGCCTGAGAAGTTGGGTATGAGTCCAGCACCTGGTAGCACCCTGGTAGCAACAGACTGTCTTTACCTCCAGCTGGGAGGAGGTTCCGTTAACCGTTGCAACTTTTCAAGTCTCAGCAAGTGAGTCTCTCTGCATCCCCAGTGTCATGAAAGTCCCCAAGAAGGACTTAGGTCGGGAGTGAAGGGCCTGGTTTATAACCAACGCATTAAAAGAGATGCTTGAACTTTGGGATGTACAGCCAATCTATACTAGTGTGTCTCCTCCAGTCTGACGGTCTGGTACTGCGGAGTACCACTAGGTGGAGCACTGAATGGCAGGCTGTACAGAACAAAGAACAGGACAGGAATGGTTTGTTCCTGAATTTGTTATTTTTGTTAAAGTTATGCCCTGCGTATGCTGCTGGATTACGTCCAGAAGAAATAATATTTGAGAAAGACTTTGGAGAAATGGAAAATAAGCCTAAAATGTCTGTGGTTTAACCTCCTAACAGCCAGATGGGAAGCATTTCTGCTGCTATGGTCCAGGGCAGTGCTGGTCAGTTGTCGGTGAAGGGCGTGTATACTGCACCAGTGGAAAAAAGAGCCAAGTGTGAACCCGAAAGCAGCAGGCTGGCCCTTAGATTCCACCAGGGCGTGGAATCTAAGGGCCAGCCTAGGGAATAAAATGGTGGTCACTGCAACTTTTTAAGTTTCATGAATAAAATGTAAAAAAAAAAGTTAGCCCGATTATTATTATTTTTTTTTTTTTATATACTATGAAAGATGATGTTACGCCGAGCAAATAGATACCTAACATGTCACACTTTACAATTGCACACACTTGTGGAATGGCGACAAACTTCAGTAGTTAAAAATCTCCATAGACGAGGCTTAAAATATTTTTCACAGGTTTACCATTACAGAGGAGATCTAGTGATAGAATTATTGCTCTCGCTCTTAACGTTCATAGCGTGTGTAACCTGTGTGTATCTGGCTCTGATACTAGCCAGTGCCTTACCAGCCACTGACCTCACCGCACGTCCCTGACCCAAATCTTAAAAATTGATTTGAACAGGGCTTTACAAATGCTGTAGCTGTAATGCTCTACTTCACAGATGAAATTTATTTAGTCATTTCTTTAGCTGCAGTATCTTTTAACTCAGCCTGCAGAGTTTGACAGACAGAATCGCCTGTCAAACTCACCCATTGATTTCAATGGGGCCACTCTGCAAATGCAAGCCATACTCGCTCACAGTAGCGGCATAGTGCAACAATGTAAAAATGGCATTTAGTAATGTTAAAAAAAAAAACAAGTAGGCAGAAGTAGCACCTCATGAAAGCCTATCAGCTGCTGCTATACCACTCGTTGAAAAGCAAGCCCAAAACAGATCCCTTTTTTTGTTTGCCAGAAGGTAGCGGTAAGAGCCTCATTATTCCATGTGATTTCAGTGGCCAGTGCACGGAATTAGACTGTATATTAGCCGACTGTCAATCCTTGCTGACGAAGACCAAGGAGGACCTCAGCAGCAGAAGTTTTCCGGAATGCATCCAAAAACGCCTGGAGGTGATAGGTTTGTGTCATTCCCAGAGTGGGGAGGCCCAAGCTAGGGCATCACCAGATGCCACTTTGGTGCAATCTGTTGGAAATGGTGGCTGGAAAGTTCAAAGTGGATGGAACACTGAATAATGAGGCCAGGATAAGCCTTAGGGTCACCAGAAAAATGAGGAAATGGTGGCAGGGATAGCCAGGTGTTGCAGGTAACACAGGAGTCAATGAGGTAGAAGCAGGGGCTGAAGAAGTCCAGGTTACAGCGGCTTGCAGATGATGCGGGGGGGGGGGGGGGTAAGATCCTGTATAAACAGCATTATTTGATCTTGTCTCTGAGCTAGGTGTTGCATTTGGTCTTCGGCCAGTGACGGACTCTCCGAGGAGCTCATGGCTTGAACAAGCTGTCATGTGCTACTGGTGTGAGCCCACAGGTGAGATGGGATCCCCCAGGGCATGGAATCTAAGGGTCAGCCGGTATTCTGCCAGGGACCCCTCATGGGAGTTTGGCTGCGTGTTGATCCCAGGTCACGACTCGCAGGTTCATCCTGCTCACGAGGAGAGTCCCTGGAGAGACAGTGCAGGCACGGATGGAGCAAAAGGAGAGATGGATAATGAGCCAAGGTCAAGGGAAGGTAGCAGACAAATGTAATCAGAAGAACTAGCCAAGTCGGTACACAAGAGATCAGCCCACGAGAAGTCAGTTAAAGAATGATTGCACGGAAGGGGCTCAGGAACAAGTATTGCTCAAGCTACCAGAAACTGGTCTGAGTGCAATTTAAATAGGGAGACACATGGGAGGCTGGACAGGAAGTAGCAAGAAGGGAGTTATATTAACCATCAGGTGAAGCTGGCGACACTCATAGGTCCTAAGTCAGTGCAGCAAGAGCCGAGCACAGCTTGTTGGAACAGGTGCCAGCAGGCCTACAGCAACAAAAGGTAAAAAATGTATGCAACCAGTAAGACACAGATCAGCTCCGTAGCTGATCCGTGACAGTACCCCCCCCCCCCCCCCCCCCCCGATTTTTGCCGTGGTATTTTCAACGCGTAAAAGTTATTGGAGGTGTACAAAAAAAAATCTGGATTAGCATGGTTCTATTTGGATTAATCATTTAAACAAAAATGTAATGTTCACAAACACTTGAAATGGGGGACAAAGGATGTTGGTTTATGGCTGAACCTTCTGATCCCCAGGAAACAGCCATTGTCACCTCAGCCTACTCAGCCTGCCCCTTTAAAAAAGGTTTGTGCTTTAGCTTCAACGAAGGGCAATGTAAATGGCCTCACACATGTACAAACATGACTGTGCCACTTGCTCTGGCCTTCATCCTGCACTTCGCTGTTTCAAAAAAATTGTCTTCTGTTTCTACATCCTGTGCTAGAGATCATTTTCATCCTGGCAATAATAACGCCAGTGAAGTTAAACGCCATGTTGCCATTTCTTTCGAATCTGGCCAGACTGCCTGACAGCAGATCTAATAACTGAAGGTTTTTTAATTGGTTTTTGATTGCCTGAATTTAAAGGCGAGGGTTGTTTTTGTTTTGATAACCTCCCATCGGTTCGTTTCCTTGAAATTGTTCCTGTTAAAATTTTGAAGGAAGTGAGGGTAGGGTTTCAGGCCCCTTTCTGTATTCCTCTTTGTGAATTTTAGAGTTTCGCCTCTTGGTTTAATACCTAAAAAGGAACCGAACGGTTATCGTCTGATCCATCACTTGTCCTATCCTTTTTGAATTGAACCTGGCGTCTGGGGACAGTGGTAGTAATGGTGTATTCGCTTTTGGTTTGAGCTTTAATGGCTGAACCATTAGTGTGCTATTAACATGTACTTATGGTGATATAGTTATGAATAAATATTTTATTGTTCTAAAATAAAATGGTTTATTATTGGTAAATTGTTCTGTTATGCCAATATTAAAGGGCCCCGGACATTTATACCACAAATGTGAGTCTAGTTGCCTTTATTTATATTATTATTGTATATTAGAAACAATAATTGAGCTTAGTCTCCAGTCTCATAGAATCTGCAATCTGCCCACCTACCCCCTTCAACCTGCACTGAGCTGAAGCATTGAAGGGAGACACACTCCTGCTGACAGGCATGAAGGAGAGAAAGACATTAGAAGCAAGTGTTGGGCCAGGAGTTATGAGAAATTTAATTCAAACCTTTATAAATGGAGTAAATAAAAAATATTGGTGCTATTAAGGATAATATTAAAGCTAATAAAAACTTGTAAATAGAGAACTTTCTTTAAAGTGTTATTAAACCCAAAAGCAAACATTTATTATATTGCAACTTTCCAATTCTTAGATGTGGTGGCTGCATTCATTTTTCTTTTTTTGTGGGCTTTCTTTTATTCTCACCTGGTGCTCCTGTCAGTAAATTCCTTTTTTTCCCCAACAGAACAAGCTGTCCTGCAGATGTAGAAGTTAAGAGACAAACAATTTACCACAGACAGGAGTGCTTACAATGATTGGCTTTTATTTATTTCTATAAAACCTTTATGCCAAAAGATTATGTAACTGCTTGAAAAGTGTTAGCTGCATTTTAGCTTCAGTTTGTTGGTGTTAGTCCATCTAAAACTGCCCTTCCCCCACTCCCAAATTAGCAATGCTGTTGTCCAAAGATTTTTTAGTGCCCCATCATTAGTGCTCTTCAATATAAGAGGTGTGCTACTGGCCAGATCACCAGGTGAAAACAGAGGGAAAAGCCCAAAAAAACAAACGGAATGCAGTCACCACATCTAATGATTGGCAAGCCGCAATATAACGTGTTGGTTTTGGGTTTAATACTGCTTTAAGATTTAATACTACGCTAAACATACTAAAGCAGAATGGTTAGCAGCACACTCATTTATTCTGTAGACACCATCTGACACCTAGTGGTAACAATGTAAAGTGCAAAAATGTACTAACTTTATTTTAATAGATACATTTCCTTAACCACTTACACACCGGACCATTTTGCTGGCTTAAGACCAGACCACTTTTTGCGATTCGGGACTGCGTCGCTTTACCTGACAATTTTTACTTTTTGTTATAATAAATACCCCCCAAAAATATATAAAAAACATGTTTTTCCCTCAGTTTAGGCCGATGCGTATTCTCCTACATATTTTTGGCAAAAAAAATCACAATAGGCGATTGATTGGTTTGCAAAAAAGTTATAGCGTTTACAAAATAGGGGATAGTTTTATGGCATTTTTATTAATAATTTTTTTTTTTTTTACTATTAATGGCGGCGATCAGCGTTTTTTTTTTTTATTGTGACTGCGACATGGCGGGCACATCGGACATTTTTGTGACCATTGTCATTTATACAGCAATCAGTGCTATACAAATGCACTGATTCCTGTGTAAATGACACTGGCAGTGAAGGGGTTAACCAGGGGGTGGCAGTTTAGGGGTTAAGTGTTCCTAGGGGCGTGTTACTAACTGTGGGGGGCTGGGCTTTGTGTTCGTGAACACTGATCTCTGCTCCAATCACATGGAGCAGAGATCAGTGTCACTTGTTGCTAGGCAGAACGGGGAGATGCTGTTTACAATGGCATCTCCCCATTCAGCCTCCCCGTGAGACGATCGCGGGTATCCCCGCGGCGATCGAGTCTGCTGGACCTGCGACCAAACTCACGGGGGTCCTGACCGGCACGCGAGTGTGCCGCCGGCGGTGCGCACGCGTTGGCAGGTCGGCATATAGAAATGGATGTACCTGTACGCCAATATGCCTGCCTGTGCCATTCTGCCGCCGTACATCGGCGTGCGCCAGTCGAGAAGTGCTTAAGAAAAAAAATACATAATTTGTTTTTCTTTAGTTTGCAGACCCAGTGAAGAAAGAACTCAACAGAACACCCCTTCTCTGCAGTAGGACGCCTCCATTATCTCTTTAAGTAATTGGAAATTTGTAATGGCATGATATCGTGTTTGAAGGAGAAATGTTCTACTTGGGTATACAAAAACGTACTTCTGGAAAAAATGTAACAAGTTGATCCCAAGTGGTGACATAGAGAGCAGGTCAGATAACACTACACCTATAAAGAACTCCTCCTCAAGCCACAAGATATCTGTGCTTTTCAGTGGCAGTAATAATAACTCCAGCATTGGTGGCAGCGGATGCAATCAAAACCCCCTATCATTGCTGTCAATAAAGCAATAATAACCCCCCAGCACTGATGGCAGTGGTCACAGTAATAATTGAGTTCTAAGGCAATACTTATAAATGTCAGTGCTGTTTATACACCCCACCCCCTTTCCACTGATGGTCAGTGCTTTTTAAAATTTTCACTATCATTAGTAGACAGGTTTCAGTGTTTTCCAATCCTCAACTCCTGCCGCATTGGTCATTAGTGGCAATGATTAACCCCCAGCATTGGTGGACACTTACCTGATTACACACTCCTGTTTTGCTGTCCCTGTCCCCGCAGCCAGGACTTTACATGTACTGCAGGCAGATCACTACCTATCACAGTACAGTATTTCTTTCTCCGTCGGATGCTGGAACACAGAGAGAATTCCAGCGCCTGGCACCCCTCTGCTGCTGTGCTTGCCCTCTGGTGCCTGATAGGTGGTGAGCTACATGCAGAGTGGTGGCAGGTCACATGTTGGGCACCACTGATCTATACTATAAGATTGCAGTTTGCTTTATAAATTCCTCCCCTGCTACTCTAAAGTAAAATTGTGCCAATACCTAACTCATTCCCTGACCACTTCTTTCTTAACCCCCTTTTCCCCACCTGCGTCCCACCCTTAGGTCTCTCCAAGTATCTAAAGTCCTGCCCTTTCGGCCCTTAGTCATGCTATGGTACTTCTGCATTGACCACTTCTTAACTGTATGCGTTTTGAGTAAAGCTTAGTCTGGCCTACAATGGTAAATTTGTTACAGATCCCTGAAAAATTCTCAGATGACTGCCTAGCATTGCATAGACAAAGAGTAGCCATTATACAAAAAAAAGGTGCAAATGTTTTTCTTATGAGAGTCAGCCTAATTTGCAATTTATGTCACAGTATCTGGGCAAGAAGGTCACTGCAATCTTTAAAACTGATCTAGTTCTTGCTGGTAACAGTGAGTAATAGACCACCATTACAAGCAATGGTTGTTGCAGGGATGCAAAAAAAGGGATGCAAAAAAGAGGGCTGCCTCAGGTCTCCAGACCTTATCAAGTATAACATTAAAATAAAAGAATTTAAATAAAATAATGGCCTAAAGGGATCCTCGGCTTCCATTGAACACGTTGCATTCTGTGGATACCATTTGCGTGTATTGCGAGCAGGTTAAATGCTCATACAAGCATGGAAAATGTTGTGCAGCAATTTAGTAGTTCCAACCCTTGAAAACGCTGCTGCCACACCAGTTCTTGTCTCTACAAATCTGACTCCACTTTATTTTAATATTACACTAATCATTTATGTGAACAGATTGTTTCCCCATGTGCATTGCAGTGTAACTTTTATGGCACGTACACACAAACGGAATTTTGGTCAGAAAAAGCTCTGATGGTTTTCCCGTCTGAATTCCGTTTACACTGCAATGCACATGGGGAAACAATTGGTTTCACGCAAGCCGTCTTGCATACACACGGTCACACCAAATTCTGACCATCAAGAACACAGTGAACAAACGCGTGGGTTTTTGCACATTGGAATTGCATACACACGAACGCATTTTCGGATAGGAACTTTTTCCAACCGAAAAATTGAGAACATGCTCTCAATCTTTTGCTGGCTGAAGTTCGGCCAGCAAAAGTCTGATGGAGCATACATACTATCGCATTTTCCGACCAAAAGCTCTCATCGGTCTTTTGCTGGCCGAATTTCCGATCATGTGTACAGGGCATTAAAGGATAACAGGCTCTACTATACTGAAAGGCAAACTGACTGTGGGCTTTACCCCTCTCTTTTATTACTTATCGATCTCAGCTTTTGCGAGCTTGATTATGGAAAAAAAAATCTGGGAGACGTATTTTATTTTTTTTTTCCCCTTAAAATAGAAGTATGAATTCACATCTTCTACCAAATTAAAATGATTGTAAACACTAGTTTTTTTTTTTATATACTTACCTGCTCTGTGCAATGGAATTGACCTGAACCCCCTCTTCTTGGTCCCTCTCTGGTGCTCCAGGCTCCTACTCTTCTTTCTGTGCTGCCATTGCAAGCCGCTTGCTATGGGGGGCAGGCTTACCTCTGAGCCACCCGGCCTGCATCCTTAGACACAGACAGCATGGCTCGGCTCCTCCCTCCTCATAGGATTTAACTGATAGCAGCCAATGGGGGGTTCAGGGGGCATACTGTTGCCTAAACAATTTTTACTTTAATACAGAAAATGCATTAACCACTTGACCTCAGGAAGATTTTCCCCCGTTTTATGACCAGAATTTTTTTTTGCTATTCACTGGGCTACTTTAACTGGTAATTGCCCGCTCATGCAACACTATATGCAAATACAATTTGTATAGTTTATTTTCACACAAATATAGCTTTCTTTTGTTGGTATTTGATCACCACTGCTTTTTTGAATTTTTTACTTTCTGCTTTAAAGCAGATCAATAAAATAAAATGTAAAGAAATATAATCTCTCCGTGAACATAGGCCAAAATGCATTTTGCTACATGTCTTTGGTAAACAAAAATCCCAATAAGTGTATATTATTTGGTTTATGTGACAGTTATAGTGCCTAAAATATACTGGAGTTTTTATTTATATTAGTAATGGCTGTGATCATCAACTTGTAGTGGGACTGTGATAGTGTGGTGGCCAATCTGACACTAACTGACATTAATAGTAACACTAATAAAGTGATCAGTGCTAATACTATACACTGTCACTGTACTAATTACACTGGCTAAGAAAGGGGTTAACATTAGGGGCGATTAAGAGTTAAATGTTTACTGTGTGTGTTATGTGCTGCTTTTACTAAGAGATCTTGCTGTTTTTATCCCTGCTTTGCAGGGAATAAAAAAGATCTCTTGTCAGTGTTTAGAGATCTGTGTTGTTTACAATACATAGCTCTCTTTCCTGTATGATGGAGCCAATCAGCAGGTCCCAGCGATCAATAATTGGCCTGATCGGCTTGTGCTGTAAAAAAAATGACAGCACAGCCCGGGTGGCGGGCACAGAAGTGCTGATGACGTATCAGATAATGATTCAGCACAGAGCGGTCACCCTGCAGCAGTATATTTGCGTGGGGTAGTTGGTAAGTGATTAATGTGACAAATATTTAGGCTTTAGAACCACTTTGAGGCTAGGTTTGCATCTTAAACGGCTGCTCCTGTGAAAAGTGACCCTTCTTTTGCTTGCTTTCCAGGGACATTTGACAGGCACTGAGGAAGCGATTTGACACCTTTTCATTGTCTCTTTTAACCACGTAATTGCCACACAAGTGTGCTGCAACCGGGTGCATTGTATGTGGTTGTGGGGCATTTGCATGCGCTTCCTCATTTGCTTGAATGGCTTGCATTAGGAAAACTTACTGTCTGCTCAGTGTGACATGTTGGATGATTTTTGCCATGGGCACGAAGCAAAGCATTGCAATTATGACCTGTGAACACCCCTGTCTGCCATTGCAGCTTAAGGAGGTGGTTAGGGATGCTAAAACATGGCTCAATCGTGTGTTTAAATCCCCCAACCACAATTCTAAATGAGCCCTTACACTTTATACATGATCATAATTTTCAAGGATGGACTATAAAGGCAAAAAGGTATTTATCACAAAGCCTATAATGGAAAACCAAAAAAAGTTTCTTCATAGGGGAAGAGACTGAAGTCCTGCAGTGGTAAGGTAATAAGGCTTACATCAATGCACTTCTGGTTACATCTAATTGGGTGCAGAAAAAAATCGGAATATTTCTCTTGTCTACGTACAAACGTTGTTTCCCAAATATTCCGTATATAATTTAAAGATATAAGTAAATGGAGACCCCTCATTTGCCTTACCATGCACAAATATTCATCAAACATGCATATTAAAGTGTTTTATTAAAAAAGAGACAGGCAACAAATGATCGTATATGCTGAGAAAAATGAAGGACATAAAATAGATTCATTTTTATCACATATGGCCTTTATAAACTAAGGATCCTCCAAGTATATTCAAAGGCGAGTTTCTCTTTTCATGTATAAACACTACAGTACATAGTACATAACTGTGGGTTATGGAGAATAATTCATAAGAGGCTGAAAAGTTATAGGCTGTTTAATTGACTTTCAAATATTCTGCTGTTCCATAATAGGTAAAATCAAAGTGGGGTAGCGGTTTATCTTCACATAGGGAAATAAATGTCAAGTAATTAATAAAACTCACAATAGTTTCAAAGAGAACTTTATAGTAATTATAAAGTGATATTAAACCCTCAGATTTAAGCACTTTTAGCAGCTAATATAATAACTTACTGACTATGCAGCTTTTTTCAGTCTCAGATCCTGTTGCTGCAACCAGAAATGTGATGATTGCACGCTTATCCTCACTCTGCACAGAAATTTTCCAGCTCACGGGACAACAGAGTCAGCAAACAGATTGGGTTTAGTTAACTGCAGGTAACTGACAGACCTAACCAGGACAGGGGATTTTGGAGAGGACTAGGGGCAAGCCTCTTACCCACTGACTATGGGCCCTGGCTTTTGGAGGGGGGGAACACTGCTTTTTGGGAGGTGTATGCCTGGGGGACCCATGGAGTAATGTTATTTTGGACTCGGGGTCCATATCTCTCCAAAACACAGAATCTGAGAATCTAGGCCCAGGATCCATGTTAAGGGCCTAGATGCCACATTACCAGCAATGACTGCTCAACACTGAGTCTCATAGCAGATGCTAATCCCATTAGCTCAAGCCATCTGCCTTTCACCTATTGTTGGTTGTGCTAATTGGGTCACCTATTGTCTTCTAGAAAACTACTATATGATATGGTAAACTTGTGATAATGTGTAGTGTACTTTGTGAGCCAGTGCCAGCCTGGAGTGGGATATCTGATTAATCACAACATTGTCCAGGGGGCTAGTTGTTTAATTAGCATAGTGGATGTAGTGTATGTTGGTTGTTGTTTAGCTATGGTAACTGTATTCCTGTTTACAGTTTGTGTTTTGGTGGTATGGTCGGGAGAGGGGTGTCCTCCTGTGGTGTTTAAACCATGTGTCTGAGTTTTCAATAAACAGTTCCAGTTCTCATACAAGCTATTTGTCGGCTAGTCTTGTGTGCTACGGCTATATCTGGTATCTATGTCCAGACTGCAGGAAGCTGTATACTGATGGAAGCACCCGACCTTTGTGCAGAGATGGTTAAGTCACAGTAACCAACTACACACAGTAGTCACCACCAATTGTTGTAACACACATTGATTACAACTTCTGCTATAGCCATTCTGAACTTTAGGAAATATCTGTGATACTCGCTCAGACAGGAATGTACATAATGTAGCTCACAGAAGCAAGGATTATTTGTTTCTGGTTAGAGCATTTAGAGATTCTGCCTAATAATTTTAAATATTGTTTTTATGCAAGAAAAATGGTACAATAAAATATTTACTGAGAAAGATATTACACAACAGACACTAACAGTAAAATAAATGTGATTAAAAATTAAAGCTACTTTAGCAAAAATTAAAAATTAAAACACCCGTGCTTAGGTAACCACAAAAAACTATTGGTACTGGTATTATAGGCAGCCGCTGTCTATGCCACCCAAACAGACAAGCCAATAGGTGTGAATATTCAGACTGCACTTGCTTAACCTTAAATGATGAGTTATACTGCAAATACTACAGATACCCTTCTTAAACCAATCAAAATTCCAACATAATACTATAAAAGTGACAAAGTGCCATAGTGCAAAAAATGACCCTCAGTGCAATATATAAAGTGTTTTATGCTTTCTTCCCAGGACATTCCCTGTGTGTCCACCACATGAGGTAATGTAGTCACTCCGCACTCACCAGATGTTGGTGATACCCTTACTGTATAGTGAGAAACGTAAACTGTGCTTATAGGTCTTTTTTGGGGGACCTTTCCCACTATGATGTTCTCTGGAGACTTCCAACTCATGCAGACTTCCTCCTGACGCAGTCCCCAAGGTCCAGAACATTTTTATGTAGGCAGAAAATGAATGGAGAGTAGACTTCTCAGTGTAAAATCCTTATGTGTTATTCTTATAAATGTTCTCCAAAATAAAACCCTATAAAAATATATAAAAGCGCCTTTATACATTTTTATACCATTTTATTTTGGAAAATCATATTGCACTGAAAGAAATTTTCAATCAAAACTTCAACATAATACTATAAAAGTGACAAATAAATGCCATAGTGCAAAAAAAGTCCATCAGTGCAATATGATTTTCCAAAATAAAATAGTATAAATATTTATAAAAGCGCTTTTTATATATTTTTATACAGTTTTATTTTGGAAAATGTTTATAAGAATAAACACACAAGGATTTTACACTATGAGGGGTCTCCTCACCATTAATTTTCTGCCTACATAAAAATGTTCTGGACCTCGGGGCCTGTGCCAGGAGGAAGTCTGCATGAGTTGGAAGTCTCCAGAGAACATCGTAGTGGGATAGGTCCCCCAAAAAAGACCTACAAGCGCAATTGACTTTTATCACTATAAAGTAAGGGTGTCACCAACATCTGGTGAGTGCGGAGTGACTACATTACCTCATGTAGGGGACACATAGGGAATGTCCTGGGAACAAAGCACGAAGCACTTCATATTGCACCGAGAGTCATTTTTTGCACTTTGTCACTTTTATAGTGTTATGTTGGAAATTTGATTAGGCACTTTTCACACTGGGGCGGTGCGGGCGTCGGCGGTAAAGCGCCTCTATTTTTAGCGGTGGTATGTGGCCGATAGCGGGTGGTTTTAACCCCCACTAGTGGCCGAAAAAGGGTTAAAACCGCCGGCAAAGTGCTGCTTTGCCGGCGGTATAGCCGGCTGCCCCATTGATTTTAATGGGTAGGAGCAGTGAATACACCACTCCAAAGATGCAGCTAGCAGGACTTTTTTCACCGTCCTGCCAGTGCACCGCTCCTGTGTGAAAGCCAAGTTCAGGCGCTACACAGGTGCAATTTTTAGCGCTGTAGCTCCTGAAAACCGCCTCGGTGTGAAAGGGGCCTTAGTTTAAGAGTGGTATCTATAGTATACCCCACAGTATTTGCATTATAACTTATCATTTAGGTTAAGCAAGCGCAGTCTGAATATTTACACATACTTAGCAAAATTTGCCTGGTCTATGGTCCTGTTCAGAGCCCAATACAGAGTAAGACTGATTCTGACAATCACTGGCCCTCCGAAATGACTCAGCATTCTGGCATGGTGCTGATAGAAAATAAGAGAGACGTCAGCTACCAAAAGTAAGCTTTTCTTTCCCTGAAGAAGGCGTTTACTCAAATGATACCCACCAAAGGGACTAAAAAGGTGTCCTGAGAACCGTTGAAGGGATATTGAGGTGTTATTTCATGCTCTGGCAGACATTACTTCAATGCCAATTTTCCAGCTATATCAATATTTTCAGCTGACCATGTGTTACGGTCTGAAATTCAACATATTATTGCACAGTGTAAAATCATGATTTGAGAGACATCAAACGATATGGTTTATATACATATTCTCCGAATGTGAAGTAGCATATCCAATCAGCTTTCTGCACCTAGTAATAAAGGCAGGTTTGAGATTTAATTGTTTTCTTATACAATTATATCCATGTAATTCCTTTTTATAAATGTGATTTTTATCATAGCAGGATTTATGAATATTGTATGAAACATAGTTCTGTATGGTTCAAAAACAGACTTGCTTTGTGCACTGTCCAAATCATTTGGTGAAGGGGGGATTATGGTGTGGGGTTGTTTTCCAGGGAACAGCTTGCAGATGGCCCTTTCCTGTTCCAATATGACTGCTCACCAGTGCACAAAGCAAGGTCCATAAAGACATGGATGAGTGAGGTTGGGGTAGACAAACTTGACTTGCCTGTGTAAAGTTCTGACCTCAACCTTTGGGATGAATTAGAGCGGAGACTGTGAGCCAGGCCTTTTCTTCCAACATAAGAGCCTGACCTCACAAATGCGCTTCTGGAAGAATGCTCAAACATTCCCATAGACACACTGCTATACCTTTTAGACAGCCTTCCCAGAAGAGTTGAAGTTATTATAGCTGCAAAGGGTGGGCCAACTCAATATTAAACCCCACGGACTAAGACTGGGATGCCATTAAAATTCATGTCCATGTAAAAGCAGGGGTCCCAATAATTCTAACAATATAGTTTATATACACATCATTTATATTATTATACACAGTTTATTTAGCGTGCACAGTTTATGCAGCGCTTTACAATGTAGAGGGGGGGGGGGGCAGCACAATTACAGTTCATTACAGAAGGGACATGAGGGCCCTGCTCATACAGCTTACATTCTAAATGTATACATATACATTATCTACAGTACAATGATCAAAAGATTCTGAGATCCTGGAGAAAAACTGTGTGCGAGGGACAAGGCCAAAAGGTAATATTGGATGCCCCCGATCTTCGGGCCCTCAGATGATTGTGCAATGGACATCACTGCATGAGGAATACTTCCAAAAATCACTGTCTGAACACAGTTCCTCATACCATCCAAAAATGCAAGTTAAAGCTCTATCATGCAATGAAGAAACCCTATCTGAACATGACCTAGTAATGCTGCCATCTTCTCTGGGTCAAAGCTCATTTAAAAGGGAAAACTGTTCTGTGGTCAGATGATTCAAAATTTGACATTCTCTTTAGCAACCATGGGCACCACATCCTCCAGACTAAACAGGACAGGAGCCTTGCAGCTTGTTATCAGTGTTAAGTTTGAAAAGCCTGCATCTCTGATGGTATGGGGGTGCATTAGTGTGTATGGAATGGGAAGCTTGCACAACTGGAAAGGCACCAATGCTAAAAAAAACATATACAGGTTTTAGAGCAGCATATGCTCCCATCCAAACAATTTATTTTTCAGGGAAGGCCTTGCATATTTCAGAACAATTCTAAACTGCATACTGAATCTATGACAACAACATGGCTTTGAAGTAGAAAAGTTCAGGTGCTTAACTGGCCTGCCTGCAGTCCAGAGTTTTTACAAAGAGAAAACATTCGGCACAGCTTGAAATGAAAAAGTAGACCCAGAACTGTTGAGCAGGTAGAATCCTATATAAGGCAAGAGTGGGAGAACATTTCCCTTCCAAAACTGCAGCAGTTGGTCTCCTCAGTAGGGATGAGCACCTGTATCTACCCTTTATTGCTGTTCTCTAATTGAGCCATCTGCAGGAGTTAGTGGGTGTTGTGTGCCTCCAGTGCAGTATACACCTGTATCTACCTTTATTGCTGTTCTATAATAGAGCCATCTGCAGGAGTTAGTGGGTGTTGTGTGCCTCCAGCGCAGTATACACCTGTATCTACCTTTATTGCTGTTCTCTAATAGAGCCATCTGCAGGAGTTAGTGGGTGTTGTGTGCTTCCAGCGCAGTATATATATGGACGCTGTGCGTCGTCATCAGCACGTGGCCATGGGACACGCTTGTCCTTATTTTCGGCAGCTGGACGTGTTGAGCCGCATCATGCCGAAGACTTGGTAGAGTGGATGACCAAGCCCTCTTCATCCTCCTCATCCTCTCTCACCCAGGCTCAGGGTACTAGCAAAGCAGCTGCCAACGCATCCTCTTCCCTCGTCTCAATGTCATCATCAGTCACTCCTTCCCTAGACCCACCATGTCCTCCTGAGGAGTCCCCCGAACTGTTTGAGCACAGTGTTGGGTACATGCTCCAGGAGGATGCTCAGTGTTTTGAAGGCTCTGATGATACTCAGCTTGAGGAAGGCAGTAGCGTGAGTGCAGAGAGAGGGGATGCTCAAGAAGGACAGAAATCTGGCAGGCATGTTCCACAAGCTGCAGCACACTGTCAGGTTTGCTCCAGTGATGAAGAGGGGGGGCATGATGAGGTCACTGACTCCACGTGGGTGCCTGGTAGGAGAGAGGAGGAGGAGGCGGGACATCTCCAACGAGGCAGAGTGCCCTCCGGGGGCCAACTTAGGGGCAGCACACCGACTGAATAACACCGCAGAGCTCCGCCTGTGCAGGGCGCTGCCTCTGTGCGTTATTCCAAAAGTTCTTTGGTGTGGGCATTTTTTGAGACGAGTGCATCAGATCGCACCGCTGCTATTTGCAACATATGTCTCAGGTGTATCTTGCGTGGCCAAAACATCAGCCGCTTGGGCACCACATGCTTGACCAGACATATGTTCACCTGCAATACATCTCGTTGGCAAGCGTACCTTTTTTTTGAAAATTTATGTTTATTGAAGATTTTTTAACACACATATAACATACAAACGTACAAAAGGGACCCCAAAACAAAACCCCCAAACCCCCACCCCCCACCCCCCACCCAACAAACTCCTCCTTGTGCAGCCCTCCGCTCAACTTCTTAGCTCATTTTATGAACACAACCGTATCTCCCATACAACAAAAATGACTCATACCGTAACTGATGATTGGAATACCCAGAATGAAGATGTAGACCAACCCAAATATAGCAGCACCCGCCCCGCCCCTCCCCCACCCCTCAGGAGGGCACCTCCCGCCTAGCAATTAATTCACAGTATCTGCAGCATCAAGCCAGCATCTCCACACCCTCTCAAACTTAGTAGGACACCCTCTACTGAGATAAGTGGCTTTGTATAACGGCAAAGCTTTATTAATTAAACCCTTCCAGTAGGAAATCGTTGGAGGTGCAGGTTTCTTCCAGCATAACAGGATAGCTTTACGTGCATAAAATAACGCCAGAGAAATCAGAGTCCTCTGCGCCTTTCGAGGTGCCAACTCCTCCACCAGCCCGAGCAAACACTTCGCGACCGTGACCGGAATCGGCACCGAAAGTACAGACTGTAAGACCTGCGTTACACCCTTCCAGAACTCAACAATCTGCGGACACAGCCAAAACACATGGTCAAAGTCAGCTCGGTCAGCTGTGCAACGCCAGCATCCCTCCGCATCCGTACCATAAATTCTGGCCAGTCTAGCCGGGGTGTAATATATTCTATGCAGTAATTTAAACTGAATAAGCCTGTCTCTAGCCGAGACTAGGGTCTGAAATGGGTAGCCCCACATGTCATCCCAATCCTCCCCGTCAAAGTCAGGTACCAAGGCACTCCAGATGTCTCTACATTTTTGGATAGGCTTTGGTCTGTCATGGAACAACAGTCTGTACACTACGGAAAGAGGCTTTTTCAGGTCCTCCGTCCGCAGCGTCTTCTCCAGAGGCGACACTCCCATCTCCACAGCCCCAGTCCCGAACTGAGAGAGAAAAGTGTGCCGCAACTGCAGGTATCGAAAGAAATGTTGGCAAGCGTACCTTAAAGACCCACACCAAAGAACAAAGCGGACCTCTCCTTGCTCCTCATCAGCTGGGATCTCCAACCCCACTAGACCTTCAGTCCTCTCTGAAACCTGCACTGAGAGGAATGAAGGTGTAGAATTAGGTGTGTCACAGCCAAGTGCTTGCGGGCACTTTGCTAGTAGTACACCCACGTCTGATTGTAGCAGGCAAATTTCCCTGCCACAGCTGCTGGACCGTAGAAAGAAGTTCACTCCCAGCCATCCACATGCCCAGCGGTTGAATGCTAGCTTGGCTAAATTGCTAGCACTTCAACTGCTGCCTTTTCAGTTGGTAGACTCGGTCCCCTTCCGTGAGTTTGTGCAATGTGCGGTTCCTCAGTGGCAGGTTCCCAAACGCCACTTTTTCTCACGGAAGGCGATCAAGGCTCTCTACCAGCATGTGGAGGGCAATGTCCTTGCCTCGCTGGACATGGCGGTCAGCGGTAAGGTGCATATTACCACTGACTCATGGTCCCGCAGGCATGGGCAGGGACGTTACCTGTCTTTCACAGCCCATTGGGTCACTCTTCTGGCAGCTGGAAAGGATGCAGGACAAGGTGCAGTAGTGTTGGAGGTTGTTCCGCCACCATGCCTCCAAAATGCTACTACTGGTTGTGACACACCTCTCTCCTCCACCCCCTGCTCTTCTTCTTCCTCGATGGCCTCTTCCAGTGCTTTGTCCTCGGAACCAGCGGTGCTCTGTAGGCGTTCAAGGGGCTACGCAAGTGCGCAGGCAAAAAGATGCCATGCCGTGCTTGCGCTGGTTTGTTTGGGGGACAGGAGCCACACTGGGGCAGATATTTTGTCAGCTCTGTAGGGGCAGGCCGAGAGGTGGTCGACGCCATGCCAGCTTAAGCCAGGAATGGTGGTTTGCTACAATGGCACCAACCTCCTCTCCACCCTCCGACAGGGACAACTGACCCATGTGCCCTGTGTGGCTCACATCCTTAACCTGGTGGTGCAGCGGTTCTTGGGCAGGTACCCAGGCTTACAGGATGTCCTGAAGCAGGCCAGGAAAGCCTGTGTGCATTTCCACCGATCATTTAATGCCAGTGCTCGGCTGGCTGAGCTCCAAAATGAATTGAAACTGCCCAAGAACTGCCTTTTATGTGACATGCCCACCAGGTGGAACTCAACGTTGGCCATGCTGCAGCGGCTGCACACGCAGCAGAGGGCCATCAATGAGTACCTGTGCGACTATGGCACCAGGACAGGGTCAGGGGAGCTCGGTTTTTTTCTCACCACGCCAGTGGGGCATGATCAGGGATGCATGCACTGTCCTGTCACAGTTTGAGGAGGCCACAAGAATTGTGAGCAGTGACAGTGCATGCATCAGTGACACTGTACCTCTTGTCCACCTTTTGGCGTATACGCTGCATGGAATAATGGACAGGGCACTTGAGGCAGAACAGAGGCAGGAAGAGGAGGACTTCCTTGCCTCTCAAGGCCCCCTTTATCCAGACAGTGTTCCTGCTGTCCCACCCATCACACAGGAAGAGGAGGATGAGGATGATTGTGTCTGCATGGAGGTGGAGCCTGGCACTCATCATCAGCAGCAGCAGTCTTGTAGGGATGATTTACAGTCCCATGAAACCCGTGGACTTCTACGTGGCTGGGAGGAGGTGGCTGCAGATCATGTTGTCCTTCGTGACCCAGAGGACTCCGGACCGAATGCCTCAGCTAACCTGCGCTGCATGGTCTCCCTGATCCTGCAAAGCCTGCTGAAGGATCCTTGTATTATTTGGATCAAGGAGAGGGACCATTACTGGCTGGCCACTCTCCTTGATGCACGGTAAAGGGTAAGGTTGCGGACCTTATCTTGCCGTCGCAGAGGGAGCAGAGGATGAGACATCTCCGGGAGGCCTTGCAGAAAGGTCTGTGCAACGCGTTCCCAGAGACTGGGAGGTTACAAACTCCTGGTCCTGGACAACATGTTGCTGAGGCTTCGGTCAGAAGGAGCGGTGGAGAAGGTGGCCGTCTGATGCGTTCAGACAATTTTTTAGTCCGCAGCCCCAAGGTATTATCGGTTCCAGCAACCATTGCCAGCGTCTGATTTACATGGTGCAGGAATACCTAGGGACAAGGTCAGACTTGGACACCTTTCCCACCGAAAATCCTCTGGCTTACTGGGTCTTGAGGATGGATCACTGGCCAGAGCTTGCACAGTATGCAATTGAGCTACTGGCCTGTCCTGCATCCAGCGTACTTTCAGAAAGCACCTTCATTGCTGCTGGTAGCTTTGTAACCGATCACACCGATTGGTTGATTGACTGACCTTCATAAAGATGAATCAGTCTTGGATCACCCACAGCTACCACGCACCTGAAGCTGATGTAATTGAATAATTTTTTTTTTTTTAAATATCACATCCCTTCAAGACTGCCTATGCTGATCCTGAGTGACTGTCCTGTTATGTTGACTGTCTATCCTCTTCCTCCTCCACTGATATCTTGGAAGAACATTTTTGGTTCTGGATGATGCCACCAGCCTAATTTATAAGCCCCTGTTTAACAGGGGCGTGCAATTAAAATTTTTGATGCAATGCTCTGCAGCAGGGCTCATTCCTGCACTCCAACTAGAGTATCTGGGAGAGGTTGCAGTGTTGGGGCACCAGCAAGCAGTGCCTAAGGCCCAATTTTTCAGCCCCTGTTTAACAGGGGCATGTGATTACAATTCTTGATTATATTCCACAGCAGGGCCCGTTCCTGTTCCCACCGAGAGCAACTGTGAGGACTTATAGTATTGTGGCACCAGCACCACCACCACAACCACCAAAGGCCCAATTTTTCTACCACTGTTCAACAATGGCATGTAATTACAATTCTTGGTATAATCGTTCACAGCAGGGCGCTCCAGCGCCCACCAAGAGTCACTTTGAGGGCTTACAATGTTGTGGCAACACCAACACCTTAGGCCCCCATTTCTGCAGAGCATATAGGGCAGGCCCCTACTTTCAAACATCCAACTTACAAACGTCTCCTACTTGCAAATGGGAGACAGCAGGAAGTGAGATTAAAAAAGACGGACGCAAAAAAAATTATTTTTTTTTTATATACTCTTTATTTCTTTTCTCATTTACAAATCATCATATATGTATTTCAGCTACATTCATTATTTTTATACCAATACTAAGATACCCCACCCCCAAAATAAAAAAAAAAACAAAAAAAAACAAAAAAAAACAAAAAAAAAAAAGAAAAGAAGCACATCCCCCAATACCCCACATCACTCCCCTCCTTCATCTCCTTCCCTTCCCAACCATGTGTGTTGCTCTTTTTCCATAAATGCTCCCCATTGTTGCCATTTGCTTAAGTGTTTTAGGCCTGAGTCCTCCAGTCTTTGTATAGATTCCTCCATTACCCTTATGTGTTCTACTTTCCGGGTCCACTCTGCTACTGTCGGTACCTGCACGGACTTCCAATGACACGGAATCAAGGATTTAGCCACATTCAATAAGACTGGGGTCATTGTGTCTCTATATTGCCTGATCTCTTTCTTTGTATCGTGGAACAGGCATTCCCATGGAGAATTTCCCACCCTTTCCCCTGTCACTAGAAGTGTCAATTCTCTTATTTGATCCCAGAAAGGGATTATTTTGGGGCAATCCCACCATATGTGCTTAAACGAACCTAGTCCCCCACATTCCCTCCAACATAACTTCTGACTTTCCTCACTGAACCTCTGTATTCTCTGTGGCGTCAAATGCCACCTCGCTATTAATTTAAAGGACATTTCGATCGTTTGCACATCTTTTGCCAGGGAATAAGTCATTTTAATTATTTTGCTCCTCTGCTCCTGATTTCTCAAGGGCCCTATTTCTTCCTCCCATTTCCTCAAGTAGTCTGGAAGCTCTGCGTCTCCCTCTTGCTTTAATATTTTGTATATTTTAGAAATCCTTTTCTGAAGACATTGTGGGTCTTTAAATAGCTTTTCCAGTGGGTAAAGTTGTGTCTTTCCTCTTAATGGTTGTGGTAAACCTTGTGTGAAGTGCGCCATTTGCGTGTATCTCCAATAGTCCAGTGGCTTACAACCCCATTCTTGTGTGATTTCCCTAAAAGTGCTTATCCTATTCCCTTTCATTACTTCTAAAAGTGTTATGTCGTCCCTTTTTGCCCACCTACTATAATATAAACGTTCCTCTTTCCCTGGGGGGAAGTAGTTTGTATCCAAGAGTGACATTAAAGGTGAGTTAAAGTGCCACTTGTGTCTTTTATTTATTTTATCCCAAATTTTTAATGTGTGCCTAGTTAACGTGCAAGTGCTCGTCCCTAAATCCCTATATTGGGGAGGGATCCATATCATTTTAGCTAATTCTGTGTTACTTAGTGTGACTTCCAAATCTACCCAACTCTTCCCTTGTTTGTTGTGACACCAGTCCGCTACCCTTGAAATTATTGTCGCCTCGTAGTATTTAGTGAGATCTGGTAGAGCTACCCCTCCCCTCTCTTTCTCCTTCACTAAGACATTATAGGCTATTCTCGGCCTCTTTCGAGCCCATATAAACGACAAAATCATTGATTTGACCTTTCCCAGGTAACTTACGGGCGGGGGGATAGGGATCATTTGGAGCGTATACATTACTAATGGTAATATAAATATCTTAATTGTATTTATCCTCCCCATCCATGTGAGAGCTTTATATCTCATTTTATTTAACTTGTCCTTAATTTTATTCAATAAAGGTAGATAGTTAGCCCCATAGAGGTTACCCGTTTGTGCCGTCAACTTTATACCCAGGTAGGTCAGCTCTTCTTTGCACCATTTAAATGGTAGCTGGGAGCTTAGCGCTGTCTGTTCAACCTGCATTAAATTTATGTTTAGAATTTCTGATTTAGTCGCATTTATTTTAAAGTTTGAAAAATGGCCAAACCGTTCGAACTCTTTAAGGAGGGGTGGGATTGTTGTGATTGGATTGACTATATACACCAGTACATCATCTGCAAATGCAGAGATTTTATATTCCCTCCCTCCAACCCGAAGGCCCCGTATGTCCTGGTTCCTCCTTATTGCCACCAACAGTGGTTCCAGTGAGATCACGAACATGATCGGTGAGAGGGGGCATCCCTGTCTCGTCCCATTGAACAGTTGCAGGGGGCGAGACAGGGATCCGTTTACTCTGATTCTCGCTGTTGGTTGCCAATATAGGGATTTAATCCATCTCAGCATCCTTTCTCCCAGTCCTAGATATTCTAATACCCTATCTATAAACTCCCACTCCACTCTGTCGAAGGCCTTTTCGGCATCTACTGACAGCAGTACTGTGGGGGTCCTTCTCCTAATAGCTTCCTGAATTAGTGCTATGGACTTTATGGAGTTATCTCTCCCCTCTCGCCCCTGGACAAACCCCACCTGATCCGGATGGATCCAATCCGGAAGGAGGGATTTTAATCTTTCTGCTAATATTTTCGAAAAGATCTTTATGTCCGTGTTTAGTAAGGAGATCGGTCGGTAACTCTCTACAGCTGCTGGGTCCTTACCTTCTTTCAAAATCAGGGTTATGTGTGCGCACAAGGCTTCCTCCCGGAACCTCTCTCCTACTCCCACTGCATTGAAATAGTCACAGAGTTTTGGGATCAGGAGCTTCTGGAACTTCTTATAGTACAAAATCGAATATCCATCGGGGCCAGGACTCCCCCCGAGTGCTGTGTTGTTAATTGTTCTACTCACTTCCTCCGGTGTTATCGGAGCTTCTAATGTCTCCATCTCCTCCTTTACTCCCCTGGGGAAGTCCATGTCCCGAAGATATTCCTCTATTTTTCCTTTCCTTGTCTCTTTATCTCCCCCTTTCCCTCTTATGTTATACAGCTCACTATAGTACCTGTGAAAATTTTCTGCAATTTTTGGAGTGGAGTATTGAATCTCTCCTCTTTTATCTTTAATCATTGAAATATGGGTCCTATTCTTATGATCCTTGACTCTTTTTGCTATCCATTTTCCCGACCAATTACCCCATTGATATCTCTCTCTGTTTATTTTATGGAATGCCGACTCCCTTTCTTGTTCTAGAATTTTTTCCAGTTCTCTTTTTTTTTCCCTTAACTCCTGTCTCTCCCTTAGTCCCTTTGGTCTAGTTTCCTGTTCTAATTTATTAATCTCCCTGTATAGGTGAGTTTTTTGTTGATCCCTTTCCTTTTTCTTCCCTGCTCCAATCCCGATCAAGACCCCTCTAATGACTACTTTGTGTGTTTCCCACAGGGTAGCTCTCGTTATACCTGCTGTATCGTTTAGTTCGTAGAAACTAATCAGTTCCTGTTCTATCTTGGCTGTGACTTCCGGGTCCTGTAATAGAGAATTATTTAATTTCCATGTCCTCCCTGTTCCACTTTCTCCCTGTAATTCGAACTGGATTACTACTGGGGCATGGTCCGAGAGGGTAATTGGTTTAATTTCTGCTTTTTTCAAATTTGGGACTAATTGATGATCAAGTAGGATATAATCTAATCTTGCGAAGGAGTTATGTGGTGCTGAGTAGTGAGTGTAATCTCTATCTTTTGGGTGGGAGATTCTCCATGCGTCTATAATCTGTGCATTGGCTAATGTTCTCTTTAAAGCTCTATATCTCCCCTCTGCCGCCCTACTACCGCCCCCCGAGTTGTCCAGTTTAGGATTTAGAGTCCAGTTCAAGTCCCCTGCAATGATTAATTTACCCACTTTGAAGCCCTCCAGCGTCTCAAGAACACTCCTTAAGAATCTGTCTGGGTTTCTGTTGGGTGCGTATACATTCACTATGGTACATTTCAAATCAAACAACTTGCCCCTAAGAAATAGGTATCTACCTTCCGGGTCAGCCAATCGCTCCTCTATTTCAAATCTGGTTGTTCTATCGAACCCCGTAGCTACGCCTCTTGAGTGGGCTGAAGGTGTATCCCCGTAAAACCATAATGGAAATTGAAATGATGACAGCTTTACAGGGGATCCATTAGTAATATATGTCTCCTGGAGACAAACCACACTCCCCCCTAATAATTGGAGTTCTTTATCTATCTTGAATCTTTTTTCTTTTGTATTTAATCCCCTTACGTTATATGATATTACATTAATTGCAACCATCAAATACTTGCAGTATACGTCGGAGTCTCACATAGGCTGATCCGGGAGCGCCCCCCTTTGAAGCACCGGGGGGTAGGCCGTTGGGGGAAAAAAAATAAAAAATAAAAATAAAAAAAAAAATAAAAAAATAAAAAAAAATGGGGGGACTCTAGCCCCAAACCCACCAATCCCTCCCTCCCCCTTTCCCCTCCCTCCTCCCCTCTTTTCCCTCCCCTTCTCCGCAACAATACCCCTGAAAAGGGTGGTCGGAGTTCCCCCCACACTTTGTTGATCATATGGGTTAGATACCTTCCTAGAAGGGACCTTCTTCTCCCCATATATACCCAGGGGCTCCCACCAGAGACTCTCCAAAACCCTCCTCCCTCCCACCCTCCCATTACCCCCCCAACCCAACCATCCTCTCGCTTCCCCATTCACCCCCTCTTTGCGTCTTTACTTTGCTCTTGGCTCGACTACTCTCGTTCCTCTCCATCTGGGGATCCTTGGAGTCAGTACTGTCTTTTCTTCCACACCCCACCCCGGTAACCGGGGGGGGGGGGGGATGTCCAGCCTTTCGCAGAACCCCTGTAGGTCTTCGGGGAATCGTAGGACTGAGGACCGGCCGTCTTTTTTCCCAATTAAACAGGCGGGGAATCCCCACTGGTAGGCTACACCCAAGGCCATCATCTGTTGTGTGAGGGGCTTCAACAGCCTCCTTCTCACTAATGTTTCTACAGCAAGGTCCGGGAAGACCTGCAGTTCTACCTCCTCGAAGATCAATCCTGCCGATGTTCTCAGTTTCTCCATAATGAGGTCTCTCTCTTCTACGTAGTGGAACCTCACTATCACGTCTCTGGGTTGCTCTTCTCTTAACCCTGTCCGTCTTGCTATCCTATGAGCTCTGTCTATCCTAAGGGTATCTCCGGGATCTCTTCCTAATAATGGGTTGAATACCTGCTTTATTATACTGCCCAATTCCTTGCTGCTATATTTCTCTGGGAGGCCCTTGATGCGCACATTCTTCCTTCTCCCCCGGTTGTCCTGGTCCTCCAGTTTATATTGGAGGCTCCTGTTCGCTAACTGCAGGGATGTAATTTGTTCTATTATCCCATCTAATCTTTGGTCCTGGTTATCTACTCTCCCCTCTAACTCTTCCACCCTCCCAAGTACTAATCCTATATCTGACCTTACTCCTGCTATTTCCGTTTTTAGTGAGTTCTCCATTTTTGTAAACATCTCCGTTAGCATCTCCCTGCTTGGGGGGCCTTCCCTCTCCTGGGGTGTAACTGACGCAGTACCTCCTCCCCTTGAACCCTCCACCTCCTGTCCTCTTTCCTCACTCGCATCTACCTCTTTTGGGGGCCCCGTATTAGCTCCATTTTCCTTTCCCCCTTTTCCCTCCTCTAACATCCTTTGCTTATTTGGGCCGGATCTCCGTGTTGTTCCTAATTTTGGGCTACAGGGGCCTTCCTCTGTTATACTAGAGTTGCTTGCCATGTAACGCTGGATTCCCCCTGGGCTAGCGGCCAGAGGGTTTTTTTTTCCTGTTTTTACCTTCCCTCTCATCTTTCCATATAACTACACTACCCTTGTTTTTAATCCTTTCTTGACTACCCGCTAGAAAGTAATGAGAGAGCGATAGCAAGGGGGAACCCCCCGAGCCACAACCCTTCTCCCTGGCTCTAGGGGTTAGCCCCCTCCCCTCTCCCTTCCCCTCTCCCCCGGGATCCTTTACTTTACGATAGTGCCGTGCCCCCCCTACCAAACTACAAAGCCCAGACAGATATCCACAGGTACACAAGCTGTAATCATGCTATAAGTCCCATCAATATCAATACACTATTTATACAGTCTCTTTATCAGATCTTATGCTAAAAACTTCTTCTTTTTCTTCCTGGCCAGCGCCTAATCCTTATGGTTAAGGCTATTCGGTATAGGCTCAAGGTTGGACGCGGCTTAATTGGTAAATGTCCCTTCCTCAGCGATCGATGACCTTGATTCTTGAATGCTCCTCTAAGTAACCCCTCAACTCTGTGTTGCATAAGGAAAAGAAAACAGTGTCCCATTCAGTGGAGCGGGGGAGGGAGATACTAATATAAGTACTCTAAGATTGCCTGTTCTCTCCCTTGCCCAGCTATCCTCCTTGCCCAGGGGGACCTCCTGGAAAGGCCTTAAAGCATAGCCATGGGCCGTATATAGTTTGTTACTTCCATAGTTGCCAGTCGTCCCCCAAACTTCTCGGTGAGGCGAAAAAAAAAAAGAGAGAGAAATCAAAAAAGGCTAGGGGGGGGTGGAGGGAAAAAAAAAAAAAAACACGAGAACAAGGCAGAAGTTTTGTGTTCTTTGGGAGGTCTTTACTATCTCCGCCGGGATTTCAGTAACTTCCCTTCTCTCTCCCTTCCCCCCTATTGAGGTTACTTGAGGCTGGGGAGCTTTAAATGTCCTACTGATTTTCAGCATAGAACCTGGGTTGGTGATTCAAGTGAGAGCCTGCCTTTCAGCATTTTCTTCCATACAGGGGGCCACCCCCCAGTATTTATTTATGTTTGGTGCGTTTAAAAGTTCTCCTCCGGGTAAGTTACCTAGTCCTCCGACAAGTTCTACCCCACTTGACGCAGGGGTAGGGGCTTGGACTCAATGTCTTTCTCTTTGCTGGTCTCTTAGTAATCTTACCAGCCCCCACCACATGCCTGCACGGAATTTAGGGGGATAATGGGGGGGAGACCTGCAGGGACTAAGGTAGAGAGCCAGAAAGCCAGCAGACAATCTTTACACAGCCTTAGCAGTTTTCAGAGCTCGTCTCCTCATGACACAGTTCTCACATGGCTCAGTATACCACTCTGTCCTGCCTTTACACATTCCACCCTTAACTCCTACTCGTTGCTTATTTACTGTACCGCACTCCAGTGATCGTGGCCGAGGGCTTCCTCCGCTGTGATATGCTCCGATAGACCGGTGAGCCCTCTAGTATAGGCAGTTGGCTGTCCGCCAATGATTCGAGGCTCCCGCCGAGACTGGCGTCTCCTGCTTGTCTCCTGTATGGTTTCCCCCGACAGGGTTCACTTACGGCTTCCGGTCTGCGGCTGTGGCTGGTTCCGAGTGTCCGACCTCCGTGTCAGGGGGCGCGTGAGGCACTACCCAAGCCGCGTCAGGCTGCGGGGGAACGGCGTGGCGAACGAGAGCAAGCCGGCTCTCCTCGGACTGCCGACATGCCTGATCGAATCACCGCTCTGCTTCTCGCCGTGCGTTCGAGAGGGACGGCGTACGCCGTGGGAGATCCAGGCGAGGAGGGAGGGGTGGAGGAGCTCTGGACGAGCCTATCTTCTGGTGCTCCGCCCCATCCTGAGCAGCGCAAAAAAAATTATACTGGGGTGATAACCCTTCCCTATGTTTTCCTAAAAGCTTAAAAATAGATTTTTGGACTGGAGCTACACTTAAAAAATGTACCAGTTCAAAATTACAAACAGATTCTACTTAACACAACAAACCTACACAGTCCCTGTCTTGTTTGCACCGCCTGTATACTCCTGTTCTGAGTATATAGGGCCTGGGGGCCCCACGCCTTTCCTTTTTTTAATATGGGTACAGGGTTCCCCTTAATATCCGTAAAAGACCCAAAGGGGCTGGAAATGGGCAGGGGGGCTACCTATGCCATTTTTCTCAATGATTTTCATCCATATTGCCGGAAACAGATATTACATTAAAACCGCAGTTTTAAATGACTTTTTTTCAGTTTAAATGTCGTTTCGTGCAGGGACTGTTCTAAACACGGGAAACACGTGCCACTTCACAGGCATACTATAGACACCCCCAGGCACGATATTTAAAGGGATATTTCACTTTTTTTCACTTTAATCATCATTAACCACCTCAATATAGTGCACTTACACCCCCTTCCTGACCAGACCAATTTTCAGCGCTCTCACAGTTTGAATGACAATTACTCAGTCATGCAACACTGTACCCATATGAATCTTGCGTCCTTTTTTCCACACAAATAGAGCTTTCTTTTAGTGGTATTTAATCACTAGTGGGTTTTTAATTTTTTTGTGCTATAAATAAAACGGAAATTTTGTGAAAAAATGCATTTTTCTTTGTTTCTGTCATAAATTTTTGCCAATTAGTAATTTTTCTTCATAAATGTTGGCCAAAATTTATACTGCTACATATCTTTGGTAAAAATAATCCACATTAGTGTATATTATTTGGTCTTTGTGAAAGTTATAGAGTCTACAAACTATGGTGCCAATCACTGAAAATTGATCACGTCTGATCAGGCCTTCAGTACATCAGGTGTATCTCATTTCTTGAGGCACTAACAAGTCAGGAAAGTACAAATACCCCCCAAACGACCCCTTTTTAGAAATTAGACATTCCAAGGTATTAAGTAAGTAGCATGGTGAGTTTTTTTAAGTTGTCATTTTTTCCCACAATTCTTTGCAAAATGAAGATTTATTTTTATTATTATTTTTTTTCTAATTACACCCCAAAATACATTCTGCTACTCTTCCCAAGTATGGCGATACCACGTGTGAGACTTTTACACAGCCTGGCCACATACAGAGCACCAACATTGAAGTAGTACTTAGTAGTAATTATTTAGCAGTTGGTGAATACCAACTGGTAATGGACGGACCTCCACCGAAATTGACAAATACTGGAATGTAACTTTTTTGGGGGTTTTTTCCTGCACACTATGGCCATCCAAATCCTTTACCCTTGAAGTATTATCCAATCTTTTCTGGTTCTGGGCATACCACACAGGTGCTGGCCATATTACTCGATTTATTTCTCCAATCCCTTGTATGCACTACTAAATATTCCCATGTATCTACCTTTCATGATTTCTAAGGGGAACGAGACATTTTAATCTAAAGGACAGGAGCTTAAAGCGGGAGTCCACCGGGACTCCGCGTTTTTTTTTTTTTTTTTTAAAAGCCAGCAGCTACAAATACTGCAGCTGCTGACTTTTAAAATAGTGACACTTACCTGTCCAGCGCGCCCGCGATGTCAGCACCCGAAGCCGATCTGTAGATCGTCACTCCGGTGCTGCCGCCGCCATCTTGGGTATGGGAATCAGGAAATGGAGCCTTTCAGCTTCATTTCCCGGTTCCCTACTGCGCATGCGCGAGTTGCGCTGCGCAATAAGGACGGTCCCCGCTGCCTCTGGGATCTGTGTGTTTCCCAGCAAGCAGCGGGGCAGTTGCGGAAGGGGGGCGGGCACTTGTGGAAAGGGGCGTAATCTACACCCCTTTCCGCAGTGAGCTATCCCGGAAGTGGGTGCAGTTACCTGGATTATCCAGGTAACTGCACTCCCCTCCCCCCTGAAAGGTGCCAATTGTGGCGCCGGAGGGGGGGAGGATTCCAATGAGCGGAAGGTCCATTTTAGGGTGGTCCTCCGCTTTAAACCCAAACCCAATTGCATTCTAGCACCTATGGATTTTAGGTACTAATATATAAACAGAAAATTCAGTGCTACTACCCATACACCACATAGATAGCAGAGCTCCCAGGTGCTCAATCGACAGTCACTGGCTGAGTAGAGTAATGTTGAAAAAAATGATCCGCATTCAGGTTGTTGCTCTTAACATTTATTCATTTTATTAAATATCCACAGTGAACAAACACAGATTAAGTCAGTTGACATGTTTCAGCCTATAAGACTAAGGCCTTATAGGCTGAAACGCATCAACTGACTTAGTCTGCGTTTGTTCACTGTGGCCATTTAATACAATGAAGACAATTTAAGAGCAACAACTGGAGTGCGGATCATTTTTTTTCCAACATTAATATACTAATATTCAAAATCAGGATGATTTATGGGCTGTGAGATTTTTTTTTTCTTGAATAGTTCAACTGATGTACTTTCTGAATTTATCCTACAGGGTCTGGATCTTGTCCTTTTTATCAGCTTAGTCTATTTGTATTTACAGTAGATGAGTCCAAGGACAAAATGAACAGATGATACAAAAGAATGCATGGATAATTCAGTAGCTCCCTCTTTGCTGACTCATTTGTCAAACTGCTGGAAGAAGTGAATATTTACTCTTAATCTATGGCAGGCACCCATTATGTGGGCACTAAGCGAGGAAAAATCTCACTATAAAAAGACCCAGGAAACCATAAAAACCTAACAAATATTTTATTGTAATTTGTGTTTTTGTTGGGTTGATGTTCCCACATTTATAGCCTGTCAAAGTTAATTGTCAACCTCTGAAACAAAAAATTAAAGCATATCCTTCTATAGTGTTTACTTGCCTTAATCCAAAGCACCTACTGTAATTTTTGTCTGCCCGCTTATTACTTTGCTATCTGCATGAATCACTTCTAACAGTCTATGCAAAGGGTCTCCAAACTTTATAAGCAAGGGGTCAACCTTTACGGCCCTTCAAACTTTGGGGGGGCTGAACTGTGGCAAGTGGGAGAAGAAAATGTCCTGACATTAGTGGAATTGAACAATGCCCTATTATTGGTATTAGGGGAAGTAACAATGCCCCATCATTGGTATCAGTGGAAGAGATAGTTACCCATTGTTGGGGTCAGTGGGTGGAATAGTGCCCCATCATTAGTATTAATGGGAGGAATAGTGCCCCATCAACAGTGTCATTGGGAAGAATAGTGCTCCATCGTTGGTGTCGGTGGCAGGAACTATGCCCTGCTGTTGCTGACGGTAGGGGGGCATAAAGGCACAAGAGCCATATAAAAGCAACCGATGGCTGCATCTGGCCCCCTAGGCTGCAATTTGGAGACCACTGGTCTATGCCAAGACCAGACAATACTGGGAGATGGTCCCGCCTTCCCTCTAAGAGCAGAGCAGGTGATTGACAGTCTCAGCTATGCATGTTTCCCTATGAGACTGAGCAGAAGGGGGTGTGTCCTTTCCCTCCACTCATGTCTCAGATTACACTCACCTCCCTGCTGTGCAGTGTGTGGCATCATATCCCTGCCCTCTTGAGCTCATAAATGGTGTGTAAAATGTGTACTTTAGGAGGCTTTATAGAAAAGCGAGGGCCACAGATAACCAGGTACAATGTATGTAGGAGGATTTGTTTCATCTCTGTGTATCACCTGCAACTAGGCACTTCTTTGGGTATATGTAAGGTAGAGGGCATTAACAAATGCTTATTTAAGGGTGCTGGGAAGTCAGCGCATCAAGTAGGGTACCATGAGATCAGAGGACTTATACTGCTGCCTGCAGTACACTATGCCCCAAAGGCGACATCCTCATGTCTTTTTACATCCACCAGATAGAATCTGGTAAATGTGTGGATTGAAGACCAAGTTGCGGCCTTGCAGAATTGAGCCAGGAAGGCTTGGTGATGCACTGCCCACAAAGCACTAACAGCCCTAGAAGAGTGCGTTTTGATTAGAGAGGGTAGAACTACCTCTAAACCATAAGCTTGAACGATTACTTGTCGAATCCATTTAGAATAGATTTTGATGCTGCCTATCCTCTTTTAGGACCTTCAGGCAATTCAAACAAAACATCAGTTTTCCAAATCTGAGCAATCGCCTTTAAGTAGACATTGACTGCTCTCCCCACATCAAGAAAATGTAGTGATTTTTCTTCCTACCAAGGACTCTACCTTGACTTATTTCCTGGGGTGCAGCTCCTGGTTTCACACCAGGAGACGTTTCCCAGACTCCATAATATATAACTATGGAGGCATGGAGTGTGGGTTTCAATAGCCAAACCATTAAATTTAGCGTTTGTAAAGTAGGATGGAACTCCGGACTTTGCGAGAGAGGGTCTGGCCGTAAAGGTAGGCTCCCATGGGTCCAATTTTCTATTTCTAGAATGAAGACTGGCAATGGGAAATGTACATTGTTTCTGCCCAGGATAGGATAAGTTTCACCTTTCTCTGGACCGCACAACTTCTTGTTCCCGATTGGTGATTAATATAGGCGATTGCTGTGGCATAGACGGATTGAATCCTGGCAGGACAATACCTTAAATTGAATGTTCAGGCCCGCAGGACCAAGTGCTCTGCCTGAATTTCGAAAATGTTAATGGGCAAAGCCATTTCTGATCTTGGCCACTTCTCTTGGACAGCTGTGTCTTTCAGGACTGTCCCCCAACCTAAACAAAAAAAAGTTGACATACGTTGTTACCATTTCCCAGGTAACTGAAGGATTTTCCCCTTTGAAGATTTTTGGATGTTAACCATAAACTGTGTTTAACCACTTCCCGACCAGCGCACGACGATGTACGTCGACAGAATGGCACGGGCAGGCATATTGGCGTACAATGTACGTCCAATATTCAATGCCGCCCTGCCATCGGGAGCGCGCTCCCGCGCTGGTCGGGACCCCCGTGAGTCCGGTCTCGGGACCCGCGGACTCGATCGCCGCGGGCATCCTTGCGATCGTCTCACGGAGCGGCCGAATGGAGGAAATGCTGTGTAAACAACATGTCTCCATTCTGCCTAGCAACGCTGATCTCTGCTCCATGTGATTGGAGCAGAGATCAATGTTCACTAAATGAAAGCCCAACCCCCCCCCCCCCCCCCCACAGTTAGTAACACACCCCTAGGAACACTTAACCCCTACACTGCCACCCACTGGTTAACCCTTTCACTGCCAGTGTCATTTACACAGGAATCACTGCATTTATATAGCAGTGATTACTGTATAAATGACAATGGTCCCAAAAATGTGTCAAAAATGTCTGATGGGTCCCCCACAATGTCGCAGTCACAATAAAAATCGCTGATCGCCGCCATTACTAGTAAAAAAAAAAAAAAAAAAATACATTTTTTTTAATAAAAATGCTATAAAACTATCCCTATTTTGTAAACGCTATAACTTTTGCGCAAACCAATCAATCGCTTATTGCGATTTTTTTTTACCAAAAATATGTAGAAGAATACGTATCGGCCTAAACTGAGGGAAAAAAATTTTTTTGTATATTTTTGGGGGATATTTATTATAACAAAAAGTAAAAAATAATGCGTTTTTTTCAAAATTGTCGCTCTATTTTTGTTTATAGCGCAAAAAATAAAAACCGCAGGGGTGATCAAATACCACCAAAAGAAAGCTCTATTTGTGGGAAAAAAAGGACGTCAATTTTGTTTGGGAGCCATGTCGCACGACCGCGCAATTGGCAGTTAAAGCGACGCAGTGCCGAATCGCAAAAAGTGGTCTGGTTTTTGACCAGCAAAATGGTCCGGTCTGCAAGTGGTTAAGCTTAAAATTTTTTTTAATGTATTTACCCTGGGAGAAGTCTTCTCACTGGGAGACCTATGCAAGCTTTCTCTGGGGTTCAGGTTTAATCTGATACATACTTATGATATTATTGACAAGCAACTGAAGATACCGTATGGATCCATTTACACCAGCGTGCATTTCCATGTGTTGATGCATTCCTCTCAGTACAAACATAATAGGAGGGGTGGGTGCTGTGTCCGTCAATGAACATCAGAGAAAAGGATTTAACAGCGAGTACAAAAATCCTATTTTCCTCTTTTGTTCTTTGACAGACAGCACTTTAATCTTGACCTTAGGGACATCCCCAGGCAGTATCAAACACAAAGGGTGGGAACAGAAATAAAATAAACTCCACCCATAACAAAAAGAACTCCTCCTCAGAGGAGTCGCAACCTCAAACAGCCGCCTGCAAAACCTGAAGACTGAAGCACGCATCCGAAGATGCGCCCACATCAACCTTGTAAAATTTGGTGAAAGTATGAACAGACGACCAGGTCGCCGCCTTACACACCTGGGAAACAGACACTTGATGTCGGAAAGTCCAAGAGACACCAATTGCCCTGGTAGAATGTGCCGTGACAGGAAAGGGAGGCACCCGTCCCCTTATTGTATAAGCCTGAACCACGATCTGTCTGATCCACAGAAAAATGGTGGCCGATGAGACCACCAGGCCCTTCTTCGGACCAGCCACCGACACAGAGTCCGACCTCCGGAAAGGAGGAGCAGCAGACAGATACACCCCGCAGAGCCCGGACCACATCCAGAGAATGTAAAGCAACCTCCTTGGGATGCAACAGCCGAGGACATGAAGACGGGGCACACAATGTCCTCATTTAGATGAAAGGCCGACACAACCTTCAGGAGAAAAGAAGGCTGCAGACGCAGAACTGCCTTATCCTTGTGAAGTACCAAGTAGGGAGACTTGCATGACAAGGCTGCCAACTCAGAAACCTGCCTTGCAGATGTAATAGCCACTAGAAAGACTACTTTCTGAGAGAGTTTCAATAAGGGGATCTCCCTAATGTTTTCAAACTGTGGTTTCTGAAGCACTGAGAGCACCAGATTCAAATCTCATGGAGGCAGTGGTGGCCGTACCGGAGGAGCCACATGTCGAACCCCCTGAACAAAACATATGCACCAATGAGCGAGATGCCAATGGTCGCTGAAAAAAAAGACAGCCAAAGCTGATACCTGCCCCTTAATGGTGCTCAAAAGCCGACAGTCCTCGGTCCCTCAGCACCTGGCTTTCAACAGCCATGCCGTTAAAATCAGCGACAGTAAAGCAGGATGAAGTATCAGACCTTGCGACAGCAGGTCCTCCTGCATTGGCAGCCACCAAGGAACATCCGTACTATGTCGGCGTACCAAGGACATCAAGGCCAATCTGGGGCAATCAGAATCACCGGAATCCCCTCGGCCTCCAACAAGGGAGGAATCTGAGCGGGGGAAAGGTATAAATCAGCTGATAATGCCCCCATGGAGCCACCAATGCGTCTGACGTGTCCGCCCAGGGATCTTTTGACCTGGCAACAAACCTCTGTACCTTCCGATTGAGCCGAGAGGCTAAGAGATCCACATCCAGCATGACCCACCTTAGGCAAATGAGCCAAAACACTTTCGGATGCAGTGACCATTCCCCCTGGTCCAGCAACTAATGACTGAGGTAGTCCACCTACCAGTTTTCTACACCCGGAATGTATACGGCTGACAGAGCCGGCACATGCCACGCTGCCCACTGTAGGCTGCAAGAGACCTCCAGCGCTGAAGCTGAGCTCCTTGTCCCTCCTTGATGATTGACATATGCCACCACCGTGGCATTGTCTGACTGGATCCTGAACGGACGCCCCTGCAGCCTCTGCGACCATGTAGAGAGACACCACCTGATCACCCGAAGCTCCAGTACATTGATCGGCAGGCGGGATTCTTCCTGCGTCCAGCGACGCTGGGCCCACTAGATGCTCCAGACTCCCCCCAGCTGGTCAGGCTAGCTTTCCGTTGTGATCACCTTTCAATGAAGAGGAAGGAACGACTTCCCGGACTGAAGGGCCAGAGACCTCAGCCACCAGAAAAGTGAATCCCTAACTAGCTGGCTCACCCGAATTTGACAATCCAGGGATGTCAGAGATTTGTCCCATTTGGACAGGATCTCTTTCTGCAAGACTCAAGTGTGGAATTGAGCATACAGTACTGCCTCGAAAGTGGCTACCATGAGACCCAGAACTCGCATGCAAAAACGCAGCAACGACCACCTGCGGGACATCAATAACTGCACCACGGACTGAAGAGTCTGCAGCTTGTCCAAAGGGAGAAAAACTCTCGCCTCTGAGGAGTCCAGAATTAATCCCAAGTACTCCAGGTGTTGAGGTGGCACCAACACCAACTTCTGGAGGTTCAACACCCAACCAAACTCCCGGAGAGTCTGTATGGTGATCGCCACATACTCCCTTAATTCTGAGGCAGAAGCTGCTCTCAGGAGGAGGTTGTCCAGGTAACCCACGATTGCGATCCCTCGTTGTCTCAGCAAAGCCAGAAGTGTTCCTGTACCTGTTCCTTCCCCAACTCACAGTGCAACAACTTAGCCTATTCAGTAAGAGTTTGTGACACCAGGGCGGTGGCTAACACTGGCCGCAATGCTGACTCCACCAGCATAAACATGGACCGGGCAACCACCTCGGCCCTTCTGTTGGCAGGGTCCTTAAAAGAAGGGGACCCTTCCACTGGAATAGTGGTCACCTTATTTAACCTGGATACTGGGGGGGTCAACAACCAGAGATGTCCATTTTTTTCAGGAAACTCGCCGCAAAGGGGTAACGCACCGCCATTCGCTGTGGGCTTCCCCACTCCTTGCAAATAAAACTTATCAAAAAAATTAAAAAACCCAAGGACCATTGGTCCCCACAGGGAGCCAGGTCCTTGTAGACTAGGCAGAAAAAAACCGAGCTGCTGTAAGCAGAGTGAGGGGTTATAGCCAGTAAGACCGCCCCTGGGCGGGGATGTGTTTTCTGTGTTCTGCTTAGTCCTCTCCTAAAGGTGACGATATAACCCTAAGGTCAAGATTAAAGTGCTGTATCAGTCGATGTACGAAAGAGAAATTAGGCTACCATACATATATTTAGTACATGCTGCATTTGTTTTGGGCTAATCCTTAACGGCATGGCAACAAGGCGTGCACAGTGCATTACCACACACTGTAGTGATGCATGTGTCTTACAGCAACGCACTGGTGTGAAAAAGTAGAACGAAAACGAATAAAAACATTGATGTGCCATGCACCCTTTAGTGCAGGGGTAAGGAACCTTTTAGGCTGAGAGAGCCATGAACACCACATATTTTAAAATGTAATTCCACGAGAGCCATGCAATATGTTAAAAAAAAATATTTAAAATTAGTTTTGATCGATCGACTAATTTCAATTATAACTGTAATATCCACATTTCCCCTATGATTGTCTGCTTGCTTACCACTACACAGGCAGGCAGATCCACGAGCAGTTGAGGCGGGTGATGATGTCAGTGCGCCGCTCACTTAGGCCGCTGCCGAGTGTACCAAGATGGCCACAGCCCCAGAGCTAGGCCAAAGCTGTGGCCTTTCCTATTGGCTCAATCCACAGATTGGCACAACACGCAATGCGCAGATTGAGAGGCGAGAGCCAGATGCAGCTATCAAGAGAGCCACATCTGGCTCGTGAGCCATAGGTTCCCTACCCCCGCTTTAGTGGAACCACAGAAGACATTTTTCAATAATGCCATTTCGTAAAAAGTTTTTACATTTCTATCTTTATGCACGCCTGTTTATTGAATTCCATATTTGTGTGCTCACACTGGAGCCATGGGTGTGCATTCAAAATTACACATTACGGGTCATACTGAATTTCCCAGTGGCCTCTGCTCTGCCTCAGATTACACAGCAAAGGATCTACCTCTTCATGCAGTAGCAGGAATGCGATTTGCTGTGGGGGATGAGCTCTAACAGGGGATAACCTTGGACCTCCTAAAGGCCTGGTGTCAACTGGGGAAAGGAAGCATATCTTGGAAACTTTGATCGTTACAAATTCAACAAAGTACTGTAAGTCCCCTACATACGAACCTTCGAGTTGCGAACTTTCAAAGTTGCGAATGTGTTAGTTTTTTTTTTTTTTTTTATCGTTCAACCCAGCGGGCTGAATGGATAAACCTGACAAATCCTGGCCTATACCTACACGAGAATGTTGGTGCACAAACTCCACAGCTGTGCTTTTGTGTTCTGATAGGGCAGGGATATGCAATTAGCGGACCTCCAGCTGTTGCAAAACTAAAAAGTCCCATCATACCTCTGAGTGGCATGCTTGTGGCTGTCACTCTTGCTATGCCTCATGGGACTTGTAGTTTTGCAACAGATGGAGGTCTGCTAATTGCATATCCCTGTGAAAGGGGGACTGCACCTGCCAAAGCACACTTATCACTGCTCGGAAGGCTTTGTCTGCAAGCACTGATCTTTGACTTATGAACAAGCTCCTGAAACAACTCAACTCGTTTATAAAGTAGAATACTTACTGTAAGCATTATGGAGTGTAAGTGGAAAGAAGGAAAAAGTGAAGAGCATGTATTCTACACTAAAAAAAAAATAAAAAATTAGCTTTAGATACACTTTAATGAGCACACAGTGTACAGGTTGCTTACGTTTTGCTGCAAACATCTGTATTGTAAATGTACACCACTGCAAACTAGCTGCATTGTTAACCACGACCTCCAGAAGGTTTTCCCCTCTACATACCAGGGCATTTTTCTCTCTTTAGCACTGTGCTACATTAACTGGCAATCACTCAGTCATGCAACACTGTACGCAAATTACATTTTTTTTTTAAATAATTTTTTCAAATAGAGCTCTTTTGATGGTAAAGCGGAGCACCAGTCCCCATAACCATTTTCTTTGAAATGGTTCTCCTGTGATTGTTACAACTTCTACTATAATATTTGCAGCCTTCAAAATTTGCACTCGCCTACGGCGAGTAAACAAATGAGGGGGGAGAGTGTGGACTGGGCTGTGCTGTCCCAGGATTGTATTGCCAGCGCCCCACCCGCCATGCAGGCTCACAGAGCGGCCATTGTAATACATACAGTCAGCCACCTGAGACCGCCTCTCTCCACCTCCTGCTGCACATCCCCGCCCAAGCTCGCAGAGCATGCTGTTTAAAAGACATTAAAGAGCTGCCTAGGATTGCCCCTCTCCCCCCTGCTGCACACATCCCCACCCAGGCACACAGATCTTGCACTTCAATAGGCATAACGCACACTGTAATAGTTACCATTCTGCAGCCACGGGGGTCAGTCAGTGGTGCACACTGAGGGCAGACGAGATGTGCAGAAGGGGGGAGACGGAGAGGAGCGATCCCAGATGGCACTTTAATGTCTATTGAAGAGCACGGTCTGTGGGCCTGGGCGGGGATGTGTAGCAAGAGGGGGGCAGAGTGGGGCGGTCCCAAGCTTGGGAAAGTTCCTCTCCACCTCCCTCATGCTGCACATCTCGGTCCGCCCTCAGTGTGCACCGATGGCTGACTCCCGTGGCTGCAGAATGATAACTATGACAGTGTGCTGGAGGCATTGGAACAATGGGGGATTAAACAGGATGTATGTTTGGAAGGAAAGAGGGGGGGGTGTGTAGGATTGAGAGCAAGCATGTGCTGGATTTGGGGGGGGGGGGGGGTGGAATTGGAGGCATAGATATGATGGCTTGGAAAGGTTTGTGGAATTGGAGGTCTAAAATCATATTTATGCCTCCAATCCCCCCCTTCCCAATCCATCATACCCATACCTATCCCCCCCCCCCCCATCATACCTATTCCTCCAATTCTACCCCTCCTCCCCCTAATCCATCATACCTTTTCCACCCCCACTGCATCATACCTATGCCTCCAATTCCACCCCCTCCCCCAATCCATCATACCTATTCCTTCAATTCCACCACCACTAGGTTTGATGGATTGGGGGGGGGGGGGGGGATATTGAAAGCATAGGGGAGGGATTAATATTGGTTAAGTTGCTGTTAATAGGATTTATTATAAAAACAGCTTACCTGTAAAATCCTTTTCTTTGAAGTACATCACGGGACACTGAGCCATAGTAGTTACTATGTGGGTTATAGGCCACCTTCACGTGATGGACACTGGCACACCCTAAGACAAAAAGTGCACTCCCCATATAAACTCCCCACCCCACTACTGGGAGTACCGCAGTTTTGCAATACACGTGTATACCAAAGAAGGGAGGGACCTCTGTGTCCCGTAATGTACTTGAAAGAAAAGGATTTTAAAGGTAAGCCGTTATAAAAATCCTATTTTCTTATCGTACGTCACAGGACACAGAACCATAGTAGTTACTATGTGGGATGTCCCATAGTAATGGCGACTGAAGGGAGGGAGACAACAAAAGTAGGGCACTAAGACTAGAGGACTTACACTGGAGCCTGCAGTACACTGCGCCCAATGGCGATATCCTCGTGACCTTTTACATCTACTTGATAGAATCAGGTAAAATGTATGGACTGAAGACCAAGCTGCGGCCTTGCATGTCTGAGCCATGGAGGCTTGGTGATGCACTGCCCAAGACGTGCAAACAGCCCTGGTGGAGTGCGCTTTAATATAAAAAAGGTGGAATTTTCCTTTTTAAACTGTAAGCTTGAACAAAAACCATGACAAATCCATTTAGAAATAGATTTCGAAGCTGCCGTCCTCTTGTAGGACCGTCTGGCAACATAAACAAAACATGTTTTACAAATCTGAGTGGTCACCTTCAAATAGACCTTGACCGCTCTCACCACATCAAGATAATGTAGAGACTTTTCTTCCACAGAACGAGGTTCTGGAAAAAATGAAGGCAGAACAATATCCTGGTTTAAATGAAAACTTGACACTACCTTCGGTAGGAAATTAGGATGAAGCCACAATACAACCTTATCCTTATGAAAAATCAAATATGGCTCTTTACAAGAGCCGCCAACTCTGATACTCTTCTTGCAGAATATATGGCAATCAAGAAAATTTTCCTTGTCAAGAGGACCAAGGGAATATCTAGTATTGGCTCAAAAGGCTGTTTCTGTAATGCCAACAGGACTAAATTCAAGTCCCAAGGGTTCAGGGGTTACCTAACTGGAGGATTAATCCACGTTACCTCCTGCATAAAGTTACAAACCAGAGAGTGTGAAGCAAGTGGTCGTTGGAAAAAAACACAGATAAGGCCAACACCTGGCCTTTGATAGTACTCAAGGCCAGCTTCATTTCCAATCCCATCTGCAGAAATTCAAGGATCCTACCTATGACATAGTTCCTGGGGTGCCAACCCCTGGATTCACACCAGGTGCCTTCCAGACTCTATCGTATATGACTCTGGAGGCCGGCTTCCTAGCATTAACCAATGTAGAAACTACTGAAGCCGACAGCCCATGGTCTTTCAGAATGTGGGTCTCAATAGCCACACCGTTAAATTTAGTGTTTGTAAGGTAGGATGGAATACCGGACCTTGAGAGAGAAAGTCTGGCCATAGTGGTAGAGTCCATGGGTCCCCTACCACCATCTTTACAATCTCTGCAAAACAAGATCTCCTGGGTCACAAGAATCACCTCCTTCCCCTTCCTGCTTGATCATGCGAAGAAGACGCGGAAGCAGCAGAACAGGAGGCAATGCATAGATCAGTGAAAACTGATCCTACGGAAAAAAACAAGGCATCTGTTCCGCTACGAACTTAAAATTACGATTTTCTACCTCGAAGTGTCAATATTTCTGGTGAGCGGGGAAAATCGGCACATGGAGATAAGAATCCTTGACGACGATTGATGCCAGAAGTTCTCCACCTTGTAGGATGGAGACTACTGATCGGATCGACTAAATACAAAAAGAGCGGATATTCAAAAACCGGTTTAGATGTTTGAGATCTAAAATAGGTCTGACATCCCCATTTGGTTTTGGTACCGTGAAAAGGTTTGAATAAAACCCTAATCCTCGCTCTTCCATTGGGACCACCGATATCACTCTGAGACAAGAGATGATCCAAAGCTAGAAAGTGACTTTTTTACTGGATCTCTTGGAACGTTTGATCTGAGAAAACGAGATGGGAATTCTCGGAACTCTACTTTGTAACCTAGAGATACTGAGGAAGCCACCCATGTCTTGACATTGTTCCTGCCAGATCCTTGAAAACTGCAGAAGTGTTCCCCCCACTCGAGCAAGTGAGGGCGTCCCTTCATAAGGAGGTTTTAGCAATTTTGTTTAGTGGGTTTCCTCCCCCAGGGCCTCTTGACCCTGGGACTGACCCTGAGGTTTACCTATTGAACCGGACGGTGAAGGCTGTCGTGACTGCCTGGAGGCTGATGCTCATGTCACAGGAGAAGAAGCTCGTCTAAAAGAAAAAGCTTAAACTTCTTAACCGGTAAAAGGGAACTTTTCCCATTAGAAATTCTTTGGATGTATTTAACCAGATCATCTCCAAATAACCGTTCACCGTGAAACTGGCCAAGAGCTTTTTGCATGGCGCTTCGGCTGACCAATTTTACAACCATAAGATTCTACGCACATGTACCAGCCCGAGCATAAGCTGTGAGGCCTGGAGAATAGATTCTTTCATAGCGTCTACTGTAAAACAAACAGCTTGTGATATCCCGGCCAAATCTTGGGCCTGCTGATTAGGAATAACCTTGAGTACCTCTAAAAACCGGTCATTTTAGGGACTGAGATACCCCGTTCGCTGCCCGCGCAGACTGAAATCACTGAACCTGCGAGCGAAATATACTATTTAAAAAGGAATTCCAACTTCTTATCTGTTGGATCCTTCAGCATTTAAGCATTGTCCACAGGACAAGTCAGGTTTTTGTTCACAGAGGATATAGTAGCCTCAACTGCTAGAATCCCCCATGTCTTATTAAACTTTTCCTCCATAGGATAAAGTGTGGAAAACTTTTTTGGAAGAAAGAAACTATCTGGGTGCTCCCACTCAAAATACATCATGCTTTTCCTATCCATTCATGGCTAAAAAAAGCTTAACAGCTTGGGGAGGCTTTAGTGAACCCAAACCACTGGGCTCATTGACTTACTCCGCTGCTGGCAGCAAAAATTGAGAGAGAGAAATTCATCATCTCTCGCTCCTTGTTCCTCAGCATAAGGTTCCTGAGCAATGGACGGGGACCCGTTACACTTAGTCCCACTCTGGGATGCGATTAAAGCGTACATTTTTTGCTCAAAGCCTAAAACTGTTGAAAAAAACCCCCTCCTTAGTAATATATACAGGGGCTGTAGTGTCAAGCGCAGCTGCAACATTCGTCACTCCTGATGGCTCACGCTGACCAGCTATATTACTCTCAGGGGAGGATGTCATCTTTTTTGCGATGATTCTAGGCTTCAGTGTGACTGTAGAAGTCTTTCTATAGCCCTTTTTTGAGGTGCTTTTACCCCCCCACTTCTGACCATAGCCTGATGCACAAAGCAGAGGTACTACCAGAGGGAATGCATCCACTGCTTGAGCAATAGTCCAGCCCTGTCGATTAATGCTCAGCCTGATGCAGTAAATATGTCAAAGCTTATGCAGCTTGCAGGAGCAACAATGGTGTCTTTTTAAAGACTTAGCACAACGTTGGTGTCCTCCAACGCCTGGGAAAGCACCGCCCCTCCGTCGCCTACAGCCCCTCTCCTTTCTTTTGGCAAAGAGCCTTTCCCATGTGAGCTTCTGATCCTATGGGATCAGCAGTGAGGGGAAGAAAATGGCAAAGGGGGGGGCCTGGAAGCCGCCAAGGTGGTGTTCCGTTCACTCTTTTTTTGTTGCAATTTTTCCCAGTGAAGAGGGGGAGAAGAAAAAAAAAAAAAAAAAAACAGCACAGAACCCCTCCCCAGACTTACCAGAGGTCTGCTGCTGGCTGGAGGAAGGAAAACTGCTTGTTCCAGACACAACGTGAGCGCCCTGAGGAAGCACGAGAAGGTAAGTGCTCTATACAGCCTCCAGTGGTGACACAATTGGCATAACAACATTTACTAAATTTAAAGGAGACATTCATAAGAACATTAAAAAAAAAAAAAAAAAAAAAAAAGATTCTTACAAAACTCCACTTACCTTTACCGCCACAGGGTTTTCTGTGGTAACACCAACAGACTCAATCTTCACCCCTCACGGTGTGTTCCGTTAAACCTTCAGGAGCTGGGGATCCTTGAGGAAACCCACAATCCTGGACCTGCAATAGCACCACCGGCAGTAAAACTTTATGGCCTTACTGCCAAAAAGTACTGGATCCCAGGATCCAGCTGCCTAAGAGGCAAAACCTTGTTTCTTTGGATACGAGGCCTGGGTAACATTCAATTCGGCCTAAAAGACACTTTGAATGGATCCGGCTGCATAGCTAGTCCCAGAAAGGATTGCTCCAGTGGAGCTCAGCACATCTTTACTGGTGACTAACACCTTAGACACTGTCAAAAACACTGAGGTACTCCCAGTAGTGGGAGGAGTTATATAGGGAGTGCACTTTGTCTCAGGGCGTGCCAGTGTCCATCACCTGAAGGTGGCCTATAACCCACATTGTAACTATGGCGCCGTGTCCCATGATGTACGATAACACATTTTTGTAACTTAATCTTGAATAAAGCAATTAACAGTTTAATTTCATGAGATAATTTACAACTGCATGTTTAGGGATAGGCAAAGAAGGTTTGGGTGGGGCAACTGGTGGCGCGTAACTCTTAAGGCCTGGCTAGTAGCTCAGGACTTGAAATTTTGAGCCCTGATATTTGCATAATGTTAGTACTGTCTTCCTGCTTCTTAGAAATCAATAAAATATTACTTGATCTTAGAAGAAGGCAGGGGTCAGCTAGCTTGTGGGCATCTGAAGCCGACTTATGTTTATTTCAAGGATTAGGTGCAACTAGCTACCCAGCATGCACCTCCCAATCTCGCACCTGCTCAGTTTCTTCCTAACAGGTGGCCATGGTGCTTTGCCCCATCAGTGTTGCGCAACATTAATTTCCAGAACCACCTAAGTTTACTGCTCCTGCCACAAATTCCTGTGCTGCCACTGAGTACCCGGTACGACAACAAAAGTGTCTACAGTTCAGAAATGGTGCGATGCCAGACGGCGTTGGGCACCATTTCCAGTTTTGAAATAACGAGATGTCAGAAGCGGAGGATGTGCGGTCACTCCTGGGAATGATGACACTAATATCTCAGGAGCCAACAGGAGAGTGGAATGATGTACCTTACCACAGCGAGGTGGGCCAGAAGTCTTTGTTAAAAGAGAAAAAAAAAAAAGTGGCGCCGTGGTTGCTAAAATGGGGTGGAGCTCCGCTTTAATTTTTTAAAATGTTTTCTGCTATATAAACAAATTGTATATACGTTTCCTACTTACATAGAAAATTGTGGCCAAAATGTAGCCTGCTACACGACTTTGGCTATTAAAAAAAATAAACGAATAAGACTAACAAGTGTATTTTTGGTTTGCATGAAAGTTATTTTTACATCTGTAAAACCTGTACTATTCTGGGGGGACTTAGTCATACTCTTAAACATGTGGGTTTACATGTCACAAATTTACAGGAAGGGTCAATGTCAGCCATTTTGGCATGCAGCAGGGAGTCGAGGAAGAAAATGCAACTAAAATGTCAACACTGCTAGTCTGTGTGCATGTATCTTTACATAGATTTTTGTCTCAACATTGTACATTAAAACAGAAGGAGAAAGTTTAGTCAGGAGGGTTATACAGAGTGGGTGAGTGCACTATGAAAGTACACTTAAAAAAAAAAAAAAAAAATTTTTACATATTAAGAATTTGCCAATTTACAGATTTTGAATACTGTTGATGTTATTGCAAACGTATTCTCATTGTACTTTTTCATTTGAACCCACATAGTAGTGATTGTGTGAGCCAAATAATGCAAGCACATGGAGAATAAAAAGGCACAAAAAACACTAGTTATCACAAAAGAATACAGACAGGCAAGAGCCAACAAACAAATCTAAACTCGACAGATAAATAAAATGATATATTACAGTGTACCAATCCTTTTATGCAGTGACTGCATTTGTTTTTCACTTTATTTGCACCTGGTGATCCTAACACTTCCTGTCTTCGGGTGACAACGCTAACTCACCGTACTGTTTTATATAGACTGGAGCAGTATTGTCACCCTAAGGCTGCATGCACTTGATTTGGACTATAGAACTTTTCAATCTCATCATTTCCATAACATTGGGAGAGTTGTTCTGTAGTTCACAAATGTAAACTGGGCAGGGCTGATAATGCTGCTTGAAATTACAGTGCAGCATACAAAATTACAAGCTTACACAGTTTTTGGCAGGATCAACAGGTATTGTTTTGTACTTGTAAGACAGAAATGCTTTCAATGGTAATCAACAGACCAAAAGGAAGCAAATACACTCACCGGCCACTTTACTTAGGTACACTTGTTCAAGTGCTTGGTCACAAACTACTAATCAACCAATCACATGACAGCAACTTGATGCATTTTAGGCATCTAGACGGGGTGAAGATAACTGGCTGAAGCTTAAACCGAGCATCAGAATGGTGAAGAAAGGGGATTTAAGTGACTTTGAACATGGCATGGTTGCGAGATGGGCTGGTCTGAGTATTTCAAAAACTGCTCATCTACTGGGATTTTCATGCACAACCATTTCTAGGGTTTACACTGAAAGGCTCGAAAAAGAGAAAATATCCAGTGAGTAGCAGTTGTGTGGAGGTAAATGCCTTGTTGACATCAGAAGTCACAGGAGAATGGGCAGACTGGTTTGAGATAATAGAAAGGCAACTGTAACTCAAAAAAACACTCGTCACAACCAAGGCATGTAGAATACCATCTCTGAAAGCACAGCACATCAAACTTTCAAAGCAGATGGGCTACAGCACACCTGTCGGCTAAGAACAGGGAACTGAGGATATAATTCGCACAGGCACACCAAAATTGGCAAAAAAGATTGGAAAATGTGGCCTGGTCTGATGAGTCTCGATTTCAGCTGCAACATTCAACTGGCAGCGCAAAAACATAAAAGCATGGATCCATCCTGAATTGCTGGTGGTGATGTAATGGTGTGGGTGATGTTTTCTTGGCAAACTTTGGGCCTCTTAATACCAATTGACCATTGTTTAAACTCCACAACCTACCCGAGTATTGTTGCTGACCATCTCCATCCCTTTATGATGACAGTGTCACCAAGAATGTGCAGTCAACAAATCTGCAGCAACTATGATGCCATCATATCAATATGGAACAAAATCAGAGGAAGGTTTCCAACATCTTGTTGAATCTATGCCACAAAGAATTAAGGCAGTTCTAAAGGCAAAAGGGAATCCAATCCGGTACTAGCAAAGTTTACCTAATAAAAGTGGCCAATGAGCGTAGTTCATGGTTGATGGCTATACGTATTTTAAGACTGGGAGATCCCTGTGATACCTCCAAAGAATGGAGGCATAAAAAAGGGAAATACCTTGGTCACATCCAAATGTCAGAGCCCACAAGAGTAATACATTTCAACCCATAACTACAGTCATTTGACACATGAAAGTACATTGGAATAACCATAAAATACTGCTGAATGTTGTTTTAGCCTGTTTTTGTTTCAGTACCTAATGTGGTAATTACATTTGTTAACTGTAAATATAAAAATATTTACTGTGCATAGAGACCTTTGCAAATATAAAATCATTAAGTGTATTTTTAATAGCAACTATTATAAATAACTGGTTTTGCTCCAATATCAGCCTTTTGCAATCCCATGTTACAGAGCTTAGGAAGGAAGCGGGGGAAGCTGTACTAAAGTAGTCTACACAACCCTGTTGAAATGTCAAGTTTCTGTGATGTGTAACAAAAAAATAAATAAAAAATTGTAGAACTTTTTCCAACTTTAATGTGACTATAATCTATACAACCCAATTGAACAACAAAACTGAAATCTTTTAGGGGGGGGGGAGTAAAAATAAAATAATGTGGTTGCATAAGTGTGCACACCCTCTTATAACTGGGGATGAAGCAATCGCATGCAAACTCATGTTAAATAGGAGTCGGTACACACCTGCCATCATTTAACATGCCTCTGATCAACTCCAAATAAAGTGCAGCTGTTCTAGTAGGTCTTCGAGGCCATGCACGGTCTTCAGAGAGCTTTCAAAGCATCAGAGTGATCTCACTGTTAAAAGGCTTCAGTCAGAAGGGTACAAAAGAATTTCCAAGACATTATATATACCATGGAACACAGTCATGACGGTCCATGGAGTGGCAAAAACATAGCACAACAGTGACTACCACAATTGACGAAAGAAGAAAACTGGTCAGGGAGGCTGGCAAGAGGCCTACACTAACATTAAACGAGCTTCAGGAATATCTGACAAGTAATGGCCGTGTGGTACACTTGACAACAATCTCCTGTATTCTTTACATGTCTGGGCTATGGGGTAGAGCGGCAAGATGGAAGAAGTTTAAGAAAAGCATCCAACCCTGTCTAAATTTTCCAAAAACACATCTGTAATCTCCCAAAATGATGTGGGAAAATGTGTTATGGTCTGATGAAACCAAGGTTGAACTTTTTGGCCAAAATTCCAAAAATGCTTGGCACAAAAACACTGCACATCTCCAAAAGAACACCATACTCACTGTGAAGCATGTGGTGGCAGAATCATGCTTTGGGGCCTTAGTAAAGGTAGAAGGAATTATGAACAGTTCCAAATACCAGTCAATATTGGCACAAAACCTTCAGGCTTCTGCTAGAAAGCGGAACATGAAGAGGAGCTTCGTCTTTCAGCATGACAAAGACCCAAAGCATACATCAAAATCAAAGGAATGGTTCACCAGAAGGAGATTACATTTTTGGAATGGTCCAGCCAGAGCCAAGACCTGAATCCGATTGTAAATCTGTGGGGTGATCTGAAGAGGGCTGTGCACAGGAAATGCCCTCGCATTCTGACAGATTTGGAGTTGTTTTGTAAAGAGTGGGCTAATATTGCCAAGCTGATAGACTCATACCCAAAAAGACAGTGTTGTAAAAATAAATAAATAAAATCCAAAAGAGGCTTCAACAAAGTATTAGTTTAAGGGTGTGCACACTTAAATAAGAAAATGGATATATGGATGCACACCCTTAAACTAATACTTTGTTGAAGAATTTTTTTTTATTATTTTTAATTACTTAGTCATGTTGGAAAAAAAAAAAAAAAAGACATAAGGCCATCCAGTTCAACCACAAAGAAAAAAAAATGATAATATCATACAATCCCATACCCACAGTTGATGCAAAGGAAGGCAAAAAACCCCAGCAGAGCATGATCCAATTTGCTAAAGCAGGGGAAAAAATTCCTTCCTGTTCCGAGAGGCAAACAGGGTTTTCCCCAGATCAACTTTACCTATAAATGTTAGTACCCAGTTATATTATGTACATTTAGGAAATAATCCAGGCCCTTCTTAAAGCAATCTACTGAGCTTGCCAGAACCACCTCTGCAGGGAGTCTATTCCACATTTTCACAGCTCATACTGTGAAGAAACCTTTCCGTATTTGGAGATGAAATCTTTTCCACTAGACATAAAGAGTGCCCCCTTGTCCTCTGTTGACTGTAAAGTGAATAACTCAACACCAAGTTCACTATATGGACCCCTTATATATTTGTACAGGTTGATCATATCCCCTCTTAATCGCCTCTCATCAAGAGTGAATAAATTCAGTTCCTCCAATCTTTCCTCATAGTTGAGCTCCTCCATGAGTCTCATCAGTTTGGTTGCCCTTCTTTGCACTTTCTCCAGTTCCCCAATATCCTTTTTGAGAACTGATGCCCAAAACTGAACTGCATATTCCAGATGAGGTCTTACTAATTATTTGAACAGGGCAAAATGATATCTCTCTCTCTGGAGTCCATACCTCTCAATACAAGAAAGGACTTTGCTTGCTTTGGAAACTGCAGCTTGGCATTGCATGCCATTATTGAGCTTATGCTCTACAAAAAAAAAAAAAAAAGTACATACATTTACATTTCTCAACATTAAACGTCTCTACCTAAAAGATTTCAGTTTGTTGTTCAACTGAGTTGTACAGTTTATAGGTCACATTAAAATGTGTAAAAAGTTCTGAAATTATTTATCTTTGCTTCATTTTTTACATGACAGAAACCTGCCATTTTAACAGAGGTATGCAGACTTTTTATATCCACTATATATTACTTCTTCTGTGTACTTCATGGCGTGCCTGGAATTCGCTCAAAGAAACAGAAATCTCATTGTGGGAAAAAAAAAATGCATGAACTTAGATTATACCCTTACATAAGGAACCTTTTGTGATATCACATTAAAAGGCAATATTAAGCAACAAAATAAAACAAAATGTTTAAGCTTTCCCAGATTTTATTTTATTTAAACACTGTTCTCTCTTCTAGAAGGAAGGAGAACAAATGCAAAAAATATATAATATATGCGGAATAGGAGTCGATGGACAGCACACCAAGCAAAGCCATCAGTTTATTAAGTGGTTATCAAATAAATCATCACAGATTTGATTTGTAATGGGAAATAGGAAAGAAGTGGAAGAAATTTAAGGGTTAAAAATCCACTTAATCAGCATTCACAAATTCATTCTAATAAATAGGAAACATCCTGCTATCATGGCAACATACCCCAAAGATCCCCCCCCCCCCTCCCTCCCTCCCTCCCTCGTAGTCCCCTTCTCAACAGAAAGCTGGATTTGGAATTTAAAGAGCTCCATAATTTTTAGTGTTTTATCCATAACATTTCTAAGTAGGGCAAACTCCTATCATGGTCCAGTAACACAGAAGTGCTCAAGTGAGGTGCAATATTTACATGTCCAACAGCAGAGACACCTTTCCTATTGAGTTAAAAAGGAACAATACTCCATTCATGAGTTCATGTTGAAATGCAGCAATGTTTCAGGTTGTAGATGTAGGTAAAATAGTGTCGGCAAAACACTTATTTTGTATGTAGAAAAGAACAGAAGTTCAAAGCAAGTAACACTCTGCTTGAAACTCAAGACCCTGGAACTGCTACGAGGCAGAAGCAAACAAAAACTAACCTTACTGTGAAGTGCTGCTTTATTAATGCAAATGGATGGGGGGGGGGGGGGGTGGGGAACGGAAAAACATGGACATCCAAGTCCGGCATAACACTATTGATTTAACCAAGAAAACAAGAATTAATCTATGGTCTTCTATCTAAACATCTTTAGCAGTACTGTGGGGAGGGCAAAATACTATTTCTTGGTATTCAGAGGCACAGTGAAAAAGGAAGCAAACACCAAAAGTCAAGTGTGCTGCCAATATAGGGTTGCCACAAAAGATGGTATTAGGGGACAGGGACATTCTGTGGTAGTAGCATGAAAATGCCAGTTTTTGACCCATCTCCCCCGGTCATTGCCATTACAAACTCAATAATTCCACAGCTCACAACAGAAAAGGATTGGTAGCACTCGTCACAGCTTGTGCAGATAGATTGGGGACAATGGGCTGTGTCACCAACTGCTGTGGTGGCATCATAGTAGGCAAGCTCATAGGAGATACACCAGGAGGCACCGCCGCAGCTGGGAGGCCACTCATTCCAACCACTGGTGACACATTTGCTATAGGAATTCCTGGGGCTAACGGGGATACTGACACCATGGGGGAGACAGAACTAAATGGAATTGCTGCAGGTGCTTGTCCAGCTGGTGTAACTGGCTGTCCCATTGACATCACAGGGCTGGCACGAAGTTGGTTCAAAGTAAGAGATGACTGTTGGTTGGTCTGGAATGGATTTGTTGTGGTCGAACTGGGTGCTCCTAAGATAAAACAAATGAAAAAATAAATAAGTGGAACACACACACACTATATACTGAAACAAACAACTGGCAGACATACCTGCAGGTGCCTCCAAGTCCCATTACAGCTAAATACCAGGCTGATCTGACAAAGCGCAGACACTACTGAGATGCGTTCAGTTTGCCTACACATTCCTATAAGCCCTTTAGTATGATGGGCTTCCTTCTGGACCAATAGGAATAAGCAGTAGGCATGGCGGGGCAAGCTTTGACGCTTACCAGAAAAAGCAGAGGCTTTGCTCATCAGAACATCAGGAAGGTGGAAGCTACTGCAAGCATGTATGTACAATATAGCTACACCTGTAATTAAGTTTAAATAATAAAAAAAAAAAGTAAAAGTAAAAATCAAAAATAACTTCAGTAGGAATAACTTCCGCAGCTTGTGGTCTGGATCGATTCAATGTCCCATCTGGACCCGCCGTGGTTGCGCCATTTAGGAGCTGGTTCTTCCCCCTCAGCCACCGTTAGCACGGTCTTCTTTCCAGAGCCAACATTGGGACGCAATACAGCGATGGACAGAGGACGGGAGCTGGCCTAGTTAACTGATAGGATGCAGAGTGGTCCTAGCAATCAACTGGAACAGCTTCCGCCTTCCATTCATCACTCTTCTGCCCTTCCGATGTCAGCTCTAGACCTTCTGTGCCCCCTGCCCTTCACCCTGTGTAAGGTAAGGTAGGGCAGAGGGCTCTGTCACTGCCATAAAGAATGGGGGACCAGGGAGAAGGAAAGGGGGAGTGCTATAATAAAAATAAATAAATAAAAAAAGCCCCCCCCTCCCCCCGGTGTTCTACACAGGCGGTGAGAACCGAAATGTGAAGGGGGCTGGAATGTGAAGGAGCCGTGCTATACCTAGCTGCATAAAACTGTGGTACCATGTGGTTTGGTACTCGAAAAAACAAGCTGCCAATGCACAGAGGTGCCATTAAGTATCAAACTTGATTTGGGCCTCTGCTGGAAAAAAAATTCTTACTGACTGGACCTTTGTGAATTTGAATTCAGTATGCCTGGCTTTGTCCATTATTTACTTGCCATGTGTTTTCTACATATAATACAGTAGGAATATTTTAATATTTAAATTTGCTGATTAGGTATTTTGGTTTTGTACTGGACGTCTAAACTCTAAACATACCAAGTCACTCACCTGTTACAAGGAAGGGATTGGAGGTCTTGGTATTTTGTATTGTGGGTTTTGAAATAAGGGAGTCCAAGTCTACTAAGGCAGCGTTAGGCCCAAGGAAGGATTCTGGTGTCTTCCGGGTTGGCTTGGAACTATCCGAAAGTGAGCTGCTCATTGCTGCCATGTCAAAGGCATCAGGACTCTTTGATCCAAGAGAGCGAGACATTGGAACCTCTCCAGCCAGAAGATCCAGCTCGCCTGTTAAAATACAAACAGAATCAAAAGGAGGTCATTTAAGCTGTAGCTGGAAAACACACTAACAATGTTTTATATGGACTTGCAAACTGGAAAACCACAGATTTTTCTGGCATCAGAATGTCCAATGTAGGATGAAAAGAAAGAAATGCATGAAGAGCCAAGAATGTACAATGAAGTTAGCAGTTCAGTCAGCAATGGATACTACAAACCAAACCTGACAGTAAAGAAAATGACAAAACCTATGAAACAATGAGTTACTATTAACCACTTGCTTAGTGGGCACTTAAACCCCCCTCCTGCCCAGACCAATTTTAAGCTTTCGGCGCTGACGCACTTTGAATGACAATTACGTGGTCATACAACAGCGTACCCAAATTAAATTTTTATATTTTTTTTCCCCACAAATAGAGCTCTCTTTTGGTGGTAATCACAGCTGGGTTTTTTTATTTTTCGCTAAACAAAAAAAAATAATGTTCAATAGTTTGTTATAAAATTTTGCAAAACAGGTAATTTTTCTGTTTCATTGATATGTGCTGATGAGGCGGCACTGGTGGGCACTGATGGGCACAGTTAACGTGGCACTGATGGGGACAGATAAGCCAGTAGTGATGGGCACAGATAAGGTGGCACGGATGGATGGCACAGATGTGCAGCAGCACTGTCCAGCCACTGATTGTGGGCACTGACAGGTGGCGCTGGTAGGTGGCACAGGTGGGCACATCGCAGTGATCGGGACGATGCTGCCGATCAGCTTTTTTTTTCTCCTGGCGCGGACAGCGAGGAGAAAAAATAGCCGGATTACCGGCTGTGTTGACATCACGTGATCAGCTGTCATTGGCTGACAGCTGATAATGTGGTAAGGGGTGGGGATCGAGGGATTTCCATTTAAACATCTATTTTCTGCTTTTGTAATAGGGGGAGATTACCACATTGACAACCATTTACAAAAGACAGAGCATCTGCTTAGCATTGTAATATCACATTTCACTAGCAGGTGGAGCTGCAAATGAAATGTGGATTTGCACTCTCTAGCTTGAAACCGCTGCTCGCCATAGCCGATCCTAGTATGGATGGACATGTGAAAGCCTCAGTCAATTCCGCTCCCCGGGCCATGTCCCCTGACGTGTTTCGCCCAACCCACGAGGCTTAATCATAGTGGCCCTGATGGCCAAAGGGGCGCTACACATCAGCCTGGAGCAGCACCACCAAAAACATATGGCCTTGTTGTGGATTTGCACTCAGATTTCTTAAAACCTTGAATGTACAGAAAATAAAAGGGTCATCCCTGCTTCAAAATTTCTTTGGAAAGTTTAGTTGAACACTGACAGCAGTTACTACTGTCTTCAAGCTGCACAATTATTTTGTCTGTACTTTTTACCCATGGAATGAGATCATAAAAACATCTCTAGTCCTATCAGAATCCAAAAGGAGTCCAAAGGAACAGCCTTAGTGATGAACAAGGAACAAAGTTCACCCACTGACCCAAGTGCAATCTCTACTAAGCCAACCATCCTGCACGGGATAGGCTGCACAGTGATCCAGTTTGTGCCCATATGCAGGACAATTATGAAGCCAGCATCTTTGGTCGTCGTTACGGCTTTTAGTGAGAGCCCTACTACAGACAAGAGGACAAGATCATTTGTTCATCTCCTCCTGAGGCTACCATAAGCCATTATCTGGTAAGGGCAATGCTAAGAGTTTAATTAGCAATAAACAGTTCACTACATTGGTACACACGATTGTCTTTTCTCTTCTCTAGCTGTTGGGGGACATGAGACCACTTGGGTAGACTCATGTGGTTTGCAAGAATTTCAAGGTGGCTCTAAAAACTAAACAAGGAATATTTTACCTCCCACATTTCCCCCCCCCCCCTTTTTTACTTACCAGAGTCCTGATTTGATCCAGTGCTACTCGCGTCCGCAGCTCTTCTATCCCCTCACTGCTGGGTTTCACTGGCTTTGTTGGAGCACCAGGAGGCATTGGCTCCCGCTGCTGTGAATCAAATCCAGTGAAGAGGGAGCGGGGGGGGGGGGGGGGCAAGGCAGTGTCCCACTGTCTGTGCCAATGGAGGCAGCAGGGCTCAGAAGTGAGCATTCACAAGTGACAAGTGCCCCCATGAAAATGGTTTCCCCGTAGGGGGGCTGGACAAAGAGGAGGGGTCAGGAGCGCCAGGCAGGGGACCCAAGAAGAGGAGGCTCAACAAACTCTTCAAACCCCATTTATATGGCTTTTCCTTTTTTGTTTACTATATATCATTTTTTTTTACATTTTAAGAGGGTGCCATGTAAATAAAACCGTAAAATCAAAAAAAATATGACCAATTTAACCACTTCAGCCTCAGTGACATACCCGTAAGTCATCTTCCCAGTTGACGATTTTTAATGTAATGTAAAGAGATCCTAGTGGTCAGTTAGTTGCTAGATTGCTTTTACATATGGCAGAAGGGGTCCCGGTCTTTTTTTCCACCAGGAAGCTTAAGACTGAAGCTGGCGGTTCCTCTGGCTGGCCATAGAGATGATCAGAGACATTCCAGTCCTCCGTCATCTCTAAGATCTAAGAAATAAGAAGCAAGTATTTTGCCACTTCCGCTTTTGGTTTACTGTAAATAGGCCATTCCCGGCCTGTGAATGCGTCGGATTAAATAGATCTCGAATTGATCAGATGCCTAAAGGGCAGAAGAGAGAGTAAGGTGTAAACAGTACCCGTCACTGCCAGTGCTATCACAAGGGATATCATTTATTCCTTGTGAAAGCAATAAAGTGTCAGAGGTGGCCTGGAGCTGTGGTTAAAATAAACACAAGCTGAGACACACATGTAGGCTGCCAGTGTGGATCTTTTTTAGATATTACCAATTAACCATGTGATATTAAATTATAGACGCAAGCTGATCTCTCTTGGAGGCACCAGACTGCGTGCTGCAGCATTATTTTTTCCAATATCAGAAGGATTATGCTTCATTACTGGCAACATCCAAAATATTAGTATGTCCTGGTTCCACAGAACCCCCTAGGGAGATACTAAACAGTTAATTGGTCCCATTCACAGAAGCCATGCTGCTGCACTTGAGATCAAGAGCTGTAGTGTTGGAAATACTAACTCTGACCCAGCAATCAGAGAGAACAGAACCTCTCATTCCAGCAGGCGAGATTTGCAAGTCAGAATCTAAAGGTGACTACACATACGTTTCAATATGATCATTTACATCGATCATTTGATGCAACAAAGATTTTTGACCCGAGTAAGGAACATAAAACACAGACCTGCCAATGAATTAATTGATTGATTTAATGAGCTTTGAATCTAAGACACAGTCCCTTCTTCAACAACCATCAGATAAGGCACTTCCTGTCCAGTACACCTCTCATGTCACAATGGAGTAGAGGACTGACACCTTTTGAGGAACTATGCACCAGACAAGAACCACAAAAGCATCTAATCTCTGAACTTTACTCACTCCTCTCTCCTAAGGCAAACAGTTTAAAGCGGGAGTCCACCGTTTTTTTATTTTATTTTTTTTAAAAGCCAGCAGCTACAAATACTGCAGCTGCTGACTTTTAAAATAGTGACACTTACCCGCCCAGCACGCCCGCGATGTCGGCACCCGAAGCCGATCTCTCGATCATCTCTCGGGTGCTGCCGCCGCCATCTTGGGTATGGGAATCAGGAAGTGGAGCCTTTCGGCTTCATTTCCCGAGTCGCGCTGCGCAATAAGGATGGTCCCCGCTGTCTCTGGGATCCGTGTGTTTTCCAGCAGGCAGCGGGGGATTTTCGGAAAGGGGCGTAGATTCTGCGGAAAGGGGTGTACCTTCTGCAGAATCTACGCCGGAAGTGGGTGCAGATACCTGTACTGTACAGGTACCTGCACCCCCCCTCCCCCCTGAAAGGTGCCAATTGTGGCGCCGGAGGGGGGGGGAGGATTCCAATGAGTGGAAGGTCCACTTTAGGGTGGACCTCCGCTTTAAATGAGCCTGCCAATCACAGATGGGTAGAGGAGCTGAATTTAGAGCAAACATGGGAAAACTCGGAAAACATTCTGCTACATATACATAAAGGCTCCAGGAATGTGTCAGTCCAAGAGAATGGTTATAAACTTTACTCCAGATGGTACAGAACACCAGACATGTTACACAAATTCTACCCTAACACACCGTCCACATGCTGGAGATGCAAGGCAATGGAGGGGACAATGTTACATGTCTGGTGGGACTGCCCCGGTATCCAACCATACGCCAACTAATTTCTAAAATGACAACCTATACCTTGGAATTTACACCTGCGCAATATTTACTCCATCATGCCTCCATACCACAGAAGCAATATAGGAAATCTCTAGTCTTACACCTTGTGAATTCAGCGAAAATGTGTATTCCCATTCGCTGGAAATCAACTACTCCCCCCACCGTAGGAGATCGGATTCGACGAGTGGGACAGACAATGGAGGAACTTATTCACCAACTCAACGACACTTCACCCAAGTTTACCACAGTCTGGGCATGTTGGCTACATTTTTGAGCATCCACAGAAAGTAAGAAATTGCTTGACGAGTTATAGCCTGACCTGAGAAACCAGTTCTCTAATCATATAGTAGTATATGCTTCCCACAAGTACACAGATTCCCTACTTAGAATAACGCACCCCTCTTTCCCCCTGTCTTACCCCCATATCTTCCCCCTCTCCTCCCACCCTTCTGTCAACACTTTGGAACACTATTAATAATTAGATGGAAGTAAGATTTAGCAGGAGACTTACCACACGGTTGTTTAAGTTCCGTTGGGACATATGTTAATGACAGGGCTCTTTTATGCTTGTAGCTAGGCTCCAACATTCCCTTTACTCTCACAGTGTGAGCCCTGTAGGGGAGAGAGTAGGGGGATATGGACTACCTGTCCTCTACCTGAGCTCGGAATTGATATAATCCTGGTCCGATTCACAACACAGTTTACCAGTCTCATGATACTTATATGTACCCTATTGAGGGGCGGTTGCTAGTCAATAATACCAGCTTAGTCTCACAAGAGTATCTGTTATCTGTTTCCAGTTCGGCTGTTCAGTATTGTTTAAATACCAAATCAGAATATGCTGTTTTACACTCGAACATATTGATATGCAAGACTATGTACCTTGTCAAGAGGAGTTTGTACAAAGTAATTGTCCTTTGAAACTATTGTTATGTACTGCATTTATTAAATATATATATAAAAAAAAAAAAAAAAAAAAAAAAAAAAGGAGCTTTGAATCTATTGCAATGCTGGTGAGTTAATAGACTAACAGAAATTTAAATTCTGATCAATTGAATGAATATCTGCAAGCGTGTCAGATAACCAATTGTAATACAGATCGACTGAATGAAAGTAATATACATCAGACAGTAATACTTTTGGGTTTACAGGTAAAGAAATTAAAAAAACAAAAAAAACACCACACTAAAAACAATATAAAAAGGGTGAGGGAACTCAGGGTTGAATTCCTATTGTATGTAAATATATAAAAACAGAACCTATCCTGTGGGGACTGTTACAGACCTAATATAGTGTAACAACCAAAAAACTGAAAATTGTATACGCACCTTTCCGTAACGCATCTTCATGGCAGCACACACTGGGTTGTGACTCCGCCCCCACAACCTGACAGGATTGGTTTAACTATAAATTTGAAGGGGAGACACCCTGCTGAATTCTCTGTAAATATCATAAAAACAGGGTAGGCAACTGTGTGCTGCCATGAAGATGCGTCAGGAAAATTACGGAAAGGGGAGTATACAAATTTAGGTTTTCCTGACGCCTTCATAGCAGCACACACTGGGAAATAACTCACCAGTTGGGAGGGTGCAAGAAAAATTATATTTATTCCTTATAATGCGGAAGAATAAGCTCTAACAACGGATCTACCGAGTCTGCCGTGGACAAGTGAACGGAATCCACTCTGTAGTGGGAAATGAAAGTGTGTCTGGAAGACCATGTTGCTGCCCTGCATATGGTCTCTGGTGAGACCCTGCAATACGCTGCCCAGGAGGTAGCCACTGCCCTAGTCGAATGAGCCCTGATGTCTTCAGGAACCGTCAGATGTTGGATGGAATATGCCTTCAATTCCAGGTTCATTTTCCGATCGAGCAAATCCTGAAAGGAGACAGCAGCCTCGATTGGTAGTGTGACGCGGTGGGCGAGGCGCATCAAGGAAGAATCGACGACGGGAGCATTAATCAAGGACTTTACTTTTGATTCGTTCAAAGGGTACATCTTAGCTAGTCTGTTGGTAAGACTAGATCGCTTATCAGATCTTTCCCACTCGTCTTTAATGAGATCCTCGAGTTGTTCTATAAAACAGAAAATATTCCAGATCCCTTTTTAAATTTGGAAAATATTTCCTAATTTTTTGAGGTTCTGCCTTATCGTCTTGCCAGCCGATTGCTTCCTTGGCTAACTTCACAAGAGGCTCCACTAGAGAGAAATCAAACCCTATTGACATTTCCTGACCTTCATTTTCAGAGGAAGATTCTGATGCCTGGGTGTGATGGGGTTCTGCTAAAGATGCAGCTCTATCCATTGTTGGTGCTGATTCTCTTATGAGCTCTGTAGCCATCCTTGCGTCTGCTTCCATCTCCTTGGTAGCTTCATTGAAGCAAGAGCAGCAGGTAAGTTTATCTAGCAGTGTCGGACCGGTGCATTGCCAGCAAGCGTTGGCTGCAGGTCGGGTGTGGCGGCTCTGAAAGTGCGAGGAAGGAGACCACCTACGATCTAACCAACTATGATGGGAGCAACTGATGTGAATAGCTGTGCCGTTGAGTGGCTATGCCTTCAATGGCGAGAGGGAGATCTTGAGCGGCTCCTGCAGGACCTCCTACTTGAAGTATGGCTTGATCTTCTCCCATGCCTGGAACTTGCGGCTCTTGATCTGGTAGGGCTGCCAAGAAAATGCAGCATTTAGCGGTCTAGCACTTTTTTTCTCGCCTTCAATACTTACCTGTACTTAGTACCGCCTCTTACCTAGCTTGCTGATGGTGGTTTGCGTGGGCAGTGGATTCCATAGAGGGGGTAAAAAATAAAAATAAAAAAAAATAAAGGGGGGACAGGGCAGTCTGAGGAATATAAGAAATAAAAAAAGCAGTTTTTCCCCTTTTTTTTTTACTTTTTTATTTTCTACTTTATTTAAACTATTAAATTATTTATATATTATTGCCTTTCTTTTTTTTAATTAAATATTATTACATCATAAATATAAATATGTACACATTACCCAGAAACAAGCAAAAGCAGTAACTCAAAAAAGGGACTTACCTAGGAGCCTGAGAAATGTGGGCAAATGCAAGAAACAGCAATCCTATTACTCCAGCTTCTTGCAGTAATACACAGATATACAGAGAAAAAAACTATTTAAAAATGGCGCCATTGTGGCGGCCAAATGATGCTCTCACGCATGCGCAGACGCATCCCGAGCGTTCAGACACCATCTTGGATGAGGGCACAATGAAAGTTAGCATTAACTTGGCTCTGCACATGCGCATAGCGGTAAAAACGGTGAACGGCGGCCATGATGGTCACAGCAGAGGACAGCAAGGACCAGCAGACCAGAGAAAAGTAAGAAAATTATATTTAAAAAAGGGAAAAAAAAAAAAAATGTAGTAGAAAATGTCCACTGCAAAAATGAAAAACTTCTTTAAAGCTTACTTAATTCCAGAATCCAGTAACCCCCTGAGACCACCAGAACGGGGGTTCCCTCCATAGAAGCTCCTTTAGAGACTGTACAGGAGGGACTTCCAAACAGGAGAGGCTTGAATCTGCTGGGGTGATTGTGGTAAGAGGCTTATTCATTTGTAATTAGGAGAAACCTGTTCATCCAACCTGTCAGGTGAGGATAAAATAAAAAATAAAATAATAAGGAATGCAGCGGGGTGTTTCCCCTTCAATAATTTATAGTACCAATCCTCTTAGCATAAGGAGGCTGGGCGACGCCCTGCCCAAGAAGCACTAACCGTTCTGGTAGAGTGTGACTTAACTTGAATAGGGGGAATCTTACCCCTTAAATCATAAGTTTAAATGATAACGTGCCGAATCCACTTAGCAATAGTGGATTTCGATGCTACCTGTCCTTTAGGACCTTCTGGCAGAATAAATAAGACATCAGTCTTAGGCCGCGTACACACGGGCGGACTGTTCGCCCAACTTTGTCCGCTGAACAGTGTTTCAGCGGACAGTCGGCTCGTGTGTGGGCTTCAGCGGACAGTTTCAGCGGACAGTCTGACGAACAAAGTTTTTCGGAATTCCCGTAAGACAGTCCGCTGAAACTTGGTTTGAGCGGACAGTCCGCTCGTGTGTAGGCTTGTTCGACAAACTAAGTTTCGCGCATGCTCAGAAAGGATTTACACGGCGAAGGTTGCATTGCAGTGTATTGGACGTCGAATTTCTCGTCCCGTCGTACGTGCCGTTCACGTCATCGCGCACGCTTTCAGCGGACTGTTCGTTCATCGTGTGTGGTCAAGTCCGCTCATGCAAATTTTGAGCGGACTGTTTGTCGGATTGTTTGACAAACTAAGTTGGGGCGAACAGTCCGCCCGTGTGTACGCGGCCTTACGAATCTGAGTAGTTTTCTTTAAACTGATTTTCACTGCTCTTACTACATGTAGTGATTTTTTTTCCCTGGAACATGGATTTGGGAAAAAACTATGGCAGGCCAATATCTTCATTCAGATAAAAGCCTGAAACCACTTTTGGCAAAAAGCCTGGACAAGGGCGCAACCCTAATCATGAATAATCAAATATGGCTCTTTAGAAGAAAGAGCAGTCAATTCTGAAACCCTCCTTGCAGAGGATATAAAACAAAAATATCAGCTTCCTAGTCAGAAGGACTAAGGGAACATGCTGTAATGATTCAAATAGCGGTTTTTGTAACACTGACAAAACTAAATTCAAGTCCCAAGGGGTTAAAGGTGATTTAACTGCTGGATTAATCCGCATCACTCCTTGCATAAAACCCCAGACTAAAGAAAGCCTCATCGGTTTTATTTAAAAGACCGATTGCTATGCAGAGACTTGGCCCTTAATAGCAGTTAGGGCCAACTTCCTCTCTATGCCCAATTGTAGAAAGGCAAGGATTCTGCCTAGAATATATCTCTGAGGGTGCCAACCCTTGGATTCACACCAGGAAATGTAAGCTTTCCAAACGCTATAATATACAGCTCTGAAAACTGGTTTTCTTGCATTGATTAAAGTCGAGATAACAGACCTGGAAAGCCCATGCTTCTTCAGAATGTGGGTTTCAATAGCCAAGCTGTTAAATTTACCATTCGTAAAGTAGGATGGAATATCGGTCCCTGCAATAGTAGGTCTGGCCTTAGTGGGAGAGGCCAAGGACCCTCCACTGCCATTTTTACAATCTCTGCATACCATGGACCTTCTGGGCCATGCTGGTGCTACCATAATTAGCGGTCTTCTTTCCAGCTTGATCCTGCAAAGAAGTCAAGGCACCAACTGAAGCGGGGGAAGAGCGTAGATCAGTGAAAAATTATCCCACTGGGTTACCAGCTCATCTGTTCCGTATGAGAGTGGATCCCTTGATCTGGACACAAAGTTGACTAACTTCATGTTGAATCTGGATGCTAGAAGATCCATGTCCAGAGTCCCACATCTTTGGCAAACAGCCCAAAACACTTTGGGGTGAAGAGACCATTTCCCCTGGGAATAGCTGCTGGTGACTTAGATAGTCCGCCTGCCAATTTTCTACACCTGCCGATATGGGACATTCCTTTCTGCCCAGGTTAGGATATGGTTCACCTCTCTCGGAGCTGAGAGACTCATGGTGCCCCCTTGGTGATTGATATAGGCCATGGCCCTGGCATTGTCGGATTGAATCCAGACTGGACAATTCTCCAACCTGGAGGTCCAGGTTTTCAGAACCAGATACACTGCCCGAATCTCTAGGATGTTGATGGGCAGGGCTCTTTCAAGTTTTGACCACTGTCCCTGGACAGTCATCTTCTCTAGTACCCCTCCCCAGCCTGAGAGGCTGGCATCTGTCGTTACTATTTTTCAGATTATTGGTCTGAAGGATTTCCCCTTCAACAAATTCTGGCTTCGTAACTGAGGCTTTGAGACACTCTTGGGGGCATCCGGATTGGCAAGTCCAAAGCTTGGATCATCTTGTTCCAAGCAGAGAGGATTCTGTTTTGCAACAGTCCTGAATAGAACTGGGCATAGGGGACTGTTTCAAATTAAGCTACCATCTTTCCCAACAACCTCATGCAAAGGCGAATTGAAGGATTTGCTTTTGACCTGACCATCCGTACCAGCTCTTGTATGGAGCTGATCTTTGCTGGAGGCAAGAACACCCTTTTCTGGGCTGTATCTATTATCAGGCCTAAGTAATCCAGCCTTCTTACTGGTTTTAAAGAAGATTTCTCTAGGTTGAGGATCCAACCGAGACTTTCCAGATAACTGGTTGTAATGCGTACACGTTGCTTCAAACGAGTCACTGACTGGTCCATTAACAATAGATCATCTAGGTACAACAACACTTTAGTCAGGTTGAGGGCACAGGGCATGAGGTGGGGCCAGTATTTTTGTGAATACCCGTGGTGCTTTGGCTAGCCCGAAGGGTAAGGCCGCAAATTGAAAGTGCCGTTGTTTCACTTAGAAACACAGAAACCTTTGGTGAGCGGGAAATATAGGGTTATGCAGATATGCGTCCCTGATGTCGATGGACGCCAGAAGTTCTCCACCTTGTAGGATGGAGACCACTGACCTGGTCGACTCCATTCGAAATGAGCACATTTTTAGATCCAGAATGGGCCGACATCTCCATTCAGTTTTGGTACCGTAAACAGGTTTGAATAGAAACCTTAACCTTCTTCTTCTGTGGGAATCTGTACGATTACCCATCGAGTCAATAATCGGTCTAATGCTTGAAACAGGGATTGTCTTTTGCCTGGATCCTTGGGAACGTTTGATCTCAATTGAGATGGTGGAAACTCCCGAAATTCTAGTTTGTATACTAGAGTCACTGTGGAGATCGCCCATCTGTCCTGAGTTTCCCTCTGCCAGACTTCTGCGAAATGCAGAAGTCTTCCCCCCCACCTTGGTGAGGGGAGATGCCTCTTCCTGAAGAGGTCTTAGTATTCTGCTTTGTAGTCTTGCGGTTCCAGGTCTTCCTTTGAGCCTGGGCCTGACCCTGCGATTTTCCTCTGGAATATGACGGTGGAAGCCATCGCCACTGCCTAGAGGCAGATGCGCTTGGCGCAGGAGAGAAAGTCAGTTTTATGAAGGACTTTTATGCTTTCTTTTGACTGACAACAGTACTTGGAAATTGTCTGGATGTATTTATCCAAATTATCACCAAATAGTCACTCCCCATGAAATGGGAAATTAGACAGTAGGTTTTTGTACAGTGCTTCGGCAGACCAACCCTTTAGCTAAAGGGTCCTACGCATGTGTATTAGCACAAGTGCAAGGCGAGACGCCTGGTGAATAAAATCCTTTATAGCATCTATGGCAAAACAATGCGTTTTGTAAATCAGCCAGTCCCTGTTGTGCAGGGACCTCGTTAAGGGCCTCTGTGAACTGGTATTTTAAGGACTGAAAGATGCCTATAGCTGCAATTGCAGGCTGAGCAACAGTACCTGCTAAAGAAAAAGAGGATTTTAACTACTTCCCACCCGGCCAATGTATATATACGGCCGGGTGGGAGCTCTCTCCTGACTGGACATTCCTGAACGTCCTTCAGAAGGAGGGGGAACGTGCCCGTGCAGCGGAGCGATCCCGATGTGCTTGTGTCACTCGGACACGGTGCATCTCGAATTGGCAGGAGGGCTCTGCGATTGGCCCTCCTGATCACAATCACAGCCGTCATGTGATGTAAACAAGCCGGCTGGTGATCAGCGAGTATGTTTTTTTTTTTTTTTTTTTACTCGCTGATCACCAGTCTAGTGTAAAACAGTGTAAACACACGTCCCCAAATAATAAGAACACGTCTGTGATCACCTGCACACATCTGTACATGATCATTTGCATACATTTTTTTTTTTTGCCGTTTTATCAGCTTTTTAGATTTATGCTTGTTTAAACATAACATGTATCCCTATCTAGTTTCCCCATTTAGGGGGAGAGACCCCCCCCCCCCCTCAAGCTCCTGAGACCTGCTGTATTAGCACAGATTTAAACAGGGTCAATACACTATTACTCCCTCTAGAGTTTTTAAGGCATTTTACAATATAATTGAAAGAAAAGTCATAGTTAGACTTTGCAGCTCCTATGCTTTCCTCTTGCCTTTTCCTCACTGCAGGATACTGCTGTAAACAGACATATCCAAACTTCACCCATCATGTCGGGCAGCGTGGTTAAACCTTCAAAGACTGGGGCTGTTTTAATAGGGGTCCCACTCCTTTGGACCATGTATAGCACCCCTCAGGACAACTTTAGGTAATGTAGCAAGACCAAAATAAAGAGTCCTGGTTCCTAGGGTCCAGCCCTCAGAGGAGCGTTACAGGCAAAACCTTGTTCTTCTATGCGGGGCCCAGGTACCATCCTGGAGCCGCAGTGGCAGGATGGATCTGGTTGTGGAGGCTTTTTAAATCCAGAATGGATCCCTCCTGGAGCTCTGCAGAGCACATCTTCACTCGTTCCAACACCTTTAGACACTGGCGAAAAAAATGGAGGTACTCCTGGAAGGAGGAGGGGGGATATGTAAGGGAGTCAACTTCCTGTATTGGGTGTGCCAGTGTCAACACCTGAAGGTAGCTATAACACACTAAGTAAATACTTACATACATGCTCGGTGTCCTATGATGTACGATAAAGAAAAGTATTTATACACATTGAAAGTGTACCATGGTAAATAAAGGGAAAAAAAAAAAAAAAAAAAAAACACACAACACTGGATAATTGGTTACTAGGATGAACCTTATTCATATACAGTATACTCACGTCAACTTATTGTAACAACTTCTCAAGTGCCCATATGCACTTTATTTTTTTAATTGCCAACATTAACAAAAATAATTAACCATGAATGAAGGTTGTAAAGAGAAGTGTGCATCAACTGGGCCCTCTCATAGTACCCTGACATTTGCCCACCTTCCACTTACAAGGCCAGTTGCATGCTATCCATGTACACGTCTTGATGTATTTGGTAGGCCCTTGGTTGAACGATATACAATAGAAACATTGTCCAACACAAGCACATGAGCTACTATGGGAAGTCCAGCTGATGTGTACTTCTCTTTATGGCCTTTTGGAAAGCTGTTCTAACAAGTACCGTATTTATCGGCGTATAACACGCACCTTAACTTTAAGAGGGAAGTTTCAGGAAAAAAAAAAAAAAAAAAAAAAAAAAAAAAACTTTCCACAGACCTCTGAGCTCCCTGCATAACACACAGACCCCCCTGCGTGACACACTGAGCCCCCTGCGTGACACACTGAGCCCCCTGCATGTTACATAGGCCCCTTTCATTATAAAGCCCCCCTCCTCTGCACCAAGTCTCCAGGGATGGCATTGCCAGCATGCTCTGGATCAGAGCTATTGAATACCTGCATTGCTATCGCTGCCGGCCCCTTCTCGTGCGCTGCTCCTCCTGTGTCACCTATGGATCTTTTGAACACCTCCATTGGCGCCGTGGACCCGGTCATGTGACATATCTCTTCTCTGAATCATTGACGGTCACATGACCGCTCTCCTCCTCCAATCACAAGCTACACTCGAGGAAGGGGGTGGAGCGGGAGGAGGAGAGCGGCGTTGGTGGAGGGGTTTGAATTGCCATACAATGGCATGGGGGAGCGCTGTGTGGAAGGCGGCCGGCAGTGTTGTTATCAGTAGTTGTCCTGGCAGCGCTGTCCCGCGGCCAGGAAAGTCGGACGGACCGCCCGATCCCCGCCACCCCCCCCCCCCTTGGTGAAAAAAACAAATATCGGCGTATAACACGCAGGCACAGTTTACCCTCTGTTTTCAGGGTAAAAAAGTGCGTGTTATATGCCGATAAATACGGTAATCCATGGTAAATTGAATTTGGGGTACACTAGTGAGACTCACAGGTAAAAAAGCACCTAGCCTGTCAGCGACTGTATCAAAACGCTACAAAAAAAACTGTTAGCGATCGCAGGGATCAGGCCTGACTCTGCGAACGCTGCAGTTATGTGTGTTTTGTTTTGTAAGTGACAGTGATCGATCGATACTGCACTTGGGTGGGCTGGGCTGGGCTTGGCGGAGGGGCTAAACGCAGGTGCTAGCAGGTATCTGGGCTGATCCCGCCAACAATGCGTTTTGGGAAACCTAAACTGCTGGCGACGCTAATATAGATCTGATCAGATACTATATTACTAAGGGAGGTGTATGCGGTACTGGCACTAACCTGACGCTGCCTGGGGCGACGCAGACCTTATCTGACCCTCAAACTTATATCACCCGCCGGGTGATCAGGGGGTTAAACCTTTATTAGGTAATGGCATGCCCTGAAACTATAAAAAAAATAACTAATCAACCAGCGTCACCTGTAACAGTTATATGGTGATCACTGGTGAAAGGGTTAACTAGGGGGCAATCAGGGGGCTTTATGCGGTAGTATATGGGGGTCCCTGGCACTATAAAAAGCTGCGGCGAACCTAAATACCTACCTGCCTAACTAGCGTCACCTGTGACACTAATACAGCGATCAGAAAAACGATCGCTTATTAGGCTGGGTTCACACTGGAGCGATGCGGGAACGCCGCGAATTCGCGGCGGGTTCCCGCATCGCATGCCTCCCGGCGGCAGTTCACACTGCCCTATGCGAACTGCTGGGAGTGTCAGTGAAATGTTAATGACACCCCCAGATCAGTTCGCATATCGCAGTGCGATCTGCAAACTCGGACAGGAATCGGATTGCATGGTGTGAACACCCATGCGATCCGATTCTGCTGCGGACCAAAAAAAGGGTCCCGTGCGAGTTTGCGGCGGGTGCGATGCGAATTCAGCCATACTATCTGTATGGCTGAACTCGCATCGCACAGAGATCGGATGCGATTTGCACTGCAGTGCGGTGCAAATCACATCCGTTCTCATAAACCGCTGCAATGTGAACCCAGCCTTAGTGACACTGGCGACGGGGGGTGATCACGGGGTTAAACCTTTATTGGGGGGGGTTAGGGGGGTACCCTAGAGCTAAAGGGGGCTAACCCTAACTGCCCTAACAGTTATTGCAGTCACAAATGACACCAATGCAATAATAACAAATAAAAAAATGCAACTGGTGTCACTGTGACTGGGGGTGCAGGCTGATTGGGGGGGTGATCGGGGGGTGAAAGTGTGCCTGGCGTGTTCTACTGTGTAGCGTAGTGTAGTGTTGGTGCAACTCACCGATCCTCTCTCCTCGGTGCCGGAACGAAAAATACCGACACGGAGGAGAGATTACATCACTTCCTCTGCCTGTGTTTACATTACAGGAGAGGAAGTGATGTCATGCTGCAATTCCATTCGTCAGGAGCGATCGCGAGGGGGTGGCCATGAATGAATGGCCGCCCCCTCATCCCGGATCGCTCCTGAACGGATTCCGACCGCCGCTGGCACCGGGCGGGGCCCAATCGGGCCCCCCCCCCCCCGCGGGAAGGCAGGGACGTACATGTACGCCCATATGCCTGCCCGTGCCATTCTGTCGACGTACATCATCAATAAATTGCCTTTTTAGTCATGATACATATACTGTACAAAGTATTAACTGTTGCAAAACAGATTGTCCTAAAGTAAGGAGCCCAAGATAAGACATGAAGAATATATAGACTCTAGTAATACACAGCAAATAGTCAACACTGAATAAGTTAGTTAACCACTTCCATACAGGGCATTTTGAGCCCGTTCCTGCCCAGGGCAATTTTCAGCTTTCAGCGCTGTCACACTTTGAATGATAATTGTGCGGTCATGCGACGTTGTACCCAAATTTTTATCATTGTTTCCCCATAAATAGAGTTCTCTTTTGGTGGTATTTGATCACCTCTATGGTTTTTATTTTTTGCGCCATTTAAAAAAAAAAAAAAAAAAAAAAAAAAAAAATCAAAACCACACATTTATTACTTTTTGCTATAATAAATATCCCAATTATAAAAAAAAATATTTTTTTTCCTCAGTTTAGGTCAATATGTATTCTGCTACATTTTTTTTTTTAACCACTTTCAGACCGGACCATTTTGCTGGTAAATGACCAGAGGTCTTTTTACACTTTGGCACTGCGCTGCTTTAACTGGTAATTGCGCGGTCATGCAATGTTGTACCCAAACAAAATTTGCGTCCTTTTCTTCCCACAAATAGAGCTTTCTTTTGATGGTATTTGATTGCCTCTGCGATTTTTATTTTTTGCGATATAAACGTAAAAAGACCGCAAATTTTGAAAAAAAATGATATTTTCTACTTTTTGTTATTAGAAAAATCCAATAAACTCTATTTTAGTCATACATTTAGGCCAAAATGTATTCAGCCACATGTCTTTGGTAAAAAAAAAGTCAATAATTGTATATTTATTGGTTTGCGCAAAAGTTGTCACATCTACAAACTAAGGTACGTTTTCTGGAATTTACGCAGCTTTTAGTTTACGACTGCCTATCTCATTTCTTGAGGTGCTAAAATGGCAGGGCAGTACAAAACCCCCCCAAATGACCCCATTTTGGAAAGTAGACCCCCTAAGGAAATTGATAAGAGGCATGTTGAGCCCATTGAATATTTTATTTTTTTGCCTCAAGCGATTGAATAATGACAAAAAAAAAAATTTTTTTTTTTTTTTTTTACACAAAGTTGTCACTAAATGATATATTGCTCACACATGCTATGGGCGTATGTGAAATGACACCCCAAAATAAATTCTGCTGCTTCTCCTGAGTATGGGGATACCACATATGTGGGACTTTTTGGGAGTCTAGCCGCGTACGGGGCCCCGAAAACCAAGCACCGCCTTCAGGCTTTCTAAGGGCGTAAATTTTTGAGTTCACTTCTCACTACCTATTACAGTTTTGAAGGCCATAAAATGCCAAGATGGCACAAAACCCCCACAAATGACCCCATTTTAGAAAGTAGACACCCCAAGCTATTTGCTGAGAGGCATGTTGAGTTCATGGAATATTTTATATTTTGCCACAAGTTGCGGGAAAATTACAAACTTTTTTTTTTTTTTTTTTAACAAAGTTGTCACTAAATGATATATTGCTCATGCATGCCATGGGCATATGTGAAATGACACCCCAAAATAAATTCTGCTGCTTCTCCTGAGTACGGGGATACCACATATGTGGGACTTTTTGGGAGCCTAGCCGCGTACGGGGCCCCGAAAACCAAGCACCGCCTTCAGGCTTTCTAAGGGCGTTACAGTTTTGAAGGCCATAAAATGCCAAGATGGCACAAACCCCCCCAAATGACCCCATTTTGGAAAGTAGACACCCCTAAATTTAGGGGTACACTAGTGAGACTAGGTAATAAATGGCGGGTGCCCTGAAACTATAAAAAACTAACCAACCAGCGTCACCTGTAACAGTTATATGGTGATAACTGGTGAAAGGGTTAACTAGGGGGCAATTAGGGGGCTTTATGCGGTAGTATATGGGGGTCCCTGGCGCTATAAAAAGCTGCAGCGAACCTAAATACCTACCTGCCTAACTAGCGTCACCTGTGACACTAATACAGCGATCAGAAAAACGATCGCTTATTAGGCTGGGTTCACACTGGAGCGATGCGGGAACGCCACGAATGCGCGGCGGGTTCCCGCATCGCATGCCTCCCGGCGGCAGTTCACACTGCCCTATGCGAACTGCTGGGAGTGTCAGTGAAATGTTACTGACACCCCCAGATCAGTTCGCATATCGCAGTGCGATCTGCAAACTCGGATCGCATGGTGTGAACACCCATGCGATCCGATTCTGCTGCGGGCCAAAAAAAGGGTCCCGTGCGAATTTGCGGCGGGTGCGGCGGGTGTGGCGGGTGCGGCGAATGGCTGAACTCGAATCGCACAGAGATCGGATGTGATTTGCACTGCAGTGCGGTGCGAATCACATTCGTTCTCATAAACCGCTGCAATGTGAACCCAGCCTTAGTGACACTGGCGACGGGGGGTGATTACGGGGTTAAACCTTTATTGGGGGGGTTAGGGGGGTACATTAGAACTAAAGGGGGCTAACTCTAACTGCCCTAACAGTTATTACAGTCACAAATGACACCAATGCAAAAAAAAAAAAAAAAAATGACATTGGTGTCACTGTGACTGGGGGGCAGGGGTAATTGGGGGGGTGATCGGGGGGTAAAGGGGGGGTGTGAGTGTGCCTGGCATGTTCTACTGTGTGTGTAGAGTGTTGGTGCAACTTACTGATCCGCTCTCCTCCGTGTCGGAACGAAAAATACCGACACGGAGGAGAGAATACATCACTTCCTCTCCTGTGTTTACATTACAGGAGAGGAAGTGATGTCACCGGGGATTTCTATTCGTCGGGAGCGATCGCGAGGGGGTGGCCATGAATGAATGGCCGTCCCCTCGTCCGGGATCGCTCCCGAACGAATACCGACCGCCGCAGGCACCGGGCGGGAGGCAAGGGACGTACATGTATGTCCTTATGCCTGCCCGTGCCATTGTACCGACGTACATCGGCGTGCGGCGGTCGGCAACTGGTTAAACCAAAAATAGCACGCAATAAGTGTATATTGATTGGATAAAAACGTATAGCCTCTACAAAATAGGGGATAGAATTATGGCATTTTTATTTTTACTAGTAATGGCGGCGATCTGCGATTTTTATTGTGACTGCGATATTGCGGCAGACATATTGGACACTTTTGACACTATTTTGGGATCGTGCTATAAAATGCATTGATTACTGTATAAATGCCACCGACAGGGAAGGGGTTAAAACTAGGGAGTGATCAAAGGGTTAACTGTGTGTCTAATTCTAACAGTAGGGGGAGGGAACTCAAAAGGGGAGGCGACCGATCAGTGTTCCTCTGTAATGGGAACACATGGATCGGTCGCCTCACCTGACAGGACGTGGATCTGCGTGTTTACACACAGATCTACAGCCTGCTCGGTAACGGGCAATCGCGGGGGCCTGGCAGACATCGGGTCCCAAGCAATGCAGCAGGCGCACGCCCCTGGCAGCATGCGCTCTCCACAATGCAGGGAATCCCAGGACGTCATGACGCCTGCCCGGAGGGATGAAGGGTTCCTGCGGGCGTCATATGTCAATAGAGCTGTAAGGAAGTGGTTAACCCCTGGCAAAAAGTATGGTATCACCACTCTTGGAAAATGTTTATGCAATTGTTTAATTGTGTAGAAAAAAAATAAAAATAACTAATCACAGATGTATGTCTCAAAACGATTGTTATTTAGAATTCCAAACTTCTGGCTTTTAGAAAAAATAAAAAATTCAAGATAGTTTTATGCAGAGTGCAGGCACCACCTACTGTTCCCTTTCTGATATAGCTTTAATGGTTTGTATTCGTTACATACTGTCATTTCTTAGAATGTGTTAATAAAGCTAGGAACCAGTGCATTCTGGGAGATTTCTCTAGAGCAAGTGAGTTGGCCACTATTTCAAGAATCTTCAGAAAGGCAGTAAGGCTGTTTTTCCAATCTCTCGCCATCACCTCTTAGCGAGCTTAAAAAGTACATTTTTGTTATCCCATTCTGTGTTATAGAGCATGTTTTCTTTATTAAATACAATATTGTACAGATTGATGTTTATTTGATCAAATTCTAGTTTCACCTAGCTTGTTCCAATAAATCTAAGATCAAGTGTGTATGGTATCTGGGGTTTATGGAGCAGGAAGGTTTAGCTGTGTCCTAGAGACAGAACAGTGAAATTTTTACTGACCTCTGAGGTGAAGCTAAGCTGACTTCGGAAGACTGTACAGCCCAGGGCTACACATTGTCCATACAGTCAGATGCTTTAGATGAAACAAGACTTCAGCAGGTGAAGCAAGCAGCCGGGCTACACAGACACACCCTGTCATGCAGCATCCCTGCACTCGACACTACAGTGGTCTCTACACAGGACAGCTTCTCCACTGCAGCCATGTCTCACAGTCAAGCATCTTCTTACAAAACACGAAAAAGCTCATCCAAGTCATCTGTCACAAATGCAGCAGCAACATGCCCAAAAAACAGATCTTGGGAGAGTCATTATAGGCGAGGTTTGCCTGGGAGGAGCACACAAACCGACATCTGTCAATAACTTGCTCACTAGTACACTAGAGAATGGTAATACTTTTTTCTAACCCTATCAAAATCACATCCTCATAAAGGAGCTACCACACAGCAACCTTGTACCCCTTCCTTTCACAAGTTCCTTCTGTGACAGCAATACCTATGACAGCGTCCAAGCTGACTTAGGATGCGCAGTGTTCAGGAGAACAATCAGGTAGCAATGTCCATTGAGGATAGGCTCTTCTTGGAAGTTATGGAAAAGAGCATAGGGAAAGATGAGTCTAATAGCTAGGTTGCCCCTCTTCCCTAGAGGACACAGACAGCATTTGGAGCAAGTATATAAACACTTCACTTCCCCAACACACAATCCTCAAAGAAAGCCAGAGATGAAAAAACACGTTTCTTTCATGGAGAAAATATTCAAGAATAGACATGCAGAGATAGCTCAAAACCTCAAACGACTTAGAAGAATGCTGGTACTTACCCATTTTTGGAGTCTCACCCTAAGAAGTCAAGGCAGATTAGTGTTTGACTAGTGCCAAGGATGAGGGTGTCTCACTAAACAATGTCCTTCTCTCAGGCCCTGACCTTAAAAACAGGCTATTATGAGTACTCCTCTGCTTTCTGCAAAAATTTAACAAGAAAGCAATGGAACATTTGTTTTATGTCTGCCAGGAATGCAACTAAAGAACACCAAAACCTTTTGGAGGTTCCTTTGGTTCAGGGACAACAACCCCTCTGGAGACATCACAGAATACCACATGAGGGTGCACATATTTGGCAACAGTCCTTCCCTTGCAGTTGCTATTTATGGCCTCAGGCACTCTGAGTTGGAGTCAGACAATTTGTGGACAAGGATTTTTATGTAGATGACTGCTTGAAATCACTACCCACAAAGCCACAATCCGTCTTCTCAAAAGACCTCAGGCAATGCTTGCTTGTTCCAACTTAAAGAGGAAGTAAACCCTGATGGAGTTTACTTCCGCTTTCATTCCCTGCAAAGGCAAAGCATAATGGACTACTATGCATCATATTGCCTACTTACTCAATTCAACACTACCATGACCAAACAAAACAGGGCCAACTGAAGGAACTTTACAAGCTGCTGGATTGTGGATAGTTGGAGCCAAGATGTGTGAATATGTTCCTTTTCAAGTGTATTATCTGCCATAAACTTTGTGGAATGTTAGACACAAAAGATGGTAAAGTTACCATCTGACAGACTTGGTATGGATCCACCTTTCACTAATGTTGGGCTTGATGTTTTTGGTCCCTGGTCTGTCACCACCCGGTACACTAAAGGGGAACATTCAAACAGTAAACGCTGGGCAGTCATTCGCCTGCATGTCTACTCGAGCTGTGCACATTGAACCGATTGAATCAATGGACACCAAGTTTCATTTATGCTCTTAGATGCTTCTTGGCAATCAAAGGCCCAGTGAAACTCATTCACTCTGACAGAGGTTCTAACTTTGTAGGAGGAGCAAAGGAACTGCAAATTCCTTCCAACTTAGGCACTCTTAGGCACTCTCAGTGTAGAAAGATACTTGAGTAAGCAAGGCTGCACATGGACTTTCAACCCACCTCACTCTTTTCACATGGAAGGTGTTTGGGAAAGGATGATAGGCATAGCCCACAGAATTCAGGACTCAATATTTTTTGCAAGTAGGAAATGTAAGGCTTACCCATGACGTCAGACGGGGAGTGTTCTGCCCACCGGGCCTTTATTTGGTTTACTTATGTTTATGTGCTTGAAAAAAAACAATTTTCATTTTCTCGATTCATACCAAGATAGTTATATGCAGAGCGCAGGAGCCACCCACTGTTCCCTTACTGGTATAGCTGAAGTTTGTATTATTATTATATATTGCAAATTTTTAGAATGTGTTAATAAAGTTGTTAGGGACCAGTGGGAGATTTCTCTAGAAGAAGCGAGTCAGCCACCATTTTAAAAATCTTCAGCAAAGCAGTAAAGCAGTTTCTCCAATCTCTCGCCATCAACTCATAGCGAGCTTAAAAAGTATGTTTTTGTTATCCTATTCTGTGTTACAGAGCATTGTTTCTTTATTATTTACAATATTGTACTGATTGAGGTTTATTTCATCAATTTGTAGTTTCACCTAGCTTGTTCCAATAAATCTAAGATCAAAAAAAAATTGAGTTTACGGAGCAGGAAGGTTTAAGCTCTGTTCTAGAGACAGAACAGGTATCGCCATGTACTTTGCAGTTCTAAAAAGAAAACATCTGCATCAGATTACATCCTAAAAAAATGATATCACCACTAGACATCCTTTCAATTGATGGAATAAGAAAAGTGTCCAAAATCTCAAAATAAACTTGTGCATTTATTGAAGATTTAATGACTCATCTCCCCCATACCTTTATCTGACATGCAACCCCATTACATGTCATAGGAACGGCAACAAAAGTTCCAGCATCACCCTGCCCAATGCAGATTCGGGACATCACTGAATATCATTTTCATCAAGTTACCCATAGTCCATGATTGATTTTCTTTAGCACATTGTAACCTTGTTTATTTCTGTTGATGGTTGAGGGTGATGATGCGGAAACTTGTGTTTGGTGAAATGTATGAAGATGACTGCCTGAAGAAAACATGCAAATTTCCACAATCATTGATATGGGGTTGCATGTCAGGTCAAGGTACGGGGGAGCCGACAGCCATTAAATCTTCAATACATCCACAAGTTTATATTGAGATTTGCGACACTTTTCTTATTCCATCAATTTAAAGGCTGTTTGGTGATGACATTTTTCAGGATGTGATCTGATGCAGATGTGTTTTAAAACCGCAAAGTACATGGTGATTCCATAATAGTTTCCTCAGAATTGTCTGCAAAAACAGTTGCAACTTTATTTTTTTTAAGCGTTTCCTAAAGCCAGGTTTGAATGAAAAATAGTTTTGAGGAATGTCCGATTTTATATATATATATATATATATATATATATATATATATATATATATATATATATATATATATATATATATATATATATATATATATATATATATTTTTTTTTTTTTTTAACAAAATTAAACAAATGCAAAACAACTTAATGAACATTTTCCAAGAGTGGTGATTACATACATTTTGACAGGGGTTGTAGAGGTCCACCCAAAACTGTTTTTTAATGGATTCAGTGGGGAAGGTAACCAGAGTTTTTCTGCGACCACCACGCAGGAGATTTTCTATCTCCCCCCACCCCCAAGGTGGCCATAGTCACTGTAAAAATTTAATTAAACAGAAAGTTCCCCACGAGGACAAAGCAATAAATAAAATAAAAAAATAAAAAAAAAAAGGAAGAAGAAGAGGCTGGCTTGATCCCTTTCCCGATTTACTAAAATATATTGTTGACTTGCAGACTTGAGGTCATTCCTCCTCCTCCCCCCCCCCCCCCTCCTCACTTCCATCCTGAGGTCACAGCATTCAGGTAAGATATTAGAAATGAACACGATAGCCGTAAAATCCATCAATGGATGAATTCTAAAATCCATCCAAGTTTGTAAAGGATTGATGTTTTTTCCTCAGAAGGAGAGACCATTTTCAGAACAGTAGTGGTATCCAAGGCCTATAGAAAAAACTGTTGGGCCTTGTACACACAGCGGTCACAAACCTTTTGAAAGTGCAGATTTAAACCATTTGTGAACCTAATACTGTTCCATACCAGGCCATTTTTCGGTTTAACACTGCAATCGTTTTACAAAGCCTCATGTACACGGGCGCTTTAGAGACCCAAAAGTGCTCAAGTGTAAAATTCCCAGCACTTTCCAGTGCCTAGGGAGCTGCAGGTGGTGTGTACAGCTGGCCATACAAGTGCATGGCTGTAGGCAGCTGTACTCATGTTAAACCAACCAAGTACCATATTTATCGGCGTATAACACGCACCCCAAGTTTAGGAAGGAATTTTAAGGAAAAAAACCTTGCATTTAAATGCCCATCAATGCAGCCTTATCAGTGTCCAATTGCAGCCCTGTCCATCGTTGCAGCCCTGTCAGTGTCATATTCAGCCTGGTCAGTTTTATTTTTAAAAATGTCTCCGCCGACATGTCCTGTGTATCTCGGCAGCGCTCGGTAGTTCTCGGCGGCTTTTGGCCGCCGAGAAGGGCCGAAAGCTGCCCAGAAGCTCCAAAATAGTGGAGGATCCGCGTATAACACGCATCTGCGATTTTCCCCTGATTTTAAGGGGAAAAATGTGCGTGTTATACGCCGATAAATACAATATGGACAGCATATTTTCCAAACATGATTGCTTCAAGATTTGGAAAATACTCCCGCGCACAGGCGTGGGTACACCGATAAACAACCATTCACTTGTATGGCCGGCAGTATACACCACCTGCAGCTCTCCAGGTGCAGGAAAGCACAGAGAATTTTATACTTGACCATTTCTTTGCCTCTAAATGTCCGTGGCATGAAGCCTTACTCATATTTATAAAAAAAAAAAACATTTTGAGACATAGTCTTTATTAAATATCACCAAAATAGAGTTCTATTTAATATAAAAAAAAAAAATAATAAACACAACCCTATGAAAAATAAAAAAAATACCCTTACTTTGTTATGAAACACAGCGATAAAAATTCCAGGACAGTACAAAGACCCCACAAAAGACCCCTGTTGGAATTTTTGCAACACTCTTTTTTGCAATAAAAAAAAAAAAAAGGCTGGTTTTTGAAGGGGTTAAAATGTAGTTTGCTAATGGTGCACTAGATGCTTGTTGTATAGATTGCACAGAGAAAGGAGGAGGTGGTGGTGGTGGTAAAGGGGTTATATACAGGTCATACACAATGGCAGGATGGAGATGAATGGGCTGACTTGCACAAAGGATTAGGGGGTGAGGGGTTGATGTGTAGGGGGAAAAGTTGGGGAGGGAGGTGTAATAAGTACGTAAAAAATGAGTTAAGTGCTGAATCTGGTTTTTGGTACACCATTTTCATTATTAATTGTATTTCACACAACCAAACGAAGTGAAAATATCCCTAAAACCATGTACATTAGTTTATATTTGATATTGGGTTTTCCAGTTTAGGTGTCAATTAGCATCCTTTTAGGGAGTATGTGGAAACCGGTTATATCTTAACCTGAGACATCTACGCTCCGGTGCTTTGTTACTGACATGGGTGGTGTTATGTCAAGATCAGAGCTCTCTTAGCCCTTGTACACATGGTCGGAGAATCCGTCGGAGTGTGTCCTATCGGACCGTGTCGTCGGATAATCCGACTGTGTGTGGTATGCATCGGACTGATTCCGTCGGAATATCCGTCGGACCCAATTTTCCAACATGTTGGAAATATTTCCCAACCAACTGGGCCGATCGGACATACGCCGATCATGTGTAGAGAATGCTCAGATCAAATTCCTACATCAAAGCTATTGGCTACTAGCCTGAATGTAGTCCCATCGTAACGAAATGACGTCATCACGTTCTGAAAGATCGGATTTTTTCGCCAACTTTGTCCGACCGTGTGTATGAAACAGTTTCGGACAAGATACGACGGGCAAAATCCGACGGGCAAAATCCGACAGATTTGGTTGTGGAAATCTCCGACCGTGTGTACAGGGGCTAAGGCCCTCAGGGGAAGGAAAAAAAAAAAAAAAAGATTTTGGCATTTATGAGTCTGACAAGGGATTTAGAAAGATCACCAAACTAAAATCAGTTATTCCACTGTAAGAAAAATAATCAGTAGCGTAAATTTGAAACAAGAGCTATTTGCCCAGAACTGACCAGCCCAGAAAAATCACCGAAGATGACTGATGCTATAAGAGGTTTCCAAGAATGCCAAAATATACCTTTGCAGGGGCTTCAGGTAACTGTTGCAACAACTGGAGTTAAAGTGCATACTCCCACAGTCAGAAATATTGTACCCATTTCACCTGCATGGCAGGTGCTTTATGAAAAAGCCTTTGTTGTCCAAAAAACATTGGGGGACTACAGTTTGCCATTGAACATAAAGGCAAATGCCTTCTGGAACAATGTGTGAAAGACTGATCAAAGGTAGTCATTTGGTCACAGTAGAAAGGGGCATTTTTCACACAAACCGAACACAGCATTTCACAAGTGAAGCATGATGGTAGAAATAGACCTATTTCAGGTTAAATTTCAGTATTTGAACTGATGGCCTCAAATTCTCCTCAAGCACACATGATGCAGAATGTACTGCAATGTATGGGTGACTTGACTAAAAATGTCCCAGGCCCTAAAGCAGCAAAGCAACTCCAAATCATACAAAGCTCAAACACTCTGAAAACACATCTGATCTCAATGGGGAAAAATATCATGCTGGAAATCTATATGGATATGGACAGGGTAATGTGCTAGGAACAAAAGGATGCCACATGGTTTGATGGAAATGAAAAACAACCTACAGAGGGCTGAATTCAAAGACATCCAGAAAATCTAAGTGAAAAAAAAGGAGTAGCCTGCTGCACCAATGTTGCTGAAATTTCATTGCAGTAACTCAAAATGGTACTCAGTTTGTATGGCCCCGGCCTGCTTGTATGCATGCCTGACAACATCAGTGCATGCTCCTAATTAGACAGATGGTGTCCTGGGATATTTTCCTCCCAGATCTGAGCCAGAGCATCACTGAGCTCCTTAACAGACTGAGGTGCAACCTGGCGGTGTCGGATGGACCGAAACAGAATGTCGCAGAGGTGTTCTATTGGATTTAGCTCAAGCGAGCCTGGGGGCTATTCAATGGCATCAATTCCTTCATCCTCCATAAACTGGCTGCATACTCTCGCCACGAGGCCGGTCATTGTCGTGCACCAGGGGGAACCCACTGCACCAATGTAGGGTCTGACAACGGGTCCAAGGATTTCATTCCGATGCCCAATGGCAGTCAGGATGTCATTGTCTAGCCGACCCACGTTTAGGAGATATTTACAGCTCTTAAAAGGTAAGCATTATTATAGGCTTACCTATAGGTACAAGCGACACACAGGTTTACAACCACTTTTAAGAAAAAAAAACAAAAACAAACACACTCTCAGGCTTTAAGGATGGTACAGTGTTAGTTGTGAAATTAAAGGGTAGAAATTAAAAAGCACTACCTTTTCGGTCTTAAAACACTTTGTTAGACATAGGACTAGGACTGCATTTACAAATCAACCATAAAAATGGATAAGATCTGCCAAATGTACCCTGTGCCTATTGTAATGACCATGATTTCCTGTACAATTTGCCATTAAAAACTTTTTTTTTTTTTTTACTTATTTTTGTTATGAACACAGGTAAGCAGAACTAGGATTACTTTTGACTTAATTTGTGTTTCCATTAAAAGTGAAATTCTAAAATGCGCTGTGTTATTAGGGGTTAAGAGAAGTATGTTTTTTTTTTTATTTATTTTTATTTTATTTTTTTTAGATTCATACTTACCTAGGTGGATGCAGCATCAGTCCGATCTGCATCTGTCCCTCACCATCTCTGCACTGGGAACAGAGCCACCGAACTCCTCCCCGAGCGGAGAGCTGCCAAGTCAGCAGCTCTCCTGCTCTGCTCATACACGCTCACTGGAGCTGTGGAGGGGCAGGGAGCGGCCGTCTCAGCGGCTCACCGAGACTGGCACCAGTCAAGGCAGCTGGCAAATCCAGACTTCTGAAGTCAGGATGATGCGCTGCCTCGACCGATTGCAGCGACGCCAGCGGAGAGCGGAATTCAGACCGCTCTACGCTGAAAACAGGTCACAGGAGTGCAAAACGAATTGCACTCTTGTGACCCACAGGAGAAGCCCAGCCTAAAAAGCTCAGGCTGGACGTCTCCTTTAAGTTCAATGAGATGCATGACACCTCCTGGACTTATTTCTTTCATTTGCAATATTTTTATTTTCACTGAGCGACAGAAGCATACAGTAGAGGGAAAAAAGTATTCGATCCCGCTGATTTTGTACATTTGCCCACTGACAAAGAAACAATCAGTCTAACATTTTAATGGTAGGTTTATTTTAACAGTGAGAACAAAACAAATCCAGAAAAAGGCATTTCAGGAAATTTATAACTGGATTTGTATTTTAATGAGTGAAATAAGTATTTGATCCCTTCGCAAAACATGACTTTATACTTGACGGCAAAACCCTTCTTGGCAATCACAGAGGTCAGATGTCCAATACGGCTGTCCAATATCTGGGAATCAATATCTGGGAATGGTCTATTCTGATGGTTTGGGCATGAGCGGGGATGGCACACCTCCTACTGGTTGCAAGAATGACTGATCTCCAGCTAGCATAGGTGTACGCATATGGGAGAGGTATGACCGTCTCCTCAGCGGTCCTATATCACCTATGCCTGCACGTGGGGAGCAGCAGTCATTGGCTGACGCAGCAAGAATGCCCATTGGTCATTCTGAGTGGGAGGCTGCCTCCCAGAGGGGAGTTGGTGCTGCCCCCCTCTAACTAAATTACTTGGTGGGAGGCAGCTTTAAGTGAGCACATATGAATCCAATTATGAGGAGACACTAATTTGTAAGTCTTTTTGGCATCATGCTGCCTTTATAAGTGGTTTATATTGGGAGCGGAGCAAAGGTGGAGGGTGTGTGATATTAGATGGATACCTGAAACGTGAGCTGCATCAGTCAGTTTATCTATTTTTCCTTCTACAATTTGGGATTTGCTGGTCTATAGAGTATGTAACACTGGTATATTCTTATTGTTACAGACGATTTGTTATAGTGGGGCAGTTCAACACATAAGAATGGATTTTTAAGCCAGTGTTTGACATTGGGTTATCCTCGGGTATATATATTTAGGAGAGTTACTATCCTGTTTGATATGATTATTGCATTAGATTAGTTTTCCCCATCTACAAAAAATTGGAATGATAGTTTGTTATGGTTTAATCTAAAAGCATTTGCTTATTTGCATTTGCTTACCATCCATTTTCAGATGTTGGGCTTTATTCAGTCCTCCATATCTAACACAATTATATGAACCTGTGTAACAAGCTTGCATTAGGCCCCTATGGTTGTGGATTACAAGTATCATTGTTTCAGGTATGGGTAAAAATAACACTTTGTTACATCTTATATATACCCCAAAACTCAATCTTTGATTCCCACTCTTGAAATTATAGGCCCCCTGGTATTCTTACTATAATAAAGCTTTGAAGATTGCTTAGGAATGGAGTCCCCATTTTAAGTGGGTAATTACAGTATCTCACAAAAGTGAGTAAACCCTCACATTTTTGTAAATATTGTATTATGTCTTTTCATGTGATGACAGTTAAGAAATTAAACTTTGCTACAATGTTAAGTAGTGCGTGCACAGCTTGTATAACAGTGTAAATTTGCTATCCCCTCAAAATAACACAGCCATTCATGTCTAAACAGCTGGCAACAAAAGTGAGTACACCCCTAAGTGAAAACATCCAAATTGGGAAAAATCTGCCATTTTCCCTCCCCGGTGTCATGTAATGTAAATTTGGTGTTATCGCTCTCACACTGGTCACTGGAAGTTCAACATGGCACAGCATGGAAAAGAACTGATGATCTGAAAAACGAATTGTTGCTCTACATAAAGATGGCATAGGCTATAAGTAGATTGCCCAGACCCAGAAACTGAGCTGCAGCGTGGTGGCTAAGACCATACGGTGGTTTAACAGGACAGGTTCCACTCAGAACAGGCCTCGCCATGGTCGACCAAAGAAGTTGAGTGCACGTTCTCAGCAAATCCAGAGGCTGGTCTTTGGAAAATAAACAATTTTGAATGGGGACAAACCAGCCAAAATGTGCCAAAAATATACAAAAATAAAAAAGCGTCTTAAACAAATAGGCCAGTAAATGAGGGGGATCAGATGGGAATCATACTATAGCTCAGGGGTAGGGAACCTCGGCTCTCCAGCCGTTTTGAAACTACAAGTCCCATGAGACATTGCAAGACCCTAACAATCACAGGCATGACTCTTGGAGGCAGAGGCATGATGGGATTTGTAGTTTCAAAACAGCTGGAGAGCCAAGGTTCCCTACCCCTGCTATAGCTGATGTTTTCAATCACAGAAGTGGGACACATCCCATTCAAAATTTAACCCCATCTGTGTTTACATTGAATATCCTGAACACTTCTGAGTGTTCTGAACCCAATTGCCCCCTCTGATAGGTATTGTAATTCTCTCTATGCCCTGTATACCCAAGCCTGAAACATTGGTGTAATGATTCTTGTCAATATCGTGGAGATGGTCATAAAGACGGTCTCTCAGCAGTCGAGTAGTTCGTCCCATGTATTGAATATTGCAAGTACTACAGGTTATGACAGACTAAAGATTTGGTATTGCAGTTCATAAATGAAAGAATTTTAAAAGTTTTACCCATCACAGCAGAACAGACAGTATCACCCCCTTTAATAAAGGGACAATAAGTGCATTTTCTGCTGCCACATCCAAAAGGTACCCTTGAACTGCAAACAATGGGTTTTGGGACTGGTGCTGGTGTATAGACTGGGAGATGGGTATCTTCCTAGTGTGGGGGCTCTGCAAGATAAATGTTTTAATGCCACCTGTCAAGATTCGAGCATATGTAGGATCATTAAATGGTACCGGAATGTACCTATTGACAATGTTTGATTCTGTCAAATTCCATACAAAAAAAAAAAAAAAGGTATTGAACACACAGGGGGAGTACCAGCATTCGAGGTGGACTCTTTTCTGTTAGAGATTCTAAAACAGCCCCTATCTGAGATTAACCGAGAGCGTGGAGTATTCAACAATTCTAAAAGCTCTGGAGATCATAGATTTGGAATAACTCCAATCCTCAAATCTTGTTATTTCCCCCGCTTCCTTTAGGAAATCAGAATCCCTACTACAAATACTTCTTAGCCTGAGAAATTGGCCAACCGGGATCCCTCTTATTGTATGTTTTGGATGGCCTGAATCTGCGCTCCTCAAAACATTGCCCACAGTGGGTTCACCTCACCGTCGCTGCCCAACCGCTATCATTGAGGAACTCAATGGACTTGGCACTATGAGGCCCTGTAAATTGTTAATTTAAATTATTTTAATTTAAATAGGCCAACCAAGTTCACATGTCAAAACTGCAGCTGGGCCTATATCCCCCCCCCCCCCCCCCAATAGGCCCTACAGACCACCCAAGCAGGGACAAAATACCTGATCTAAGCCCTGCTGTGGATAGTGCCACATCTTAAATCCACAGTGGGCGAATGCAGCACTTCCCCAGAGCATGACAGGGATGTATCCGCCAGTAAAGCCATCCCGTCTCAGCCCACTATTGATCCAGATTCCTAAAACCTAGAGACCAAACATGGTCAGTCATATAGTCCTAGTCTGTGGCACTGGACCCCAATGACAGTGGCATGTATCAAATGGTGCAATTGGCCTCGGACTAAAGCAATTAACTGCTAGCCCATGCTGGGCTAAAAAAATGAAAGTAGCCCATATGACTGAGAACCGTAACAAGTGCTGAAAACTGGGCTGTCCATTCGTGACACTTTTTTGCCAGACGAGATTGGAGGTAAACGGTAATAAGCGAGCTAGGATGTGCCAATTCCAAATATGTGGGCTGATTGATGTACTATGAGGACTAGCACATTACACATAGGACGGCTTGCAAACACTGAGATTCCCAAGTCTGTAAGGCAACTCTCCACCTGTTAGTCATGCAGTTGTGTAGCCTGTATCCAGTATAGTGGAGTCAGATGTACACAGAGCCCTCCGGTCTTTGCTCCTTCCAGATATGCGGGTGTAACACAGCCAAACCGCCACCCAACTCGTTAAAACACACCTATCATTAAAATTGTAGACTGATCAATTCTTTGTCAGTGGACAAACGTACAAAATCAGCAGGGATCAAATAGTTCTTCCCTTACGTTTACTGTACTTCTAGTGCTGGACCTTCTAGTCTCCGCAGCCACTCTGCCTGCCTTCAATGAATTGGCAGCAAAGAGGATGGGAGGGTAGAGCTACTGCCATATAGGAAGGCAGCCTCCCTCCTGTAAGAGCACTAGGTATGCAGCGATAGCTGTATTCCCCACACTCAAGGTAGCATGCACCTCAAATCGGACTTAATTCTTAGAAATCCAGAACATTTTAGAAAGTAGCTGAATTCCTGCAATTCAACCTAAAGTACAACTGTTACAAACTGGCTCTCATGCAGGCATGGAAGAAATGAAGACCCACGTTAGCAGCCCAGAAAAACAAAAAATAATTACAAAAAAAGACAATTAAGCATTAAGCAGAAAGCAAATAGCAAATGGAATGACAGTAAGCAAGCAGGCAGGAAAGAGAGCTTTTCCAAACCTGTGCTGCTTCCTGACTGGGGAAGGGTGGTCCTCAGGTTGTCAAAATCCGAAAACTCATCCTTATCTGCAGAACTGATGAACTGGTCAAAGGTGGTACTGGCTAAGGAGGCAGGAGGAGCAGACGGAGACAAGCATATACATAAAGACATACATGTTAAAAAACAAACAAGGATTCACAAAAAACAGACAATAGGTAAAATAGGGGAATGGGGTCAGATTCATGTATCAGAGCTGAAAAAACGATCAAAAACAGCGCATCAAAGGGACTAGTAGATTGATGTGAAAAAGACTTTAAAATGTCATTTATTAAATGTAAAAAATAAACACAGACATCTGATCCCTGCAGGATCTCAAACACATAAAAAACACCAATCATAAAACGGACAGATGTTTGATAATGAAAAGCTCCTCAGATCTCTCAATTATAACTTTGGAAAGGTCAAAACCAAAGACCAATGTGCACAGCTTTCGAATGCCTAATGAATGCAATCAATCATCTGAAAGAACCCAAAAAGTCAGTGTAAACGAATGGAACAAAGCGCAGGAGCGCGAAACATGTAAGCAGGAGAGTCGGCATAGCAACCTTCCCCTTCACAGCCTTCCACGTGACAAGCCTCTCATGTGATCCACAGCCGCTCGGACAAGCGGCACTGCAGGCAGTGCAGCGTTCTCCAAGCTGCCTATGTGTACAGCTGATATCATCTGGTGACTAAGCTTGATCCTTACCACCTAGCGTGCAGCATTACACCTCTGCCTCCAAGCCGAACGCTTCAGATGGAGCTGAAATAAACACCTCCCCCTCGGTCATCAGACTGGACTCATCAGCTCTGCAGCCCATTGAACACCTATGAAGTGAGTGTCCCTAGAAACGTTGTTCCATTCGTTTACACTGACTTTTTGGGTTCTTTCAGATGATTGATTGCATTCATTAGGCATTCGAAAGCTGTGCACATTGGTCTTTGGTTTTGACCTTTCCAAAGTTATAATTGAGAGATCTGAGGAGCTTTTCATTATCAAACATCTGTCCGTTTTATGATTGGTGTTTTTTATGTGTTTGAGATCCTGCAGGGATCAGATGTCTGTGTTTATTTTTTACATTTAATAAATGACATTTTAAAGTCTTTTTCACATCAATCTACTAGTCCCTTTGATGCGCTGTTTTTGATCGTTTTTTCTGCTGCATCCATTTTTTGCCAAGTCCATAATGGGTTAACAGCCGCACATTGAGACCATCTACAGGACATTTATTTAAATAAACAAACATCCCACGAGATAGTCAAACGCTCTTAAAGAGACCATTCATTTGTGCGCCAACTTTATCTTGTTTTACGATGTATCAGAGCTGAACTGTATGTGCAGCCAGTACAAAACTAAATATAAAAAATATAAGCTGGATTTTGGACACTACTTTGCATTTCCTGTGCCATATTACAGCAAAAAAAAAAAATAATAATAATTGAGATGTCCTTTTTTGTGTGCTAAAGGCCTCAACAGATCCCGTAGTATTCAGCCTGGATTTTACCCAGATCATCTGCCAAGTTAGAAACACGTCATACTTACCTGCTCTGTGTAATGGTTTTGCACAGAGCAGCCCCAATCCTCCTGTACTCGGGTCCCCCACTGGAAAGCCTGGCCCCTCTCTCCTGCGGTGTGCCCTCAGAGCAAGCAGCTTTCAATAGGGGCTCCCAGGCCTCTGCTGTGCATAGTGTACATTAACAGAGTCATTGCTTGGTCCAGCCCCCTCTCCCCTCATTGGCTTACTGGCTGTGATTGACAGCAGTGGGAGCCAATGACTGTTTTAGCCAAGGAGGGAGAGTGCCTGGAAAGCTGAGGCTCTTGAGCACATCGCTGGATCGGAATGGGGCTCAGGTTAAGTATTAGATTGGGCTGCTGCACAGGTGTTTGTTACCTTCATGCATGAAAAAAAAAAAAAAACCTGAGCCTTTATAACCACTTTAAAGCTGAAATCTAGGTAGTTGTAAAAAGGCACAAATTAATGCAGTTCTACATTTATTAAATCATCGTGCAATGTATTTTTTTTCCTTGTTCAATAAATGTTATTTGCATTTTAGTAAATAGTTGGCATAGTCAAAACAGAAACGCAGAGTGCTTTGTTAACTGACAACTGTTCATGTAGGTAATAATTCACAAGGAAAAGTCATGTTTAACCACTTGCCTACCGGGCACATTTACCCCTTTCCTGACCAGGCCAATTTTCAGCTTTTAGCACGGTGACACTTTGAATGACAATTCGCATGGTCATGCAACACTGTACCCATATTACATTTTTATCTTTTTTTTTTTTTTTTTTTTTTTTTAGCTTCCTTTGGTAGTATTTAATCACCATTTGGTTTTTAATTTTTTTGCTAAACAAACTAAAAAAGGATGAAGAAGATTGAGAAAAAAATAAAAATAAAGTCATATTTTGTCATAAAATGTAGCGAACATGTAATTTTTCTCCTTCACTGATGTGTGCTGATGAGGCTGCACTGAAGGGCACTGATTGGCAGCACTGATCATAAGTGCCGATGTCCCATGACATCCGCTTTCTCCTCCGCCAGCTGGACACAGCTGATTACGTGGTAAAGGGGCGAAAGGACTTGGCGATTACATAGCATGCCGCCTGCGTTCAGCCAGCACAATCATGGGACGACGTCCATGGACATCCTCCTGGCAAACTAAGCCCCGCACTGTAGCTGTCTTTTGGCAGGGAGGAAGTGCTTAAACAAGATTTTTATTTTATTTTTAAAGGCAAGCACCTGAATTTTACTTGGTACCATCCTGTTGCAACCTCATGTATAGCAGAGATCAGATAGGGAGAGGGAGAAGCTGAACGAATAAGTAAATTTTCAGGAATGGATGGGAGGAATTATATACTTTAGCAGGGGAAACAGCTGCCTTATATGCATTTCATATTTAGACTGTTTGTCTAAAGTTCAGCTTCAATTAATGCATTGCCAACACGGCTTATCAAATGGATTAGACAGTTTTGCAGCCGCAGAAGTGCACACAAAACCACTTTAACTGCCCCACGTACATTTATGCGGCAGGGCGGCACTTAACCACTTCAGCCCCAGAAGGATTTGCCCCCTTAATGACCAGGCCATTTTTTGCGATACGGCACTGCGTCACTTTAACTGACAATTGCTCGGTCGTGTGGCGCTGTACACAAACAAACAAAATTTACATCCTTTTTGGGGGTATTTGATCACCTCTGTGGTTTTTAATTTTTTTGTGCTATAAACAAAGTGACAATTTTGAAAAAACCCCTTACCTTTTTGCTATAATACATATCCAAAAATATATAAAAATACAAATTTATCAGTTTAGGCCGATGTACAAGCTTCAAAATTTTTTGCTCATGGAGCATAGGAGCACCTCCCCCAATGAGGTCAGGATGGCACGTTGCAGTCTCTTCAGAGAGGCAGTAAGCAAAAGGGGACAACTGAGGCATTTACTGACAGAGGAGACAGAGGGGTCTCCTAATTAAAGGGGAAAAGGTAGATATCTCAATATCCTTACTGTTTGTTATTTGAAAAACAATCAGTGAGATGTTTAAAAGATTTCAGAGTTACATCACATATTGATTTTTTTTACTTTGTTCCTCTAAGCGCAAAATCATGTACCTGTATGATTTTTCAAGGGCTCTTGGGCGTGGGTCGCCGGAGCCCTGCTCCCACTGCGAATCGACACAGCGGGTGCCAAATCAGCGGGTTCAGAGAGATGCAGAACGGCAGTCTGCCTATGTAAACAAGCCAGATCGCCATTCTGCTATTAAGGAAGATGAAGAAGATGTTGTGTTCCTGCTAAGGAGGAAAACAGATCTTGGTCTTCCTACAGTGCAATCATCCCCCACAGTTAGCAAGCATTTCTAGGGAACGCAGTTATCCCTTTGATTGCCCCTTGTGTGAACCTCTTCCCTGCCAGTGTCATTAGTGCAGTGACAGTGCATTTTTTAGCACCGATCACTTTATTGGTGTCACTGGTCCCCAAAAAGTGTAATTCAGTGTCAGATTTGTCTGCTATAATGTCAGTCTGGCTAACAAATGCCGATTGCCGCCATTACTAGTAAAAAAAAAAAAATTTTAAATAAATGGTCCATAAATCTATCCCAGTTTGTAGACGCTTCACCTTTTGCACAAACCAATAAATATACGCTTATTGGGATTTTTTTTTACCAAAAACATGTAACCGAATACAGATTGGCCTAACTTGAGGAATAAAATTAGATTTTTTGCATTTTTTATTGGATAGGTTTTTATAGCAGAAAGTAAAAAAAATGTATGGCCTTTTTAGTTCATAGCGCAAAAAATAAAAACCAGAGGTGATCAAGCACCACCAAAAGAAAGCTCTATTTGTAGGGGAAGGAGATCAATTTTATTTGGGTACAGTGTGGCATGATAGCACAATTGGCAGTTAAAGCAACAGTGCAGCATCGCGAAAAATAGCCTGGCCAGGAAGGGGGTGAAACCTTCCAGAACTGAAGTGGTTATTAACCCCTTCTTTGGGGTTAAAAGCGCCCCGCTAGCAGCCAAAAAGCGCCACTTAAACAGTGCAAAAGTACAGCTAAAATAAGAGGTGCTTTAGCGTCAATGCGGCCGCAGCCACTGTGTGAAAGGGGTCTTAAGGCAAAGCTTTTTATTTAGTTTTGGACAGTGTGAAAATTGATTAGAACCCTCATCAGGTTTATCATGCTTTCATGGCCCCCAGGGAGATTCACTCCCTGTATTTGTCTTATTTGCCATGATCACTGAAAGTAAAAGAATATACCAAAGTTTGGGTTACCCATAGAATTAGAAGGGAAATCGTTCTAAGGCGACACTAGTGCTAGTGATCTAGGAATTCCCTTAATTTCCAGGGATTTTCTCACTTCCTGTTTTGGGACAGAAAGTGAAGGTAAATTTCCCCAATTTTTTGGCAAAAAAAAAAAATCTGACAGGATCTAACCATCCCTTGCCCTAAATAACATGTAAAAGGAAAAAAAAAAAAGTTTTTACTATAGTTCTACTTTAAACAACTGTTCATTTTCAAAGTTTAGTGGCTTTTAAGGAGGTGGTGATGGGCCCTATTGGGGCTTGGGCTGCTGTCTCAAAGTACGGCCTTATGGTCAATTCTGCATGGTCTGGGAAAGTGGATGCAAAGTGCTCAATATACAGTGAATGTGGGTTTGAAAGGGAGTTTTATTTAGGGTAGCAACAAATAAAATCAAGCCAACGCATTTCAGGGGCACAGATACTCCTTTAGGGCTGTTCAAAAAGGTAAAAGGGTACAAAAAACAAAAAACAAACAAATTCATAGAAAAGTATAAATATGTAGAAATGGAAGATTACAGCTAAAAATTGAATATTTTGAAGGGGGAGTCTGTTCCCCCAAAATGCAATGGCTTGATTTTATTTGTTGCTACCCTAAAGAAAATGCCTTTTCAAACCCACATTTACTGGATATCGGGCACTCCTTTATATCCACCTTCCATGTAATGTAAAGCCAGGTACACACGGACCGAATGTCGGGAGACATTTGCTGGTTCAAAAATCAAACAAAAAAAAAAAAAAAAACATACCGGCTGACATTGGGCCCGTGTGTATGTTGGTCTGTCCGACAGAAGCAGGCCATGCATGCTGAAAATCCAGTAGCTGACCGATCAGAGCTCTCTGCCAAATGGCGGAGAGTGCTGATCTGAGTGTTCTGGCGGGGAGGCTGTCCCCCTGTCAAAACACAATAGCTCAGCAGAGGGAGATCACTGTACTTTGCAAAGTTAGCACAGCGGTCTCGACCAGAGCTGGCATTTGGTACCAGGGTTTAGGGAAAGGGATGAGGATTGATGTTTACCATAAATTAACCTAGTCTCCACTGTGCTGGCTGATCTTATCAGTTGTAAACTAGACTTAAGTACACAAAAAAACCTGAAAGTTGGGCTTCTGCATTCTATTTTATTGAGAAGAAACTGTGTGCCTGCTCCAAACACCTAGAAATGTAAGAAATTTTTTGTTTTAAATATTTTAGGTATGCAGTATAAATGGTGCCACAGAAACATATAGTGGGGGCCTTCTCAAGACTGACTGCAAAAGTGAAAATACACCTTAAAGCAGTATTTCTCAAGCTTCTTTCAGTCATAGCCCTCTTTAAAAGTATTTTCAGTCTTTGAGGCATCCCAGTCTTCTTGCTCATCCACATGTGAGTTTGGTGGTGGTAAAAGTGTTTCCACCCCCCCCCCCGTCCCCGTCCCCCCAAACCCACCCCCTTTAGCTGTAGAGACTGGGGTATGGATACAATAAAACTGAAGCAGGTTAACCTGGGCCAGTGGAGGTGATGGCAATCGTGACAGCAGCACCACAGACATTGGAATTGGGGCAACAGAACTGAATCAACTTATTAGCCAGGACCCATGTTATGGAGTCCAGGAAAAGTGGGGAAAGTGCTGGGGACATGGAACACGGGAAAGAGAGAGTTGTAGCTGGATATTTAGACAGGAAAGGGACCAACCTCATTCTGGAGAGGATTATAATATTGGGCGTGGTGCACCAATCAACGAGGGGTAATTGCACATGTGCTGAAGACTTGGTGCCGAGAGATTAATGCAGATTAGGCAGATGACAGGGGCTGGGCGCTAAGGGGTTAATCGGTAAATGTACTTGAACCTGAGCTGTGATAGAAAACTAAAATATGGCTGCTAACACAGTAGTATATCTTGCTCCCAAATCTAAAAATGTAAAATAGTACAGCACCAATAGACATATAGAAGTGCAATCATATGAAACCACAAAACTAAATATGAAATTAAATGGTGCAAAGTCCATAAGTGTAAAGAAGTAGTCTACAGTGTATTTAATGGTGATGAAAAGAATTACTCCAAATTATCCCTGTTGGACTCCATACATACCCAGGCATATATGCTGCTGTAATGGTAGCCTGTTCTGGCGAGTTTTTAATCCACTTGAGCACTGATTTGATTACTTTTTCACCCAGGCATTCACGCTACTGTAAACGTTAGTCACTCTGGTAAACTTGAATCCACTTGAAGTTGGCAACTGGCTATTTGAGCGCCGTTTGTACAAAATCATCATCAAGATTATTAACATTATTAAAATGATTTTCATCGCCATTAAATACACTGTGGACTTCTTTACACTTATGGACTTTGTACCATTTACATTTCAGATTTAATTTAGTTTAGGACTTCATATGACTGCACTTCTATATATGTTTGTTTATGTAATATATAGGCGCTGCGCTAAGGGGTTAAAGTGGTTGTAAACCCTTACAAACCACGTTGACCTACAGGTAAGCCTAGATTAAGGCTTACCTGTAGGTCCAAGCAATATCTCCTAAACCTATATGGTTTAGGAGATATTTGCCCGAAAATGGGCACCGCTGTCTACAGCGCATGCGCCGTAGATAGCGGCGCGCAGGCGCACTGAGCGGCATTCTCAGCGACGGAGCTGCCGCGCGTGTCGGCTCCCGTGCGCATGCGTCATGAGTGACGTCATCGCGGCTTCGCCGAATGACAGCGGCGGAGCTGCGAGACCCCACCAACAAGATGGATGCGGCGGACTACAGGGGACAGCGGCGACTTCGCTGGCTCCTGTGTCAGGTAAGTGACACATAATGGGCTACTATGCGATGCATAGTAGTCCATTATGCTTTGCCTTTGCAGGGAATGAAAGAGGAAGTAAACTCATCAGGGTTTACTTCCTCTTTAATGCGCATATGCTGGGGAAAGGTCCTCAGAATGGTTCTTGGTTTGATTAGATGCTTTTAAAGGGTAGAGGAGAGATCTGGAGTCTAATAGACCCCAGATGTCTCAGTAAAAGAAACCCTTCACTGCTCATACCATCACAAGTGGTGCCGTTTACCACATGATAGAGAAATAAAAAGGTGATTTGTAAGTATAAAGACTTTTTTTCGTTTTGAATAGAATGGAGAGGGATAACATGTCAGGTTTTTATTCCTGTCTTTTCACCCCCTTGATTTGTCATGTGTACCGTTACTGCAGAAAGTGATTGTCCCCAGAAAAGGAACATAGGGGAAATCTTCCAATGGGGACACTAGTTCTGGTGACAACTGGGGACTCCCTCGCTTTGGAAGCATTTCCTCTCACTTTCCGTTTAGAATATGGGAGTTAAAAATTATACCCTGTCAAAGAGTAGCATCTCTTTTTTCCTATATGAATTTTGCGTTCAGAATTGTTAAAGGCTTTATTCTATCCAACATACAGTTACTTATCTCGTTCTCACTTAGGGCAGCTATACAAAGAGCTTTAAATACTGCTTGCTAAAGTATCAGCTCTAGCAATCGCACTTAGGGGTAAATAAGTGTTTTCCATAAATCAAAAAAGGATTCATTGGTAGAGATCGACAGATACTGAAAAAGTATCTTAAAAAAAAAAAAAAAAAAAAAAAAAAAGCTTGCCAATTGATGTATTTTCCTAACAAAAGACTGAAAAGTATTTACTGTAAAATGGACCACATCTGTATATCAGACAATTCAGTCAAACACTATGGCAAGGTCTTGGTGGCACACGATTTGAGTAGAGAGGGGCGATTCTCGCACCAACAATCATTCTTTTTATGACATCCATCTCTGACTCCCTTTATGACTGAACTGGAGAGATTACTTTAATATCAAAATACTGAGTGATTTAAAACCTTTGTTGGCTCTCCGGCAATATGCTGAAAAAAATAAAGGATGGCTGCACATAACAGGTTAAAATCCCCTTGGTAACGTGAGGTTAAAAATGTTTATACAGTTTTAGCCTCAGACATGGTTCACACTTTAGCTGCAATCAAACTCTGTAGCAGCAGCCATATTTCCATTTGCCTCTGAGCTGCATGTTAAAATACTGCTAATGTTGCAGTTTTAGCATTCCTGGGGGATGCTGTTGTGCCCCTGCAGATCTTCCGGCTATAAGGAGAATGGAGCCTTGTGTTATCATTCAAAAGAGATTTTGAATGATAATACTAATGCACACTAACCAATACATCTCCCTTTGTTTTTTGGATAAACTCTATAGAATATGTATACTAAAGAATATGAATAATATCTAGCGATCTGAATGTCTATGTGATCTATGCTACTTTATAGCCTGCTGCCTCTGCTAGTGTTCTTGGAAGTATGCCCATTTACTGATTTGTGCTTATTTGAGGCTTCTCTTTCTAAGCGGTCACAATTCGCCATTGTAGATCCTTTTGTACCTACATGCCGTCTCTGGCGGTGCCCCGTGTGTGGTTGGGTTCTGCTGTCCCTCTGCCTGGTCCCAGACATTGTAACTAGATGCCTTGTGATCCGCTAATAATGTGAGCACATCTACATATAGATATTCATACGATTGTAATTTATTATATTTCGTCATTGATTGCATTTTTCGCATATGGTGCTGCCCTAATATATTGGGTCCTGAGGAAGCCAGAATTGGTGAAGCGTTGACCTTATGACTGAAAGTACACAGATTCTACATCTACATTCCATATTATGTACATGCATAAACTTCTGGCATCTGTAGTAGGGCATTCATCTCAGTAATGGAAATGGATAGGGCATTTTATCCATGTGTTTTAATGTATACAAATAAATGCATTAGGTTTTATAATCGATCATGGGCTCTCATATTGAGCATGTAAAGTCCAGTTTTTCTAGGCTGTGGTTGTTAGTCAAACTGCATCCTTTTTGGTGGCATCTATAGATTATGTCTTTATTCCAACCTAACTATATAACTAAGAAAAGTGTAATGCCTAGACAAAAAGTTTATATATAAATGCTATGTCCTGAGAGGTTTTTTTATGGCTATGATTAAGGCTTATTGCCGAAACGCTCAAGCCACTGTACTTTGTACATACCACTCAATATCATTTTTTCGAAAGGACAAGTTGCCGACTCTTTACCTTATACAGGCAGTCCCCGAGTTACGAACGTCCGACTTGCGAACGACTCCTACTTACGAATAGGACGTCTCTGCCGTTCTGTGCGGCCACTTTTTGACATCGGAAAACGACGTCTGTGCCTGCGCGGCTACTTAACAGAACATCGGAAAGCGACGTTTCTGCCGTTCTGTGCGTCCGACTTACGAACATTTTTGACTAGAGAACAAACTGCCAGTCCCTAACCCGTTCGTTACCCGGGGACTGCCTGTACCTCCTTACTACCTACTTTTCCCTCCGCAAAATAAAATAAAATATATAAAGCGCACCAGGAAGCCATTATTTGGGGACAACTTTTACCAGCTTCTATCATAACATACTTCAAAGGCAACTGCTGATGGGTGGAAAAACTCTACCAGAGCCTTTTGAAACAATTTCTTTTAGGTTGGAGAAAAATGGCATTTGAAAATTTCAAGTTTTGTCTTATTTTGGGAGGAAACGTAGATTTTTTTCAGGCTAACCACTTCCTTCCACCATCAATACCCACCAAAGAAACCTACCTATGGTCCCATTGGTACTTGGTTTAGAAGGTGAGCCCCCCCATGGATCAGGAAACGTTGCAGCAGGAGCCCAAGGGTCTGTAGTCTGTTTAGCTGCCATAGATGGACTTGACGACCAAGGATCTTTGGTCTGCACACCGCCAGTAGTTGTGGCACCTTTAAGCATAGAAGAAGAGAATTGTACGACTGTAAATAAAACCAGTATCAATGGTACACTTACTAAACATGCAAGTCAAGAAAAACCATAGGTAATGGTCAAATACTTACTTGATACCTGCAGTCTTATTTTGGCAAAAACTGAGAGCAACTTACTTCCAAAGCATAAATAAATGTCACCCTTCATCAGCAGGAAGGCTGCTCAAGGAGGACATGAAAAAGCTTGTATTAAAAACCCGACAAGGCCCAACAAAATTGCAGTTTATTGAAAAATTGCCCAGCTTTAGCCTCTTTCTGCATATGCTGTTATTCTAGATGTTAACTGTGTAAATGGTATACTGATCCATGATGCTGGTCTTTAACGGCTCACAAAAGGTAAACAGTGAGGGAAATTTACGAAGTTTGGTACAAACAGAACAGAATCTGGAGCAGCTGTGCATGGCAACCAATTAGCTTCCATCTTTCATTTTCAAAGCTGAAGCTAGAAATGGATTGGTTACTATGTATAGCTGCTTCAAACTGTCTGCTTCAGTTTTAGTAAATTTCCCCCCCACACCCCGTGTATTTTTAGCACGCACATACTGCACTATTTGTGTGCCTTGAAGCCTGAGTGTGGCATAAATATAAAACCACAAAATTTAGCACATGGGGCATAATTTACAGTCTGAATGTGTCCCTTGTGCGGATTCCACTCCTGTTATGTAAAATCCTCCTCCACCCTTGTCCCCCCACCCCTGCAATCTTCCAGTGCAGTGGGGGTTAATAAAACTGTGGGAAAAGTCACAGGGTTTCATCAAGAATGCCCAATTATGCACCCACCCTCTCCATTTATAGAAGCTGTAGTACGGCATCTATGAATGGAGGACCTAGGTGGAAAGAAAAGGCATGGTCAGGCACTCCTAATGAAAGCCTGCGACAGCTTCTAGAGTTCTATTAAAACCTGATTGCGGTGGCAGGGGTGGGAGTCGGTATATGGACAGAGGAGGATTTCATCTAATAGATACGAGTGAAGTTATGCCCCTTATGCTGATTTTTTTTTTTGTGTTTATTTTTTCTGCACTTAGGCTTTTTAGACATTTGTAGATAAACCATTAGAGAATGCATCACAAGTCATTGCAATTCTGCAGCCTCTCTGCTTAATCACCAATGAGATCAGGAATCGAACACAAAAGAAAGTTTGCTGAATGAAACAAGTTTAGGAGAGAAGATCTTAACATTTCCAGAGATGTATAGGGAAAATATCAAATCTAACTCTTTGGATGAAGGTATTTTTGGGAAATAAATAGAAGTCATAAATGGGCTGTGAGCTACTCCTTTATGATAGTGGCAGGCTTGCTTTGTCAGAAGATCCTGATGACTATACCAGCAGTGGCACAGCTGGTACAGCAAAAATAGATCCCCTCCAACAATAGATTGCCCAGTAGCCAGCATTAATAGACCCAACAGCAATCAGCAACAAAGACCCCTCCCTCAATAGTACACCCCTCCCATCAATGACTGACCCCCCTCCCCCCAGCAACACAAGACCCACCCCAGCAACCACATATCTCCCACAAGTAACAGAAAAACTCCCCAGCAACAAAATTCCCCCTTCTTTTGCAAAAATAGATCCTCTCCAGCAACAATAGATTTCCCAGCAGCCAGCATCAGACCCACCAGCACCTCTTGCCATGACATACATTCCGTTCTGGAAGTGCAGACACTGCATTCCTGTTGAATAAGAAGCCCTGGAAATAGGCATTTGAACCCTTCACAAAATATGACTTAGCACTTGGTGGCAAAACCCTTGTTGGAAATCACAAAATAAGTCTGAGGTTTCTTGTAGTTAGCCACCAGGTTTGCACACATCTCAGGAGGGATTTTTTCCCCACTCCTCGTTGCAGATACTCTCCAAATCATTAAGGTTTTTTAGGCTGATAGGCTGTTTGGTAATGCAAACCTTCAGCTTCCTCCACATATTTTCTATGGGATTAAGGTCTGGAGACTTGCTAGGCCACTCCAGGACCTTAAATGTGCTTCTTGAGCCACTCCTTTGTTGCCTTGGCTGTGTGGTTTGTGTTATTGTCATGCTGGAATACCCATCCATGGCCCATTTTCAATGCCTGGTTCAGTGAAGGAGGTTCTCACCCAAGATTTGATGGTACACGGCCCTGTCCATTGTCCCTTTGATGCGGTGAAGTTATCCTGTCACCTATAGCAAAAAAAAAACACCTCCAAAGCATATAGGTTTCCACCTCCATGTTTGATGATGGTGTTCTTGGGATCAAAGGCAGCATTCCTCCTCCAAACATAAGCAAGTTGAGTTGATGACAAAGAGCTAGATTTTGGTCTCATCTGACCACAACACTTGACCCAGTTCTCCTCTGAATCATTCAGACCTTCATTAACAAACTTCAGACGGGCCTGTACATGTGCTTTCTCGAGATGGGCAAACTTGCGGGCGCTGCAGGATTTCAGTCCTTCACGGCTAGGTGGGTTACCAATTGTTATCTTGGTGACTATGGTTCCAGCTGCCTTAAAATCATTAACAAGATTCTCCCGTGTAGTTCTGGGCTGATACCTTACCATTCTCATGATCATTGAAACTCCATGAGGTGAGATTTTGCATGGAGCCCCAGACCAAGGGAGATTGACAGTTAATTTGAGTTTCTTCCATTTACGAATAATCGCACCATCTGTTGTCACCCAATCACCAAGCTGCTTGGCGATGGTCTTTGTATCCCATTCCAGCCTTGTTTAGTTCTACAGTCTTGTCCCCGACATCCTTTGACAGCTCTGTGGTCTTGGTCATGGTGGAGAGATTGGAATCTCACTGATTGTTACCTGTCCACAGAGACAAGCTGAGATTTGGATCACTCTAAGTTCACACTGGGGCGGCTTCAAAGTCGTCTGACTCTGAAGCTGCCCCGCACAACGCGACCTCAGCGCAGCTTGCAAAGGACTTCTTTAATAGAAGTCAATGCAAGCCACTCCAAAGTCACCCCCACGTAGTACAGGAACCTTTTTCCAGTGTGAACTGGCACTAAGAGTACTCCCCTAATCTAAGCTCGTTACCTGTATAGGAGGCACCTAGGAGCCAGAAATCTTGCCGATTGATGGGGGATCAAATACTTATTTCACTCATTAAAATGCAAATCAATTTATAACTTTTTTGAAATGCGCTCTTCTGGATATTTTTGTTATTCTCTCGTTGTTAAAATAAACCCATCATTAAAATGATAGACTGATAATTTCTTTGTCAGTGGTCAAATGTACAAAATCAGCAGGGGATCAAATACTTTTTTGTCCCTCACTGTATATCACTGATGGTCAGTGTCTGGACAGCCAAGGATGCATGCTTTTAAGATCATTCACTGTCCCCCATGGTAACTGTTGCATAAAACCCTCTACTTAACGTATCCAAGACCCCTTTTACACTCGGGCGGTGTGGGCCTCAGCTGATATAGTGGCACTTTTCGGCTGCTAGCGGGGCAATTTAAAAGCGGGTTAACAGCGCCTGTGTTACGGCACTTGGGCAGCGCTGGCCATTAATTTCAATGGGCAGGGGCGGTGTGGGAACGGTGTATAAACTGCTCCTGCACCGCCCCAAAGATGCTGCTTGCAGGACTTTTCCTGTCCTGAAAGCGCACCTCCCCAGTGTGAAAGCACTCTGGCTTTCCCACTGGGGCGGCTTGAGAGGCGCTTAAAGACACTATTTTTAACGCTATAACGCCTGAAAAGCCCCCAAAAAACAAACAAAAAAAGCTGAAGATTTTTATTGAGTTCTGGGTTCCTGCTCTTTTTTTTCATACTGATCACTGTCACAAGGGGAGAACGTGGTGAGAAATCTGTCACCAGAATAGGAATAGAACAGATGACAAAAAAATAAAAAATCTGCATGGGGTTTTAACCCATCCATGCGCAAGATAAAAGTAAAAAAAAAAAAAAAAAAAGTTTTCGGCTTAGGTGCACTTTAAAAGGTCAAGTTCATCTTTACAGAAAATCTGTAAGGTGATCTTACATTGGACCCCCCCCCCCGTCTCGCTGTATCAGAGTCCCACGATCCCCTGCTGTCAGGGATGCTGCTTTACCGGTCCAGAGATTTGCAATCCTCCTGGCTTTCCCTTTCAGCACCGACAGAACAGGCTAGGCACATTCCGATTGGTCAGTGTCATCTATGTGATAGTGCGGACCAATAAGAATGCCTCCTATCCGTACGCACTGAGAAAAATATAGATGGGGGATTAAGCTGTGGGGATTTCAAATCCCAGGACCTGTGAAGTGGGGGGCCGCGGTTTCTAACAGTGGGGATCGCAGGACTATGGGTAAGCAGGACCGGGGGAGGCCTGAGTTCACCTTACAGATTTTCTGTAAAGGATTAAGAATGTCCCCTATAAAAGGCTCTAGCTTAGCAGTAATTTGCAGTGACGTTTAAAGTAACATTAAAAGCTTTGATTTTTTCCCCCCCTTTAACAAACCTATCATACTTACCTGCTCTGTGCAATGTTTAATGTTACTTTAAACAGAGCAGTCCTGATCATCTTCTGGGGTCTCCTGCCATCGCTCCTGGCTCCTCAGTGAGTGCCCCCATAGGAAGCGGCTTCCTGTGCCAATGGCTCCCGCTACTATTAATCTGTGCAGCGAGGAGGGAAGGAGTCAGGAGAGCCCTGGGTCTGGTGAGAACGATTGGGAACCAGGAATTCTGGTGTCCGATCACCTGATCACTGAGCTAGCCTCTGATTAGCCATTGCAGTGATCAGTCACTGTGCAGCTGGCCCATGCATTCTCTCTCCTCTGAATAGAGAGAAAGATGCATTTTATTTTTCTCTCATTGCCAGGGGAGAAAGTTGTAAACAAAAGTTTGTAAAAGAGAAAAAAAAAAAAAAAGCTAGATTAAGGTTTGATCTAGGTCAGTGCCAGGTTTAAGATAAGGGTCCAAGATCAAGTTCCGGGTCAAAGATCGGGGTCAGTACATTTTACAAAAACAAAAAAATTGAAAATTAGTATCGCAAATAACACATGTGCCATAGACAGCAGCTCCCGCGCGCATGCGCAGGAGTGACTTCACCGCGGCTCGGCCCACTCACAGCGTTAGAGCCCGCAAACCCAGAAGACAGACCGGGGAAGATGTCACCTGCCCCATCGGTGTGCGGGCGCCGCTGGAGGGCTTTGTTCTAGGGTAAGGATTTCATAATGACCACACAGTTAGTACAAGTTTAAAAAGCACCTACCTCCTGGATTCCATGGATCGGAGACAGACTTGGCTTCGATGGAAGAAACAGCTGGTTTCCCTGCCCATGGGTCGCTAGCTGTACCGGCAGACTGGACACCAGCCCCCCACGGATCTGTGCTTGCACCTGTGGCAACCGGAGGGCCTCCCCAGGGGTCAGACGCGACAGGTACTGTAGACGTTGTAACTGCCCCTGCCCAAGGGTCTGAAGGAGGAGCAGCTGTTGACCCCCATGGATCTGATGCGGCGACTGCAGCAGGTGGAGAGCTGAACACATCTGCTAAGTCCATTAGGGAAGACTGAAACATAAAACCATATATAGTTAAAAAAAAAAAAAAAAAAAAAAAAAAAAAAAAACACACACACCACACACACTATCAGAAAGAAATGGATACTAGATGTGGGCATAAACTTAAATAGGATGTTTCACTGATTATTCATGGCAAGGGGGACAGGTTTTCTTGAGAAAGCGAACCAAGAAATACTGATTATTCCCATGGGCTAGAAAAGTTGACTGATGCAGGAGAAGTCAGTGAGGGCAAGTATCGATAGGTGGGCCAAATGTTTCATCAAGAGTAGAGACAAACTTGGACACCCTCCAAACTCTTCTCTAAGTGAACTTCCATGGTATTTTTTTTTTCCAGTCTAATTAGCTGCAGGCTGGGTCATTCATAAACACAGGTGGGATACAGGTGACAGTGTCCAGGCGTTGTCTATTAAGAAAAGCTGCCCGTTAGATCCAAGCCTGCCAAAGGTTCAAATCTTGGCTGATTCAGCATGGACAGGCCGATCATACGTTTATCGATCGATCAACTTGGGTACAACCAACATGTTTTTTTTTTATTTGAATATTGCCAGTGGCTATAGCTGCTAGCAATAATCACTGTGTTGTCCCAGCAAGGATGACTCCCTGCGCCCCCCTGCTCTGCGGGAGGGATTTCCCTATGAACACGGTCTGTGTTGATGGGGGAATATAGCAATTTTCTTTCCTGCAACCCACGGTTGCAGAAAAGAAAAAAAAAAATACTAATTTGCACCACATATGGCCAGCTTTAACACTCTAGGAATGCAAAAATGGCTAGAACATGAAAATTATCCAGGGGAGAGCTTATGGCTCATGAAAACACATTGACAAGTTCAATAAATGTAACTGGGCAGATACAGGGTAGAGGGGGGGTTACAACCTTAAAGGTCAGGCCTTCAGTTTTTTATGTGCCTAGTGTCCATTTACCCTGTAGGCAATGATATAACCCTAGGTTTCTTACAATCAAGCAGCATCCCTCAAAGAAATCAGCGCTTTTAGCAATTGGATTTACATCTGCCTTGTTAGATTTTAATACTTAATGTATAGAAGAGCCTTTTTTCAACCAGGGTGCCTTGAGGTTTCTTCAGGGGTGCCTTTGCAAAATGCCTACAAATGTATCAAAAATTGTATCCAAGACTGCAAGTGGATCGAGCCTGCCTTTTAGTTACACAAAGCCATGAGTTTTCATTATGCACCATTACGACGTTCTAGACACTGGTATCCTAACTAACGACGACATCAGTTAATAAGGGGGATGTCTGTTGCCTCCACAGCATCCTTGTTTGACCCCACTGTGCCCCTCTCCCTCTAGGGTGGCATTAGCTGACCGATGGACAGAAATTGAGGGAGAAGAGAAATACTGGAATACTAGTCAGTACCAGTGTGCAAAAGGGTATTTGCTTTGGAAGAATAAATCACCTCTAGAGTCGGGTGCCCTACATGTGTGGATGTTGCTAGATCATAAAAAGCTAACAGAATATTTTCTTTACATTTTAGAATGGGGTGCCTCGAGACTGTCCATTTTAAAAGGGTGTCTTGACTGAAAAAAAGTTTGAGAAACACTAATGCAAATCAATATTCTGTCACAAAGGATCTGCATATCGCGCAGAAATGTCAAGGTAAAGTGAATTCACCTCTTCCTTGGTTGGAGCCTCCTTTTTGCTTTCTTCAATGGCCATCTGGAGTCTGAGGTCATCGCCCCGCCTGATTCTCTCCTCCTAATATGAAAAAAGAACACTGTAAATGAGCCCCTTTGGACAGGGACAGTCACTGCATGAAAAGTGTAATCAATACTACATCCAACTTTGACAATGTGGACAGAGAATATCATGATGTTTCTGAGTGAAGGGTGGATACAGCAATCTTGCTAAACTGAATTAAAAAAAAAAAAAAAAAAAGGGAACAGCATCTCTAGTGCAGCCCAAATATTCCAGAACTTTATACAAGTTTCTGAATTTTGTTTAAAGCTTACACCCAACATTACGTAGGCTTTACTGCTGGAATCACTGCAAGCCTGTTACATCTGCTAACTTAAAGTTTTACACCGACTCCATGAATGGTTTTTGAATTCCAAATTAGTTAAGCTCCAAATTGAGTGGTCCTGGGTTTTTCATAATTAGCACACTTGCAGAGACTTTGCTGCAAACTTTTATCAATCAAACCGGTGTTTGAAGAAGACGTATATTATACTATATAGTAGGTCCAAGTCTGACTTGCATTTACCTTTTAAAAAGCTGATAATAAAGAGTCACTAAAGCAAATTAATTATGCTTTACACTGATATAGTAAACTGGTTAAAAACTTAGCAAGATTGCGGCTTCTCATGAGAATATTGATACCAAATAGCTTGGCAAGGATAAAAAAATAAAAATAAAACACACAAAAACTTACATGGGAAATAAGGTTACTTTCTGTACACTAAAAGACGGGGGGCTGGGGGTAAAATTTTATAATATTAGAGATAGATATCCATCTATCTCTCTCATATGGAAGATTAGACAATTACAGCAAGCAATACAAAATTAGCCATCATTTCTACATTATCGTTAGAAAGATTAAAGCCCAAATCTAATTGGATGCCATTGCCAGCACCTTAAATGTACTGTATAGTGCACAACTGGGCTTATTTAACTGGATAATAAAAAGTGGGAAAGCTTGCAGATTAAGCATGATCATACTCTGACTATATATGTTTGTACCAGATCAGAAAATCTAAATTTATTTCAGCCAGAGACAGCCGGATAACTAGCATTTGCAGAAAGAAATCCGGTAATGCAGCTGCAGCATTTCTTACTGCTACATTCTTTTAAATTATAGTTTCAGACGGAGTGGGAAAGGCCTAGATCCTGTGAGGTTTTACTGCAGTGCAGTAAGTGCCATTGTTGACGTTTCCCCTATTGTCCTGTCTCGATGACAAGTAGGGTATTGCAATAAACAGAAGTTCTAACTTCCTCTCAATGACTTGAGTTTTCCCATATATTCTTATGGATAATGGACTAGGAAGCCAGTAACACTTCCACCAGCTACTAGAAGATGTTACAAGGTAATACTGTATATGATTAAATTTACTAAAAAGAAGGGACCAATGCCCAGGGATTTGAGGAGAAAGGTACAGAAAGCATTAAAAACTTGATAAGGGATGCAATTCTTCCTCACGCTGATTAAAAATTTATATTATATATATATATATATATATATATATATATATATATATATATATATATATATATATATATATATATATATATATATATATAATCTGGATGTCTCCGGTTACTTCCCTTTCCAAACTGTCTTTGTTATTGATTAAGTAAAATTTGCACATGCACATTTGTCATCAGTGTTGCACAACCTATTTACTGTAATAAAAATCCAGCGCTTTATGCTTGGAAGGCCAAGTAGTCCATTGATGGTAATTATTAACAGTTAAGCATGCCATAAAGCAGGAGGATTGAGGAAATAACAGTCACATGGATGATCTGTAAATGGTCTGCTGAATATAACATACCAGTGTGGATGTCAAACTATCACACAAATATGTATGGTAAACCCTTTGTACCCTATGAACCTACAAATACTACACTGTAATTAAAAACTGAAAAGGACAACCACACATTTCATAAATCAATATTGTATGAAGCCTAGCAGATTAATTACATTAAATGCTATAACTTGTTTCCACATAAAATTAAGATTTTTCACAGTCTAAGGCCTCTTTCACACTGACGTCCCATTCAGGCCCGCCTGTCAGTTTTTCAGGCGGACCTGAACGGGTGCTCCATAGAGGTCTATGGAGCGTCAGATGTCAGCGGTGACATGTCCGCTGACATCCGACCCGCTCCGATCCGAAAAAGTGCAACGGAGGAAAAAGCTATTTTTCCATCCGTCTGCGGATCGGATGACGACGGGCACTGCGGTCCGTCGTCATCCGATCTCCCATAGGGGAGAGCGGCGCTGTGACAGATCCGTCCCTGCGCAGTGTGCAGAGACGGACCTGTCATCTCCCTGCTCAGCGGGGATCGATGGAGTGATCCCCGCTGAGCAAACGGATATCCACGCAAACTGATCCGCCCCGTGTGAAAGGACCCTAACTCTCAAAAGATTTTATTTTTTTATTTTAGCATAACAAAAAAAAAAAAAAAATACAGACAAAATGCCAGGTAAGCGAGACAACATGAACAGGTACAGAAGAAATTTTCCAAGGATCTAGTTATCAAGGCCATCACCCCCCCCCCCCCCTGCCAGAGTCCCAAATTCAAACCTGTAAACCGGAAACTCCCCCCCCCCCCCCAACAGGACACAGACCCCCCCGAAAAGACCAGAGCCCCTACCTCCCTCCCCGACAGGTATCCCAACTTATTACCTAGAACTATGGCCAATGGGATATAGAGTAGGCACCCTAAAGCCTCTTCATTTCATCAGTGTGTTGTACCTATACCCTCCCCCTCCAGTGAGGCCTAGGAAGCAGGATAAGCACAACTCCTAATCCTGCTCTGAGCTACATTTTCCTCCAGCGTATCCTTTGAGTCAACCCACCTAAACTTCTTGGAAGCTCCCCTGGCGTTATACGTCATCCGGTATAGAATATCCGCATTCACAACTTTCAACCACATCCCCTACTGTCAGTTGTTCTCCATAGATCCACTTCTTCGCAATAAGGTTTCCGGACTCCAAAATATAGAATCCTTAGAAATAGTTTAGTAAATATATTCACCTCCTCTTGGTCAAAAATTCCCAGGAGGCATCTCAAGGGGGAACATATATTAGGGAGGGCAAATTTATCAGATATAAATTCAGTCACCATAGACCACAGGGGGCGTATCTTGGGGCATTCCCAGACCATGTGAATAAAAGTTCCTTCCGCCCCAATACATTTGTGACAGGAAGCAGATTCTCCCTAAAGCATTGAAAATAATCTAGCTGGTGTATAATGCATCTGATGAAGGTATCTAAGCTGAATCATCCTATCTGTGGAAGAGATGACAGAGTTGAGCTAAGTATCCAGAACTTTGTGCCACAACTCCTCTGACAACTCTGGTACAAAAGCCACCCAGCGACACCTAGCCCTGGCTAGAAACCCAGGAGCCCCCCCCCCCCCCCACCTCCCAAAAGTATCTGGAGATGCGTTTGGCTGGATCAGGGTTCAACAGGAAAAAAATAGCTGTATTTTGAACCCTAACCTCCCCACTACCAAACTGCACTACAGCAGCATGACATAACTGAGCATATCGGAAATGCCAAGTCCTAGGTATCCCAAACTGTTCCTATAATTGAGCAAAGGTGGACATTGTGCCATACTAGTATATGATGTAAATACTTTACCCCATACACAGCCATCTTCCAGTTTAAAGAACTCTCCCAACGATCGATTATACCACAGTGGACCACCGGGGAACAACCTTAAGGGCCCATCTCCTGCACACAGAGATTAAATATCTTCCCAAGAAGTGCCATAACGGAACCCACATTTCTACCCAGAACCTCCCTCTTATATTCAGGAGGAGTTTACTGCGAAGTAGCTACTGCAGCATCCAGCAACGTAGTCGCATTAGGAATCTGGGGAAAACACCACCAATGTAAGGACATTTGGGAGGCCAAAAAATATGAACGCAAGTCTGGAAGGGCTAGTCCCCCTCATAACCGGCAATTTCAGTACAGCCAGGGAGAGACTGGGGGAGTGAGATCCCCACAAAAAAAATATAATTTAAAACAGGTTTATGCAAACCATCACTGTAAGAGGTAGAGTCTGCCATTTCTGCACCCTCTCTCGAAAAAAGCTCCTATAATTGGTGTCAAATTTAGTTCCAAGAACCTTGAAATAGGGAGCTGCACCAAAATCTCCAATTATTTAAACAATTCCAACAGAGGAATGGGGCAGTCTGGAGGAAACCGCCACAGCTTCATCGATGAGAAATAGGAATTACTTTGCCCAGTTAATTCGTAACTCCGCATAGTCTCCAAACTCCTGTATCAGCCCGAAGGCCGCTCAGAGTGAGGGACTGGGATCCTGCAGATACTATAGCATGTTGTCCGCATATAAAGGCGATGCATTCCTTCAACTACCCCATCCGAAGACCAGACAGATTAGTACCAACTCTTTTATAAAGCTCAACCAAAACAGTGGCCGCCAACATTACTGACCATCCTTTGAAAGAATGAGTACACCAGAAGTACTTTCCTGTGTTCTACAAGTCCCAGCATTCAATGCATATGGGAAAACCTTGCTAACCAAATGGCCAACAGGTAGGTGGGACAAACTGAGGGGAAAGCCAATTAGTTAATATTCTAAAAACTTGCCTGCTTGCTGAGTATTGTCAGCCTCACCCAAGTGTGCCAAGGATGGGTGTATCACTCTTCCGTTTAGTGTGGTTAAATCTCCTCAGTATGTTCACCAAGCATGCAACAGGTGGGTCACACTAAATGCACATATGACAAACACAAGGCCGTGGGCCGAATCTGGCCCTCCAGGCCTTGTCATGTGGCTCTCGCACCAAGTTTTGCAGCCAGAACTCCATTCTACCACCTCTTGCTCTCATCCTTTGCTCCCTGCTGTTACCTGTAAACACAGAAGGCTTCTGTGTTTACAAGGGACGACTTTGCTTTAAGCGGCTCCCAGAAATAACAGATCCCTGCATGCACTCATGATTGGGACAGATCTCCAGAATCTGAGGGAGAGAAGGATCACCCTGCAAGGTGAGGTTGAGCTGCCTACACATGAAAGTAGTAGAGATGTGAGGAAGCTTCAGGGAGGGCAGTTGGGGTTGCACACTGGATAGTGCGCCCCTAAACCCTGCACTCCGTACACAGCACATCCTTGAACCTTGCATGTAGAATAATCCTGAGCACTGCGCTCTGTACTTAATGCACTCCTGATCCCTGCATTCTGTACATAGCATAATCCTGAGCTCTGCACCTAATGCACTCCTGAATCCTGCACTCTTTATGTAGCGCACCCAAGATATAACCTGGCCTTTAAGGAAAACCATACTGCGAATGCAGCCTGCAATGAAATAGAGTTATGTGCCCCTGCACTAAGGGAGAGCAGGCAGGCGCAAGTTTCTTCAGGTGCATTGAATGCTAGTATTTAGAGAATATAAAATAGCACTTCCTGTGAACTTGTTGCTCCACATGAGCCTGGATGGCCTAGTTATTTAGGTTGTCATAGTTTTGGATTTATGCAAAGAGTTAAGTTAGATCATGACAAAATATCATTTTATTTGGAAAAGAGGTACAGCATATACAGGTATACTGCTGATTTAATAAGTGTGCTAGGCATACTACAATATTGACTTTTAAAATAAAGGCGTGGTTGTCCTTTATGAACCAATAATGTAGCAAAAATTTTCCCCATGTATCAATAGTAGTTCCCAGTTAGTAAAATTAATACACGGCTTGATATTTCTAAGTGATGAAATCAATTCCATCGCAAAATAAAGGGTATTAAGCATCAAAAATGCAATGTCAAAAATACGAGCATTTAAAAAAAAAAAATGTTCTTAAAAGAGCACTAGCTCCAATGGGGATATGATATAATTATAAAGGTCCCAGCAGCAGAGTGCAATAAATATGCATAAGATAAGCCTCTTGCCTCCCATCCTTCTCAATAAAGGGGATCCAACTGTAAATAGGCTACATACACATGAGGAAAGCCTTGGAAATGGCTTCAAGACTGGAAGTACTTTACAGTTGTGTATGTCAAGTCCATATTCGCTGGGCAACAAGCAAAAGATGAACCCATATAGAGTTGTACAGTTAAAATTGACAGAAGGGTGTAGGATATCAGAGGCCAATTACATATTAATTTTCCAATAGATGTAACTAAAATGTAACAAATTAAATATGAAAAAAAAAGGAGTGTGATCAAGTTGAGCAAAATCCACATTTTGACAGATCTTAAAATGGCAAAATACTAGTATACCAAGTATTTGAGTTTATAGGACTATTAACCTTTCTACACTTACCTTGATTTCCGATTTCAAGATCAAGAAACCCAAGATGTAAAACACACACGTACAAACATTACTTCTTTACATCATTAATGAAAAGTTTTTAATCATCTTTAGGATTACAAAACATGCCTTCATTGAGAACATATTGAAGGGTTACAATCCAATACTGTAGTAGATTCAGAAGATAGAACCTCAAAAACGAGAACTCTGTACACATTGCATCTGTCACAAAAGCTTTCAGAATAATTAGTACTGAAATCCATACAATACACACAAGCAAAGTGATTAAGTTAGCATGGTTAATTAACACTCAAAATACAAAAAAGACACTAGAGACTCCTAATTGCTAGAAAGAGCAATGTATCTAGGGAAAGCTCTGGAATGACAAAAGCTTAAATTACAGTAAATCAAAGCAAAAATTAATATTTAGCATAAAGATATAAAGAAAGAAAAACAGCAAAGTGAGACTTGGGGCTTAAGAGATCATAAACAAAGTTACTTCGCACAAGCTGTATGGATTAGAAAATAAACTCTTTCCAAAAGGACCAGTTTCAAGAAGCACTGCATTAGGAAAACGTTTTAAACACTGTATACACCAGTCAATTAATGGGGTCTGCCAACAAAAACTTGAAATGCATGCTGTATTTCAACTTGCAGTCCATTTTGGAAGATAGTCTTGACTGTAAGCAAAGGCACAATTGAAAGAGAATCTGTCACAAAACAGGGCACCAGTCTTGAAAACCAAAAGGAAAGCAACTACTTTCCAACTAAGGCCAGCAATAGACAGTCCAAATCTCAGCAGGCTCAGTAGGAACCGACCAAGATTCAAACCATGTATGGGCAGGCTTTAACAGCCTGATGGATTTTACATGTGATTATAGCTAGCAGCTGTTCTAGCCGCTAGCAATAATCACTGTGTTCTCCCAACAGGGATGGACCCCCCCCCCCCCCACTCTATGATGAGGGAACCAAGGCAAACCATGTTTGAAGGAAAGAATTTGTCTGCCTTAGAGCACACATACTACTTCCATAGCAGTAACAAAACTGGCAGCTACAGACAGTACTGCTATACACTATATGGTCAAAAGCTTGCCGACACCCAACTAGCACACCTACTATATAGGAAAAAGCATGTAGGCACCCTTACAAGTTATTGGATTCAGGTATTTTCAGTGAAGGGTATTGTTACTGCTACAACATACATTTTAGGCAACTGTGTGCCGTGACCATTTATGGAAGGCCCTTTTCTGTTCTAGCATGTTCAGAAAACCAGACCCAAAAAACATGCTTTAAAGGAGTTTGGTGTGGAGAAACCCAAGTGGTTTACACAGAGGTCTGACTTTTGTATTATTGAATGAGTTGGAATAATGATTTACAAGCAGGAATTCTTGACAAGCATAAGTATGTGACCTTATGATTCTTTGGCTAAATGGACACCAATTGCAACAGACACTCGAATATTGTGGAAAGCCTTTCCAGAAAAGTGGAGACTGTTCTAGCCTGAAAGGGATAGGCAATTCTATATTAAATTTCCCATGGTTTGGAATGGTATGTCCAACATAGAGGTGTAATGGCCAGGAACACACAGACTCCTGGTTGTATAGTATACATTTTATGGAATTGTGACAGATTCCCTTAAAAACCTAAGCTTAGTAAACAAAAAAATTTGCAATGTGTTGTGTCCCTTGTGCTGCCGGCTGCTGCTTTAGTCTAAATCTTTCTTCCATCGATAATCTTCCAGTTAGCAGCATCTCCAGATGGAGTAATCCTTAGGGGTATAGATTGTGGCTGTAATAACTGGATGGTAATGTATGCATAGAAAGGGGTATTAAGGGTTAAAAAGGAAGGCAGCCATCCTTCAGAGTGTCCAGAAACTGTAAGAAGCAAACAGGGAGGGTGAGGCACCGACCTGAATGTAGTATTAAAATGATGACTTTAAATAGAAAATAGGATAAGATTAAAAACACTTACAAGATGATAGAAGATGCATGCTCATCAAAGTAAAGTGCGGTCCTGGCTTTTTACATGGCTGTGGGTCCCACATCACTTCCTATTCCACGGTCCATGCTGGTCTATTTGGAGATGGTTGGTTCCTTTGCTCCTGGAGAAACACTGATCCATTCCAGCCAGCTGCTCAATCCTTTCCAGCTATCCAGAACAGCAGTGGACCCACAGAGCCATGTGGAATGCCAGGACTTTACTTTGACGAGCGTGCATCTTCTATCATCTTGTAAGGGTTTTTAATCTTATCCGAATAAAGTCATAATTTTAATACTACACTCAGGTCGGCGCCTCCCCCTCACTGTTTTTTTTTTCTTCCATTGATAATCTAGCTTTAGGGCTTAAAGGAACAGAGAGACCTGTCAAATGCACTCAAAAGGGTTGACTATGCCTTCCTTTTCTGCCCATCTCCTCCATATACACAGAAATTGTACTATAGCTTTGCTTATAATTAAAAACAATCTGAGTTGAGGACGGGTAGATGAATGAAAGCTCTGTCTCCTCCATTCATAGTTTTTAATTCAAAGATGCTCTAGTACAGCTTCTAAGAATAGAGAAGGTAAGCGTAAAGGGCAGGCATAGTCTGCACTCCTAAGGAGTGTACATGCCAGGTTATTTTGTTCCACTCTTCACAGCACCAAAAAAATAAAAAAATTACCATTGGTGTGGGAGGAGATTCAACCAAAATGAGCACCCAGCAGTGCAAGGGACACATTGTACCGACTAAGTAATTCCCTTTGTGCTGATATTTAAAAAATACATTTAGAATAAACTTAGGCATTAAAGAACTTGCCCAAACACCAAGGACTGGCCCACATTCTCAACAATAATAAATAATGATCATGCACGTAGCAATATAATCAATGGATTAGACAATTTTTTTTAATAAAAAGAAATTACACCCATCAAAAACCAAGCAGCACCTCCTACATAAAGATTGTTTTAAATCAAAAAGAAAAATTAGGACCTGGTTGAATATCATATTTGACCAAAATGTATAATTTTTTTGCCCGTTATCAGTTTGAGCCAAAGCTCATTTAAAAGTGATGGTCACCATGGTATCTGAAATCTGGCATTAAAAAAAAAAAAAAAAAAAAAAAAGTCTGCCAAGAGAATTTAATGGCAGAAAGATCGGTTATGGGTTTTTGTGGGAGATGGAGAGGATTATTGCAGTAATTTAAGCATCCATATAAGTGCATGTGTGGTCAGTATCTCCCTTGGTGTGGACTAACACTTGAACATATGATCGTTTCTCAAACTCAAATAAAGCTAGCGGTGAGCGAAAGAAGGCAGACAGGGGTTAGTGGGGGTTAATTAGAACCTTAGCGTTTATCCTGTCTTTTCAAGTACTAGAGGAAAACAACAGCACAATGGACAGACTGTCGTCAGGGGACTGATTGTTAAATTTGCTATTAGAATTATTTTGGTTTTGGTTACAAAAACGCATTAGCTCTACCTTGTCGTGTTCCTCTTTGCTCAAGCTAAGTGCAAGCTGAAGCTGCAATTCTTCTTCGGACACAGGCGGGGGCTGGGAAAGAAAAACAAAATAAAAGCACAAGACACACCAGCATGGTGGGAAAAGAACCACAAAAAAAATAACACATGGAGGGAAGGGGAAAAATAGGCAAACAAGGACAGATGAGTTCAAACTTTATAAACTGCCATATATATACCACAGCTTCAGATCTTCTAACTAGAATTAAGACACTGGACACAACATTTAAAACAAAAAAATATTGTAAAATTATGTATGGCAGAATTATATGAAAATGTTCAACTGGCCATTCAAAATTTTATGGGGGAAAAAAAAAAAAAAAAAAAAAAACTAGGTTGATTTTTTTTTTTTAAATAACGCCAACCTTCCATGGTACTTTGTATGGTATTATTTCCAATTCGGTGGCAACACATGGTAAGCTAAGAGATAGTGAACAACAAACCATAAATAACTACTAACCTATCAATTTTTGAACAATCTAGGCAGAGTTTGAAAGGCTGAAGCTGGGAATACTGCGGCCAAAAACCAAAAGAAGAACAAAACGCAAAGGTTAAATGTAAATACAGATAGGTAAACCAAACCTCAGCAAAAAATGGTACATGCTGGTAACAGGAAGTAAGGGGTAGAAGAACAAAAGTTTATGAACTGAGAAGGGAAATGTAGGGTCTTTCTTCTGGTCCAAAAAGGAACTGTAACCATCATCTTAATGTAACTAAAATTCCAGTTATACCTTCAGTCTTGCACGGTTATAAAAAGGCTCTGCTCCTCAACTTTAATTGCTCTGATTCTTCTGCACACTGAGCTTTTCAAGCTTCAGCAAGTCAGATAGAAACCACCTCATACCCTGTCTGGAGGTTGTCCCATCACAACCAAAACCCTTTTTTAAATAAAAGTATTACCATGTTTATGAAGGAAGGGGGGGGGGGGGGGTACCAGAAAAGTCAAGATAAGCAGTTTAACCTTCAGCTTTAATCACTACAGATAGGGTGATCTACAGGAAAGTGAAGTGGTTCCTCGGGATAGCCCAAGAATCTGACCTTTAATTTGAGCATAGTAAAACATCAGCTGCAGAAACCCTTTAAGTGTGCAGGAAAAAGCGCAAGTTTAACAAAAGCAATGGCGAGAAAAACCTGCAAAGAGATCCTGTAAAAGAAACAAATTGAGAATTTCAAGGAGTAATAGACACCACTGCACAAAACTGAAAGCATCTCTCACAAACTGTAAAAATGCGAGCCAATTTCACAAGTCATCCAAACGAATGGAAGTTCAACCGCTTAATGATCAGACCTTTTTCACCACACAATGTGTGAACAGGAGGCCAAGATAAGCCAGAGTGACTTACAAGGGATAGCAGAGTAAAATGAGGACAACAAAAGGATCAAATGTAAAGCTGGCCATACACTGAATGATAGTGGATTTTTTTTTTCAGCTGCAGAAGAAAGAAAAAAAAAAAAAAAAAAAAAAACACACACACACACAACACACAAGTGTGTGGCTAGCTTTAGTTTCAAGTTGAACATCAACCATCAATCTCACTACTTTGACCAGACACCGTGGGACAACAGCTGGATTTGTAGAGCCGTGTACTTGTTAAAGTGGAAGTAAACCCACTTTTTTAACTTTTACCTACAGGAAAGCCTATAATAAGGCTTACCTGTAGGTAAAAAAAATATCTCCTAAACCTGTACGGTTTAGGAGATATTCCCCTCGGTATGCGCCGCTGACTGCAGCGGCGCATGCGCACAAGGGGGTTCTCTCCGCGAAAATCCGGCAGCGCTCGTCCGGCCGGATTTAAATCTCCCGCGCGCATGCGCGGGAGTGACGATATCGCGGCTCCGGCCACTCACAGCGCCGGAGCCGCGATACCCGGAAGAGACGCCGAGGGAGCATGTCGGCTTCCTCGGCGTGGATCGGGCGAGATGTCGGGGCCTCGTTCTAAGGTAAGTATTTCATAATGAGCTAGTATGCGGTGCATACTAGCTCATTATGCCTTTTGCTTTGCAGGTTTAAAAAAAAAAAAAAAAAAAAATGCGGGTTTACTACCGCTTTAAGGAAGAATAACCTGCAAGAATTCCTGGATCTGTCCTGACTATTATTGTATTATGCAAGAACACACAGGATGAAACCAAAAGAATGGAATGGACTGAACAGAGTTTAAGCAGAACTTTAAGCAGATGTAAAAAAGAGAAATAATGCAGGTCTTTATTCAACTTTTTTCTAGTTTCAGTATCCAAATAGCATTTGACAGCAGCCTATACTGTATACAGGAGCACTAAGATCCAGAGAGGGCGCAGGACTGGGAGCCAAAAATGTGCTCTGCAAGCAAATTAAATTGCAAGTAACAAGCAGATAGTAGGACAGAGCAGAATGAACTGCTTCTGCTCTTAATGACCAGCGAGTGGGCTGGGAGTGGTAGGAAGCCCAACACCAACTAATATTCAAGACATCCCCCTTCGCCCTCCCAAATACCATGTGGGAAAAAAAAAAAAAAAAAAAAAAAAAAAAAACAATCTGTAGACTTACCTTTTTTTTCTTTCCAGTCTGGCAGTTCCGACTCCCCTGTGTCAAGGAACATTCAACAGTTCGGAATTCCAAGAGCTATGAGGTCTCCCATTGCCCAGCCATTGTTGGTGCTGCCTCCTCTCCCCTGCAGCTGCTGTTCACTGACACAGGGAAGCCAAAGTAGCAGGGTCAAAAGTCCAGACCAGAATAGGTAGGAGGAGGGAAGAGAAGATAAGAGGAGGAAGGCCTTAAAACAACAAGGCCCCCTCCCCAAAATGCACATGTGCACTATGCCATTTGTTAGGATAAATCAAGGTTTTTGGCCATTTTCCAGGAAAAGGCAAGTAACTTTCATAGAAACAACTTGGGCACCAAAGAATTATTTGGGAACAAGCCTAAAAATGGCCGAGCACTTGTGGAAAGGAAAGGAAATTTTCTGTTGGTTCTATACATTTCAAAGAAGCCAGCAGTACCCCAAGGTCTGTAAAATCTTCCCAAATCTTAATTTGTTTTGGCTGGACTCTATTTACCCTGAAAGCCACTTAAATGTTGTACATAGGCATAATGTCCGTCAATCCAACAACAAATAATGGTAAATAAAAATATAACTATTAAAACTTTTAAGGGAAACTATGAGGAAATAATTACGGGAGATGTCATTGACGACTTGCAGGCTCCAGAGTTGTCATCTCGATTCTGGTTTACTACCCAAGTCACTTACCTAAAGACGAAAAGCACACAAGTATGGAAAGCACCAGGGTGAAAACCTTGAAGTCTGCAATTATATACCAAATCATCAATGGCAATTCCCACATTCAGCCTCATA